>NC_133416.1:71530000-72155000 GCF_049350105.2 Macaca mulatta
CAGTCATGTGCCACCACACCCGGCTAATTTTTGTATTTTTAGTAGAGCCGGGGTTTCTCCATATTGGTCAGGCTGGTCTGGAACTCCGTACACCTCAGGTGATCCCTCCCCCGCTCGGCCTTCCTAAGTACTGGGATTACAGGCATGAGCCACCCTGCCCGGCCAGCATTTTTTTAAAAAAGCCCTAGCAAATTCAAGGAAGCTTTTATTGGACTTCTCAATCTGGGATTCTTAGAAACTCCGAAATTGTTTTTTCCCTCTGTGTGCATTTTTCAGGGGAATATACATCAGATTTTCTTAACATTTAGGGGGAGCGAAGGGAACCAGTGCCTTTCTTTGTGTTTTTCTATCTTTTAAAAATGCTGATCTACTAGTAAAAGAATGCCCCAAGTAGTTTCCATCCCCCATGTTCCTGCCTCTAATTATAAACAACCTATTGAGGGCTCACTATGTGCCAGCCATGCTCTGCATACCTTATCTCTTTGAAGCCTTTACAACTTTATGAGGCAGATGGTCTTTTTCCCATGTCATAGAAAGGGTTCTCTTAGGTTTTGTAAGTTGTCCAAGTGGCCCCAATTTAAAAATGACAAGATGAGGATATAAACCCAGGTCTTTGAAATCCAAAACCTATGCTCTACTATGTCCTAGGGACATAGCGATGGATAGTGAAGACAGTCCTTGCCCTTTAAGATTATGAGAGATGGCCGAGTGGCTCACACCTGTAATCCCAGCACTTTGGGAGGCTGAGGCAGGCAGATCACCTGAGGTTAGGGGTTCGAGACCAGCCTGGGCAACATGGCGAAACCCCATCTCTACTAAAAACTACAAAAATTAGCCAGGTGTGGTGGCTCACCCCTGTAATCCCAGCTATTCGGGAGGCTGAGGCAGAAGAATCACTTGAACCCGGGAGCCAGAGGCTGCAGTGAGCCGAGATTGTGCCACTACACTCCACCCTGGGCGACAGAGTGAGACTGTCTCAAAAAAAAAAAAAAAAAAAAAAAAAAGATTAGTCAGAGACAACTAGTAAGCTGGCAGTGACAACATAGCACAGCTTAGGATGGGGCATGTAATCCAATTTGGGAGAGTTGGACAATAGGGGTCAAATAAGTGTTCCTGAAAGAGATGGCTTCTATGTTGAATTTCAAAGAACAGCAGGGGTTAACCTACTAACAAGAAGAAAGAGCAGTGTGCAAAGATGAAAGGTGGAATACCATTGGAGAACTGCCATGTGGTTCACTAGCACTGGCCTTGCTGACCTGGGGTGCAGAATAGTGAGGAGTCATTCAGAAGTGTTTGGATCATAATCTGAAGGCAGCAGGGAGTTACACTGCCTTGAAGTCTGCAAGTATGATATGAACCATAAGAGAAAGGGCTGAGCTGTCTTCAAAGCTCTCAGTCCATATCCTGAGTTATTTGATTCAGGCAGGCTCAGAGGAAAATAGAAAAGCATGTTGTAGGTATCCTGTAACCTGGATCTGAGCCTGGCTTTGCTATTCCCTTAAAAGGCTTTTCTCCCCTACCCCCAACCCAATTAGTCTTTTGGCGTCTTTGGTTATTATAATTGAAATGAAATACCCCACAGCCTTTTTTTGTTTTCTTTGAGACAGTCTCTCTGTCGCCCAGGCTGGAGTGCAGTGGCATGATCTCAGCTCACTGCAACCTCCACCTCCTGGGTTCAAGCCATTCTCCTGCCTCAGCCTCCCAAGTAGCTGGGATTACAGGTGTGTGCCACCATGCTCCGCTAATTTTTTTGTATTTTTAGTAGAGAGGGGATTTTACCATGTTGGCCAGGCTGGTCTTGAACTCCTGACCTCAAGTGATCCACCTGCCTCGGCCTCCCAAAGTGCTGGGATTACAGGCATGAGTCACCATGCCCGGCCCCCCACAGCCTTTAATGGAAGTAGTAAGACTCGGTTTCCCTACCTTACAGGTCTTGAGAAAATAAATAACATTTTCACATCATTTAGAGTTTGTTCCATGTTTGCTCAAATGAATATACATTCTATCAAAAACTAGGATGCCTTTTGCGGCTTATTATTTGAGAATGTTAGAACCTATATTGTGAAGAAGTAGATTACTTCTCAGAGATTAAAAAAAAATCTTAAATAAGAGTAGTCAGTGTTAAGTCATTTGTGGACTTTTTTTTTTTTTGAGATGGAATCTCACTCTGTTCTCCAGGCTGGAGTGCAGTGGCACAGGGTTGGCTCACTACAACCTCTGCCTCCTGGGTTCGAGCGATTCTTGTGCCTCAGACACTCGAGGAGCTGGAATTACAGGTGTGTGCCACCACGCCTGCCTGATTTTTGTCTTTTTAGTAGAGACAGGGTTTCACCATGTTGGTCAGGCTAGCTTGAACTCCTGACCTTAAGTGATCTGCCCACCTCGGCCTCCCAAAGTTTGGGATTACAGGTGTGAGCCACTGTGCCTGGCTGGTTTGTGGGTTTTTGTATCTAGTATTGAAAATTTTTTTTTGAAATTTCTAGAATTGGCTGGCAAAAGCAGAGATCTATAAAATGCAAAACTAAGTCCATTGCTCAAAAGCTGAATGACTGAAGTTCCTTTCGTTAGACTTCTGTTGTGGTATTTAGTAAACACTCCAAAGGATATTGAACTCTGAGGTCAGCCATTCTAATGTTTTAAAGAAGGTTTGTGATATTGGTATCTGTAAGTAGACAAAGTATTATAATTACTGTAATAAAATAGGTTTTGTCATTTTTATACTTAACTGCACTTGCACAATTGCATTTTTAAGTACCAGAGATAAGTAAAATACTGCATAAATTAGGTGCATCTACTATTTAAAGTAGAAAATGATTACTTTCTATACCTTATTAAGAAGATCTTGAAGACTAAAAAAGCTTGAGGACCTTAATGGCATACTTTAAGATTTTTAGAAATTACACATTAATGGAGTAGTTAGCAGAGCCCATTTTTCTGAGAATTAGGCTCTAACTTTTCATTGTGATTTAAATAAGTTCCAAAAGAAGTTCTTTAAACATTTAAGCTTCTTTGCATGATTTTATCCATTTACGTTATTCGGGATAAGCATCTATTTGTTTATCAAGTAATGTTTTCTTTCAACTTTGTTTTTTGTGGCAGATGTTTATAAATTCTTCTGTGGGATCAGAGGGCACGCCTATTGTAACCAGAAAACTCCAAGTATAGCAGCAAGGATGGATGAACAGGCTCTATTAGGGCTAAATCCAAATGCTGATTCAGACTTTAGACAAAGGGTAAGTTACTCTGCTGAATCATTTTTTAAACCATGTCACCACAGATTGGCATTAGGGGACTTGAATAAAAATGTACCTGGCAAAGGTCTACTTTGGGTAGAAATGAACAGAAACAAAAAAATTTGAGATATTTGAATATATTTTGAATATAGAAACAGTGAGTATTATGATTTACTTTCTGTTTACCTGGCCAAACAAAAGTATTAAAATCTCATATGATTCAAGGCGGATCTTTATGCCACATCAGTCATTATTTCTAATTATTTAAAAGTTGTAATGCAAAGGATTCGTTTGAGAGACTTTCCATAGAAGCAGACATGTGTATTTTATTTTCTCAATGCTTGGCTTGATCTATACAAGCTGTTTTAACACTTACCTTAATGGTTTTTTTTTTTTTTTAATTTTTTTGTAGAGATAGGGTTTCACCATCTTGCCCAGGCTGGTCTTGAACTCCTGAGCTCAAGCGATCTGCCCGCCTCAGCTTCCTAAAATGCTGGGATTATAGGCATGAGCCACCCTGCCCGGCCACATTAGTGATATTTAACATTCTTGTTATATGGTCTAGGCAGACATAAATAAGCAGTTATGATAGGTTATGTCTTAAGTAAAATGATTACATGACAAGAATCCATTATAAAGTGCTGGGATAGTTGGATAAATGTAAACAATTTAATGTAGCCTACAACTATAATCATGACTATAGCTGAATGATAGAAGAATATAAAGAATGAGCCTATAATTAATTTTTTTTAAATACATGTGGGCATTCTGAAGTATAGGGTAAGTGGAAAGGAAAGAAGCATTTTCTTTTTACTTTTCATAGCAAAGAATACTTTCTATAAATGAGCTAAATGAGGTTAACAATCTCACTAAATATTATCGCATTTTTTATTCTTACTTTAAGAAAAAAATCTTTTAAAGCAGTAAAAAAAACCCCAACTAGTTTCTAATATAGTACCATGTGCATGTCTCTGCTACTAAATAAGTAGCCCTTCAGATACAGGAAAATAATAGGAATTGAGATTTAAGTATCTGGCTAATTACAAGAAAACTATCAAACAAGTTAGGACATCAAAAGACATTTAAAATCCATGTCTTCTCTGTGTAAACAAATCTTTCTTGCCATAGGGTTTTATGCTACCTACTTTCAAACGTAGTTGAAGCATCATAGATCTTTACCTTTAGTCTAGCTTGCTATTGCATGCTTATAATTAAAAGCCTTTGACTGTATGTTTAGTTATTAAATGGCCTTTATTGTTATTTTTATGTGCCTCTTGAAATCTTTCATTTCTTAAGTTCCAGCATCCAGTTTTTTAAAATGTACCATGATTTCTTTTTCAGAAAATTAAAACCAATGCATTATTAGTGGTTTTAATACAGAAGTTCTGCTTTTTGTCAATAAAAATGGGTTCTGTCACAGACGCGTTTTAAGCATCCAGTTCCAGGCATAATTCGGTATCCATTTAGCCAATCTGAATAACAATTTATTCGGATGAAAGGGAAGAAATCTTAAGGAAAGTGAATTCTGACAGCCCTTTTGTTGCAGTTCGGGAGTAGTGGAAACTTAATTCAGTTTGGTGGTGAGAAGAATGACTGTCTGCCAACCCTAGTTGCTCACTTGTCTATCTGTAATTCTCTGTTTTTCACATGGGCAATAAAAGTGAACTGACTCTTGTCACATAGAGTCAATAAACCATTAGAGAAAAGGTATGGGGTAGAACTAGGTGGTGAAAGCTAGGACTTGTTTGTCAGTGTCGTAGAATTTTGTTTTTTTAATTGTTAGTAATGCATAGATTCAGAATACAGAGGCTTTGTTTAAAAACTAAAAACTTCCAGGTTATCTCTCCTCTCCTTCCACTGCCCTTTTTTTTTTTTTTGAGACAGAGTTTTGCTCTGTTGCCCAGCCTGGAGTGGAATGGCGCCATCTCAGCTCACAGCAACCTCTAACTCCCAGGTTCAAGGGATTCTTCTGCCTCAGCTGGGATTAGAGTAGCTAGGATTAGAAGCGCACACCACCATGCCTGGCTAATTTCTGTATTTTTAGTGGAGACAGGGTTTCACCATGTTGGTCAGGCTGGTCTCAAACTCCTGAACTCGTGATCTCCCCGCCTCAGCCTCCCAAAGTGCTGGGATTACAGGCGTGACCCACCATGCCCAGCCTCCAACTTTTTAAAAAATAAAACACTCGTCTTTGGCTTAAAACCTGTTACTATTTAAAGAAAAGGGTATGTCATGACATTGCTAGCAGCTGAAACCACCTCTCCCCTCTTTTGTAAGTGAAATATTAGGTGATAGTGCAACATACATGATTAACTTCTACCTTGTCCCCTGGCCTCTGAGATATTCCTAAAGGAAACCCTGTGTTTCATGGACTGCTGTTAGAAACAACTAAGCTAGTAGTATCTTTTATCGCTGCCTGTGCTCTTATAGTCTTAACTTCTAAAGAGAGACATTATTTACTCTGGGCTGTTTTCCAATACCAACAACCAACTCTCTGATTCTGTGGACACCAACTGGTTGTCCTACAAATCAATTCATTTCTGACACTAGCAGGATTAGCATCACATCCCACAAGTTATGGGCTCAGTCTTACAAACCGCCCCCACTTAAGACACCAGTCGAGTCCAGAACCTCTCATATTTCTGATGATGGAGTAGCCCACAGAACTTAGAAAAACAGTTGACTTACTTGTACTGATTTATTATGAAGGATACACCTCATGAGCAGCCACATGGAAGTGATGCATAGGGCAAAGTATAGGGGAAGGGGCACAGAGCTTTTGTGTCCTCTCTAGGAACACCACCCTCTCAGCATCTCGATGTGTTTGCCAACCTGGAAGTTCAAGAGTTTTTATAGAGTTGAATCGTCAGTCCCCTCTCCCCTTCCCAGAGATTGGTAGTTAGGGCTTAAATTTCCAACACTTTAATAAATTGATCTTTCTGGTAACCAGCCCTATCCTGAGGCTGTCTAGGTTTCCCACAGCAAGTTACCTCATTAACATAAGCTCTGTTGACCTCGAAGTCTCTAGCGATCCTTCCACCTTAGCCTCCCAAGTAGTTGGGACTATAGATGCATGTCACCACTCCTGGCTAATTTTTAAATTTTTTGTAGAGACAGGGTCCCACTATGTTGCCCAGGCTGGTCTTGAACTGCTGGCCTAAAGTCATCCTCCCACTTTGGCCAAAGTGTTGAGGATTATAGGTGTGAACTGCTGTGCCTGGCCCAAAGGGGCTCATTATAAATTACAAAAGACAGTCCTGTTGCTCGGGAAATCCCAAGAGTTTTAAGAGCTCTGAGCCAGCAACTGGCTGCAAAGCCCAAATGTATTTTTTTGTTATACCACATATTTAATACTATATTTGGTGATCTTCACCTGATCACCTTCATTTACCTGGTCTTCTGTCAGTGGGAGCAGCCATTGAGACCATGTATGAAAACCCATTCTCTCATTCATACAGTTACATAGTATAGGAAACTATCACCTAAGTATAAATACAGTGGCTTTGATCTGTAACCCAAAGAAAAAAATAACTTTATATCTTGATGACCCAGTGTGTGTGTATATATTTATATGTACATATACACGTAAATAACTAAAACAAGTTACAGAAAGTAATATTCTTGCTAGGGTACAGTCAGAATATCTAATATTCTCTATTTCATTTTTAAAAATTGTTCAGTACCCATAAACTGATTTCATAACTAGTGGGAGACACCACCGTTTTAAAAATATTTACCAGTTGAAATTAGGTTTCTCTAAGGCTTATGTTTCTTTTACCTCATGTCAGGTTTTGTATCAGTACATAATTGGTGTCAAATCATCTAGCAGTGTTTCCAGTTGCTGTGCAATTTTCTTGTCTGTTGGAGATACTTTTCACAAGACGTTCCCTACTATTTGTCCATTACCATGTGTGAAACCTGCATCTGGTGCAACATGCTGATGGGAAGAGTGCCTGAAGTAACTCCCATTTTCCCAACAGTTTGGTAGAGAGCATATGGACTTTGTGCTGCATCCATTCTAGAGTACTCCTTGTTGGCACTGTTACTTGCAATTACAAGGCCCTGAATTCATAAACTTAGAGATAAGAAACTTCCTCAAGCTTTGACCTTTTCAGTTACTTAATATTTTTCAAAATTTATATCATGCATTTGTACTCTAATTTTAATCTCTTTAGGAAACTTACATGGTATAATTAAAGACTTGAAATACTCTCCTTTTCTGTAACAGTAGATCAGATAAGGTACACAGTATGTTTTATCTTTTATAATCACCGCTTTAATAGCAGATGTGCTATTAAATAGGAAAAGTGCCCTTTATATGCCATTTTATAATTGCATATTTTAAAATGATCACACCCTTAACTCATCCTCTGCAATTTCTCAGTAGTATGGCAGTTGACAAAGCACTTGCTCTCATTCTTCATAATAACCCAGTGAAGTCTGTGGGGCATTTTTGTGTTGCTGCTGCTGTAAAAAAACAGGTTTGATTATCTAACTGATGGAATTTATATTTATTTAACCTATTTTTAGGAATGACCCCTAAGTTGCATATGTTCGGAAGCCTGTATTTAATGTTTTAGCTGTTTTTCTATTAAGTTTACTGACTTGTTATAGGTTTGCAACTCTCAGAATATTTTGTTTAGTATTAGCAGGGCATTGAGATTGTTTATTCTAAATGCATTTTTTTGTTTTGCAATCTTACAGGCCCTGGCCTATTTTGAGCAGTTAAAGATTTCCCCAGATGCCTGGCAGGTGTGTGCAGAAGCTCTAGCCCAGAGGACATATAGGTAATTAAAACAAAATTTGCATGACAATTTAAATTTCTATGGGCATGACAGGACTGTTAAATTTACCTGTATTTGGAAAGTGTTTTCATAAAAACATTTTATGACTTTTTTTTTTTTTTTGCAAAGTCATTAACATATAGTCATTCCATGTAGAAATGAGAAAAGCAGTAAACCAACAGTTTGGCCATTTCAGAATTAACTTTTCAGTAAAACCATCCTTTGCCATATATTGTGTACCTGTGACCAGATCCCAGCTGGAATAAAGTGCCGAAAAAACTTCCTTATCATAATTGAGAGTGATAACTGCTTTTCTAAAACATTGGTAAAGAAAGTTACTGTAAATGACATATATCTTAATTTTATTTTATTTTTTTTTCTTGAGATGGAGTCTCGCTCTGTTGCCCAGGCTAGAGTGCAGTGGCGCGATCTAGGCTCACTGCAAGCTCCGCCTCCTGGGTTCACGCCATTCTCCTGCCTCAGCCTCCTGAGTAGCTGGGACTACAGGCGCCCACCACCATGCCCGGCTAAGTTTTTTGTATTTTTTTTTTTAGTAGAGACGGGGTTTCACCGTGTTAGCCAGGATGGTCTCAATCTCCTGACCTCGTGATCCGCCCGTCTTGGCCTCCCAAATTGCTGGGATTACAGGCGTCAGCCACCGTGCCTGGCCTGTATCTTACTTTTTAATTTTAACTTAAGTATATAATCATTCAGTGACCAATCTTTTGATATTGGACCACAGTCTATATCTTTGTATACTAACTAGCATTCACTTTATTTGTAGGTTGGTCACACCTATAACCCATCCTCTACAATTTCAAGCATGGGTCTCTGTACAATGAGTGACGATCCATAGATTTTTAAGATATTTGTCCCCGTCTCTCGAGTTTTCTGGTTATGTAGGCCATGTCAAATATATACAAGATGTTTTCCTTCTGCAGTGTGGCTTTCTATGAAATCTTTCTAAAGCATTCAACTAACTTTTTACAGAAATAGGAACTCTTTTATACTCACTTCATTGGCAGATTGTTGGTCCCTAAAGGATCTTTGTCAGTGTTTATAGCTGGCTTACTGCAACTCTGTCACTCCCCTAGAAAGACAATTGGAAGTGGGTAATTGGTATGTTAACTTTTGCCCCCATCTTATAAGCAAGGGTACCATATTTGTAATTTAGTTTCCTATATGAAAACTTTGAAGCTGGACTGACAGTCCATGTGGCCCTGCTTGTTTTGGATTTGGCTACAATAGAACTACTGGGGTTTAATTTTAAGCAGGACTTGGATGACCATCTCTACTTTCACTCAGACTCTGGCTGTTCTGCCATTTGTCATTTTACACCTAACCTGTTATTGTAAAATGAAGGGGTTGTTCCAGGAATCTTAATATCTGGAATTTAAGGGGATGGTTTGCTGTTTACAAAGCACTGTATTCAAGGTGCATCTTAATATTTTGGTAATTTTTTGCTTGTCAGAGTTAACGGAAATTTTAAATATTGTATAATATTTAAAGTTCTCATAGCTTTTTAAGTAAATGGATTTTAATGTCATAAAATGAGACCAGTAAGTATGAAACAAGCCGAAGGTCTAGTTTGAGAAACTTTTCTGCTGTGCTACTCATGACTATTTTGCCTTCGATTTCTTTTCCTCAGTTCATATTCTGCTTATCTCATTTTCTTTTTTTCTTTTTCAGTGATGATCATGTAAAGTTTTTCTGCTTTCAAGTACTGGAACATCAAGTTAAATACAAGTAAGGCTTTTCTCACTGTTTTGACTCAGATTTGCAGGGAGAGGTCATTTTTTTAATTTAATGTTTTTCTTCCTTAAGGAAACCATAATACAGGTTATAAATTGACAGTGTATATGTTATATCCAGGTTATAGATATGTTTTGATGTATCCCAGAGTGTTTTAAAAGTGCTGAGTTGGCCAGGTGCGGTGGCTGTCACCTGTAATCCCAGCACTTTGGGAGGCTGAGGCCGGTGGATCACTTGAGGTCAGGAGTTTGAGACTAACCAGCCTGGCCAACATGGTGAAACTCCATCTCTACGAAAAATACAAAAATTAGCCAGATGTGGTGGCATGCACCTGTAATCCCAGCTACTCAAGAGACTGAGGCACAAGAATTCCTTGAACCCGGGAGGCGGAGGTTGCAGTGAGCCAGGATCACACCACTGTACTCCAGAATGGGTGACAGCAAGCCTCCATCTCAAAAATTTAAAAAGTGCTGAGTTTGTTGGTTACATATAAAAATCCAAGGCTGGGCGCAGTGGCTCATGCCTATGATCTCAGCACTTTGGGAGGCCAAGGCAAGAGGATCATTTGAACTTCAGGAGTTTGAGACCAGCCTGGGCAACATAGTGAGACCTCATCTCTACAAAATTTTTTAAAAAAATTAGCCAGGTGTGGCTACCTGCTTCTATATTCCCAGCTACTGGGGAAGCTGAGGCTAAGAGGTTGAGGCTTCAGTGAGCCATGATAGTACCACTGCACTTAAGCCTGGGCAACACAGCAAGACCTTGTCTCAAAAAAAAAAAAAAATGAAAATCCAGACATTTCACAGAAAAATCTAGATTTCCAGCTTTTCTGGAAAAGTCAGAATATCTGGTAACACCAGGCCTGTTTTTCTACACGACAGCTCTCAGAGTTAAGTGACTGCATGGGCGCTTGTGTTCAGAATCTCTGACTTACTAATTAATCCAAATAACGAATCAGTACTGAGAGGATTCCTAGTTCACCTGTTGGTTTATTCTGTAGATCACAGACCACAAAACATACTTTCTTTTGAAAAATTGTGTAGCCGTCATTTGTTTCAACATGAATAGAATCACAAATTAAAGATTGATATTGATATCCTACCTGCCACTCTCGTCCTTATCTGTAAAGCAGTGATGAGTGGCATTATCAGTTTATGTTAGGAAACTTTAGATAATTGAGAGCTATACAAATTTTCCCTTTTAAATATTTGAGGCTGTTATTTTTCACAACTATAGATACCAAATATAGCCATTATTCTTTTTCTTCTCTATTTTGAACAGATACTCAGAACTAACCACTGTTCAACAACAACTAATTAGGGAGACGCTCATATCATGGCTGCAAGCTCAGGTAAAATCGTAATTTCATTCAGTACCTCAAATTACTAGATATTTAAACTTGTTTTTGCAAGAGTTTGGAACTTTACCTCAAAGATTTTGATCAGTGTTCCTCCATTTGATTTTATAGCTTTTTTAAAAGGTGCTGGTTTTAAAGATCATGGAAGTGGGAGTTTAGCAATAATTTAATAATTATATCAATGACTGAAATGGTCATAGCTTCCATGATACCTTGTGGAAACTTTGGTTTTAAAATGTAGTTGTTTTTCACTACTTGACAAACTCTGCTTTCTGTTTGGCTCTTAAAGGTGAGCCCTCCTGGACAGGCTCTCCACAAGAGCCCTTTATAAAGGGCCAGTTGAGTTCTTTTCAGTTAATTTTAGCTAATCTTAACACGTAAAGCAGCTGTGTAGCTAGAGTTTTTATTTTCCTTAAAGAGCAAGTAGACAGAAGAAAAACAATTTTTTTTCTTAGAAGAAATGATAGGAACTATTAAAACTCTGCACATGAAACTTTTCTGTCAAAGTGTAAGAATGAGGAATAACCATTACAGCCTTTAATGGTTCATTTAATTGTTCTTCATCTGTCCAATCACTTAAATACTTTTGATAATTTTGAAAATCATAATTATCAAAATAATTTTGAAGAATATTTGTTGCATAGTTTATCTGAGCCATGTTGACATTTGATGAAGCTTTGCCTTTTAATAAGACAACATGTTTCTGGGTCTTTTCAATTTACATTTAATTTTATGGACTGTTTCTCTGTCAGATGCTGAATCCCCAACCAGAGAAGACCTTTATACGAAATAAAGCCGCCCAAGTCTTCGCCTTGCTTTTTGTTACAGAGTATCTCACTAAGTGGCCCAAGTTTTTTTTTGACATTCTCTCAGTAGTGGACCTAAATCCAAGGGGAGTAGATCTGTACCTGCGAATCCTCATGGCTATTGATTCAGAGTTGGTGGATCGTGATGTGGTGCATACATCAGAGGCAAGTAACCATGGATTTTTTATATTTAATGTTAAGTTTTGTAGGAGATAATTGGCACATACTAAAAGGAGCAGAAAGCTTTCTTGAGGTAAACTTTCTTAAGTTATATAATTATAAATTTACTTAATGTTTTGGATTGTATTTTATGAAGGAACTCAAACTTGGTTATTTTTTTTCCAGAGGTATACTGAAATTAAAGTATTGCGTTATTTTTTTTTTTTTTTTTTTTTTGTGAGACGAAGTCTTGCTCTGTTGCCCAGGCTGGAGTGCAGTGGCGCAGTCTTGGCTAACTGCAACCTCCGCCTCCCGGATTCAAGCAATTCTCCCACCTCAGCCTCCCAAGTAACTGGGATTATAGGCACATGCCACCACACCTGGCTAATTTTTGTATTTTTTGTAGAGATGGGGTTTTGCCGGGCTGGGCTTGAACTCCTAACCTCAGGTGATCCGCCCACCTTGCCCTCCCAAAGTGCTGGGATTACAGGCATGAGCCACTGCGCCCAGCCTAAATTTTTTTTAACTAGGCAAATACCATAGCGACATACACAAGTTGATTTTCTTTTATGAATCTGTTGAGAAAGGCAGTCTCTATTTAATACTGCTATATAGTCCCTGAGCAAGGAAGAAGCATTGTTTAGGAGTTGTCAATGTTGTTGCTTCTGTATTCTTCATCACATAGTATAAGTACTTTGTTACTGTATTGAGAAATACCTTAAAACATGCTTAAGATTTCTAAGCAATGCTTATTTATAGTTTGTATTTACTAAGAAATTGACACTGAGGAGTAGAACAGAAAGAGGAAATACAAAGAATCACAGGATATGAGCTTAGAGCTTGTAAATAGGAAATACTGGTAGAGAATGTGTTAACAAGCCTGCAAGTTTACTCTGTGCAAGTATATTCAGCTATCAAACATTTTGTAAGGTAATGTGTGCATTTGGCGTTTTGTATTTTAGGAGGCTCGTAGGAATACTCTCATAAAAGATACCATGAGGGAACAGTGCATTCCAAATCTGGTGGAATCATGGTACCAAATATTACAAAATTATCAGTATACTAATTCTGAAGTGACATGTCAGTGCCTTGAAGTAGTTGGGGCTTATGTCTCTTGGATAGACTTATCCCTTATAGCCAATGATAGGTAAGTATGCCTATTATTTTTATAGCATAAACTTGTAAAATACAGTATCTAAAACTCATGACTTTGAAAATGTTACAACAATTTTATTTTCCCATTCCAGGTTTATAAATATGCTGCTAGGTCATATGTCAATAGAAGTTCTACGGGAAGAAGCATGTGACTGTTTATTTGAAGTTGTAAATAAAGGAATGGACCCTGTTGATAAAATGAAACTAGTAGAATCTTTGTGTCAAGTATTACAGTCTGCTGGGTTTTTCAGCATTGACCAGGTTGGTAAATTTATATAAAAACCTATATATAAAGTTGTTAGAACAAACTGGGATAGGTACTAAATTAAATATAATGTTAGTTTTTTTTTTCTTCTAAATGTTATAAACTCTCCTTGAGATTATAATATAAACCACTGCATCTAGCCAAAATGTTCTCAGTAGCATTCTCCTTAGAAAATAGGTTATACCAGTTCTTAAACTTGAAAGCCTGGAATTGCAAATTTCTCACAAACTCAGGAGATGCTCACACAACTTGTTCATAGTGGAATTGAGATTTTTTGTTTTGTTTTGTTGTTTGAGATGGAGTCTCGCTCTGTTGCCCAGGCTGGAGTGCAGTGGCAGTCTCGGCTTACTGCAACCTCCATCTCCCGGGTTCAAGTGATTCTCCTGTCTCACCCTCCCGAGTAGCTGGGATTACAGGCACACACCACTACACCCGGCCAATTTTTTACTTTTTTGGTAGAGACGGGGTTTCACCATGTTGGCCAGGCTTGTCTCGAACTCTTGACCTCAGGTGATCCACCCACCTTGGCCTTCCAGAGTACTGGGATTACAGGCATAAGCCACGATGCCCAGCCTGGAATTGTTAAATATATAATGTCACTTTAAAATTGAATCCTGTAATTAGCACTTGATTCATACTAAAGTTCAGTTTTTCCTCTTAGCTTGGGCACGCAGTTTTAAACAGAAATGTGTCTTCATTGCTTATAGGAAGAAGATGTTGACTTCCTGGCCAGATTTTCTAAGCTGGTAAATGGAATGGGACAGTCATTAATAGTTAGTTGGAGTAAATTAATTAAGAATGGGGATATTAAGAATGCTCAAGAGGCACTACAAGCTATTGAAACAAAAGTGGCACTGATGTTGCAGCTACTAATTCATGAGGATGACGATATTTCTTCTAATATTATTGGATTTTGTTATGATTATCTTCATATTTTGAAACAGGTAAGTTTTTGTTTTATTCTTTTTGCTCAGTACATAATACAAAGGAGCCATGGAGAAGTGGAAAATATGGAAAAATTAAAAATGAGAAAATACCCATAATTCTACTACTTAAAAGATATTTACTGTTAAATACTAATGTATTTCCATCTTAAAAAAAAAAAAGAATTGGCCAGGAAATAGTTTCAGGTTCTAAATTCAGTAGACTAACCAGCTTCAGAGGTAGTTATAGGTTTAGGTTATTTTTTTATTTTGAACCTGTCTTTGTGAATACTGTTGAAATTTTAATAAGCATGGTTTGTTATTTTAATTTACATGTACATCATTCATTTCTCATATACTATTCATTTATTTATTTATTTTTGAGAGAGAGTTTTGCTGTTATTGCCCAGGCTGGAGTGCAATGGCATGATCTCAGCTCACCACAACCTCCACCTCCCAGGTTCAAGCGATTTTCCTGCCTCAACTCCCGAGTACCTGGGATTATAGGCATGCACCACCACGCCTAGCTAATTTTGTACTTTTGGTAGAGACAGGGTTTCTCCATGTTGGTCAGGCTGGTCTCAAACTCCCTACCTCAGGTGATCGCCCACCTCAGCCTCCCAAAGCGCTGTGATTACAGGTGTGAACCACCAAGCCTGGCAACAATTTTTTATGATTAAAGTGTCCCCCACTTCCAGAAAGAACTTGTAGGTGGTGTTAGTCTCCATATTATAGATGGAGAAATGGAAAGAGTCATTTCTGTATATTTACATTGAATTAATTGAATCAAGTCAAGCTTAAAATACCTTCCCAAATGAGTTTAGTTTCTGTTTTGTTGTAGTAAACATAACATGTATCTTTATGTATACTTTAAGAAATTTTATGCAGCAGTGTGGAAAGGTATGATCACTACTGGTAATCCCATTGTACAACTCCTAATGGTTTTGTAGGCTTGTTTGGCTTTGTTTAAAAACCTTTTTTGCAGAATATGTTGTAGGTGTCTTTGTCTACATGTCAAGTTACTTACTAGAAGTGGCATTACTTGATCTTAAGTTAGGTTAGGTACATTTTAAATATAGGCAGCTGCTGCTAAACTGCCCTCCAAAAAAGTTGTGTGCATGTTTTCAAAGATCTTAATTGATTAGAGGCCGGGCATAATGGCTGTCACTTGTAATCCCAGCACTTGGTAAGGCTGAGGTGGGAGGATTGTTTGAGGCCAGGAGTTTGAGACCAGGCTGGACAACATAGAGAGACTCCATCTCTATAAATAATAAAAAGAAAACCAGCCAAGCATGGTGGCACGCGCCTGTGGTCTCACCCTCCTGTGGGAGGGTGAGGTGGGAGGATCTCTTGAGCCAGGGAGTTGGAGGTTGCAGTGAGTCATGACTGTGCCACTGCACTCCAGCCTGGGCAACAGAGCAAGACCTTGTCTCAAAAAAAAAAAAAAAAAAAAAAAGAAAGGTCTTAATTGATTAGAAAAATGTTCTGATATGCAGGTACAACTTTAGAAAACCTAATAAGTTATTGCTTACTTTTTAACAGCTTACAGTGCTCTCGGATCAGCAAAAAGCTAATGTAGAGGTAATTGACTTTATGCTTCTTTTAAACCAATGATAGATTCTTAGTCTGTAATTTGCCTTGAAATGTAGCTTAATTTCAAATTATATCAAATTAGAAGGAGACTGACAAAAACTCTTTTATTCTCAATTTTATTCTTAGGCAATCATGTTGGCCGTTATGAAAAAATTGACTTACGATGAAGAATACAACTTTGAAAATGAGGTAAGAAATTTTTTTTGTTGAGGAGAAAGGAGTTTTAATTTTATTATTTACTTATATCAAATTAATATTTCAAGTTTTTATTGTTTCAGGGCCCTTTAAAACTTGAAGTTCTTGAAAAATTAGTCTGTTTTTATTGACACCAACCTTGGGTGAAATTAATAGAAGCCTCTTAATCCTTCATTTTTGATATTTTATCCATTAACAACTCCCCCCCTTTTTTTTCTTTGAGACAGAGTCTCACTCTGTCACCCAGGCTGGAGTGCAGTGGTGCCATCTCGGCTCACTGCAACCTTTGCCTCCTAGGTTCAAGTGATTGTTGTGCCTCAGCCACCTGAGTAGCTGGGATTACAGGCACGTGCGACCATGCCCGGCTAATTCTTGTATTTTTAGTAGAGATGGAGTTTCGCCATGTTGGCCAAGTTGGCCTCAAACTCCTGGCCTCAAGTAATCTGCCTGCCTCAGCCTCCCAAAGTGTTGGGATTACAGGTGTGAGCCACTACACCTGTCCCATTAACAGCCCTTTTACAAATACTCTGTAGCACTGAACATAGTAAAATATTGATAGTATTATTGGTGATCATATTTCATTTTATATATATATATATATATATATTTTTTTTTTTTTTTTTTTTTTGAGACGGAGTCTTGCTCTGTCACCCAGGCTGGAGTGCAGTGGCCGGATCTCAGCTCACTGCAAGCTCCGCCTCCCGGGTTTACGCCATTCTCCTGCATCAGCCTCCCGAGTAGCTGGGACTACAGGCGCCCGCCACCTCGCCCGGCTATTTTTTTTTTTTTGTATTTTTTAGTAGAGACGGGGTTTCACCGTGTTAGCCGGGATCGTCTCTCGATCTCCTGACCTCGTGATCCGCCCGTCTCGGCCTCCCAAAGTGCTGGGATTACAGGCTTGAGCCACCGCGCCCGGCCTTTCATTTTATATTTTGTAAGAATGAGGAACTCCAGTCACAAGACTGTATTGGTAGAGTGGAAATGAGGCGCTCTAGACTTGTTCCAGTTAAAAGTCTTTTTCAAGATTGTGAGTGGGTCAGCTTCCCATCAGACAAGGGCCATTGGTGCTTTCTAGGTATTCAGTCATGGTATTCGCTGCCAAGCTTTGTTCTAAAGTGTTTTATTCCCCCACTTCAGGCATTGAAAAACTTAAGAGTTGTAAAAGGACAATGGTGGTGATGACCAACACACTGTGCACTTGGGATGTGCCAGCCTCCTAACATTTAATATCTCCAGTTATACCACAGTATTACCACTTTTTACAGTGGATATTGATTTACAAGAATAAATAAGGTGCAAGATTTCAAAGCCCATTCTAGTGCTAGACTATTGCCTTTAACCTTCTTAGACTATTTCTGGCTCTAGGCTTTTGAGGCCTATGGCTGTGTGCAGAAATACTTATTTGTGAGCTAGAGGGGAGAAGTTATTAAGCATAGTAAGTTTTTCTATATAAATAGTGACAAAAAATAAAAGTACAAAATGTGTAAATGCAGAAAAATACAGAACTGGATATTTACATGAATTTTAAGGTCTTTTAAGTTTTTTATTTATTTTTATTATTATACTTTAAGTTTTGGGGTACATGTGCAGAATGTGCAGGTTTGTTACATTGGTATACATTTACCATGGAGTTTGCTGCACCCATCAACCCTAAGTTTTTTAAATGAGGATTTTAACCTGTATCATAGGGTGAAGATGAAGCCATGTTTGTAGAATATAGAAAACAACTGAAGTTACTGTTGGACAGGCTTGCTCAAGTTTCACCAGAGTTACTGTTGGCCTCTGTTCGCAGAGTTTTTAGTTCTACACTGCAGTAAGTTTGTCATTACTTTTGTAACAAGCCTACTTCTTTCTTTTGCTCTTTGATATGAGTCAAAAGAAATGATTCATATGACTTACTAATCCATGTTACTTATTGAGATCTTATGTGTATCTCTGGAAACAATGAAGTGTCTTCTTGATTTCTCTTGATCCTTTCTACCTTTGTGATATATATTATATTGCCTGGGAAAGTTAACAATTGCTATGACTTTTTAATAATTAAAAAGACTTTTGTTGGTGTCTTACCCTGTGCATAATTCACTGTATGAAAAATTTATCTTTAAATCTCACTGACATATTATACCTTGGTAGGAACTGGCAGACTACACGGTTTATGGAAGTTGAAGTAGCAATAAGATTGCTGTATATGTTGGCAGAAGCTCTTCCAGTATCTCATGGTGCTCACTTCTCAGGTGATGTTTCAAAAGCTAGTGCTTTGCAGGATATGATGCGAACTGTAAGTATACTGAAGATAATTTTGACCATAAATTTCTGTTTTCAGTATAAGCTAATGGGAGTTCCTTGTTAGAACTTAGTATATGTTAATACTGGGGCATTTTGATGTTCCAATAAATAAGAAGAGGTTTCTTAACTTTTTCCTGCTCTAGTTGGTAACATCAGGAGTCAGTTCCTATCAGCATACATCTGTGACGTTGGAGTTCTTCGAAACTGTTGTTAGATATGAAAAGTTTTTCACAGTTGAACCTCAGCACATTCCATGTGTACTAGTAAGTACTCTGGATTTTTTGTTACTTTACATGGATTTCAGCTAATGACTTGATAGCATTGTATTTTTCTGTCTATAACTTTTCTCAGAATCAGAACCTCTCAGAAATGCTTGGCACACTCTGAAAGTAACCCCTCCTCCATTTCTTTTAAATGGATAGTTTGTGCCCAATTAGCCAATCAACTAAAACAAGTTCTCAGAGGACTGTTTGTGTGTAGTTTAGAATTACTTGTGTATTCCTGGTTCCTGTGTTTTAGGAGCTAAGATGTAAAATTTGGTGTGAACAAAAATGTAGCATGACAATAGCAACAAAACCCCTGAAAAAGTGCAGAAATAGTAAAAGTGTCTCCTTCTTTAGATGGCTTTCTTAGATCATAGAGGTCTGCGGCATTCCAGTGCAAAAGTTCGGAGCAGGACGGCTTACCTGTTTTCTAGATTTGTCAAATCTCTTAAGTAAGTATAAAATTGCAGCTAATATGTTGTTTTTTAAATTACTGAATTGATGTAAAACAATAGTAAAGACATGGAATCAACCTAGGTGCCCATCAGTGGTGGATTAGATAAAGAAAACATAGGCCAGGTGTGGTGGCTCACGCCTATAATCCCAACACTGGGAGGCCGATCACGAGGTCAGGAGTTCAAGACCAGCCTGGCCAACATGGTGAAACCCCATCTCTACTAAAGATACAAAAAATTAGCCAGGCGTGGTGGTGGGTGCCTGTAATCCCAGCTACTCAGGAGGCTGAGGCAGGAGAATCGCTTGAACCTGGGAGGTGGAGGTTGCAATGAGCCAAGATCGCGCAATCGCACTCCAGTGTGGGTGATAGAGTGAGACTCAGTCTCAAAAAAAAAGAAAGAAAAAATGCAGTACACATACATCATGAAATACTAAACAGCCATAACAAAGAACAAAATCATGTCCTTTGCAGCAACGTGGATGCAACTGGAGGTCTTTAAGCAAATTAATGCAGAAACAAAAAAATGCCACATGTTCTCACTTATAAGTGGGAGCTAAATTTTGGGTACACACAGACATAAAGCTGGGAGCAAAAGACATTTGGGACTCCAAAATGAGGGAGGGAGTGGGGCAAGTGCTGAAAAACTTCCTATTGGGCACTGTGTTCAATATCTGGGTGATGGGATTGGATCAATAGAAGCACAAATCTCAGCATCCCATGATATGCCCGTGTAACAAACCCCCTGAATTTAAAATGAAGATGGAGGGCTGGCGCAGTGGCCCACTCCTGTAATCCCAGCACTTTGGGAGGCTGAGGCAGGTGGATCACCTGAGATCAGGAGTCCGAGACTAGCCTGGCCAACATGATGAAACCCGGTCTCTACTAAAAATACAGAAAATTAGCCAGGCGTGGTGGTGGGTGCCTGTAGTCCCAGCTAATGGGAGGCTGAGGCAGCTTTGGGAGGAGGCTGAGGCAGGAGAATCGCTTGAACCCAGTAGGCAGAGTTTGCAGTGAGCAGAGATCGTACCATTGCACTCCAGCCTGGATGACAAGAGTGAAACTCTGTCTCAAAAAAATAAAATGAAGATGGAAATGAAAAAAAAGTAGACATATAAATTATTTTCCAAGTGCCTATGGTAGATTTGGTTCTTCCTGTTCAAGTCAAGTCATGTTTTGTCAGGTAGATGTCCCCCCCCCGACTTTTTTTTTTTTTTTTTTTTTTGAGACAGAATTTCACTCTTGTTGCCTAGGCTGGAGTACAATGGTGCGATCTTGACTCACTGCAACCTCTGCCTCCTGGGTTGAAGCAATTTCCCACCTCAGCCTACCAAGTAGCCAGGATTACAGGTGCCCATCACCACACCTGTCTAATTTTTTGCATTTTTAGTAGAGATGGGGCTTCACCATGTTGGTCAGGCTGGTCTTGATCTCCTGACCTGAGATGATCCACCCTCTTCAGCCTCCCAAAGTGCTGGGATTACAGGCATGAGCCACTGCACCCAGCCCCCATTTTATGTTGCCACTTCCTTTCCTGTTCATCAGGCAAGTACTTAGTTCAATACTAAAAGTTTTTATTATTTGTTGTTGTTGTTATTTTTTTGAGACAGGGTCTCACGCTATCGCCTAAGCTGGAGTGTAGTGGCTTGATCCCAGTTCACTGCAACCTCAACCTCCTCAGGCTCAGGTGATCTTCCTACCTCAGCCCCCGGAGCACCTGGGACTACAGGCGTGTGACAGTGGCCAGCTAATTTTTGTATTTTTTGTAGAATCGGTCTCACCGCATTGCCCAGGCTGGTCTCAAATTCTTCAGCTCAGTCTTCCCACCTCGGCCTCCCAAAGTGTTGGGATTACAGAAATCAGCCACTGCACCTGGCCTGTATTATTCTTTACTAGTACCATTTTCGGGGAATGAAAACTACTCCTTATTAGGCTTATAAGATTGTAAGTCATTTTGACAGTCTTATCACTACAGAGCAGATAAAGGTAATTTTTAAAAATTAACCATAGCTAATCTTAATCAGAAGTGACTAGCCTACAACTGAACTTTTTTTTAGTTCTGTCTTAAAGGGGGAATTTGGTATTTTACCACTGTTTTGAGCACTGTTATTAATTGTGATTTTCCTTTTTGCTGTTTTTCAGTAAGCAAATGAATCCTTTCATTGAGGATATTTTGAATAGAATACAAGATTTATTAGAGCTTTCTCCACCTGTAAGTATCTGTCTCTTAAGATATTTTACCCAAAAATCATTTAAGCCACACGTGCCATTAGGTTTACCTTTGTGGGCATTTAAAAAAAACGGGTGGTGGAGGGAGGTGTATGTGCAAAGATTAGTTCTATTTACCAAAATTCTGTTGACACAGTAAATAAAATATAGTAATAGGAATCAAGAGTTGACAGATCAATTTGGCAGCATGGGGTAGATATATTGTTAAAATGTTGAAGCATTTTATGAAGAAGAAAAAATTAAAGATGAGCTTGCTGTTAAGTTAAAATGAAAAGTATATTAAAAATTTTAAAAATGAAAAGAAAATAAAAATTGAGAAAAAAAATTCAACTTCTAAATTATTCTGTTTAGTCCTATGATTGTATTAGCCATTCTTAGCAGCTGCTACTGCTAGATCAAAGGTTTTCCCTGTCATTTCAGGCTTAGGGTAAAAAAAAAATTAAGTGCTTGTCAATCTGAATATTTTGGCGTTGGGATTGGGCCATAATCCCAAGCGTTAAAATCCTGAAATCCTAAAAACCACAATTCCGAAAGATCAAAATCTTAAAAATATACTCCTGGAAAAAGTAATTTTAAAAAATTATTTGAAAGACATTGCTTTACATTTTTAAAAGGGAATGTATTTGAGAAACATGTAAAAACATGACAGCACTTCATAGTCCACTTTACACAATAAAATAGGCAATAATAACATATGCTTTTGCAAGTATAAGCACTCAGTTATAAAAATGACAGTTACATGGGTAAAACAGGAGCAGACAAACTGTATTCATAAAGAAATAGATCAGAAAGCAAAATGTGTAAGTGCATATCACTATGGTTAGTAATTGTGTGCCACTCAGTTTTATAACTGCGCTTACCTGAAATAACCATGACAGACAACCTAAGTCTTGAGGAAATTGATAAAAAATGGCAATGGGTCACTACAACATATGCAGTCACCCAAAGAACTGAGATCACAAGAAATTTTATGTTTCACAGATGCAGATATACAGAAAGGACCTTTCTTGTGTACATGCACAGTGTTTACACACACAGTTAATGCTGTGTGTAATGCACTTTTGTGGAGTCAAATCTCTGATGTTCAAGGCAGCAGAAGAAAAGTCTGTCCAGCTTTCAGAGAGAGACCAATTCGCCTTATGTATTTGTTTTCTCAGTGCCCCTGGTCAATTGGATGGTGCCCGCCAACACTGAGGGCAGGTCTTCCCCACCTAGTCTACTTGGACCAACTAATCTTTTCTGGAATGACCCTCACAGACACATGCAAAATAATGCTTTACTATGTATTTATTACTTAATTATTTAAAAGAAGTGTAGGTAGCCCTCTAGTACTTTTTTTTTTTTTTTTTTTTTTTTTTTTTTTTTTGAGACAGAGTCTTGGCTCTGTCGCCCAGGCTGGAGTGCAGTGGCATGGTCTTGGCTCATTACAACCTCCATCTCAGGTTCAAGCAATTCTCCTGCCTCAGCCTCCCAAGTAGCTGGGACTACAGGTGTGCCACCACACCCAGCTAATTTTTTGTATTTTTAGTAGGGACAGGGTTTCACCATGTTGGCCAGGCTGGTCATGAACTCCTGACCTCAAGTGATCCGCCTGCCTCGGCCTCTCAAAGTGCTAGGATTACAGGCATGAGCCACCACATGCAGCCTAGCCTCATAACAATCTTATAAATAAGATCTTTACAAAAGAAAACAAGTTAGAAAGCTAACTTTAATAAATCATGATCATTTGTAGAGTCTTGTCAGGGCTGGAATTAGAACCATGATCTGTTGACCTCCAATTTAGTTTTCTTTTCATTCTATGGTCCTGGGAGAAAATTTGTCTTTGTAAGTATTTGATACATGAGTTGGTGTGATAGATTACATTTCCTGTTCCTAATGCACGTTTTCTCATTAAATGAGAGGAACTCAAAAAATAAAAACTTTTAGTAAGACTAAATTTCATTCTAGGAGAATGGCCACCAGTCCTTACTGAGCAGCGATGATCAACTTTTTATTTATGAGACAGCTGGAGTGTTGATTGTTAATAGTGAATACCCGGCAGAAAGGAAACAAGCCTTAATGAGGAATTTGTTGACTCCACTAATGGAGAAGTTTAAAATTCTGTTAGAAAAGTTGATGCTGGCACAAGATGAAGAAAGGCAAGCCTCTCTAGCAGACTGTCTCAACCATGCTGTTGGATTTGCAAGGTAAGTGTGATCACAGTTAAAACTGTGAAGTGCATGTATCTACACAGACAGAACCACTTGTTTGATGGGCACACACATTTGTGTTTCCACAGTTGGATAGTCCAGAGAATTGTCTAAATCTTTGTCCTCCAAATCCAGTCGGTTAGATTCAGTTGAAGAAGGGGATAGATTACATACCATTTGCATTTTTGCCTTGACAGCTGTAAATCTTTAACCCCTCTGACTTCTTTGGTATAAATGGGTTGTGTGTTTAAGGGGATCAGCTAAAGAGTTAATATACTAAAGATATATTGGGATGGGATGTCTTTGGTTAGTCTTGGTTACTTGAAGAGAAGAACCTGAGGTTTCTCTTTAGTTGTTTTGTGTCCTGAAGACCATCCAAGCAGCTATTTTTTCCCCCTCTACCCATACTTTTTGTTGACAAACAATAAACAGTGGCATGAAAGTTGTAAAGAGTGCTAATTAGAAGTTAAATTATTCTATAATATACTTAAGAACAAGAGCTAGATATTAGAAAGTTGTATAAATAATTCTGAAGATAGTTTTCTAAATTTAAATGAGTAGTTTGCAGATTACCTAGTACAGCCTAGTCATAACGAGTGGATTTGTTTTCTCTTTTCTGTCTACTTTGTCAATAGGATTTTTCTCTTTCTTTTTCTTTTTTTTTTTTTTTTTTTTTTTGTGGGAGACAGTCTCGCTTTGTCACTCAGGCTAGAGTGCAGTGTTGTGATCTCAGTTCACTGCAACCTCCGCCTCCCAGGCTCAAGTGATTCTTGTGCCTCAGCTTCCAAGTAGCTGGGATTACAGGCATGTGCCACCACACCCAGCTAATTTTTCTATTTTTAGTAAAGACGGGTTTTCACCATGTTGTCCAGACTGGTCTTGAACTCCTGGCCTCAAGTGATTTGCCTGCCTCAGCCTCCCAAAGTGCTGGGATTAGAAGCATGAGCCACAATAGCCAGCCCAGTCAATAGGATTTTAATAAAACATTTAGGTAGACTCACATTAGAAGGATTATATTAACTCCATGTCATTCATTTAAATTAATTTGAGCTCTTTTGTTCTGGAAAGATAATTGGAAGCAGTAGTTTACAAATAGCCATATTAACTAAAGATGGAAGTAATTGTGATGTGGAAAATAAAGGTCTGGTTATTTAGTTTTGTTAATTTTGTAATTTGTTGTGTGTTGCTTTTGAATACTCCATAACGCTTTCAAAGAATAAAGTTACATCTGATTGCCTGATTTTTGCTTATATAGTCGAACCAGTAAAGCTTTCAGCAACAAGCAGACTGTGAAACAATGTGGCTGTTCCGAAGTTTATCTGGACTGTTTACAGACATTCTTGCCAGCCCTCAGTTGTCCCTTACAAAAGGATATTCTCAGAAGTGGAGTCCGTACTTTCCTTCATCGAATGATTATTTGCCTGGAGGAAGAAGTCCTTCCGTTCATCCCATCTGCTTCAGAACATATGCTCAAAGATTGTGAAGCAAAAGATCTCCAGGAGTTCATTCCTCTTATCAATCAGATTACGGCCAAATTCAAGGTACCGCAAACCTTCAGAGCTCTGAAAATCTCTTGAAGATCAGATGTACTTATCTTCAGACATGTTTTGGATTTGCCCTTGGGTTTCTTTCTTTTTTTTTTTTTTTTTAAATGAATTACTTGAGAGCATCATGGATCATATGTATTTTATCATCTGTGGTGTTTGGCACACTGCCTGATACATAGGTCATGCTTAATAGATGTTTGAATATAAACAGACCCTGTATGCTTTGTGTAGCAAAAGAAAACAACTAGTTGGCTGTTTTAGAAGAGCATATAAAAACAGTACACTGAGTACTAAATGTCTAAAGAAATAAGAAGCACCATAATTTGGGTCCCCAAGCAAGGGTTAAAAGTAATTCAATGTATTAAAGTCAGTTTTCTGTAGGACATTTAAACTGGCTAATAAAAGTTGTTAATACTTACATAGTACTTCTTTTTTTCTTTTTTCTTTGTATGGAGATAATCTCGCTCTGCCACATAGGCTGGAGTGCAGTGGCGCAGTCACGACTCACTGCAACCTCTACCTCCCAGGTTCAAGCGATTCTTGTGCCTCAGCCTCCTGAGTAGCTGGAACTATAGGTGTATGCACCACACCAAGCTAATATTTTGTACTTTTAGTAGAGACAGCGTTTCCCCATGTTGGCCAGGCTAATCTCGAACTCCTGACCTCAAGTGATCCTCCTGCCTCGGCCTCCGTAAGTGCTAGGATTACAGGCATAAGCCACCACACCTGGCCACTTACATAGTACTTTCTATGTTCAAAATCTGTTCTAAGCACTTTTTGTACATTTACTTACTTGATTTTCATACCTACCCTAGAAGATAGGGATTATATGTTATAGTTGAGGAAACTGAGGCATGGAGAAGTTAATGGATTTGCCCAAGAGTTCATAAAACTCAAGAGTTCATTTGTAAGCAAGCATTGAGGACGTTATTAAACGATGTTTTTTACCTTTGTTCCAAAAAAAAAAAAAAAAACCCTAAGAGTTGACATATAAACTGATTTATAGTTTAGCAAAACAATTCATTTTTTGAGAATTTAATTTTGAAAATATTCCATGGCAATATTTTATTGTGAAATATGTCTATAATTTTAACCTAAATCTGAATCTGTAGGAAAGGGTTTAAATTGAATGATCTTGGGTCTTCTAGTAATATTTTTTAAGGTTTTTCTCCCCCACCTTGAAATGGAGTCTTGCTCTGTTACCTAGGCTGGAGTACAGTGGTGCGATGTTGACTCACTGCAACCTCCACCTCTCAGGTTCAAGCAATAACCCTATGTCAGCCTCCTGAGTAGCTGGGACTGGGATTACAGGCGCTCGCCACTACACCCAGCTAGTTTTTGTATTTTTAGTACAGATGGGGTTTCACCATGTTGGGCAGACTGGCCTCGAACTCCTGACCTTAGGTGATTCACACGCCTTAGCCTCTCAAAGTGCTGCGATTACAGCTGTTAGCCACTGCGTCTGGCCTAGTAATGTTTATGTTATATAGATTTTATCTTAAAATTGATATTTGCTAACTGAATTATGTACGTATGCATTCTAAATAGAAAAGAAAGGCTTTATGTAAAATAGTTTTTTTAAGTTGTATATTAGTATTGTTACTAATTGCTGAAGTAATGATTGTTTATTTTCAGATACAGGTATCCCCATTTTTACAACAGATGTTCATGCCCCTGCTTCATGCAATTTTTGAAGTGCTGCTCCGGCCAGCAGAAGAAAATGACCAGTCTGCTGCTTTAGAGAAGCAGATGTTGCGGAGGAGTTACTTTGCTTTCCTGCAAACAGTCACAGGCAGTGGGATGAGCGAAGTTATAGCAAATCAAGGTGGGGACGCATGCCATGTCCAATTAGTCTGCTTAAGTCTGTGTCACTGTTGTACACCTGTATGACCAAGAGCAAACTGAAGTAAATACAGAAATTTTGAAGTTTGTTGTCCCATGGGAAGACAGTTTATTGTTTTCAGGGTGGGAATTGATCACTTTTATGTAAAGCACCTAAAATTAATTTGTATTCTGTTCCCTTTTTCTTTATGCAATATTTTTTAATTTGGTTCTTTAGCAATATAAATAACATGACTACTTACAGAATTGACCTGACAATTGAGTCTTTATGGCAAATTTGCCATTTTGAAATATAAAATAAATGGAGCTGTATAGATTTTTGTGGAGAATTCTGTATAGGAAATTCAGGGAACAAGATACCAAGGGCAAACTGTTTTTTGGTGGTTTTTTTTTTAAATTTAATTTAATTTTATATGTGAGATAGGGTCTCACTCTATTGCCCAGGCTGGAGTGCAGTGGTATGATCACGACTCATTGCAACCTACACCTCCTGGGCTATCCTCCCATTTGTACCTCCTGTGTAGCCAGGACCATTGGCACTTGCCATAATGCTGGGCTTATTTTTTGTAGAGATGGGATCTCACCATGTTGCCCAGGCTGGTGTCAAACTCCTGGGCTCAAGCAATCTTCCTCAGCCTCGCAAAATGCTGGAATTATAGACAGGAGCCACCACGCCCAACTGATTTTTCAGTGTTTAATGTTTAAACTTTAGGTGCCCAGTTAATAAAAATCAAGGGATTTTGGCAACTCTGTAAATGCTTTTTTCCCCCCTTCATTTTTCCCATTCTACCTGTAAATGATTTTTCATATACATTAGTATATGAAAAGAGAACTTCAGGTTGCTTTCCTAGTTAATTTTGGAAATTACTTAAACTAAAGTTTTTCTTCTCAGGTGCAGAGAATGTGGAAAGAGTGTTGGTTACTGTTATTCAAGGAGCAGTTGAATATCCAGATCCAATTGCACAGAAAACATGTTTTATCATCCTCTCAAAGTTGGTAGAACTCTGGGGTAAGATGATTTTATTTCTTAACCTTCGTTTCCCAAACTCTTTCATAAAACTCTTAGAGATGAAATGGAATGTAGCCCTAACAGAGAGAGAAACTGGGAGTTGGTTTTCCCTGGTGATGAATTAATTGACTTACTTTTATATATAAGATGAAAATTTGAATTCTCTTGACAGGAGGTAAAGATGGACCAGTGGGATTTGCTGATTTTGTTTATAAGCACATTGTCCCCGCATGTTTCCTAGCACCTTTAAAACAAACCTTTGACCTGGCAGATGCACAAACAGTATTGGTAAGCACCTAGGAATCTTTGTTTACCTTGTGTAGCTCTCATATATTCCCAATTTCTTCTTTAATGCCAGGTTGATTATATTATGTTTCATTGAATTTTTTTTTTTAATTTAGTGATTTCAGATCAGGGTTCATTTTTTTTAGATTTATGATACCTTCTGGAGTTTTTATGAATTCTTTTTGAATCCCAATGCTACTGCTGAATTTTACAAATTCTGCTCCTTCAACTTTAACACCTGACTTTTTCTAGGACCATGAAAGGACATATGACACAAACATTCTTTAAAGTTTCAGTATTAGTTTCCTACTACTATTTTAAGTCTAAAACTTGCACCTAGTGGTTTTCCCTAATCATTAAGAGCATGAAATGGCAACTTGATCCTCCTTGTATGATAGTTTCCCCAAATCTCATCTTCACAATATTTAATGTCAATTTCCACTTTCTCACTTTCCCACAACCTGGTAAAAGCTAGATTTCGTAATTGTAATGTACTACGTTAAAACAACAGTTTGTATTTTTTTGGTTTTTTTCCTTTTTTTACTTCAACCCACTTAGTCCACCTGCCTGTTACCTTTCCTTCCTCTATCCCTTCTCTGGAGTTAAATATTTCTCTGGAAATATTTATTTGAATTTCCCTGGCAGTGGCCAGGATAGTAAAGAGAAGAGCTGGATCACTAAAACAAGAATTGAGTATATAGAAATTCTTAAACTTGTTTTTCACAGGCTTTATCTGAGTGTGCAGTGACACTGAAAACAATTCATCTCAAACGGGTAAGCCTTGTAGTCCATGCCCCTTCATTTTCATCTCGTGTGGTGTTATTATCTTGTTCTTGAAAGATGTATCTTGTGTAAAATTTAACTTTCGTTTTCACTTTTTTGGATGTGGGGAAAGGGGATGAATGAAAGTAGCAGTATCCATTTATTGTCCTTCATGTCTTGGGTAACATGTTTTGGTTTGACTAAGGATGTGAAAAATCTTAGCCAGAATTTCAAGATTCAGTTTTCACGATCTTGTAGGCTTCCTCACTACCAGATTTTTTACTTTATTTTTGTTTGTATTTGTTTTTTGGAGACTGAGTGCAAGCTGGAGTGCAGTGGCATGATCTTGGCTCACTGCGACCTCTGCCTCCCAGATTCAAGCAATTCTCCTGCCTCAGCCTCCCGAGTAGCTGGGATTACAGGCACCCGCCACCATGCCCGGGTAATTTTTATATTGTTAGTAAAAACAGGGTTTCACCATGTCGGCCAGAGTGGTCTCGAACTCCTGACCTCAAGGGATCCGCCTGCCTTGGCTTCCCAAAGTGCTGGGATTACAGGCGTGAGCCACTGCGCCCGGCCTATTTTTTATTTATTTATTTTTTGAGACAGGCTCTCCTCTGTCACTCAGGTTGGAATGCAATGTGCAATCTGGGGTCACTGCAACCTCCACCTCCTGGAGGCTCAACCGATCCTCCCATCTCAGTCTCCAGAGTAGCTGGGACCACACAGGTGCATGCCACCACACCCAGCTAATTTTTATATTTTTTGTAGAGATGGGGTTTCACCATGTTGGCCAGGCTGGTATTGAACTCCTGATCTCAAGTTGATCTGCCCACCATGGCATCCCAAAGTGCTGAGATTACAGGCGTGAGCCACTGTGCCCAGCCTTGCTTATTTCTTTAATATATATTTTACTTTATTTTTTGTGATAGGTTCTCCCTGTGTTACCCAGGCAAGAGTACAGTGGCATGATCTCAGCTCACTGCAGACCCAGCCTCCCAGGCTCAAGTACTGTTCCTCCCTCAGCCTCCTGAATAGCTGGGAGTACAGGTGCACGCCACCACACCTGGCTAATTTTTGCGGTTTTTGTAGAGACCAGGTCTCACCATTGTGCCTAGGCTGGTCTTGAACTCCTGGACTCAAACATTCCTCCTGCCTTGGCTTCCCCAAGTGCTGCTATTACACCATGCCCAGCTGATTCTGGGTATTTGTAAATAGCTGGAATTGGTTGCCAACATTTAAAAATCTCAATATATTTTTTTAACCAAAAATTCCTTCCTCCAGCCTCTCTCAAAGCCATAGAATGCCAGCACAGGACTGGTATTGCCACATAGCTACAGCCAGCTAAAAAGCAGTAGTTGCCCTCACTCCCTATAAAGAACGTGAGCTTTTGCTCAGTGGTCTCCATTTAGCTGTGCACTCATTTGAACTTGATTTTTTGATTCTGATAGAGACTTGAAGTGTTTTCAGTTCAGCCACATTTCCTCTATACTTGCTACCTGCAAGTAGGTGTGCAAGTGGGTGGGGTAGCTGTGTGTTTAGGGACAGCAGGGGAACTGTATAAAGATAAATAAAGCATCTCCTGATATTCTCCCTCAGAATCAAGGGAGACTAACACATAAAAAACTCTAGTGGTTTAAGTAGTACTTTAGTGGAGATAATATAAAATATTGTGGAACTAAAGCTGAACAGGCAAATTTTCCTGAGGGGGCAATCTAAGCAAGCTATAGGAAAGAGGTGATATTTTTGATGGCCCTTAAATGTAGATTGATGGAACTAATAGGGAGCTGGCATTCTGGGCAAAGTTAAGTAGGTGTACAAAGACAGATTAGATGTCACATGGTGGATTTGGTGGGAAGTTACAGACTTAACTCTGTTTAGCTAAAGTATGGAGGCAGAAGTGATAGCTAAAAAATAAGATGAGACTAGATAGACAAAAGCCTTGTGTTAACATGTGTAGAGTTGGGAAGTCAGTAGGCAGTTGGTTTGTAATTTAGGAGGGAAAGTGTTCAGAACATTGGGTCTGAAGCAGTTAGAATTAAATACTGATTTTGGAGTCCTCAGTGTAAGTCAGTCAAAGTAAAGCCATAGGAATGACTGAGACTTTCTAAGACCAGAACAGAAAGAACTTTGGCTCAAGCAAGAGTCAACAAAAAAGTAGAACCAGATAGCCAGTTGTGGTGGTGCACGCCTGTAATCCCAACTACTTGGCAGGCTGAAGCACAAGAATTGCTTGAACCCAGGAGGTGAGGTTGCAGTGAGCTGAGATCATGGCACTGCACTCTAGCCTGGGCAACAGAGTGAGACTGTCTCAAAAAACAAAAACAAAACAAAATGAAAAAGTAGAACCAGAGGTAGGAGCATTGTGAAAGACAAGGGAAGACAGTCTCAAGAGGGGAGATTGGATGGCATTGTTTGGATGCTAGACAGTCAAAGTGGATGTGGATGAGGAATGAAAGGAAACAGTAAGGATGGTATTTCTAGTTCGGAAGTATTTGTTTTATCGATAGAAGTGTTAATTTAAACATACAGAATTGAGTCAAACAATATTATATTTAAAGTGTTTTGCTTCAAAATCAAAAAGAAAAAAATGTTTTGCTTCATTGTTCTATTTTCTCATTCTTTTGACTGACTTGAGGTATAAGTTTACTTTCCCTGATTCAAAACAAGCAAAACTACACTTTTAAAAAGTGGTAACAGTGAGGTTACAAAGTGATGAACATTGCATAGGAAGCAATGGTACATAGACAGGGTAGACGTAAGAAAAAGATGAGAAGGAAAGTAGGAGGGATCTGGGAAACAGTGCAGGGTTACTGCCTCTCAGTTAAAGACAAGTTTCCTGTGATGGGTCATTAAACTGTGACCTAGATCCAAGGTGAAGGAGGAAACATAAATCCTTTGATTCAGGAGCACTAATATTAAACAGGAATTCCAGGTGTTAGTGCAATGAAGAGTCCATCAAGGAGAGATACATTGATTTTTTTTTTTGAGACAGTGTCGCTCGGTCGCCCAGGCTGGAGTACAGTGGCATAATCTCAGCTCACTGCAGCCTGTGCCTGCCAGGTTTAAGTGATTCTCCTGTCTCAGCCTCCTGAGTAGCTGGGATTACAGGCATGTGCCATGATGCCCGGCTAATTTTTTTCTATCTTTGGTAGAAACAGGGTTTCACCATGTTGGCCACACTGGTCTGGAACTCCTGACCTCAAGTGATCCACCCACGTCGTCCTCCCAAAGTGCTGGGATTACAGGCGTGAGCCACTGCACCTGGCCAAGAACCTTATTTTTCAGATGGAGAAACCAAGGCTCAGAGAGGTTAAGTAACTTGTCCAAGTGCAGCAAACCACCAGGGCACATGTATGCCTATGTAACAAAACTGCACGTTCTGCACATGTACCCCAGAACTTAAAGTATAATAAAAAAAAAAAAAAAAGAAAGAAAAAAAAGAAAAAGTTGCCAGAGCCAGGCTTCAAACCAAGGCAGTCTGGCTCTGGAGTCTGTGTTCTTAAGCACAATATTATGTTGCCTTTAAAGTGTACATGTATTGTTCCAATTCTTTTTAAGCTTATTAATGTCAAGCAAGAAAACAGTTGTAAGTATCTTTTAATCTTCAGGGCCCAGAATGTGTTCAGTATCTTCAACAAGAATACCTGCCCTCCTTGCAAGTAGCTCCAGAAATAATTCAGGTAAGAGCTGTTTCTTACCATTGTGTAGGCGAGCAATCACAGTAGTAGCAGTATTGCCTGTGACATTGTCGCCAGCAGAAATCACAAATATTTTCATATTACATAAGTTGTTGCCAGTATCTGAAAATACTGTTTATGCTTATCACCATTTTGAAATTGAGTTACTAAGTAATATCACTACACCTTGTTATCTAACAAGTTAATAAGTCCTTACTGTTCTACCATACTTTAGTTTGATAACCATTGTTCAGTATAATTGGCTTCTGTCGTAATCCCATGTATTATGTTTTATGCATTTAAAAAAAAAAACATTCTAAAGGAGCCAGTAGGCTTTTCCAGACTGCTGAAGGGGACCACAGCAGAGTTCTGAAGCTTTGTGCCAGGTAGTTCATTATGTGTACACCAAGTTTATCAAGGCTTAATCTGTAAATCTGAAACTGTATTTTGAGAAAAGTGTCTGGAAAGTGACCTTATACTTTTAAGAAGTCATTTGTATAATATTGTTTCTTGGCATATAATTTTCCAGATTTCTTGTCCAGTAGTACATGGAGTTAATGAAGTATCAAACTTTTGATTAAAACTAGAATTACAATCTCTTATGTAGATTGCAAAATTTGTTTCTTCATCATTAGTGTTTTTATTGTAAGAACACTTACATGAGAAATATACCATCTTAACAATTTTTACGTGCACAACACAGTATTGTTAATTATAGGGACAGTGATGTACCTGTAAAATATAGGTGGATCTCTAGAACATATTCATCTTGTATAACTTAAGACTTTATGCCCGTTGATTAGCAATTCCCATTTCCCACAGCCCCCATCTCCTGGCAACCACCATTCTACTCTCTGATTCTGTGAATTTCACTACTTTAGATACCGAATATAAGTGGAATCATACAGTTATGTCTCTTTTTGTGACTGGCTGTTTCACACAATGTGTTCTAGGTTCATCCATGTTGTTACATATGTCAGGATTTCCCAATTTTTTAAGGCTGAATAACATGCCATTGTATGCATATATCACATTTTCTTTATGCATTAATCCACTGATAGATTCATTTGGGATTATTTTCACATCTTGGCTATCTTAAGTGCTACAGTTAACATGGATGCTGATTCCAATTCTTGTAGATAAATACCCAGAAGTGGGATTGCTGGATTATATGGTAGTTCTACTTTTAATTTTGTGAAGAAACCTCTTACTATTTTCTATAGAGGCTGTATACCATTTTGCATTTCCGTCAGTTGTGTAGCAGGGTTCCAATTTTTCCACATCCTCACCAATGCTTGTTGTCTTTTGTTTTTTTATAATAGCCATTCTAATAGGTCTGAGGTGATATTGTGGTTTTGATTTGCATTTCCCTGATGATTAGTGATGTTTGAACATCTTTTCATATACCTGTTAGCCATTTGTATTTGGAGAAGTCTATTCAAGTCTTTAGCCCATTTTCTAATCAAGTTATTAAGTTTTTTGCTATTGAATTAGAGGAGCTTTTTATATTTTAGAAATTAACCCCTTATCAGATAAATGGTTTGCAAATATTTTCTCCCTTTCTTGAGCTATTCCAGAGGTTGCCTTTCTGCTGTGTTGATTGCTTACTTTATGGTGCAGAAGCTTCTTAGTTTGATGTAGCCCCACTAATGTAGCTTTTCATGATATCAATGAAATTATTTCCAAGACCAGCATCTTGAAGCTCTTCTATGTTTTCTTCTAGTTTTGCAGTTTGGAGACTTTATATAAAGACTTTAATACATTTTGAGTTGAGTTTTGTGTATGGTGTTAGATAAGGGTCTCGTTTTCTTTTGCACATAGATATCCAGCTTTACCAGCGCCATTTGTTGAAGAGATTATTGTTTCCCCATTGTGTATTCTTAGTACCCTTTTTGAAGATCAGTTGACTATATGCAGGGTTGATTTTCAAATTCTATTTTGTTCCATTGGTTTGTATGTCTGTCTTAAAAGAGACAGGGTCTCACTCTGTTGTCCAGACTCAAATGTGGTGGCACCATCATAGCTCACAGCAACGACAAACTCCTGGACTCAAAGAATCCTTCTGCGTCTGCCTCTGCCTCCCAAGTAGCTAGGATATATGTCTGTCTTTTGCTGTTACCATACTGTTTTCATACTGTAATATTAAAATATATTGTGAAATCTGGAAGTGTAGTACATCCAGCTTTGCTCTTTCTCTGGATTGTTTTGACTATTCAAGGCCTTTTGTGATTTTATGTAAATTCTAGTTTTGTTTTTTCTATTTCTATAAAATATGCTCTTGGAACTTTTATATGGATTGCCTTGAATCTATACATTGCTTTGTTTTTGTTTTTGGAATGATTAAGAAGCTTTTTAAAATTTTTTAAATTTATTTTTATTTTTTTGAGATGGAGTCTTGCTTTAGCGCCCAGGCTGGAGTGCAGTGGCATGATCTTGGCTCATTGCATGCAACCTCCGCTTCCCAGGTTCAAGTGATTCTCGTGGCTCAACTTCCTGAGTAGCTGGGATTACAGGCAGGCACTACCATGCCGGGCTTATTTTTGTTTTTGCTTTTTTTAGTAGAGACCAGGCTGGTCTCGAACTCCTGACCTCAGTGATCTTCCCACCTTGGCCTTCTAAAGTCTCGGGATTACAGGTGTGAGCCACCTTGCCTGGCCATTAAGAAGCATTTTGTTGACCTGATGGAATAGCGATATTCATTTAGCAGCTCAGTTTTATATACTCTTTCCCCTGTGTCGTTTTACATAACGTGTAAAGGTGGGGAGGAGGGCCCTTTTATTGCAAAGACATTTCCAGAGTCGTCATCTTTTTCTTTCTCTTTTTTGAGACAGTCTTGCTCTGTCGCTGAGACTGGAGTGCAATGGCATTATCTCTGCTCACTGTAACTTCTGCCTCCCAGGTTCAAGCAATTCTCCGGCCTCAGCCTCCCAAGTAGTTAGGATTACAGGCGCCCACCACCACGCCTAATTTTTATATTTTTAGTAGAGACGGGGGGTCACCATGTTGGCTAAGCTGGTCTTGAACTCCTGACCTCAAGTGATCCGCCGGCCTCAGCCTCCCAAAGTGCTGGGATTACAGGCATGAGCCATTGCACCTATCCAGAACCAGGGGCTTTTCTGTGACCAAGGTAAACCCTTATCAATTACCCTAGCCCATAGTGGCCTTGGATCTTACTGCTAGGCACTGGCTTTCAGTGTTGCTTTGTACTTCCCTGTCTTCTCCTTGGGTAATGCCACTAGGCCTGGGTAGGACGCCTGCCCTTTCACTTCATGGGTAGATTCCCATAAGAACTACTTTGAAGGCCAAAACGAGATGGGTGAGAGAGCTGCTTTTTCTCCTGCTCTCCTTTCTTGTGTCCTCATTCTTGCCCATGATTTTTTTGATGTGTTCCATGATCTCCTTATTCATCTTGATCTCTATATCCACCAGGACCTGCTCTTCATAATATAAATAGAATTGTAGGAAGAGTGATGGTATTGTGTTCTCAAACATCATGATCTGCATCCAAGGGTTTTTTGTTTGTTTGTTTGAGATGGGGTCTTGCTGTAGTCTTGCTCTGTCACCCAGGCTAGAGTGCAGTAGCATGATCTCAGCTCACTGCAGCCTCCGCCTCCCGCGTTCAAGTGAATCTCCTGCCTCAACCTCCCGAGTAGCTGGGATTACAGGCGACGGCCACCGCACCCAGCTAATTTTTGTATTTTTAGTAGAGACAGGGTTTCACCATGTTGGCCAGGCTGGTCTCGAATTCCTGACCTCGTGATCCACCCACCTTGGCTTCCCAAAGTGCTGGGATTACAGGCGTGAGCCACTGTGCCCCATCCAAGGGTTTTGTTTTTTTTTTTTTGATCTGAGAAATAAATTTCCTGGTACCCTCACCCAGCTGCCCAGGTGTGTTATAATTCACTGTTATGACCTTCACCAACTCCCTGAACACTACTACATCACCCTGGTCTGGGTACTGCAGAAGGGGAAGGGCCCCTTCACAGGTGGTGGCAGTCAGACACCAAAGAGGGGTAGGAGAACAGCAGACACCACTTCTCCTCAGCAGATTGCTTTGGGTAGTGAGGACATTTTAACAATATTAAGTCTTCAGTCCATGACACAGCTGTCTTTCAATGGTGTTTTTTTGTTTTTATTTTGAGACAGGGTCCTCACTGTTGCCCAGGCTAGTGTGCAGTGGTGCGATCTCAGCTCACCGCAACCTCTGCCTCTCAGGTTCAAGCAGTTCTCCCACCTAAACCTCCCAAGTAGCTGGGACTACAGGTGTGTGGCACCACACCTGGCCAATTTTTGTATTTTGGGCAGAGATGGGGTTCCACCATGTTGGCCAGCCTGGTCTTGAACTCCAGACCTCAAGTGATCCAGCCACTTCAACCTCCCAAAGTGATGGGATTACAGGCATGAACCATTGCGCCCAGCCTCAATGGTGTTTTTTTGAGGCTTTTATAATGCTGTTTTTCCAAAAATAAAATAGATCTCACATGAGTTTAAAAAATGAATTTAACTCATTTTTAATGAATTTGTGATCTCTTACTTAACAATATACCACCTTTAACTTTAGAGATATTAATGACTTTCTTGGTTATCATTTGTTACATAAGTAAACTAGTATTTTAATGAAAATAATTATTAATTATTCTTGTGATCTTAGTGCTCACCAAAAGTAGAACTAGACCATTCAGTTTACAGCTAATCTTCTTCCAGATTGCTAAATGAAGCAAAATTATTTTTCTATTTAGTAATTCATTATGAAAGATAAGGAACCTCAGTTTTCCATTTTTAATATGCCTTATGTCTGACAACACATTTTGCAGAATATTCCCTATTAGAATTCTCTTTTTCTTTTGGTCTTGCTCTGTTTGGTTATCCCTCTTACTAGATGTGAGCAGCCATAGCAATGTAGTTTTTGTCCCACTCTTATCAGGCATGAGTCCACCTTGTCTAGGAGAGCTATGTTCTCAAAAGTGAAATCAGCCTGTTTGACAAGTACTAACATTTGAAAATGCTATAAACCTCTTGTGGTGAGATACTGTTTGAATTGATCTTGATAAATTAAATACTATGAATTTGAAGCAACCTTAAATTCCTTTGACAGAAAAATAAACAAAATATGGTATATATACACAATAGAATATTAAGCCTGATTTATAAAATAATCCTGTCATATGCTATAATGTGGATGAACCTAGAGGACGTTATGCTAAATGAAATAAGGCAGTTATTAAAAGACAATGCTATATGATTCCATTTGTTTGAGATATCTAAAGTAGACTCACCAAAGCAGAAAGTGGTGGTTGCCAGGGGCTGGAGCAGGGGAAAATGGGGAGTTCTTCAGTTAAGAGGCAGAAAGCAAGCTTGTTTTGCAAGATGTAAAAGTTCTAGAAACCTGTTGTACAATAGTGTGCATGTAGTTAATGCTACTGTACCGTACATGTAAAAGTGGTTAATGTGATAAGTTTTAAGTGTTTTTACAGCTTTTTTAAAAAAAGAGCCAGGCACAGTGACTTATACCTGTAATTCCAGCTTCTTGGGAGGCTGAGGTGGGAGTGTCCTTTGAGCCTAGGAGTTGGAGGCTGCAGTGAGCTATGATCACACCGCCGTACTCCAGCCTAGATGACAGAGCAAGACCATCTCTTAAAAAAAATTAAAAAAAAAAAAAAAGTGGATATGAATTACAATGGATTTAATACGAATACATTTGTTCTTTCTCCCTCTTTTCCCCACCCCCCAGGAGTTTTGTCAAGCGCTTCAGCAGCCTGATGCTAAAGTTTTTAAAAATTACTTAAAGGTAGGTATTTGCGAAGCTCACGTATCTTCATACAATTAGGTAATGTTTGAGAGCCAAGAGAGAATATGTATCTGCAATTATAGATGTTTATGTGAAGTCCCTTTTAACTAAGCTGTTGCAAAAGATCGTAAGTTAGGTAAGCACACTGAATGTGTACACCTTTGATTATATTGGTGAGAAAATGCCAGTTTTATTTTATAGTTTCATGATGTAATTAAATAGAAACTAGAGGCATTACGAGAATAAGAAATGTTCAGGAACAGTTGTCTACATTAAGTTGAAAAGAAGGGGCTAAAAATATAAAAACAGAAGAAGGAGATACTTAACTCTGTAAATCAACAAAAAGTGTCACATGTTTATTTGGTATTCATAGTTATAATTAAGTTCATGAGATGAAACTGTCTTGGTCTTACCTTAGGTAGTCATTCATTTCATACATCATGACTGCTTTTTATGTACCAAGTACTACAGTAATGGCTGCAAATACAACTATGAGTAATTTTCCCTCCCCATAAGGAGCTCATGATCTAGAAATAAAGTTAGTGTGACAAGATGAATTGTTTATTTTTTATTATCTTCACTCAGATAATTTGAAGACAAAGCACTATATTAAATTCAGTAGCAGGTAACTTAGTGTAGCACCTGGTTCTTTTGGTGAAGACATTCAGTGGAATTTGTAAATCAAAGGGCTCTGCACAGAAGTGTGTCATCCTTTGACTGTGTTTCTAACATCTTCCCTTGTCAGTTTTTTCTTAGTTGTAGTTCGTCAGCTTAAACATCTCAGAGAGTTTGTGTGGAAGAATATTGAGGGCTTTTTTTTTTTTTTTTTTTATCATTGGGAACCCTCCCCTTCGCCATCCTCCCATAAAAAAGCAAAGTGCCTATGCGAGTAACCCCTGTTGAATAACTGATCAGTCAAACTGAATTTAAGGACTCAATCCTCACTATTAGAGGTGTCTGTAACAGTAGATCTAGGTACCCTGTAGAAGGCTTGTTCTCCAGATGTGGTTATTCATCGGCATAGCATTTGTAAAAAGTCTTCCTTCTGGGCCCAACTTCTCTTCAGTGATGACATTATCTTAGTGATCATAACTATCTCAGTATTAGCATTATTATTCTAGTTGGAAAAAATGAATTTCATTCTTTTGTGCTCATTCCTCCCTTCACATCTGATTGATCCTCAGATCTTGCAGATTCTTTTCTCATCCTCTCTTCTGTCTCTGCTGCTCTGGTGTAGGCTGATGTTATCTTACTCTGATCTCTCTTCTCTTGTTCTAGCCAGGCTGATGTGTTTGACTCTTCAAATAGTCCTTTGATATTTATTCACCTTCCTCATAATCTTCCTAAACAAATTCATGTTTCTCAGTTTGGCACTTAATTTTTTTTTCGAATTCTGACCTGAGACTACCTTTCTGTTTTTTCGCAGAAATGGTCTTTACTGTTCTTGTAGTTCTTCAAAAATCCTGCCTTAATAGCAGCCCAACTTCTGTGTGAACTGTACCCATTTTTCTATGTTTGCCTTAAGCATGGTCTCCTTGTAAGGTTTTCTTTTGCCTATATAGTGATCATTCTTTTCCCTGCACATAGTCAGTAGATTATCTGTTAAATGAATCTCCTGGGTACTAGGGCACTATCAATACTGTTCTTGCCTGTATTAGTCCATTTTCACGCTGCTGATAAAGACATACCCGAGACTGGGCAATTTACAAAATAGGTTTATTGGACTCACAATTCCACATGGCAGGGGAGGCCTCACAATCATGTTGGAAGGCAAGGAGGAGCGAGTCACATCTTACGTGGATGGCAGCAGGCAAAAAGAGAGCTTGTGCAGGGAGACTCCCATTTTTAAAACCATCAGATCTCGTGAGACCCATTTACTATCAGGAAAACAACATGGGAAAGACCTGCCCCCATGATTCAATCATCTCCCACCCGGTCCTTCCCACAACACATGGGAATTATGGGAGCTACAAGATGAGATCTGGGTGGGGACACAGGGTCAAACCATATCATTGTCCTTACTGAGAACAGTGAATTATGTCTGATGCTCACCTGACCTGCTATGGATGGCAGTGTGTAGTACTAGGCCATGCCTAGCACAGCCTCTAGCCAATTCCTTTGTAGTCTCAAATTTTGACTTGGAAGTACTTTTGAATCATCAAATAAACAGTAAATTCCTCATGGGGTTAGAATTGCTGTGTTTAGCTTTGACTTGTTTCCTCCTCAAATTTTATTTATTTATTTATTTTTGAGACGGAGTTTCGCTATTGTTGCCCAGGCTGGAGTGCAATGGCACGATCTCGGCTCACCACAACCTCCGCCTCCTGGGTTCAAGTGATTCTCCTGCCTCAGCCTCCCGAGAAGCTGGGATTACAGGCATGCGCCACCGCACCAGGCTAATTTTTTCTATTTTGAGTAGAGATGGGGTTTCTCCGTGTTAGTCAGGCTGATCTCAAACTCCTGACCTCAGGTGATCCGCCCGCTTCAGCCTCCCAAAGTGCTGGGATTACAGGCATGAGCCACCGCGCCTAGCCTCAATATGTAATTTACCAGTGTTAATTTTGAAATAGTACCAATCAGTAAAAAGGTGTCAAGAGCATGTTTTCTTCTGACCATTTGATTTCCATAGCATAGAGATAATACCATATTTTCACTACTTCCCCAGTTGGGTGATGTCAGCCTAAGTTATAGCTAGACTTACCAAATTCTCCAGAACAGAAAGTTCTTACCTTGGATTACATATGGATATATAAGGCATGTGAAATGTTCTAAATGTCTATCATATGTTACAAAAGAACACTGCTAGCACTCAGAAACTTGGAGCCATTCTTCAGGTGAAAGTGATGCCTTCTGACATTAGTATTGACTGCATTGATACTTTATTTACAGGTGTTCTTCCAGAGAGCAAAGCCCTAAGGACTGGATTTCCCTGTGCCTACTTCATGATCAGGAATTCCAGTTAGTGTATAAAGAAGCGATTTTTGTGTGCCATTCATGCTGGTCTTTTTCACACTGTTTTGAGCTTACTGCAGTATATGTTTTGGGATTTTTCTGTAAAATGGGTGTAATTTTCCTGACACAGGTATGTAACAACAAAAGAAGTTGCCTGCATGCCGGTCCAAATTGTTCTGTATAAAGATGCTCTTAAAAGATACAGTTATCCTAGAACCTTAATTCTTTTTTATTTGAAATTTTAAGTCAAGTCCTTTATAAAGACCATAGCAGTGGAAAACAGTGTACTTTTTAAAAAATTGCTGAATATAAAATGTTTGAAAATTTTCTTTATGTGTGAAGACACATAAAGTATGGGGGGAATACAACAATCAAAACTAACTTTTTGTAGATAGCCATTTCATTTCTTTAAACTGTTTCAATGCCAATATGTATTCTACAAAAGAGAATGGTTTTAGGCTCCAGTGTTATACTTTTTTTTATATATATATATATAAATAAATTTTACGTAGTGAAATCTACCAAGTCTTTTCTGGAATTATTGTAAATACTTTAGTTTTATTTTCATCTTAATCTCTCCCTAATTTCCCATTTAAAGGTTTACAAATATGAGTGTGTGGATGCTTTAATTCATTTAACCTCACTCCTCAAAGGTAACACGCAACTTAGTTCTGTTATATGAGAGTCTTTTTTTTTAATGTACTAGAAAAAGCCTATGTGAATCTGTTGATAGAATTTAAAATTCCAGGCCAGGCGTGGTGGCTCACGACTGTAATCCCAGCACTTTGGGAAGCCAAGGCAGGTGGATCATTTGAGGTCAGGAGTTTGAGACTAGCCTGGCCAACATGGTGAAACCCCATCTCTACTAAAAATACAACAGTTAGCCAAGTGCGATGGTGCACGCTTGTAATCCCAACTACTCAGGAGGCTGAGGCAGGAGAATCGCTTGAACCCAGAAGGCAGAGGTTGCAGTGAGCTGAGATTGTGCCACTGCATGCCAGCCTGGGCGAGAAAGTGAGACTCTGTCTCAGAAAAAAAAAGAATTTAAAATCCCAATTTATTTTCTAACTCTTTTATTGGATGTATTTAGAACACAGTATACCTATAGTATACCTATGTGTTTATTATGTTTGTAAATGGTAGCTAACATTTAATTACTAGAAGTACTTACCCCTGCCTTCCTCCATTTTTATTCATAGCTACTTGACAAAGCAAAAGGAAATAATAGTTATCAGTAGTATCACTGGAAAATTAAGAAGAGACGAGGGACAAAACTGAGCAGCAGAATTCATATAGACATTTAAGTTTAAATTCTAAAAGCTCAATTGAGATTTTCAGGGAGGGTGTGTTTTGCCCTTTGGCCTCATGAATGGGTTTCATGATGGGCTTCAGTGGCCTATAAACTCTGTAAAATTCTATTCTAAATTTTGCACATTTATTTTGTTCTGGTTAATTCCAGAAGACATTTCAAACATTTTTCTTATCATATAATAAAAGTACTTAACTAAATTGACAATTATAAAAATAAATCAGCCGGGCACGGTGGCTCACACCTGTAATCCCAGCACTTTGGGAGGCCGAGGTGGGTGGATCACAAGGTCAGGAGTTCAAGATCAGCCTGGCCAACATGGTGAAACCCCATCTCTACTAAAAATACAAAAATTAGCCAGGCGTGGTGGCGGGTACCTGTAATCCCAGCTACTTGGAGGCTGAGGCAGAGAATTGCTTGAACCCGGGAGGTGGAGGTTGCAGTGAGCCGAGATTGTGCCATTGCACTCTAGCCTGGGCAACAGAGAGACTCTCTCAAAAAATAAAATAAAATAAAATAAATAAATAAATAAATCAGTGAAATGCACCTTATACTTTAATAAAAAATGTTTTCAGAAATAGATAAGTGAAAGCTGAGTGTTTCTTTGATAGGGTCCCCTGTACTATACGAGTGATAATTACAGCTATTGTAATAGTAGTAATTGTTAAACAGATACTAATGAGTAGCATAGCATAGTGGGTAAGAGTTTATATAGCACAGGCTCTAGAATCAGATTAAGTAGGTTCAAATACCAGTTCTGCCAGTAACTGGTTTAGAACCTTGGGCAAGTTAAATAATGTCTCCCAGCCTCAGTTTTCCTATTCGTAAAATGGGGGAAATAATGGTAGCTACCTCAAAACTCATTATGAATTCAATGAGTTAAACGTGAAAAGACTTATTGCAGTAGCTGGCACATAAAGACTTGATAGTAGTTTATATGGATGCTATCTCATATTAGCATATATGGAATTAATAGTGTATCACTATACTTTTTTTTTTTTTTTTAATAGAGACCAGTCTGTCACCCAGGCTGGAGTGCAGTGGTGACATCATAGCTCACTGTAACTTCTAGCCCCATACTCTACTAATCCTCCTGCCTCAGCATCTGGATTAGCTGTGATCGCAGGTGTGCACCACCACATCCAGCTACTTTTTTTCTTTTTTTTTTGGCAGAGACAGGGTCTCTCTATGTTACTCAGTCTGGTCTCAAACTCCTGGCCTCAATCCTCCCACTGGCCTCACAATGTTGGGATTACAGGCATAAACCACTGCGCGCGGCCTGTACTATGCTATCAATTCCATATATGGGAAGGTGTTTTCCCGTTCGGAGCTCTTTAAAGCTCTGCAGAAGATTTACATGTGTTTATCGAGCTAAGAGAAATCAGGGCATGGAAATTGAGTAATAAAAATTAAACTCTTCATGTTATATAGTCATGCATAATTTCTATCTTCTTCTCTGAAGTTGCCTAGAGCACCATCACAGTTAGGAAACTTCCATCATGAATTTCCTTATTACCAAAAGCAAGTACCCAAATAATTGTCTCAGGAGAGGAAGGACAAACTGTTAACAAGCTGAAATATTTGGGGATTTGTGTGACTTGACTAGGGAACCACAGGGTTTTGTAATGCCTGATTTAGCCCTGTGCCTAACAGTTTATTTAAATCTTAATGCTAATGTTAACTGGTTCCCAGGTGGTTGACCTTATAAGAAAACACTGTGTGGTATTTTAATGTGGTAAATATGTGAATGAAGGCCTTTGGCTCAGTTAATCACTCCCACAACTTTGAGCTGTGGTTTTACTGGTGGAAGGAACTTTAACAGGTCTTCGCTCTTGTCATTAGATATCAGAGAACTGAAATTGGTTGGAATTGTAAGCAGTGAATAGATGCGTTGTTAGAATGATTCCATCACTTATACATTGTTTAAAATGCTAATAAAGTAACTTGCTTTGTAAGAACACATTAGAGTGGACTTTTGTTATCTCCATTGTGCATTTGATAAAACTGAGGCTTAGAGAGGTAAGAAACTTGCTTTTAAGTTAGTAATTGGCGGCCAAGACAGCAACCCTAGGTCTGTTCCATTCAAAAGCCTCTGAGCCACTCCTCATGACTTCCCGTTCATTCGTCTTTGCTGTAGTACTTACTCTGGGACACACCATCTTCCTCTTCCCCTCCACTCAGAAATGTAGCCCTAGATGAGCAGCGGTCTGTCTGCCCCCTCCTTACGTTGAGAAAAGCCTGTTTTGCTGTCCGTGGGCAGAAGGGACCCCTTCAGAAAGCTATTCCTTATTGGGAATAGCTGCTTGAGATTTTGACGTACGAATATTGCAGGACCTAATTTTAGTATTTAGGTTTTAGTTCTTAAATTCTTAAGTTTAGAGTTAGATACTTCAAAACGGCCATTTTCCAAAATACCAAGAGGGAGTTAAATGAACATATTTACATTAAGAATTTAACGTCTTTCTGGGTGATAGGAAAATGAAAAAAAGAATGTAAAGTCTGAATTACTGTGAGACGATAATCTGGTTCCACTGCAGCCAAAGTGGGCCCTTAAAACAGAATCCATCCCTCCCGGCTCTGCCGGCCGTCTCTGCCTGCCCCCCCACGTGTCCCACGTTCTGCAAACCTGTAAATCGGGATGTAATCCCTTGTTCAGAGTCGGTCCGCCCCACTGTCGGCCGGCGCTCGGGGTAGGGGCGGGATTTGCAGTTGCGGGAATCCCAGTTATTGTGTTCGCTGCTCAGGGCTCCTCACTTCGCCTTTAGAGTAAAGGGGAGCGAGGGGAACAGTGGACGGGGTGTGTCTCCAGACATTCCCCTCATTCAGTGGCCTGGGAAGCCGACTCAGCAGTCGCCGCCGCAGCTGCGGTGGCTACCGGACGGGCCATAGACGTGCGCACGCGCACCCGCACCGGCGCGCCGGCCGTCGGTCACGTGGCCCCCGGCCAGGGCTTGCGAAGCCGGAAGTGTCCTGGGGCTCGAGGCCGCGGGAGCCCGCCGGCGGTGGCGCGGCGGAGACCCGGCTGGGTAAGTGAGACGGCCGCGGGCGGAGGGGCCGAGGCGGCGCGGGGCGCGGTCGGTCAGGCCTGCGCCTCCCGGCGGGGAGCGCTCCCGCCCCCTGTGGGAGGCTGGGATGCTGAGTCAGAGCGGGGGCGGGGGCGGGCGCACCGAGAAGCCCAGCACGACCCGAGGCCAAGCCATCCAGGACCCAGGCTGCGCGGACACTGCCTCTGGGGTGTGTGTCAGGGGCGGCCGTAGCGGGTGGAATGGTCGCGCGGGCCCTGTTCCCTGCATCCCCGCTCCTCGCCGCGCGGCCGGTCCTCGACCTGCATCCCGTCCGGCGGCTTTGGGCACAAAGAGGACGACTCCGTTACCGGGCCTGGGCCCTGGCCGCCCGGGGAGGCAGGGGCACCTCTTTCCCTTGAAGTTAGACTCGCTGTTTTCTACCCTCTTTCCGAGAGTCGACACACCTGGCAGTTTTTAAATGCATTGATTTTTCAGAGGATTAAAAAGAGACGTTTCCTTAGAGTTTTAGTGATGTTCTGTCCGCAGAGGTTGACTCACACCGGAAATTAGAAGCCTAAGATATGTTAAATATATGCCTATGAAATACGAATTCCCAGACGTTCCTTGCTCCTCGTCTACCTGACTTATGAGTTTAATTTGTAGTCTCTATCCCAGGTATTTTTAGTAGGTGGCCTCAAAACAACTCACAAGTAATTGCCAAATGTATAACCAAAGACAGGTCTTTTCCACTCTGGAAGCCCCAGTGTATGAATCACATAGGGGTAGAGTTTGGAAATCCTGGAACTTTGTCCTTAGGCTATGTTGTCAAACCTGTTTTCATCCCTCAGCAAATAGTAACTTTCGTTTTGGACGGTATAAGGAAGTAGACTGAACACGGCATCATCAGCAACATACTTGTGGAGTGCTTGCCTATATGCTTGTCAAAAATTTGGGACGATTTATATGGCAAGCACGTTGTGGGTGTGCTGAGTCATGTTTTAGCATGTTATTGTGGAGTTATTGGAAGATAGTTTCAGAAGATATTTCCCCTGACCACTATTGTGATTACTCTTAAACAGAAACTATAGTTTTGTATCTGCATAGAGAACAGATACCTTAGCTGATAAATATTTTTCTTATTATTCTGAAGGTACATACATATAGGTACCTAATGGTACTATTTGCCATTTATAGTTACATTGATTAGGGAAAGTTTTTCATTAGATAGTTGAGACGTTTATTATTGTATCGTAAATGAAATGTAATAACTGACAAATGTGTATTCCTTATTTGTGAAAAGGAAATCTTATTTTTATTACTTATTTCCAGTAGTCATATATAAAATTTATCTAAATTAGATGGGTGGTAAAATTATATAAAACTATCCCGCTGTATCTGTGATTGGTAAAATTGAGACCCCTGACCATTCTGCATATTCCTAACCCAACTTGGGCATATTGGTGGTCATTAATTCATCACAGAATACCTACTCTAGCATACTACTTTTTGCTTTAACTTACTGTGGAGGGATATTAAAATCCATGATTTGATGACAGTACAGCAGGTTTAAGGGGGCATGGTAGGACTAGTGTTTATGCTATGTTAGCATACATCAATTTTAGTCCAATGTGGAGCTTGGATATTTTGTATACCTTGATAGATCCATAGCTTTTCAGTATTAAAGACTTGATAATACAGGCTACTTGATACGTTTATATATTTATACTTGGAGGTTGGAGAAACTATCCTTAATTTCAGAAGAGTTCGTAACTTTTCAGGAATAATAATTTTTGCACCTTTCCTTTATACTTGTCAAGTTCTGTGTAGATTGTGTAGATGAAATTTTAGCTTATGGAAATATTATGCAATGGCAACATTTGTTTTCATTAGTGTTTCCCTGCTCTGAAGGAAACAAAGTAATTTTTTCTATATTTATTATATTTTACATTATTACTTTTCTTTTTTTTAAAACACCTTAAATTATGTCTTAAATTAGTCTTTCAAAACATTTGAAGGAGGTAAGTAACAATATCACTCTCACGGACAAAGACAAAATTAGAAGAGAAATAGGTGTTGGTTTTGTTTTTGTTTTTTTTTGAGATGGAGTCTCGCTCTTTCACCCAGGCTGAAGTGCAGTGGCGTGATCTCAGCTCACTGCAACCTCTGCCTGCCGGGTTCAAGCAATTCTCCTGCCTCAGCCTCCTGAGTAGCTGGAATTACAGGTATGCACCACCACGCCTGGCTAATTTTTTTGTATTTTTAGTAGAAGAGGGGTTTCTCCATATTGGCCAGGCTGGTCTCAAACTCCTGACCTTGTGGTCCGCCCGCCTCGGACTCCCAAAGTGCTGGGATTACAGGCATGAGCCACTGCACCCAACTGAGAAATAGATGTTTCTTTCAGCCCTGTGATAAGTTAATTAAATTGAATGTATGTCATTGGTTAATGTTTTTTTTTTTCAAACCTCACACAACATTTTAGCCTTGAATATTGCTAGAAACTTAGATTTTTTTTTTTTTCCTTTTGAGATGGAGTCTTGCTGTGTCACCCAGGCTGGAATGGGGTGGCACGATCTGGGCTCACTGCAGCCTCTGCTTCCGGGTTCAAGTGATTCTCCTGTCTCAGCCTCCCGAGTAGCTGGGATACAGGCGCCTGCCACTATACCCATCTAATTTTTGTATTTTTTCTGGAGACAGGGCTTTTCTATGTTAGCCAAGGTCTCAAACTCCTGGCCTCAGGTGATCTGCCCGCCTTGGCCTTCCAAAGTGCTGGGATTACAGGCATGAGCCACTGCTGTCAGCTGAAATGCAAATTTTTTTTTGTCATATTATTGTATTTTATTATAGTATGTGTAGTGTATACTAACTTAAAGGGAAACAATGTAATCAAAATGATGATCATGGGGAAAATGGCATCTTGCTTTAATCTTCAACTCAAAGTTACTCTTAATAATCCGTTTATACCATTATGTCAAATTTTAGTCATCCCTGCAGAATTTTAGACAAATGAAAACAGACAAGGTGACACCAAAGAGTTAAGCACAGAAAGTGATATTGATTAAAAAGTTGAAAGTAAAAATCTACCTTGGCTAGAACTGAACATTCAGATCCATCTCTCCAGAGGAAAATCTAACTTGAATCATAATGGTTCATATTTTGACTAGTTTATACCATATCAATTAGCAACTTATGACTTGAAAATACTTTGAAACTTAGATATTTATATTGAACTGTTTATACACTTCAGCAACAGATAATGGGTGATCTTACTTGAGACTAAAAACAGCTAACATTTGTTTCTTAACTGTGTTACTCCTTTAAAACATATTTGCAAATTTGTTTTTTCTCTTAGTATAACAAGAGGATTGCCTGATCCAGCCAAGATGCAGAGCACTTCTAATCATCTGTGGCTTTTATCTGATATTTTAGGCCAAGGAGCTACTGCAAATGTCTTTCGTGGAAGACATAAGGTTGGTACAGAGAAAACTTTGAAGACCTTTTATCACTGTATGTATTTTGTTCTGAGATGCATGCTTATGCTAAAATGTGTGACTTGGTGATTTTGATCCCTTTGTCTGAAGAAATTGTTTTAATGATTTTTGTGGTTATTTAAGGCATAGCTGTGTCAGGCAGTGAACTATCTACCCAGTGGTGGCAGAGATTAAGTGTTAGTGAGTGGAGGGAAACAGATTGGTTGAAAATGGACTGGGAAAGATTACTGCAGCTCCCCTATGGTAGAGAGTGATTTCACTGACAGAAGTTCAGTGTAATGAGTTGAGGTAGCATTTGATGTGGCATTTTGGATGGTAGGGAGGCAGATGTGTAGTTGGAGGGGAACTCACAGGTGTTTCTGATAGGCTCTGGTAAGGGTAAGTACCCCTACTAAAACAGCATCCTACAAAGCAGATGGGAGTAAAATGAGATTCTCAACAAGGAGCCCAGGTTGAAAAGACCATATTTTCATATAAGGTAATCAGAACCTGGTAGTGGAGGTGGGAATAAAATTATTCCCAGAGGCACTTCAAGAACCAAAAAGGACTTTGTGTCAGATTCAATGTGGAGGATGAAATTAAAAATAGTTAAAATAATTTAAAATGAAGAAATCGAAGATAATTAAACTTCCTATTCTGGGAAAGACGCTGGAAAAATAGAGTCTATTCTGGGAAAGAAGCTGGAAAAATGGAGTACACAGTTCATTCATAATACAAATAATAACTAATTTTGCAGTGCTATGAATTTGTTTTGGAGCTGAATGATGTTTGGAGCTTCCTAAGTCCTTATTTTCAGAAATAGGGCCCTAAAGTTTTAGTAGAGAGGAATTGCTTCCTCTTTTCCTGTATTCTTGAGACTGCCAGTCAGTTCTGTCAGTGATGATGAGATAAGCGTACATCGGGGAGCGGCTGTTTCCTCTGGGGAGAGTATATTGACTATAAACACCCTTTATGGCTCATAGAGAATGAATCAGAAGTACCATACGGACAACTTTTAGCTTTCCTCTCCCTGTATCTAGAATTATCCACAAGCTCTGGATTCTTACTCAGATTACTTGTGATCGATCCTGGGTACCCCATCCTAGAAATTGCTTTTGTTTTATGCCAAAGAGAAAATGACTAGTGACTCAGAATTTAGCATTGAGAACGCATCTGATCATCTTATCTTCCTGTAGTCCAAATTAACAAACTTTTAATTATCACTTGGTATGTGTCAGGCACTGTGGCAGACCTAGTGAATATAACTATAGCTAATGTGCAGTCCCTAGACACAGTTTCGGGTTTAGTAGCAGGATGGATTAGAAAGGAAGTAAATTGGAAGCTGATGGGATGAGAGATAGTCAATAGTGATAGAGACTGGATGAGACATATTGAAAGGGCCTGGCACTAGAAGATACGTCACATATCCTGCTCCTCTTTCCTTACTTAAATACTCTGTGCTTCATGTAAATGACTACACATAGTATGCACTCTATAAATGTTTGCTGAATGAAAAAATGAGTGAATGAATGAGGACTGATTAGACTACCCCAAGACAATCTGAAGCTCTCCAAAGGAAACAAATATGTACCCATTATAGTGTGGAAATCTAAAATGAGGATTTGAGAAATATAAGAATTAATTAAAAGATTGCCACATCGGACATAGTGGCTCACGCCTATAATCCCAGCACTTTGGGAGGCCAAGATAGGTGGATTGCTTGTGTCTAGGAGTTTTGAGACCAGCCTGGGCAACATGGCAAAACCCTGTCTCTACTAGAAACACACACACACACACAAACACGCGCGCGAAAAAGATGGCCAAGGCCCAGTCTAATATTTAGTCCCCAACAGTTTTCCTAGGAAGGTGCTTTGAGAAACCAAGTTTGTTCTTAATGACGGCAATTTCAAGTGTTTAGGACTATATCCTCCAAAAAATCCTGCTTCCCTTTAACTATTTAAGGATTTTTACCATGATATTAACCCTTTTATATTATTTCTTAGAATGACCGAATTCTTACATTTATTACTTGTCATTCAAAGTATATAACCTACTTAATCTCTTTTTCATTAAATTGCTTTTAGTTACTAATGTATGAGTGTGGATGTGTATATTCATGGTGAAGTTGAAGGGAAGAGAGTTGAAGGATATGTTGATCTGCACATATGGATATATACACACACACATATATATGGAATATATATATATGGATCTCTATTATTTGTATACACTTTGACTTAGTGAATAATAGATGACTGTGTAGGTGAATAAAGGGAAAATGGTACGTTTCCACCTATATCCCGATAATCTCACAGGCATGATGTAGTCTACACAAGTTTGGAAAATAATGACCGTGAGGTCAGTGGGTATATTGCAAAATTGTATTATTTTCCCTGCTTGCTCCTCTGTTAGGTTTCTCCTAGTTTTAGACTGAGTTTGAGGTCTGTCTCAGCTTAAGAAAAATCACTCTGTTGGGTGATATATAGATTTGGCAGTGTCTTTACCCTTACTGAACTAAGGGAAAAACAGTGGAACTGAACTATAGTTAAATTATTCTCTTTTCATATGTCTGAAAATGGTCATTGGCTCTTTCATCTTTCATTTTCCTCTGGGAAGAATATATATCAATTTGTGCATTTTGCATGACCAGGGTGAGGGGAATCACATAGGATTATGAAGCAGTTAAATGGCCTTAAGAAAAGGATCATGCGATTCTGGAGTGAGAGAGGAGGATGATAGCTCCAAGTGGTGAATCTGTGGAAAGTATAAAGAAGGCTCCAAAGCAGGAACAGTACAGAGGTCCTGATAGAGATGAAATGTCGTTAGCCATGAAATGTGCTTGAAACCCAGGCTCAAAGAGAAAAGGATTTTCCTGCTTGCTCTAGGGAAGTTCAACCTTGGATGAATGGGGGGAAATGTAAGGCTAAACTCAAGATCTGGACTGGCCACGAGGGAGAGGCTTGCTCATTAGAGTGATTGGAAGGAAGTGAGAGGGTCTGAAAGAGAATCTTAAAGGAAGGTTAATAAGAAGAACATTCGAATATGATATTTACCTGAAATGTAAGCGTATGTTTAGAACCTCTAAGATTCCCTCCCAACTACAGCTGTGCTTTGTAATTTTGTGTGTGATCTACTTCAGTAGGTCATGAAAGAGTGAGAGTGGGATGCTGCGATACATCAGTAGAGAAGAAGAAATAAATGCCTTTAATCCTCTAGAGAGGGTCTGTGAAGGAACAGCCTGCCCTGGTCATCTAGGTAGAGTTGCAGAAAGTAACCCAGGGCAGCAGGGGTAGAATCCAACCAGGAAGTCTGCTTTAGCCTCGCTCTGCAACTCCTGCTTTCCCCACTCCCCTCCCCAGCATTGTCCTAGCTACAAAATAATTCTGAAAAGTTGATTGCATTACTTTGATATTCTTAATAAAAATCTCATAGGTGGAATATAGTGCTCAGTCTCTCTGTCCTGCTTTGATTTGTTTAAAATTATTAGGCCTTGGAGAAGCCCTTGTGAGTTTCACTTTCTATTTCCTCTCTAAAAGATGATTTTGCTTTTGATATTATTATAGCTTTTATCTTCCGATGTGTGACTATTTTTGCCCCACTGTATCCTCATGAAAGCTTTATGATATGAAAGAAAATATCCATTTCTAAATTCCAAAAGGTGTAATTTGAAAGAAATGTTGAGCAGTTAATTGATTCATTTTAACTTTTTAGAAAAGTCAAGAGTCCTAGTACAGATTCCCTGTGCCTAAAAGATGCACGATGTTCTATCAGAAAATAAGTTGCAATAACTAGTTTTAATGCTACCTTTTAATCTCTTTTACAATATTATGAATAAGTAAAACATTTCTCTCTTTTTTTTTTTAAGAAAACTGGTGATTTATTTGCTATCAAAGTATTTAATAACATAAGCTTCCTTCGTCCAGTGGATGTTCAAATGAGAGAATTTGAAGTGTTGAAAAAACTCAATCACAAAAATATTGTCAAATTATTTGCTATTGAAGAAGAGGTAAGTAGTAAAACTTTAGTTAATCTTACATTTATTGTAGTTATGAGTCAAGAGATAGAACCTAATATTAAAAAATGGATTTTTTAAAAAAAACTGTTGAAAATTGGGGTTTGTACAACCAAATACTCTATCCTAAAGGATTCTTGAATACATAGAACAATAGAAATAAAATATCATAAAAATGGAATCAGAAACAGTAGTATAAGAAATCAAAGAGGGTGGCCAGGTACGGCTGGGTGTGGTGGCTCATGCCTGTAATCCCAGCACTTTGGGAGGCCGAGGCAGGCAGATCACGAGGTCAAGAGATTGAGACCAGCCTGACCAATATGGTGAAACCCCATCTCTACTAAAAATACAAAAATTAGTTGGGCGTGGTGGTGTGCACCTGTAGTGCCAGCTACTTGGGAGGCTGAGGCAGGAGAATTGCTTAAACCTGGGAGGCAGAGGTCACAGTGAGCTGAGATCGTGCTGCTGCACTCCAGCCTGGCAACAGAGCAAGACTCCATCTCAGAAAAAAAAAAAAAGAAAGAAAGGATCACTTGAGCTCAGGAATTCGAGAACAGCCTGGGCAACATGGCAAAACCCTGTCTCTGTAAAAAATACAAAAATTTGCCGTGCGTGGAGGTGTGCACCTGTAGTTCCAGCTACTCAGGAGGCTGAGGTGGGAGGATCACCTGAGCCTGAGAGATCAAGGCTACAGTGAACCATATTGTGCCACTATACTCTAGCCTGGGTGATAGAGTGAGACCCTGTCTCAAAAAATTAAAGAATATGGTTACCAGTATTATTACTAGAAAAAGACAGGTAACAAGTTAAATCAATAATTATAAAAAGAAAAAATAATTATAAAAAGAAAAAAATTAAACTTTAAAAAAAATAAAAATTTTTTATTTTGCGAAAGAATAAAAATTTCAAGAGGCCTAGAGTTTAAGATATGAAGTCCAATTATAAAAGAATTGATTTTTTTAAGGGGAAATGGTGGATGTAAGAATGTCATTAGGAAACGTAATCTAGAAATAATGGAAATAGAAATTATTTTAATCCCTTTAAACATGAGCAATCAATAAAGTCTTTGAGGAAAAAATGTAGTTTATACTCTTTAGTGATTTTATTTTTAGTGATTATTTCTTAGGAAGTAAACAGAAATATAATTTTATGCATAAAAATTTAATTGGCATGCTGTTTATAATAAAGAGTGGTTAAATAAGTTGAATAAATTAGAATGTGTGGCAGATAGTTACCTGGAATTAGCCAAACTCCAGGTTAAGAGCATAGCCTTCCAGACTGCCAAGTCTGCTCAAGACTTCTGATACCAATTGCGAAGGAGTTTGGCAAACTGCACAAAGAGAACAGTTCCCATAAGACTACCCTCACATCATACCAGCTGGATGCAAATATGGGGGTTGCCCATGACACTCAGATTTGGTAATTTGCTGGAAAGTAGAATGACTCACAAAACTGAGGAGAGTGCTATACTTACAATTACTATTTTATTGTAGCAAAAAGATGGAAGTTAGAACCAGCCAGAGGAAGAGACACAAAGCGTGGAATGTGGGAGGGTTCCAAACTTGAAGCTTCTTTGTCCTGAGGGACACATTACTGTCTCAGCATTGATGTGTGACAGTATGCGTGGAGTATTGCCAGTCAGGGAAGCTCACCCAAGCCTTTGGTGTCCAGGGTTTTTACTGAGGCTGGATCACTTATTGCCTGTATTGCTGACCTTTAGTCCCCAGCCCCTTCCAGAGTTTTGGGGTAATTCCTTTAGTCTCCATTTCCTCTGGAGGGCGGAACTCATACGGTGTGTTCTAAAGCCCCCATCATAAATCATGCTGTTAGAATCTCCAGTGGCCAAAGCCCCCAGAGGAACAAAGACAGAAGTCTTGTTCTTTCAGATAGGACATTTCAGGGGCCAGAGATCACTTTCCAGTAGCCAGGGGCAAAGCCTGACTTCTCTTTGGGTAAAGTTAATTTTACCACATAGTAGTTAAGTGGTAATGAAAAGAGATATTTACCAAAATTTTAATCTTCTCAAAACACCTTATATATGATGTTATGTGAGAAGAATCAGGATTAAAAATATATATGTAGTATGATGTTAATATATACAGTGTAATATGCAAACAGCATTATGTATCTATGACATTATTTGATTCATAGAAAAAAGACTGAAAAAAAATACACCAAAATATTAATTCATTATCTCCAGGTAATGGAATTATGTATACTTCCCAGATTTTCAACAATCAACATATATCATCATTTAAAAGCAACAGGTTTTTTTTTTTTTTTTTTTTTTTGAGACGGAGTCTCACTTTGTCACCCACCCAGGCTGGAGTGCAGTGGCGCAATCTCGGCTCACTGCAAGCTCCGCCCCCCCGTTCACGCCATTCTCCTGCCTCAGCCTCCCGAGTAGCTGGGACTACAGGCGCGCACCACCAAGCCCGGCTAATTTTTTGTATTTTTAGTAGAGACGGGGTTTCACCATGTTAGCCAGGATGATCTCGATCTCCTGACCTCGTGATCCGCCCGCCTCGGCCTCCCAAAGTGCTGGGATTACTAGGCATGAGCCACCGCGCCCGGCAGTTTTTTTTTTCTATTACAATTATTTCTCTCTCTCTTTTGAAATGACTGCCAGAAAGTAATTTAAAATATTTTATAAAACTGTTTTGGAGATATGTAGAAAAAAATTATAAAAGAAAGGATAAAAAGTTGGAGATGAATAGTAGATTTTAAGACTCATTCACATTTTCAGGTTCTGAAATTGGTGTGCATCTTATAATCATTGTGTATATGTAATTTGATGGTATTTCTTTTTCCCCGTAAAGCTGTTATTAAATTGATGAAGCATTATAATCAATGGTATGTTAAAATTAAGGTTTAAAACAAATGAGCAGCTCAGATGCAAATGAGCAGACTGGAGCTTTGCTGTGAGAGGGACCACTCAGCTGTTCTGCTCCCCATTTATTTTTAAGGATAGGACTCCATTCCTTGAAGTAACAGTAGTCATCATAAGAAAATTTTCATTTTAAGAGGTTAGAAGAGCTGTTGCCCTAAATGTGCTGTTATACATAAGAAATTCAACACTGGCGTGATGTCTCACGCCTGTAATCCCAGCACTTTGGGAGGCCAAGGCGGGCGGATTACAAGGTCAGGAGATTGAGACCATCCTGGCTAACATGGTGAAACCCCGTCTCTACTAAAAATACAAAAAAATTAGCTGGGTGTGGTGGCACGTGCCTGTAGTCCCAGCTACCTGGGAGGCTGAGGCAGGAGAATGGAGAATGGAGTGAACCTGGGAGGCGGAGAGTCGAGATCGTGCCACTGCACTCCAGCCTGGGCAACAGAGCAAGACTCCGTCTCAAAAAAAAAAAAAAAGAAATAAAGAATTTCAAGTGACTGGGTGTGGTGGCTCAAGCTTGCAATCTCAGCACTTTGGGAGGTTGAGGCAGGCAGATTGCTTGAGCCCAGAAGTTCGAGACTAGCCTGGGCAACATAGTGAGACCCCATCTCTACAAAATAATAGAAAAATCAGCCAAGCATGGTGGAGCATGTCCATACTCCCAGCTACTTGGGAGCTGAGGCAGGAGAATCACTTGAACCTTGGAAGTGGAGGTTGCTCTGAGACAGAGCAAGACTGTCTCAAACAAAAAAAGAAAAGAAATTTAAGATAATTTTAAGGCCGGGCATGGTGGCTCAAGCCTGTAATCCCAGCACTTTGGGAGGCCGAGACGGGCGGATCACGAGGTCAGGAGATCGAGACCATCCTGGCTAACACGGTGAAACCCCGTCTCTACTAAAAAATACAAAAAACTAGCCGGGCGAGGTGGCGGGTGCCTGTAGTCCCAGCTACTCGGGATGCTGAGGCAGGAGAATGGCATGAACCCAGGAGGCGGAGCTTGCAGTGAGCCGAGATCTGGCCATTGCACTCCAGCCTGGGTGACAGAGCAAGACTCCGTCTCAAAAAAAAAAAAAAAAGATAATTTTAACAAAACCATCATAACATTGTACCAATGATTTTGTAGTTCAGATTTAGCTACTTTTTACTGTGGTTTGTCTTCAAAAACAAATCCAACTTCTTAATAGGAATTTGGAAAATGTTAATTCTTTTTCTTTTTCTTTTTTTTTTATTTATTTATTTTTTGAGATGGAGTCTCGCTTTGTCGCCAGGCTGGACTGCAGTGCGCAATCTCGGCTCACTGCAACCTCCGCCTCCTGGGTTCAAGTGATTCTCCTGCCTCAGCCTCCTGAGTAGCTGGGACTAGAGGCGTGTGCCACCACACTCAGCTAATTTTTGTATTTTTAGTAGAGATGGGGTTTCAGCATGTTGGCCAGGATGGTCTCAATCTCTTGACCTCGTGGTCCGCCCACCTCAGCCTCCCAAAGTGCTAGGATCACAGGCGTTAGCCACCACGCCTGGCTGGAAGATGTTAATTCTTATATGTGTATGGTCAACAGATACTGAATCTCAGGTGAACCTAAGTGCTTTCATCATTGTAACAAATCCTACATTTAAATGAAATCAGATAAGTACTGACATATAATCAAAATTTATTTTTTATGTTGATTCGCAATCAATGATTTTTTTTTTTTCAGACAACAACAAGACATAAAGTACTTATTATGGAATTTTGCCCATGTGGGAGTTTATACACTGTTTTAGAAGAGCCTTCTAATGCCTATGGACTACCAGAATCTGAATTCTTAATTGTTTTGCGAGATGTGGGTATGTTTATTTATGTGATTTCATTTATATATAAAATTTAATAACAGAATTTTTTAAAAACATCTTACATTCAAAACTAAAGACCTTTATGCAATGCTTCCTTAGATATGACACCAAAAACACAAATACCAAAAATAAATACATAAATTGGACTTCATCAACATTAAACATTTTTGTGCCTCAAAGGACATCAGGTAAGTGAAAAGACAGCCCATAGAATGAGAAAAAAAATGTTTGTAAATCATACACCTGACATGGAATTTTTATCCAGACAAGTCAGCAATAAAAAGCCAAATAACCCAGTTTAAAAATGGGCAAAGGATTCGCATAGACATTTCTCCAGAGAAGATACACAAGTGGCTAACAAGTACATAAAAAAGGTTCAACGTTAATTAATCAATTAATAACCAACATCATTGGTTATTAGGGAAATGCTCATCAAAACCACAATGAAATACCACTTTATACCAATGAAAATGACTAATATCAAAAAGACAAACAGGGCCAACCATGGTGGCTCACGCCTGTAATCCCAGCACTTTGGGAGGCGGAGGCAGGCAGATTGCTTGAGTCCAGGAGTTCAAGATCAGCCTGAGCAACATAGTGAGCCCCCGTCTCTACAAAAAATAAAATAAAAAATAGCCAAGCATGGTGGCATACACCTGTAGTCCCAACTACTCGGGAGGCTGTGGTGGGAGGATAACTTGAGTCCAGGAGATTGAGGCTGCTGTGAGCCATGATTGTACCACTGCACTTCAGCCTGGGCAACAAAGCAAGACCCTATCTCAAAAAAAAAAAAAAAAATTGAACAACAAGAAGTGTTGGCAAGAATATGGAGAAATTGGAATCCTCATACATTGCTGGTAGGATTGTAAAATGATACAGCCATTCTGGAAAACAGTCTAGAAGTTCCTCAAAAAGTTCAATATAGAATTATTTAACTTTTGACCAAATGACCCAGCAATTCCACTGCTACGTATATACCCCAAAGAATTAACATATCCATATAAAAGCTTGTACTCCAGTGTACTTAGCAGCATTATTCATAATAGCAAAAAATAAAAAATGAAAACAGCCCAAATGTCCCTCAACTGATGAATAGATAAACAAAAATGTGGTATGTCCATACAATGGAATATTATTTGTTTACAAAAAGATACGAAGTAGTTATATATGCTACAACATGGATGAACCTGAAAACATGTTAAGTGAAAGAAGCCAGACGCAATATTATGTGATTCCATTTATATGAAATGTCAAGAATAGGCAAATCCATAGAGACAGAAAGCAGATTAGTGGTTGCTGGGGGATCAGGAGAAGATGGAGTTGGGTATGAGATGTCTTTTTGGTGTGACAAAAGTATTCTGAAATTAGTGGTGATGGTTGTACAACTCTGACCATACTAAAATTGACTGAATTGTACACTTTAAAAAGGTGAATGTTGTGTGTGAATTATATCTCAGTGAACCTATTTTTTAAAAAAAATACTGCAATCAAAGGAAATAACATCTTAAAATAAATGAATCAAATATTCGAGGTATGGGGAAAAGTCAAGTGATAAAGAAGGTAAAAGATTGGTGGGAATTCTTGAACTTGACACTGGAAGCAGAGTGATTAGTTAGTTGAGGACACAATGAGAGAGAAACAATATTACTAGTATGCTACAGCCTGTTTAATCAAATAGGAATTATGGATATGATATCTTCCTAAGTATACTGGTAGTCCTGAGTTTTAATAATTATACATTGATACCCCTAAACCTTTTACATATTTTGAATTTGAACATTCATCTATCAGCCGTCAAGCAAATGTATAAAGTTATCACTAAGTGGCAGTGCCTGTCAGTTAGACAAAGTAGCTTAATTTCAGCAAAGTAGACAACTTTGCCCTTAAGAAAAGAGAAAAGAAAATGGGCTTTTTGGAATAGCGTCAAGCATATGAGAATACATGTTTATGGAAACAAGTTTGACACTTTGCTGTTTTTCTGTTTCTTTTTTGCTGTTTTACATATTGAGTCCAGTTTACTTTTTAGGGAATTTTTCTCGCAAGATAAAGAAATATAAAACTCTGGTGAAAGATTGATATCTTTTTTGGGAATCTTTATTATTTTTATGTTTAAACAGTCACCCACATATATATAACCAAAGTAATTCAAGAAATCATATGCTTAAGACTGTTTTGTTACATTTTCCTGGTAGTACTTAAGAGACACTGGATTCTTCCTTAGACCACATTAATTTTTATCATTCTAAAACTTCTTTTTTTTTTTTTTTTTTTGAGACGGAGTCTCGCTGTGTCTCCCAGGCTGGAGTGCAGTGGCGTGATCTCGGCTCACTGCAAGCTCCGCCTCCCGGGTTCACGCCATTCTCCCGCCTCAGCCTCCCAAGTAGCTGAGACTACAGGTGCCCGCCACCACGCCCGGCTAGTTTTTTGTATTTTTAGTAGAGACGGGGTTTCACCATGTTAGCCAGGATAGTCTCGATCTCCTGTCCTCGTGATCCACCCGCCTCGGCCTCCCAAAGTGCTGGGATTATAGGCTTGAGCCACCGCGCCCAGCCTCATTCTAAAACTTCTTATAACTAAAGCATAAGATATTATATATGTTTATTTATTATCTATTCTTTGAGTAAAATTACTTTGAACCAAATTATGGAAAAATTTATATTAAGTTTGAGTGACTATATCAATGAATTTGAGACATGCACACATACACCTAAATACATTATGACTTCTTTTGTTTTATATTGTTGAAGTGGGTGGAATGAATCATCTTCGAGAGAATGGCATAGTGCACCGTGATATCAAGCCAGGAAATATCATGCGTGTTATAGGGGAAGATGGACAGTCTGTGTACAAACTCACAGATTTTGGTGCAGCTAGAGAATTAGAAGATGATGAGCAGTTTGTTTCTCTGTATGGCACAGAAGAATATTTGGTAAGTCATGCATCGCTAATATTTTCATTTAAAGAAGCTTGATATATTGTAATTATAATTGGGTAATTGATCAGCCAATTCACTATAAAATACCATTTCCTTTTTATGACAAAAATTAAATTTTCTATTCTAATGAATATGTGTAACATGGGAAATTAGGTACTCGTTTCCAAGGGTGCAGTTATTTTTCTGTTAAAAATTCTTGAAAGTTTTATAGCACCCTTAAATTCTTGAGTTTTACTGATGCTATGGATCTGTATCAGAAGGATCCCTTTTTTTGATGAGGAGTCAATATATTACAAGCTTGTTATAATACTATTTTTTATATATTCATTATGTTTATGAAACAGGTAATTTTATTTGGGGGAGTTTGGTTATTGAATGACTAAAAGGACCATTGTTAGAAACACACACGCACAAAATTCCCCTGAGAAGATCTAACTTGAAATTTTAGAAAGCTAGAAAAGCTCTGTGGTTGAAAAAGTTTATGTAGGTGTGTTTTTGTAAAGTCAGTAAATATTTGAAACACTTAAGAAAATATACTTAAAAGTAAATAGTTTTAACATGTAATGAGGAAGTTTAATATATATAGCTCACTAATTGTTCATGGCTCTGGATTTTGTCTTAAAAGTCATAGAATCTATGACTTTTTTGCATTTGGATTGTGCGGTTGTAGTTTTATAAGATGCAAGATATCTACCACCCCCTGCAGCTTTATTCAGAGTATTCTAAGTGGCATGAACTAAGTGTCTTAAATTGTTATCCTAACTATTGGTAACCCCAAAATGATCTGTAGATATATGTGATGATCTTTTAGATAAGAGTACCTAAGAATGGGTCAGATGCAGTGGCTCATGCCTATAATTCCAACACTTTGGGATGCCGATGATTGCTTCCTCGGCAGGCAAAGGATTGCTTCCTCGGCAGGCAAAGGATTGCTTAAGCCTGGGAGTTCAAGACCAGTCTGGGCACAATGACAAGACCCCATCTCTGCAAAAAATTACAAAATTAGCCAGGCATGGTGGTACACATCTGTACTCCCAGCTACTCGTGAGGCTGAGGCAGAAGGATCCCTTGAGCCCAGAAATTTGAGGCAGCAGTAAGCTGTGATTGCACCACTGCAATCTGGCCTGGGCTACAAAAGCGAGACCCTGTCTCTTAATTTTTTTAAAAAAAAAGTACCTGACCCAGGCACGGTGACTCATGCCTGTAATCCCAGCACTTTGGGAGGCCGAGGTGAGCAGATCACAAGGTTGGGAGTTTGAGACCAGCCTGGGTAACATGGTGAAACCCCATCTCTACTCAAAATACGAAAATTAGCTGGGTGTGGTGACGTGTGCCTGTAATCCCAGCTACTTTGGGCGGTTGAGGCAGAATTGTTTGAACCTGGGAGGTGGAGGTTTCAATGAGCCAAGATCATGCCACTGCATTCCAGCCTGGGTGACAGAGTGAGACTCTGTCTCAGGGGGAAAAAAAAAAAAAGGTACCTAAAAATGGATTTTATTCATTCATTGCACAAATATTTATGAAGTGCCTACTATATACCAGATACTGTTCTAGGTGCTCAGACTCTAGATACATGATATTCCTGCTCTTATGGAGCCCACATTCTGGTAGGGAAAAAAGATAATTAACAAGTAAAGTAAATTCAGATCATTAAAGTTTAGCAAAGACAATAAATTAAGGTGGTAAGATAAAGAGTGACTAGCAGGAGAAAGATAGCCTGGGAAAGCCTCCTTTAAGGACTAAATGAACTGACACTAAAATGATAAAAAGAAGCAAGCCAGGCACACTGTTCTGACTGCTGTGCTGTGGCCATTCCCTGGCCCTGTGGAACCTACCTCACCCTGCAGTAAAGAAACTCAACCACCAGTCCTCATACTCCTCGGCAGTTCCCTCCATCTCTACTTGCTGTGTACTACTGAACCCTACTGCATCGGTCTAGCCTCCTCTCCCCTACGTAGACGTGTGTTGTTGAGGGCCCAAGATGCCTGTGGGGTCCTCTGGCTGTCTGAGTTGTGACGTGTGAGCTGCTTTGTGATGCAGTGGACTCCCTGTCATTGTGGATCTGGAGAATGTGTCATAGAACATAGATGGCAGAGGGAAGTACAGTTGTAATGAATTCACCTTCAAGCTTCCTGAGACTCTTGGCTGGAACAGAGACAGGACTCAGATGTTTCTGGCAAATGGAATCAGGCTTCATATCCTGAATTCTCCATGAGACTGTAAGCGCCACAAAAGCAGGGACTTTCATCTTAGCCTGCCGAGAACACCAAGCAGAGTTAGACAAGAGGAAATCACCTCTTGCCTGCTCCTTTCTCTGTCCTACGTGACATTTGTGCTTTTGCTATTATCCTTTTGTCTCTTCCTGGCCCTCAGCGTGTGACTGAGTCAACGCACATCTTCATTCTCATTTCTCTGTTGGTAGTCTTCTCAGTTATATTTGGCTAGACCATGCTTTCTGCTTCTAGAAGCAACACTGCTGAATTCACACCAGAGCTTTGGTACAAGGCAGCTTCCTGATTCGTTCACTTCCCCAGCTCAGACATTCGCCTTCTCTTTTCTCTTAGAGCAGTGAGCCTCCAATAAATAGCTCAAGGCCATGTTCTCCCAGACTGCCTCCTTTCCAGTAGCAAGCTCGAGCCAGTGTCCTTCAAATTCAATTATTAGATAAAATAACTTCTTCAAAAATTCAATTTCTCTCTCTCTTTCTCTTTCTCTTTCTCTCACCCCGTACTTTTTTTCCCCAACCCCACTTTCTGTAAGAACAGCCTATTTCTAAAAGCTAGTTCACCAGCCCCAGCTCCTTGTCTCTGGAGCCCACACTTGTCATGGCCAAAGCCACAGTAGATGAGTGCTCAGGACACTGCCATTCCCAGGAGGGCACTGCTTGCCAAGGTTTACTGCTCTAAGAATGTTCTTGTGCTTCAGTCTGGTTCCATCAGGCCCAGAGAAAACAGGAGCTGTAAAGGCCTGGAGACAAGAATGACCTCAGGAGTTGGAGAAACAGAAAATATGGCAGTTTTGCTGGAATTTAGTGAGTAAAGAGGCAAGTGGAAGGAGTTAGAATTGAAGACGTAATCAAGGGGCTAGCCAGATCAGATAGGCTAGTAGTTTAAACCCTGTCAGACCAATACCCCCTTTTTATAATAAATATTTTGCAGTGTTCCCTTCAGTATCTTGAAATGAAATTCCTAGATAATATAAACCTGCACACTTAATTAAAATAGCATATCTGAATAATGTAAAGGAAAATATTTTATAATAAAATAATAGATATTTAATATGTAAAAATTTAGAAACAGCTTCATGAGCAAACAAATTAAGTAGTCATACATGCTTGTGCCTATATGTAATACCACTTTGAATACAAGTGCTGTGATAACTCATGTTGTATTAGTGAATCACATCACAAATGGTAATATTGTTATTGACATGATTTTCCAAAGTAGTGAACAATTTTTGGTAAAGTTTCTAACTAAACAAAGTGGATTTAAATATAGTTACATTCTTGGAAAAACTGTGCAAAAATGCTTTGTTATATATAAACTGGAGTTCGAAATAGATTTCTCACCTGTACAAGTATCTGACAGAATATTCCAAAGTCATTCAGACTATATATAGGAGGATCATTTTTCAGAACTGTCACATATACTGCAGTATGTCCTTCAGTGTCTGGTCTCCTCCTTTTCCAATCATGATAATTACCATAACAAGCAAAGAGCAGTCCTGTACCAGCCTTCATGAGGTTGCTTCCCCAATACCAACTATTAATCTTTCATGTAACCTCCTGGGAACACAGTTTAGCTTTTGCCTCTAAGACTTTTAAATCAAGAAAAGCAAAACATTAAATAAATTAACTCCAAGACTGTGCTGTACCCTAGGCTGAAATTTAACTCCAATCTATTTATTTCCTATTTCAGAATGGGAAATACTCAAATACAGTGCGCACCAGAAGTTATAAAATGAGATAAATAATAGTCTAAGACTCAGCAGCCTGGCTGTATTCTGCGTTTAATTGAAAACCTCCCTTGTTTTGAAGCTCCCAGGAACTACAACCCAGATGTTAAATCCTCTCTCTTTTGTATGTTAAAGTCCAAAGAAAACATTCTTCTACTGTTTTTTGTTTTTGTTGTTGTTGTTATTGTGACAGAGTCTCAATCTGTCACCCAGGCTGGAGTGCAGTGGCACAATCTCAGCTCACTGCAAGCTGTGCCTCCCAGGTTCAGGTGATTCTTATGTGCCAGCCTCCCAGATAGCTGGGGTTACAGGTGCACACCGCAACACCTGGCTAATATTTTTGTGTATATATATGTGTATTTTTGAGACAGAGTCTCTCTGTTGCCCAGGCTGGAGTGTAGTGGTGCCATCTCAGCTCACTGCAACCTCCACCTTCTGGATTCAAGCAATTCTCCTGCCTCAGCTTCCCAAGTAGCTGGGATTACAGGCGTGTGCCACTACCCAGCAAATTTTTGTATTTTTAGTAGAGATGAGGTTTCACCATGTTGGCCAGGCTAGTCTCAAACTCCTGACCTCAAGTGATCCACCCACCTTGACCTCCCAAAGTGCTGGGATTACAGGATGTGAGCCACCACACACTGTCTCTTCTACTGTTTTTAATATAATAGATATTATCTCAGTAATATAATTCTGAAAACCTTGGAGTAGCTTTATCCTTATGCTTTTCTTCCAGATGCAATAGCCCAGGCCCAGTAACACCAAGCCGGTAGCACATCAGGAGAGAGCTAGTGGGCACAAATGTATCAGACCAGCATGTGTCAAGCCACCCCAAGTTAGTCACTCCCAGGGAATAGCTTCCTGCTATACCAATTAGGCTGTATATTATTGCACCTTGTGAGGAGGTCCGTCTTTGTCTCCTTCTAGAATCACTGTGTCTCCTCTTCCTAGGAGGCTTTATATTCCGGAAGGCGTCAGACCTATCCAGGTACTCTTGGCCTCTTCACTACACCATTTACACACTAAGTACCAGCTACTAGGTCAAAGGTTTGGTAGTTGCTTCTTTGGACAAAAATCACTTTATGTGCTGTGCTACAGAACCAGCAGAGCCACTGAGATCCCATATATCTAGTAGGCATATGTTTGGACACTCACTTCAATACCCAGGTCTTATACTTGTCTGCATTCTGATTTCTCTTTAAAATGTATTTCTCGAAAGAGTCTTTTTCCCACCCTCATCTCCAGCCCCCCCACCCCCAACCCCCAGAAATCAGAGATTGATCCTTTGGGAGTAAGATTCACAGACTGCATCATTTAGAAGCCCGTCCCAGCAGCATTTCCTACACTGGTTCCCAGTTCCCTGGGCTGTAGCTAAATCCCACAATGTCATAAGGAATTGTTTTGGTTTGGGATCATTTAGATGGTAACTCTACTTTGGTCCATAAGTATACTTTTAAGATTTATTTTCCAAAAATCTTCAAGTTGCCAGTGTGTAACTTTCATGAAGGCAGATAGGAGGAGGCCATGCTGTGTGTGACCACTGGTTATTCTCTGCAGAACAAAATGTCCATCAGAATATCTGTTAGGTTCTGTAAGCTCCTAAACAATTTTTTAGAAGCTCCGTCTGTTCTTAGTGACTGTGGTATATAGTGCAGAGTGTCCAATCTTTTGGCTTCCCTGGGCCACATTGGAAGAATTTTCTTGGGCCACACATAAAATATGATAGATTTTCTTGGGCCACACATAAAATAATGATAGCTGATGAGCTATAAAAAAAAAATCGCAAAAGACCTCAATGTTTTAAGAAAGTTTATGAATTTGTGTTGGGCCGCATTCAAGGCTGTCCTGGGCTACATGTGGCCCATAGGCTGCGGGTTGGACAAACTTGGTGTAGTGTCTCCTATATGTAAGGACGTGTGTTGAATGTCAGTAGATCCCCAGTGAACCCAGTTAAGTTAGTCCTCTGAATTGATTCTAGAGAATTTAATTTCATTAAATTAAATACACTTACCCTGACAGATTGCATTTGAGGCATAAGGCAAAGAAATTAAGGCTGCCTGATAGGTTTTGGGTGTGAGCAGCTAGATATGTGGTGGTACTATTTACTTAAAGATTTAGGAGGAAGCAAGTTTAAGTGGGAAGACCAAGAGTCAATTTTGGATATGTTAAGAGTGAGCTGCCTGTAGACATCAAGAGAACGGTAGGATATATGAATCTGAGGCTCGGGGCCCAAGATAGTTTGGGATGTTAAAGCATACATATGATATTTAATGCATTAGGTCTAAATGGGAGATGAGGGAGTAAGGCAGTTATAATAAGCATGGACAGCTGTACTGAGAAATTTTGCTGTGGTGGGAAGCAGAGAATTGGGTAATTGTTGAAAGGAGTTTTGTGGTCAATTTAGAGATCTTTTTAAATGGGAGATATTAAAGCATGTTTGTAAGCAGAAAGTAATGAATCAGAACAGAGGGAAACATTGGTGCATTAAATAAGTAGGATAATTACAAGAATTGATTTCTGGAATTGGCGAGATGATATGATGGGCTCTTCAGTACAGATGGAAAAGTTGGCCATGTATAGGCACAGTTCCATTGTGACTGGAAAGGAGGCCTGGAAAACGGACACAGATTGGCTGGGTGCAGTGGCTCACGCCTGTATTTTATTTTATTTTATTTTATTTATTTTTTTTTTTTTTTTGAGACAGAGTCTCGCTCTGTCCCCCAGGCTGGAGTGCAGTGGCACGATCTCGGCTCACTGCAAGCTCCATCTCCTGGGTTCAGGCCATTCTCCTGCCTCAGCCTCCCGAGTAGCTGGGACTATAGGCGCCCGCCACCGCACCCGGCTAATTTTTTGTATTTTTAGTAGAGACGGGGTTTCACCGTGGTCTCGATCTCCTGACCTTGTGATCCGCCCGCCTCGGCCTCCCAAAGTGCTGGGATTACAGGCGTGAGCCACCGCGCCCGGCCTGGCTCACGCCTGTAATCCCAGCACTTTGGAAGGCCAAGGCTCTCAAGGTCCTCAAGGATCACTTGAGGTCAGAAGTTCGAGACCAGCCTGACCAACATGGCAAAACCCCATCTCTACAAAAAATACAAAAATTAGCTAGGTATCATAGCAGGCACTTGTAGTCCCAGCTTCTCAGGAGGCTGAGGCAGGAGCATCGCTTGAACCCAGGAAGCAGAGCTTGCAGTGAGCTGAGATCAAGCCACTGCACTCCACCCCATCTCAAAAAAAAGAGAAAAAAAGAAAACGGACACAGATTCAGGTAGGTTGTATTTGTTAAAGGGCATAAGGGAGTGCTGGTCTGATTCCTTCCATTTCCACATTAAATTATGAAGCAGGGTCATCAAAATTGAGGATCAAAGGAGGTGGTGGTGGAAGTTTGAGGAGGGAGGGGAAGATGTGAAATAGTCTTTTCAGATTGGGAAAGTGAAGTTATTAGGAAAACAAAATAGAATTTCTAAGCATTATTGAGTATCCATTTGTTTGTATAATGAAATTGGTCACAAGTTCATAGATTTTTCATCTTTTTTTTAATCTTAGCACCCTGATATGTATGAGAGAGCAGTACTAAGAAAAGATCATCAAAAGAAATATGGAGCAACAGTTGATCTTTGGAGCATTGGGGTAACATTTTACCATGCAGCTACTGGATCACTGCCATTTAGACCCTTTGAAGGGCCTCGTAGGAATAAAGAAGTGATGTAAGTGGTTTCCCGATCTAAAAATCAGAGAAGCATTTAAAAAATGATTTCTATCTTGGTTCATCTTATTGTTAGTGGTTTATGCTAATGAAAATTGGTTTAACAATCATTTCTGATATTTTAAGCTACCTGAGTTTTTAAAAAGAATGCAGCCTTACAAAAGTATGCATAATTTTCCATGTTATGTTTAAATATCTTATATACTCAGTATAAATGGTATTCAGTCTTTGGCCCATCATTAAAAATGTACTGCTTTCTAGACTTATTTCAGCTCACTGTTTATTTCACTCTGCATACTCATCAGCACTTTTCTCCCATACAACTGAAAAAAATAATACAGTTCTGTGGAATATTAGAATCATTACCAGATCTAAAACATCAGTCTTACCCTAAAGTGAACTGATTTCTTTTACCATTTAAAAAATAACATTTTGGGCCAGGCATGGTGGCTCACGCCTGTAATCTCAGCACTTTGGGAGGCTGAGGGAGGAGGATCGCTTGAGCCCAGGAGTTCAAGACTAGCCTGAGCAACATGAGGGTTTTGTAGAGACCCTGTCTCTACAAAAAAAATATAAAAATTAGCCAGGGGTGGTGGTATGCTCCCGTAGTCCCAGCTACTCAGGAGGCTGAGGTGGGAGGATCACCTGAGCCCAGGAGATTGAGGCTGCAGTGAACTGTGATTGCACCACTGCACTCCAGCCTGGGCGACAGAGTGAGACCCTGTCTCTAAATAAATAAATGAAAGAAACTTAAAAATAACATTTTGGCAATAATGTAACATTAAACTTTTTTTTTCCAGTGTTGCAGATTTGGGCCAGACACTTACATATTTTACTAGTATAATGTATATTCATTTATGTATTGTCACAATTTTTTTTTTAATTTCCATTTTTATTTTAGATTCAGAGGGTATGTGTGAAGGTTTGGTTAAAAGGGTATATTGTGTGGTGCTGAGGTTTGGGCTTTTATTGATCCTATCACCCAGATAATGAACATGGTACTGAATAAGAAGTGTTTGGCCCTTGTCTCCCTCCCTCTTTACTTTTGGAGTCCCCATTGTCTATTGTTTCCATCCTTATGTCCATGTTTGATGCATTAAATAAGTGGGATAATTACAAGAATTGATTTCTGGAATTGGCGAGACAATATGATGGGCTCCACGGCACAGATGGAAAAGTTGTGAACCCAAGATTTAGCTCTCACTTATAAGTGAGAACATAACAGTATTTGGTTTTTTATTTCTGCATTAGTTCACTTAGGCTAAAGGTCTCCAGCTGTATCCATGTTGCTGCAAAGGATATGATTTCATTCTTTTTTATGGCTGCATAGTATTCTATGGTGTATATGTGCCACATTTTTGTTATCCAATCTGCCATTGATGGGAACCTAGATTTATTCTATGTGTTTGCTATTGTGAATACTGCTGGGATAAACATACAAGTGCATGTGTCTTTTTAGGTAGAACAATTTATTTTTCTTTGGTTATATACCCAGCAATGGGATTGTTGGGCATGAGATGGTATCTCATTGCGGTTTTGATTTGCATCTCTTTGATGATTCGTGGTTTTTTCATGTTTGTTGGCAGCAGCTTGCATAGTCTTCTTTTGAGGAGAGTGTGTTCATGTCCTTTGCTCACTTTTTAATGAGATTGTTTGTTTTTTTCTTGTTAATTCGTTTAAGTTCCTTGTAGATTCTGGATGTTAGTCCTTTGTCAAATGCATAGTTTACAAATAATTTCTCCCATTCTGTAGGTTATCTGTTTATTCTGTTGAGAGTTCTTTTTGCTGTGCCAAAGCTCTTTAGTTTAATTCTCATTTATCTATTTTTTATTTTGTTGCATTTGATTTTGGGGTCTTCATCATGAATTATTTGCCTAAGACAATGTATAGAAGAGTATGTCCTATATTTTCTTCTAGAATTTTTGTAGTTTGAGGTCTTACACTTAAGTCTTTAATTCATCTTGAGTTAATTTTTGTATATGGTAAGAGGTAGGGGTCTAGTTTTATTTTTCTGCATATGGTTAGCCAGTTTTCCCAGCACCATTTATCAAATAGGGTATCCTTTCCCCATTGTTTATTTTTGTCAACTTTGTCAAAGATATGTTGCTTGTAGATGTGTGGCTTTATTTTAGGAGTCTCTATTCTGTTCCATCAGTCTGTGTATCTTTTTGTACCAATACCATGCTGTTTTGGTTACGGTAGCCCTGCAGTATAGTTTGAAGTCAGCTAATATGATGCCTTCAGCTTTGTTCTTTTTGCTTAAGACTGCCGTGGCTATTCAGGCTCTGTTTTTGTTCCATATGAATTTAGAATAGTTTTTTCTAATTCTGTGAAAAATAACATTAATAATTTGATAGGAATAGCATTGATTCTGTAGATTGCTCTGGGCAGTATGGATATTTTAATGATATTGATTCTTCCAACCCATGAGCATGGAATGCTTTTCCATTTGTTGTGTCATTTATGATTTCTTTCAGCGGTATTAGGTCTTGTAGTGATCTTTCAACTCCTCAGTTAAGTGTATTCCTAGGTATTTTTGTGTCTGTGTGTGGCTATGGTAAATGGGTTTGCGTTCTTGATTTGGTTCTCAGCTTTATCTGTGTATAGAAATGCTACTGATTGTTGTACATTTATTTTGTGTCCTGAGATTTGGCTGAAATTATTTATCAGGTCTAGGAGTCTTTTGGCGAAATCTTTAGGGTTTTCTAGGTTTAGAATCATATTGTCAGTGAAGAGGGATAATTTGACTACCTCTTTTCCTATTTGAATTTTTTTTTTCTCTTGCCTGATTGCTCTGGCTGGGATTTCTAGTACTATGTTGAGTAGGAGTGGTGAGAGTGGGCATCCTTGTCTTGTCTCAGTTCTTAAGGGGAATTGCCCATTCAGAATGATGTTGGCTATTGATTTGTCATAGATGGCTCTTATTATTTTGAGATATGTTCCTTCTGTGCCTACTTTGTTGAGGTGTATTGCCATAATTATTATGAAATAGTTACTGTGTATAAAGTCATTTTTTGTAAGCCAAGGAAAAGAGAGATGGATTTCTAGATGTGAAATTAATTGTACAAATAATCTATAATTGACCACACTTCTTTTTATTTTAAAAGACATTAGTGAATAATCTTGTTTCATGAGAAAGCCAAACCGCATACACATAAAACTATAATGTGAAGAATATTGAGTTTAGTGAATGGACAACAACTACTGACAGCATAACCTATCCAACCATTCTTTTAGGTCTTAACATATTTCTCGGACCTTTATATATTTGGCCCTACCTTTTGTTTTGTTTTGTTTTGTTTTTTTGAGACAGAGTCTCACTCTGTTGCCCAGGCAGGAGTGCAGTGGCCCGATCTCAGCTCACTGCAACCTCCACCTCCCAGGTTCAAGCAATTCTCCTGCCTCAGCCTCCCAAATAGCTGGGATTACAGGTGCCCACCACCATGCCCAGCTATTTTGTACTTTTAGTAGAGATGGGTTTCACCATGTTGCCCAGGCTGGTCTTGAACGCCTGGCCTCAGGTGATCTGCCCCCCACTCCTTGGTCTCCTAAAGTGCTGGCATTATAGGTGTGAGCCACCGCGCCCAGCCTGGCTCTATCTTTTATGAAGCAAACATGACTTTAAGTAATAATCACAACTGTAAAAATATAATTATTTAATCTCTTCTCAAAAAATGGAGGGAGAAGCATGTTTTTCCTTTTGTTGGTTGGAGGAAGTAAAACAAATTCAGATGGTACAATGACTTTTTCTATAACTTGGGTATTTAAATGTTTTCCAGCAAGGACAGTGTACATATTTATGGGAAGAATAACCTATTCAACTGTACTGATGATTTTGGCATAGCATCCTATTGAACCTTTTTTATGTCATTGCCCTTTTAATGAAATCTCTTCATTAAGAAAAACTGATAATTTGTGTTTTTCTCATTACACATAAATTGTGCCTAACAGTTAATCCTACTTTTCTCATCATAGATAGTATCAGCATTTAAAGCAATGTCAGCATTTCTTGCTGCCCTAAAAATGGTTTAAATAGAAGTGTGTGCTGCTCCCTAATAAAGGAAACATGTGACTCATAAGCAGCTAGGAATACCTGATGATTTTATCTGACACCCTTGTGGGCAGATATACCATTAGAAGAATTCTACTTTATTAGAAACTCAACTTTTTATGAACATTGATGCTAAAGAATGTTCAGAGGTGATTGAAGTACTCAGTAATAATAATTGTTTTACTTCACTAATGAAGGATGTATTCATCCAACATTATAGTAGTGCTGATTTCTCAGCATCTCATTTGCATGTTATGAATGTAGTTATATGTGGATCTTATCAAAATTAAACTTTTTTAAAACTTGTAAGCATTCCCTTAAGACTTTTGCTATTTATTCTATTTATTTCTCTTTTGCATTAATCTCACATATGTGCCCTTACTCCTTAGATAGTTCTCACATGAACACACCTTATTTTCCATATTAATTTCCTCTTTGAAAAAATCTCTTAAGGCAGAAATCCTGACTGCCACTGCTGAGGAAGCAGCAAATGGTCTAAATCAGTTGTAGTGGTTTGTTCTATTTTTTTAAAAAATATTGATTTGCTCAGAGCATATTTAACGTTAAACAAATATGCTTTTTCCAAAATGTGCAAATGTGTGTTTACCAATGTACAAAGAATCTGATACTGTGCTCTGTATACTATAGTTTTATCTTTTTTGTTTTAAAGAATGCTATTCATTCTGCAGAAACTTTAGTTGTGCCTTTTAATAATATGGGTAAGAGGGATTAGATGCTTTTTTTTCATGGTCTAGAGACATTCTGTGACATAACTTATTTTGTGTTTGCTCGGTTTTTTCAGATGGAAAAATTAATATTTTTGTTGTGAACATCAAGATGCTGTTATAAAGCACTGTGAGATCGCAAATGAAAATTAACTATGGCATATATAAATAACTGTACAACCACTATTGTACTTCAGTCAGTCAGATTCAAAGTATTTTGATTGTTTTATGGATCCTGTGAGCATCAATCACAAAGTTTCATCTAGTAGATAATTGTAGGTGCAATTGAGGAAATACTTTTGCATAGCCCATTAATAAGTCATGCAAAAATCAACTGCTTATTTTATTCTGCTTTTGTTCCTCCCAAGGTATAAAATAATTACAGGAAAGCCTTCTGGTGCAATATCTGGAGTACAGAAGGCAGAAAATGGACCAATTGACTGGAGTGGAGACATGCCTGTTTCTTGCAGTCTTTCTCGGTAAGTGTAGTGTACCTGATTCTCATCTTTTGCACTTAGGTGTTAGAAATCTTTGTTGCCTAAAATACTATTCAAATACTGAAGTGTAGTTTGATTTTATTTTAATTGCTTTGATAAATGATTTTTGTCTTTGCTGCTATACGAATAATTTCCCCAGATCTGCATTAGGACACAGGGCATACATTTTTGAGATTGGTAATCACTGGTCTTGGAATTCTTGCCAGTGTGGGGATCCTGCTCAGGACCTTAGTATCTTTTATAATGACCTACATATTCATGGATAACAAATAGTGGATTGGATATGAGTAAATTTCTCAACTGGAGTTGTAAAAAGCAAACAATGAAGAGATTTAGTATTATCTTCATTTTAAAAAATTCAAATTATTCAAAGTGTGAGAAATAATAGTTTTTTGTACTTTTTAGAATTTCAGATGTTCGTATGGGTCTTTAATGTCTCAGACAGAAATCAAAAAAATTATATTGTTTAAGAATCCTGTTACCCCAAAGAAAGAATTAAGGTAGGCCGGGCGCGGTGGCTCAAGCCTGTAATCCCAGCACTTTGGGAGGCCGAGACGGGCGGATCACGAGGTCAGGAGATCGAGAGACGATCCCGGCTAACACGGTGAAACCCCGTCTCTACTAAAAAATACAAAAAACTAGCCGGGCGAGGTGGCGGGCGCCTGTAGTCCCAGCTACTCGGGAGGCTGAGGCAGGAGAATGGCGTAAACCCGGGAGGCGGAGCTTGCAGTGAGCTGAGATCCGGCCACTGCACTCCAGCCTGGGTGACAGAGCAAGACTCCGTCTCAAAAAAAATAAAAAAATAAAAAAAATAAAAATAGAAAGAATTAAGGTAAAAGAAATTAAAAGTAGGAAGTAAATTATTTTCACTCTGGAAATAAAGCCAAGACATGCATCAGTATTTAGTATTTGTGATTACTGAATTAACTTCCATTTTTCCTGACTGAGTATGGTAGTTATATAATACTTAATTGGACACAGGTTATGAGTTACTGGCTTAACATCTATTTTTAGTTGTGGGTGATTTTTGTATGACTTTAAAGAAATAAATATATAAAACAAGCTAATAAAATATCACTTATCATTTTATATGTTGGGTTCTGTGAAAATTCATTTAAACCAGGAGTTCCAATGCTGAAATCATTTTCAAAAACCACTGTTGTTAACAGTTTTGTGTGTGTGTTATTTTAAAAAGTTTCCAAAATGAAATTGTCATGCAACTAGATTACTAAGAGAAATTCATTGTGTTGGAGAGCAGAAATTTAATATTATAATTGTGATTTGTGTTAAATTTTGATTTAGGAAATACTCATTTTGGGGATCTCAGGCAAAACTGATAAAATGTAAAGGGCTCAGGAAATGAACACTTGCTAAGTAATTAAATTGCCAAAACTCAGAATCAAAAACATCTGATGATCTGAACTGCAGCATATTTCTGGAGGGTGACAGGCTTTATCTATTGAATCAGTCCTTAGCATACCAAGTTATAAATTCTTTGAGAAAAATTGCTTAGATGTCAGAAAGTATATTATATATATTTTTTTGTTTTAAATAGTAAGAACTTTTAAGTACTACAAATCAGCAGTGAAAACAACTACCAGAAATGTAATGGGGCTTGGCACGGTGGCATACACCTATAATCCCAGCTACTCAGGAAGCTGAGGCAGGATACTTGAGCCCCCGAGTTTGAGACTGCAATGCATAAAGCATTTGTGAATAGCTGCTGTACTTCAGCCTGGGCAACATTACAAGACCAGTTTCTAGAAGAGAAAAAGCTATAATCCCTTATTCATTCATGAGTGATATTAAATGAAGGTTATCTAGCTTTCTGAAAAGTTGACAGATTTTGAATTTTTAAAATTAGTCTAATATAGTGACAGTTCCTTTGATTTGCTGGTATTATGATTTTTAACCTAGACAGAATATGACATAGTCACTCTTCAAGTAACTTTTCAATACTGTTTTAGGGGTCTTCAGGTTCTACTTACCCCTGTTCTTGCAAACATCCTTGAAGCAGATCAGGAAAAGTGTTGGGGTTTTGACCAGTTTTTTGCAGAAACTAGTGATATACTTCACCGAATGATAATTCATGTTTTTTCGCTACAACAAATGACAGCTCATAAGATTTATGTTCATAGCTATAATACGTAAGTATCTCTTTCTGTTTTCTTCTTAAATCAACATATTCTGTTATATAATATTTTCCTAAGTTAGGAAAAGAAATAGAAAAGATGCCTCAGCTTCACCAAAAGCACCCACTTCCCACATAGAAAATTATATTTAAGTGCTTAGTAAATTCCTTTTCACTTATTTTTGGAATAAAAGGATTGATATTCTAAAATGTATAGTTAAATTAGCTTGTTTCTTTAACTGTAAGTTTTACAAAACTACTTTCATTGCTGTGCCTTCTTTCAAGTTACATAATCACATAACCACAAATGGCATCTACCAATAAACGAGCCAGGTTTTACTAAGTGTACTATCCTGCCATGTTTAAAATATCAAAGCCTAAGTCTTCATAGTTTGCATGGTTATTTGCCTGTGATAACCATATGCAGATAATATGGTTATTATTAACCATAATAATGGTTAAAGCACCTGGTGCAGGAGAAATAATCAGTGATTGTTTTATGTAAACAAAAATACATTACACCCATGTGATTAAAAATCTGCCCATGTGATACAACTGCATATAACATTTTGGTCAATGATGGACTACATATATGACAGTGGTTCCGTAAGATTGTCATATCATATTTTTACTGTACCTTTTCTATGTTTAGATATGTTCAAATATACAAATACTGTTTCTAATTGTGTTACAGCTGCCTGCAGTATTCAGTACAGTAACATGCCGTACAAGTTTGTAGCCTAGGAGCAGTAGGCTAGATATCATATAGCCTAGGTGTGTAGAAGGCTATACCATGTAGTTTTCTGTAAATAAACTCTATGATGTTCACACAATGATGCATTTTTTAGAACTGTTCCCATCATAAGCAAGGCATGACTGTACACGTACATACACTTGCATGTAAAAATGAGTGTATTGGCGTTAATAGCTGGTTGTGATGCTTTGCTGTATGTAGGATATCACCACTGGGGGAAGCTGGGGGAAGAATATATGGTGTCTCTCTTCATCATTTCTTAGAACTGCATGTGAATCTCCAATGATGTCAAAATGTTTTGTGAAAAGCTCACGCAGTGTGACTATAGTTAATAATAACTTAATTGTACATTTTAAAATAGCTTAAAAAGTACAATTTGATTGTCTGTAGCACAAAAGATAAATGCTTGACTGGATGGATACCTCATTCTCCATGGTGTGATTATTACATATTGCATGTCTGTAACAAAACATCTCATGTACCTCATAAATATATACATTTCCTGTGTACACACAAAAATTAAAAACTGAATTTTTTAAAAAGGTCACACGGTGGAGGCTTGTAGAGCCAAATTACAATATTGTTGCTGAAACATTTCTTTCGATGTCATTGATCTATTCATGGGGAAGCTATCTTTTCCCCTAAAGCATCATTTTGAAAATACCTAGTTTTATTAATTTATTTAACAAACATATAGTCACATAACAAATGCTATTCTTGATTCTTTACGTATTTAAGCCATTTAATCCTCACAACAATTCTGTGAAGTGGGTACTGTTATTGTTTCCATTTTACTGATGAGGAAACAGTGCAGAGGAGTTAAGTCACTTACGGTTATATAAGAAGTTAGTGGAAGAGCTGAGATTTGAACCCAAGTATCTGATTCAAGTCAGTGCTCTAAACCTCTCTGCTATGTTGATTCTGTATTTGAAAATATTAAGAATCTTGGCCAGGCGTGGTGGCTCACACCTGTAATCCCAGTACTTTGGGAGACCGAGGCGGGTGCATCACTGGAGGCCAGGAGTTCGAAACCAGCCTGGCCAGCATGGTGTAACCCTGTCTCTACTAAAAATACAAAAATCAGCTGCGCGTGGTGGTGCACGCCTGTAATCCCAGCTACTTAGGAGGCTGAGACACAAGAATCGCTTGAACTCAGGAGGCGGAGGCTGCAGTGAGCCAAGATCGTGCCAATGCACTCCAGCCTGGGCAACAGAGCGAAACTCTGTCGCACACACACTCAGAGAGAGAGAGAGAAAATATTAAGAATCCTGTATATTACACAGGTATCCAAACATAAAAATACTTTAGAATTGCTTACTATATGGACAGGTTACATGGAATGGAGTTTGTAGTATCCACATTAACAAAGCAAGTTTATATGGACTGGTTATGATCTTAGGAATATGAATTAGAATGGATGTTGTTGCACTCATTAAAAAAATTACACTTTATCCCCAGTTATAGTGTCCTTTTGAATTTTTCTCACACAGTGCTACTATATTTCATGAACTGGTATATAAACAAACCAAAATTCTTTCTTCAAATCAAGAACTTATCTATGAAGGGCGACGCTTAGTCTTAGAACCTGGAAGACTGGCACAGCATTTCCCTAAAACTACTGAGGAAAACCCCATATTTGTAGTAAGCCGGGAACCTCTGAATACCATAGGATTAATATATGAAAAAAGTAAGTTGGGATTTTTCTTGTCGTTGTTACTAGCCATTAGAAAAATACCAGCCTGGGCAGCATAGTGAGACCTTGTCTCTACAAAAAATAAAACAAAAATTAGCGGGGCATGGTGGCACACACCTGTAGTCCCAGCTACATGGGAGGCTGAGGTAGGAGCATCGCTTGAGCCCAGGAGGCAGAGGTTTCAGTAAGCCGAGATTGCACCACTGCACTCCCGCTTGGGAGACAGTGTGGGACCCTGTCTCAAAAACAAAAAAATAAATCCACAAAATCTGTCATTGTAGAAATGATTGTCATCTTTATAAAGCTGATGATCACATTAGTGTAAAACTTTCATAAACATTAAAATTAAATTACTGTAGTTGAAAGAGTATCGTAAAATTGAAAAAGGCTTGTAGACATCATTTGACTTCAAATATTTTGTTTCATAAAATGATAAAGTCATTTGTCATACGTTTCACTGTAACTCTCTTTTAAAAGTGTTTTGCTAACACTCAAAATTACCTTTTATATCATAAATTTCAGCAAATGTTTTTTGTTTCCAGTAGGTGTAGAACATTGTGCCAAGCTTTAGAGTCTAAGAAAAATTAGATCTGCATTTTGAGAATCTTTTAAATTATTCATTCTACTGATAGAAAAAAAATGAATCCCCCAGAATTTTACAGTTCTATTTGAAGGTTGGGATATGATGTAGATTTAAAGAGAAGCATTGAACTCATTGTGTTGGAGTATTTTTAAGGAAAAAATGAAACTCCTTAGAAATATTGAAGGTAATTTGTTAGAGAATGAACATTATTGTTTGAAGTAATTTTTTTAATCACAAAAAGTACATTAAAGATTTTTCCACTGATGTTTAATTTAGATATTCTGTTTGCTCTATAAAGGATAAAGTGATTTTTTCAAAAAGTTTTCTTTCTCATTTTATTTTACTTCATATTTCAGTTTCCCTCCCTAAAGTACATCCACGTTATGATTTAGATGGGGATGCTAGCATGGCTAAGGTTAGTATTTAATTGAATTACTATGTAAACATCTGAATTTAATGTATCTTATCAATAGTGGAAGCAATAACATGTATTGTGTCTTCATGTATGCCTATATGACTTAGGAAATTATTCACTTAAATTGATACCCTTTCTACATTATTTTGTGGGCTTTCTTTTTTACTTTTTATTCTTTCTTGAATTCATTATATAAGAAAATTCTCTTCATTGAGACAGTGCATGGTTAGATAATGTTAAGGATAACATATTTATTATATTTATATCTATTTTTAACTCTTAGAAATTGGTTTGTTGTGTTTTTAATTAACCTGATAAAAATGTATAAGCTTGAATAATTTTGTGTAAAAGTTTTTCTTACCCTGTACCACAATTAGCACCAAATATTGACATTTTATTTCTTTATTAGGCAATAACAGGGGTTGTGTGTTATGCCTGCAGAATTGCCAGTACCTTACTGCTTTATCAGGAATTAATGCGAAAGGGGATACGATGGCTGATGTAAGTAATAGATTGAAATTTTGAAATTGATTTTCATGTAGATGTTGCCCCATCATTGATATTTTCTCTCTTCAAACTAGTTAGGTTAGGTACTTGATTTTTATTATAATACATTTGTTTCACATTTCATTTATAAAACATTTAGCAGCTCTTTTTTCATGAGTCCTACAATGACCTTGTGAAACAGAACAAATAGTATCTGAATTTTAAAACTTACACCACGCTATAGGATGTGACGGCAAATGCATTTCTTTTCCTAGGACCTTGACTCGGTTGTCATTTCACTATGTTAGAAGTCTTTGGCTTGTTAGAATCCAGTACAATCTGTACTTTCTAGCGTTTAAGTCCTCAGAGTCTTCCTTAATTTCCTACCATTTTCCCAAATGAAGTACACAGTCCTTTTTTATCACACCATATTTTTTTTTCTTTTTGAGACAGGGCCTCAGTGTCACCCAGGCTAGAGTGCAGTGGCACAATCACAGATCACTGCAGCCTGAAACTCCTGGCCTCAAGTGATGCTACCACCTCAGCTTCCCAAGTACCTGGGACTACAGGCATGCCCCACCATGCCCAGCTAATTTTTTTTTTTTTAAGAGATGAGGGTCTAGTTATGTTGCCCAGGCTGATCTCAAACTCTTGGGCTCAAGCAATCAGCCCGCCTCAGCTGGGATTATAGGCTTGAGCCACCACACCCAGCCTTCACAACATTGAGATATAATTCATATACTATTCATGCATTTAAGCATACAGTTTAGTGGTTTTTATTGTGTTCAGAGTTGTGCAGCCATCATCACTAATTTTAGAACATTTTCATCACCCCAGAAAGGATCTCTGCACCCATTAGTATTCACTCTCCATTTCCGCCTAAACAGCCCTGCCCTAGGCAACCACTAATACACTATTTGCCTGTTCCAGACATTTCATATAAATGAAATTATGCAATATGAATATATAATCTAACAAGCAATTTAAAAGCTAATTTTTAAAAACTAGACCGCTTAATATAGTTATTCTAGATCAGAATAACTAATCATCTAGTTTAAATAGTTTCTTCCTGAAAGTGACTCTAAGAAATGTAAGATGGATATAATTTTTTCCTGTTTTATACTTTTCATGATTTATAAATCTCATCTTTCCATCTGAAAAAAATGGAAAATACACGATCTCTTTTGGGAATTATGTTTATTTCTATACGTCATTCAAAGCTTTTGAATTTTGCATACACATCATGATGGCCTTGTGGCCAACAGATGCTAAGAACTTTTATTTTCTGCGCTCATGTCGCTATGTATGTGCCCTTGGACTGTAATGGTTTTGACAGTTTATGTATGCCTATCTCATACCCACCCCTTCTTGCAAAAATGTATATGAAGCATTTCATCACTCTTTTTAGGCTCCTTCTTTTTTTCTGTTAGCATTATATGAAACCCATCAATTTGTGTTTATATTTTTCACTGTGTTCACATATCTAAGTTCCTAAGCCTATGCTTTTTTGTTCCACTAAGAATCTTCCTTGTTTTTACTGGTTTCTGGAAAAATCTCTATGTACTAACAATTTTCATTTTCTCTCTTATCTACCGTCAGTCGCTGATCCATGAAGCTTTTATTCCTTTTACTTACTAGTTTATAGTCCAATAAGTCATGAGAAAATAGTTTTAATGTAAACCACTGTTGGCAAACATTTTCTTTAAAGACTCAGTCTAATATTTTAGACTTTGTGGGCTGCGTATGGTCTCTTCTTTGTTTTTACAATCTTTAAAAGTGTAATGTTAGCTAATGGGCCATATAAAAGCAAGCCTCAAGTCTTAGTTTGTTGACCCCTGATGTAGATCAAAAGCCCTTCAATTATATATTACTGTGTCATCCCTCTTCAGAGATCACATCATAAGTTGAGCATCCCTAATAAAAAAATTCCCTAATAAAAAAGTCACAACTTTTTGCTCAAAGTTTATGCTCAAAGGAAATACTCATTGGAACATTTTGGATTCTCAGATTAGGGATGCTTAACCAGTATGTATATATGCAAATACTCCAAAATCCAAAATCTGAAACACTTCTGGTCCCAAGAATTTCAGATAAGAGATATTCAACCTGTAATTGGTTTGAAGTATGAATCAGACAGTAGTCTACTATGAGTAGTAAAAATTAATTCTGGTGGTGTAAACTGTAATGCACTACAAACTATTTGTGTAATTGTAGATTAGTTTTTACTTCTTAATGTAATATTAATACCTTAGGTTTCTAAACTGTTAACCTAAGTAGTAATGGTTTATGAAAATATGAGTTCCCTAGATATATATAAGGGTTACAGAAATGCTTTTAATAATAGTGTCTCAAAAAGTGTGAATTGACTAATATCAAGAATATTGTTATAAAATGTTTTTGAACAGTAGTACTGCAGTATAATTAGTGAAAGATAAGAAAAAGTAACTCCTGACATAAAAAAATAATTTTCTTTTTTTAGTGAATTAATTAAAGATGATTACAATGAAACTGTTCACAAAAAGACAGAAGTTGTGATCACATTGGATTTCTGTATCAGAAACATTGAAAAAACTGTGAAAGTGTGAGTAGACTACTTCCTTACTAGTAGGGGTTAACTTATTAAATGTTCCATTTCTGTTTAATTGATTTAGTTATCCTTGGCACAATATGGCATGCTGTGCTAGGGTTTATATTAAAGATCAGCGGCTGGGCACGGTAGCTCATGCCTGTAATCCGAGCACTTTGGGAGGCCAAGGTGGGTGGATCACGAGGTCAAGAGATCGAGCCCATCCTGGCCAACACGGTGAAACCCTGTCTCTACTAAAAATACAAAAATTAGCTGGGTGTGGTGGTACACGCCTGTAGTCCCAGCTACTCGGGAGGCTGAGGCAGGAGAATCACTTGAACCCAGAAGGCAGAGGTTGCAGTGAGCTGAGATCGTGCCACTGCACTCCAGCCTGGTGACAGAGCGAGACTCCATCTCAAAGAATAAAATAAAGATCAGCCTTAGATTAGTGATTACTTCACCATCACAAAGGCAAAAATGCCAGTTTTCTTGGTAAGAAATGAACACCATCTCTTAGTGGCATTTCCTCCCAGCCATTGGGTAGGAAAAGGTAGTGGGAAAAACATCTCATTTCTATCTTGTAAAACAGAAACTGTGAATAAGAAAATAAGAAACCTGTAATCAACAAAGGAAATAGGAGGAGGTATTCTAGAACAGCCTTTTAGTAGTAGTTTTAGAAGTATAGGAATTACTTTTAGTTTATTCTTACTTGTGAATCTTATTCTTGAGAACGTGTTTTGAAAGAATGATATTTTTAACTGCCGTCTTTCTAGAATATACTATTTGTGCTGCAGAGGAAATACAATAAATGAAATCAATAATCACTATTGACCTTCATTAATTCTGAAATGTATTTTTACTATTATCCTGACATATGATTACTTGAAATTAATTGGTCTTTTCTGTTTTATCCATCCCTTGATCTGCAAATTTGAAATAGAAGCAGATAAAATTCCTCCTTCAGGCAGGCATCATGGTTTTGTTGTTGTTGTTGTTGTTGCTGTTTTTTGAGACAGAGTCTCACTCTGTCATGTAGGCTGGAGTGCAGTGGCACAATCTCTGCTCACTGCAACCTCCGCCTCCCGGGTTCAAGTGATTCTCCTGCCTCAGCCTCCCAAGTAGCTGGGACTACAGGCGCATGCCACCATGCCCGGCTAATTTTTTGTGTGTATTTTTAGTAGAGATGGGGTTTTACCACGTTAGCCAGGATGGTTTCCATCTCCTGACCTCGTGATCTTCCCACCTTGGCCTCCCAAGGTGCTGGGATTACAGGCGTGAGCTACCACACCTGGCCAGCATCAGGTTTTTTTTTTTTAACAATCTGCTGGCTTATAGACTTTGAATCAGTTTTTTACTTTTAAATGGTTATGATGAAAGCTCAAATTATTATTTATAAAGCATCTTTTTAAAACTGTGTATTGATTATACTCATTTAATTTTCTCTTTTGACTTTTCATATAGATATGAAAAGTTAATGAAGATCAACCTAGAAGCGGCAGAGTTAGGTGAAATTTCAGACATACACACCAAATTGTTGAGAGTAAGTATTTACAAAATTATGAAAATTGTAAGCTCATAACCTATTCCTTTGCTGGCACTATTAGATTTAAACGTTCTTAGGTGCTAGGCATGGTAGTACACACCTAGCTACTCAGGAGGCCGAGGCAGGAGGATCACTTGAACTGAGGCATTAAAGGCTGCCCCGAGTTATGATGGTGCCACTGCACCCTAGCCTGGGCAACAGCACGAAATCTTGTCTGTAAAATAAATAATTTAAATAAATAAACTTATAGAGATGATGTTTCTCACTGCAGAGAAATAATATTTTCCCATCTTTAGAAACTTCTTTACAATATTAAATACTCTTACTGCCTTGAAATTTTTTGTAACATATTCAAATGCCTACTGTAATTTAAACCTCTCTCTCTGTCTCTCTCTCTCTCTCTCTCGGTGTTTAAATCCATAGTGCTCTTGTGTTGTTGCTGTGGCAGTTAAAGCAAGTTCATAAATGTAATTTCACATGCAGTTGAATGTAAAGTGCTTGAGCTTGTTTAGAAATAGATTTAAATTAGGCTGGGCACGGTGGCTTATGCCTGTAATTCCAGCACTTTGGGAAGCCAAGGCAGGTGGATCACCTGAGGTCAGGAGTTCGAGACCAGCCTGGCCAACATGGTGAAACCCTGTGTCGTTAGCTGCGTGTGGTGGTGGGCGCCTGTAATCCCAGCTGCTTGGGAGGCTGAGGCAGGAGAATCACTTGGACCCAGGAGGCAGAGGTTGCAGTGAGCCAAGATCACACCATTGCACTCCATCCTGTGTGAAAAAAGCAAAACTCCCATCTCAAAAAAAAAAAAAAGATTTAAATTAGAAAATATTATCAAATTTTTTTCTAAAATAAAAAGTTAAGGAAAGAAAGATTTGAGATCCTCAAGGCAGTAATCACTTCTATAACTAGAAAAAGAAATGAGGACAAGTCTCTACCCTGCTAAAAAATACAAAAGAATCTCAGGAAGTCTCTGAATCTCTTATTAATATTAATATATTTTCTTTTGGGGATCTCAAAATGTTTCTCATTTTTATGACATTCCTGTGAGACTGAGATTTCTTTTTTTAAAAAAAAACAAACAAACAACAAAAAAAACAGAGTTTCCCTCTTGTTGCCCAGGCTAGAGTGCAATGGCACAATCTCGGCTCACCACAGCCTCCACCTCCTGGGTTCAAGTGATTCTCCTGCCTCAGCCTCCCAAGTAGCTCGGATTGCAGGCATGTGCCACCACGCCCAGCTAATTTTGTATTTTTAGTAGAGACGGGGTTTCTCCATGTTGGTCAGGCTGGTCTGGAACTCCCAACTTCAAGTGATCTGCCCGCCTTGGCCTCCCAAAGTGCTGGGATTACAGGCATGAGCCACCTCGCCCGACCGAGATTAAGATTTCTTATGAGAAAGCATAGATGACTAATAGCTTGAGGTAATGGAGTCTTATGACATCAGGACTTCTCACTTCAAACCAACTACTTTTCCCTAGATTTCATTTTTTCTCTTTTTCTTTTTTTTGAGATGGAGTCTCGCTCTGTCGCCAGGCTGGAGTGCAATGGCGCAATCTCGGCTCACTGCAAGTTCTGCCTCCTGGGTTTGTGCCATTCTCCTGCCTCAGCCTCCTGTGCCTAGCTTCCTATTGGAGACCTTAAAGAAATTTTTCCCACACAAAAGTAAAATTTATAAGTAGAAAAAATACCACATATATTCTGCACTCAAAAAATGATTCTTAAAAGTTTTTATCCATTGCCCTGCAGCAGTGGTTCTCAGAGTGACTCCTGGGTCACAGGGCTCAGTGGTTCACAGAACTTTGGGAGGCTGAGGTGGGCGGATCACTTGAGGCCAGGAGTTTGAGACCAGCCTGGCCAACATGGTGAAACCCTGTCTCTACTAAAAATACAAAAATTAGCCGGGTGTAGTGGCAGACGCTTGTAATCCCAGCTACTGGGGAGGCTGAGGCAAGAGAATCACTTGAACCTGGGAGATGGAGGTTGCTGTGAGCCGCGATCATGCCACTGCACTCCAGCCTGGGCGACAGAGACCCCGTCTCAAAAGATAAAAAATAAGAAGAGTGGCTTCTGGGCCAGCAGCTTCAGCCTCACATGGGAACTTATTAGAAATGCACATTTTGGGACCCCACCTCAGATGTGTTGAGTCAGCAACTCAGCTGGCAGAACCCAGCAAAGGCCCTTTCTAATAAGCCTTCCAGGTGATTCTTATGCTGCTAAAATGTGGGTAATCTATTAAATTATTATTACTCTACAAACATATGGTTGTTATTTTTGCTTTTTGTATAACATTATAGTGTAGGCATTTTCCAGGTTCTTTTGGTAACACCATTTTCTTAATGATACCATGTTGCAGCCAGTGGATTTATTACAGTCTTACTTATTATTCCTCTACTGTTGGTACTTTAGTTTGCTTTTCACTCTTCTATGTAATGCTGTAAGAAATGACTTTTTCCATAAACTGTTTTCCATATATTGGATGTATAAGTTAACACATTCTAAACATTAATGTTAAAAAAGACATAAAACATAAAAACCAAGATATGTATTTGATCATATAAAAATTTAAGCCAGGCACAGTGGCTCATACCTATAATCCCAGCACTTTGGGAGGCCAAGGTGGGGTTAGACTGGTTGAGCTCAGGAGTTCAAGACCAGTCTAGGCAACACGGTGAAACCCCATCTCTACCAAAAAAAAAAAACAAAACAAAAATTCTCAAGGCGTGATGGCACGCACTTGTAGTCCCATCTACTCAGGAGGCTTAAGTTGAGAGGATGACTTGAACTCAGAAGGCAGAGGTTGCAGGGAGCTGAGATTACGCCACTGCACTCCAGCCTGGGTGACAGAATGAGACTCTGTTTCAAAAATAAAATAAAAATTTAAGATCTCTATATGTTTAAAAAATGTTAGAACGCAAATAAGTTGGAAAAATGTGATAAAGGGTTTTTTATAAAAATAACTCATACAGATTGATAAGGAAAATAGTCTGCAAAAAAATAGATGAGCAAAGAACATTTAGAGATAATTTATAAATGAAGAAAATATGTCTGGTGAAAACACTCTTGAAAAAAAATGCTCAAATCCAATAGCAAGAAAAAATTGCTTATTATAACAGTAAGATACTATTTTTGTCTTTCAGATTTTCAAGGCTTAAAAAATTATAATGCCAGTGCTGACAAGAGTGTGGTTTAAAGAGCACCCTTGTTTTTTGCTAGTGGCAATGTCAGCTGCTACTGACAACATTATTTGAAAGGCAATAGTGTGTATCAGGACCTTTAAAATCTTTGGACTTATTTATCCTTTAAGCCTAACCTTCATCCTTTCTTCATAAATTTTAGAAATACTGTATGCATTTCTGAGGTAGGTAAGTGATAAATTTCCTAAGCTTAAAATGAACAGAATCTTAGATGAGGTTTCTTTTCATTTTCTGTTTTTAAGAGGAGTTGCTTTGGTTTGGCCTCTTAAACAAGAAGAGCACAAATCTTGCTACCTACACAGTTGATACTTGGGACTATTCTAGTAGTTCTATTTAATTTTCACAACAGGGCTGTGAGATGGAGAATTAACCACTTTTTACAGATAAGGAAACAAGATTAGAAATATTTTACATGTGGTTTTAGAAGGGTATTGAATGAAATGTTTTATAAGATGTACTAGTGCTGGTCTCATGTTTTATTATCATACTGTACCCCTGGTGGAAATCAATGTAAGGAACTCTTTTGTATTTAAAAATGGAAATAATTACTGTGCCTTTGAATTGAAGTAATCTACAAAAGAAATGTGATCCAGACTTTAGACTTTGTTGGTACTGTGATAATCATTTCTGGCTTTTGGCAACCTGGATCTGAACCTTTGGTTTTATTTAGCTTTCCAGTTCTCAGGGAACAATAGAAACCAGTCTTCAGGATATTGACAGCAGATTATCTCCAGGTGGATCGCTGGCAGATGCATGGGCACATCAAGAAGGCACTCATCCAAAAGATAGAAAGTAAGTTATAGCTTTATGCGTAGTTTCTGCTCTTATTAATGTCCTTTTTCACATTGACTCAGTTAATTTATTTGAGTTTTTCTTCCTTAAATAGTGTAGAAAAACTACAAGTCCTGTTAAATTGCATGACAGAGATTTACTATCAGTTCAAAAAAGACAAAGCAGAACGTAGTAAGTAAAATTTGCTGTTTGTTAATTTAATAAATCCTTCTTAGTAATTAGTTATAATTCAGTTAAATTAATTTGGCATATCTGTAAGGGTGGCTTCTTAAGCTGTTTGTTTCAGAGATATGATTCTGTCAGGAAAAAGGTTGATTGTGTTAAAAAAAAAAAAACCCTATCCTTAAAATCAACCTTTTGGATACTTTAAATCAGGGTCATGAACTCCAGAACCTCTAAAGGCCAGGCAGGTAACAAAGGAATGAGATTGGCCAGTGGGGACTCATCTACAGGGGAGAGCCACTACTCAGATTCACCAAAGGTATTGCCCAGTCTTCCCATTTCTCAAAAAAAGCTAGAAATACAGAATTTGTTAGAAATATCTTGATTTTTAAATGTTAACAGTTAATTGTTTTTTACATTGTTATTTACAGACCAAATAAAAGCATCTGTGGGCCATAAGAAGCCCATGAGCCACAGATCTATGACATCTGCTTCAAACTCTTAGCCTTTTTGAAGCAGTGATCTCGAAAGAAAATATATTGTGTATAATGTTATGATTCTACATTAACAACAGTAATATATTTTCCTATTTCTAGGACTAGCTTATAATGAAGAGCAAATCCACAAATTTGATAAGTAAGTATCCAGATTATGTTTAATAATTAGTTATTTTTGGTGCTATTTTGGTTATCTTTATTATGATTCTTCTTAAAGTTGAAATTAATTACAATTAAAAATACATTTTAATCTTGATTTTACAGGATTGTTACAATATGTACACATTTTTGAGGTTCACACATCTGTTCCCTAATTGGGAAGTTACCATGATGGGAGAAGGAGGCGGGAGAAAGATTACTGTTCCAGTCAGTCACCTTCTGCCTCATGTGCTCTGATTACAGAAGGACAGATAATAGAGCACAGGCGAGGGCAGACTTAACCACCATCTTAACTTTAACCTCATTCAATAGGCATTTTTTTTACATCCATTTTGAACCTTCTCTTTATCTTCTTGCTGCTATAATGTCTTAGAAACGTTTACTTTCTACTGTAAATACTCTAAAGCCACAACAATCATTATAAGAAAAAGATACATTTCATATATTTGAAAATTTATAAATATCGAAAGTAGAAACAGTGACATTGGTTTAAGTGTCTTGGATTATTTCTAAATTACAGGCAAAAACTGTATTACCATGCAACCAAAGCTATGACGCACTTTACAGATGAATGTGTTAAAAAGTACGAGGCATTTTTGAGTAAGTCGGAAGAATGGATGAGGTGAGTAAACTTTTGGAATGATTAGTGGTTGACTGCACAATATAAATGTACATTTGAAGTAAGAATGTTTCACTAGACTGCATATCAGTTGATTCTTCTTGGTTTTCAGAAAGATGCTTCATCTTAGGAAACAGTTATTATCTCTGACTAATCAGTGTTTTGATATTGAAGAAGAAGTATCAAAATATCAAGACTATACTAATGAGGTAGGTACAGCTATCAAAAGAAAAAAAGCTTTTTTCTCATTAGGAAAAATTAAAATTCTTCTCAGTTTATAACTGATAGTGATTGAAAGGGGAGAAATGGGATATAATGTGCCTGCATTCAGTTCTACTCACCAATTTTTAATATGTATTTTGAGCCAAGTTTTAAGAATGTAGATGTTTTACAACTAAAAACAGCTGATAAACCATTCTTTTATCAACTAAGAAAAGTTTCTTTCTTAAAAGGGTGTTGATTTAAGTATTGTATCATTGATAGTTTTGAAATCAAAATTTAAAGTTTTTATAAAGGACTTATTAAAAGCTGTAACACTTGATGTCAGATCTGTAGTAAGTACTTTTGTTCTGTGATTAATGTGGGGATTTTTTCTTTTTCTTTTCTTTTTTTTTTTGGATGTTTTAGTTACAAGAAACTCTGCCTCAGAAAATGTTTGCCGCTTCCAGTGGAATCAAACATACCATGACTCCAATTTATCCAAGTTCTAACACATTAGTAGAAATGACTCTTGGGTAAGAAACTATCATTTGGAAACTGTAGTGTTTCCATTTGCTTTCATTGCAGTTTGTGCTCTTGCTCTTACATTTTGAAATTTTTTATGTTTGTTGTAGTACAATGTTTAATAAAGTTATTTATTGACTAGTTAAATTTAGAAAACTGAAACATAAACATCCTTCTAAAACATTTGCATACTTTTTCTGAGCAAAAGTGCTTGTTTATTTTATATAGTATGAAGAAATTAAAGGAAGAGATGGAAGGGGTGGTTAAAGAACTTGCTGAAAATAACCACATTTTAGAAAGGTGAGTAATACAAAAATAATTATTATGATTTTCTTTGCAATTGAGTTCATACACATCTGTACTTATATCTTCCCTGTGTCAATAGGTAAAGGGTCGAAAAGTCAGAACTCAGGTTTTTCTCTCTATGATTGCGTATTTGTGATGCCTTTTAATGGTTGATTAGTTCCATTTTATAGAAGCACTGGTTAATCAAATTACTTGCTTATTTGAATCAGTTTGTAAAGATCAAACTCTATTTACATTATTTTTATAACTTAATTCATTGGAATCATAATTTTCAATTTGGTGAGTCAGAGTTGCCTGTTAAGATTCCAGGACTCTGGTGCTGAGTAGCTCACAGAGTCCTCTGCACACCTCCTTGCAGGTGAAAGCCATAGGTAAATGCAGTACTTTGAGGAGCTAGGTGTCTGCTTATTATCTGCAGAATCCTAATAGATAAGGCCAAAAGAGATTTGAAAACCTGAAGAGGCAATAAAGCAATTTTTGGATGGCTGTTTTCCTTATCCTGATTCCTCAGAGAAATTAAGTCATATTCGGCTCTTTAATAGAACCCTTTCTTTTTCAAGCCCTTAGGTGCTCCTCTATGGGTTCTCAAACCCTTGTAATGCTAATAAAAATATTTCACATTTGGCCGGCCATGGTGGCTCACACCTGTAATCCTAGCACTTTGGGAAGCTGAGGCAGGCAGATTGCCTGAGCTCAGGGGTTCAAGACCAGCCTAGGCAACATGGCAAAATGCTGTCTCTACCAAAAATACAAAAATTAGCCGGGCATGGTGGTGCACACCTGTAATCCCAGCTACTGGGGAGGCTGAAGCACGAGGAATCACCTAAATCTGGGAGGTGGAGGTTGCAGTGAGCCAAGATCATGCCACTGCACTCCAGCCTGGGTGACAGAGCGAGACTCTGTCTCAAAAAAAAAAAAAAAAGGATATGGAATTTTTGGGTCAGAGAGTATGCCAATTTAAATTGTGTTGGGTTTTACTAATTTGGTTGTTTTTTTTTTTTTTTTCCTGAGACGGGGTTTCTCTGTTGCCCAGCCTGGAGTCCAATGGCACAATCTCAGCTCACTGTAACCTCCACCTCACAAGTTCAAGTGATTCTTCCTTCCTCAGCTTCCTGAGTAGCTGATTACAGGAGCCCACCACCACACCCAGCTAGTTTTTTGTATTTTTAGTGGAGATGGGGTTTCACCATGTTGGCCATGCTGGTCTTGAACTCCTGACCTCAGGTGATCCACCCACCTCAGTCTACCAAAGTGCTGGGATTACAGGCATGAGCCACCGCACCCGGTCAATTTTGTTCTTTAAAAGGGTGTTTGTTATAGTCCTAAACAGACAAAACCTATTCGTTTGGCAACATTGAATGTATAATGTCTTTTAAACGTTTGCCAATTTGTTTAGTAAAAACTGAGATCTTATTTTAATTTATATTTCTGTGGTTTATAGTGCTGTCAAACATCGTTTAATATGTTTGTTCAATTTCCATTTTTGGGGAGAATTACTTGTTAATTTTTAAAAATATTTTGTTTATAGTAATTATCTAACTTTTTTATAGTATACAGTTTACAGTTTCTTCACAGCTTTAGCTAAATCCTTTCAGGCTTAAAGATCACCAAGTAGAAGAGACTATAAAGATGTGCTTTTTTTTTTTTTTTTTTTTTTTTTGAGACAGAGTCTCACTGTGTCACCAGGCCGGAGTACAGTGGTACGATCTTGACTCACCGTAACCTCTGCCTCCCGGGTTCAAGCGATTCTCCTGCCTCAACCTCCCAAGTAGCTAGGACTACAGGCACACGCCATCATGCCGAGCTAATTTTTGTATTTTTAGTAGAGACAGGGTTTCACCATGTTGGCCAGGATGGTCTCGATCTCTTGACCTCGTGATCCACCTGCCTCGGCCTCCCTAAGTGCTGGGATTATGGGTGTGAGCCACCGTGCCTGGCCAAAGATGTGCTTGTAACAAACTTTTATATTTAACCACTTATTCCTTGAGGAATAAAGTCCCAACTTCCTAAACCACATTTAGTAAGTCAATTCCTCCTATGTTTTATTTGCAGATTTCTTGACAATATATGGGTGATATAACATGGCATAATCTTAACTTAAATGTTAAGTGACAAAACTAGTAATGGAAGCCAGATTTTGTTCAGAGTATTATACTACTCTGTCTCCATGTGGATAACCCACTATCACTTCAAATTTTTTTTTGAATCTAAAATCATCTGTCCTAACTCAATTTTCCCTCTAATCTCCTTAATCCTGTTTGAAGGTACCACCTTTCTCCTATTCCCTTAAACATAAATTATTTTTGACACTTAATCTTCTTTATTCCCTCTCAACAAGTTTGGCTCCCATATTTCCCCTCGTCACCCTCATTCAGATTTCCTTTCCCTTTCATATGTGATGTATGGTAATAACCAACCTATTTTTTTCTTAACCCCAAGCTCTTCCCATCTGTCTTGGGTATTACAGCCAAAATCATCTTTCAGAATACTGATGTAATCATACGACTTATTTGGCTCAAAAGTTTCTAAACTCCTGTTACCATGAAAGTCAAGTCTAAATTTATACTTCCATTCAAAGAGTATAATAGTCTGGTTCCAGCCTGTTCACCCAACTTTACTTCCCACTGCTCCCCAAAATAGCATTGTGTTCTCTAGCAAGGTATCATTTCTCAACTTCTGTTGGGTATGTCACACTCCCAACTCGGTATCTTTTTTTTTTTTTTTTTGAGACAAAGTCTCACTCTGTTACCCAGGCTAGAGTGTGGTGGCATGATCCCGGCTCACTGCAACCTCTGCCTCCTGGGTTCAAGCAATTCTGCCTCAGCCTCCTGAGTAACTGGGACTATAGGCATGTGCCACCACACCCAGCTAATTTTTTATTTTTAGTAGAGAAGGAGTTTTGCCATATAGGCCAGGCTGGTCTCAAACTCGTGACCTCAAGTGATCCTCCTGCCTCGGCCTCCCAAAGTGCTGGGATTACAGGCATGAGCCACCTCGCCCTGCCCCAACTCTATCTTAGTTTATAAATCCCACCCCACCAGAAAGAAATTATCCAGTTCTTACTAACAGTTTCTTAATTACATCATTACGTCGGTTTTTCATGTATTTATGATAATACCATGCTGTTCCAGTAAGAAATAGAACAAATGGTAGTTGCTTAAACTCTTTAAAAATAAATAGCTATTTATTCCTCTGAAAAGTATTTTAAGGTTGGGGGCCTTTATACATAAATTCAACTTTTGAGATTACCTTTTTTCTTTTTGTGTGTGTTTTAGGTTTGGCTCTTTAACCATGGATGGTGGCCTTCGCAACGTTGACTGTCTTTAGCTTTCTAATAGAAGTTTGAGAAAAGTTTCTGTTTGCACAAGAAAATAACGCTTGGGCATTAAATGAATGCCTTTATAGATAGTCACTTGTTTCTACAATTCAGTATTTGATGTGGTCATGTAAATATGTACAATATTGTAAATACATAAAAAAAATATAAATTTTTGGCTGCTGTGAAGATGTAATTTTATCTTTTAACATTTATAATTATATGAGGAAATTTGACCTCAGTGAGCACGAGAAGAAAGCCATGACCGACCAATGTGTTGACATACTGATCCTCTACTCTGAGTGGGGCTAAATAAGGCATTTTCTCTGACTGCCTACTGGAAATATTTTTAAGTGGAACCAAAATAGGCATCCTTACAAATCAGGAAGACTGAGTTGACACGTTTGTAAATGGTAGCACAGTGGCTACTGTGAGTGGGGAGCAGAACCGCACCACTGTTATACTGGGATAACAATTTTTTTGAGAAGGATAAAGTGGCATTATTTTATTTTACAAGGTGCCCAGATCCCAGTTATCCTTGTATCCATGTAATTTCAGATGAATTATTAAGCAGACATTTTAAAGTGAATTCATTATTAAAAACTACTCATTTTTTTCCTTTGGCCATAAATGTATAATTGTCATTAAAATTCTAAGGTCATTTCAACTGTTTTAAGCTGTATATTTCTTTAATTCTGCTTACTATTTCATGGAAAAAAAATAAATTTCTCAATTTTACTGTAAAGAGTTCATGTGTTTCTATATATTCAGTTTGTGAAGCAAAAGTTGTCTTTTGAAAGTAACAATATAGATGGTAATCATAAACTACTCTCAGAATATTGGATGTAGGAACAATTTTGTGTCTCTTCTAAACCCACTAATTCTAAATTTAGTATAGAAGTTCTTTCATATACTTAGGGTATACAAATTGAAAAGAAACATTTTCTTTTTTTTTTTTTTTTTTTTTTTTGAGACAAGTCTTGCTCTGTAGCTCAGGCTGGAGTACAGTGGTGTGATCTCTGCTCACTGCAACCTCGGCCACCGAGGTTCAAGCAGTTCTCCTGCCTTAGCCTCCCAAGTAGCTGGGATTACAGGCGTGCACCTCCATGCCTGGCTAATTTTTGTATTTTTAGTAGAGATGAGGTATCACCATGTTGGTCAGGCTGGTCTCAAATTCCTGGCCTCAAGTGATCTGCCCGCCTCAGCCTCCTAAAGTGCTGGGATTAGAGGTGTGAGTCACCACGCCCAGCCAAAAAGGAATTGTTTTCTCTGAAAAATCTACCCAGAGTTCTAGACCAAAGGATTGTGCTTAGCAAGAAATTATTTCATCATTTTATCCAACAGGACTTTTCTTTCTTTTGGTTTTGGTTTCTGGCTTTTCAGACTGGTGAAGTGTGATTACATACAATCTGCATATCATAAAAAGAACATATCCTAAAGAAAAATAAATTTGTGTACCAAGAACATCAGTAACCATCAGTTTTAAGAGATGAGAAGATTAGAATTTTATGTGAGATTATGATGCATTATTGTAGTGGATAATTTTAGGCATCATATGTACACATAACAAATAAATGCAAGGGTGAATGCCTTTATTTAAATAATACAGTTATCCACTGTCAGTTACCTGTTTAGTTTGAGAGTGTGTGGGGCAAGGAAGTATTTAATCCCTCTTTAATTTTCCATTTGACCATCTAATATGGGTATCTTGTATAGTTTAAAAGCTTACATCACTGAATATTAGATAAAATTTTACTCAAATTATGTGATTATTTGATATATTTGCCAATTTAGTTTTTATTTCAGCACCTCTAGCAAAGAACACCAATAAATAGAAATTTTATGTGGAGATTGTATTTTTATTAATAGTATTGATAGGAATATATCTATTCCACGGTAGTATTTTTTAAGTTTGACTCTTTTATTCCCCCATTACAGTGACATGGAAGAGAAGCATTCTTGCTTTCAAGAGATATATTGTATTTTTATTAATAGTATTGATAGGAATATATCTATTCCACAGTAGTATTTTTTTTTTTTTTTTTTTTTTTTGAGACGGAGTCTCGCTCTGCCGCCCAGGCTGGAGTGCAGTGGCCGGATCTCAGCTCACTGCAAGCTCCGCCTCCCGGGTTCACACCATTCTCCTGCCTCAGCCTCCCGAGTAGTTGGGACTACAGGCGCCCGCCACCGCGCCCGGCTAGTTTTTTTGTATTTTTTTAGTAGAGACGGGGTTTCACCGTGTTAGCCAGGATGGTCTCGGTCTCCTGACCTCGTGATCCGCCCGTCTCGGCCTCCCAAAGTGCTGGGATTACAGGCTTGAGCCACCGCGCCCGGCCTCACAGTAGTATTTTTTAAGTTTGACTCTTTTATTCGCCCATTACAGTGACATGGAAGAGAAGCATTCTTGCTTTCAGTATTTTACCCTCAAAAATGCATCCTCATTCAAAATATTTATTTTTTGAAAACATTTTAAATAAATAAATGCATGGTGATACCAGTCTGCTAATTTTCAATGACTATTTAAATGAAATTAGCTTTAAAATAAGTTGTATCTTCATTTTAGTAGTCTTTTTTAAATATTATATTTTGAAAAGATAGCAATTAATGGTATAAAAATAGTATATATAACAAATAGACGTGTGTGATGGCTCATGCCTATAATCTCAGCACTATGGGAGGCTGAGGCAGGGATATCACTTGAGATCAGGAATTCTATACCAGCCTGGGAAACATAGCGAGAGCCCTGTCTCGACAAAAAAACAAATGTTAATTAGCCAGGCATGCTGGCATGTGCCACAGTCCCAGCTACTCAAGGCTGAGTTGTGAAGACTGCTTGAGTCGAGGAGTTAAAGCTTACAGCAAGCTATGATTGCCAGCCTGGGTGGCAGAGAGAGACCCTGTCTCAAAAAATTAAAATAGAAGAGTTAGTAGATAGAACTCTTAGCATAAAACAAGTTAAGCCGGGCACGGTGGCTCAAGCCTGTAATCCCAGCACTTTGGGAGGCTGAGACGGGCGGATCACAAGGTCAGGAGATCGAGACCATCCTGGCTAACACGGTGAAACCCCGTCTCTACTAAAAAATACAAAAAACTAGCTGGGCGAGGTGGCGGGCGCCTGTGGTCCCAGCTACTCGGGATGCTGAGGCAGGAGAATGGCGTAAACCCGGGAGGCGGAGCTTGCAGTGAGCTGAGATCCGGCCACTGCACTCCAGCCTGGGCGACAGAGCCAGACTCAGTCTCAAAAAAAAAAAAAAAAAAAAAAAAAGTACGGACAGCGGAAAAAATAAAAGTGAAATAAGTGAATATAAAGTATATGAAAAGAAGGGATAGCTTTGGCCAGGTGCGGTGGCTCACGCCTGTAATCCCAACACTTTGGGAGGCCAAGGCGGGCGGATTGCCTGAGGTCAGGAGTTCGAGACCAGGCTGGCCAACATGGTGAAACCCTGTTTCTACTAAAAATACAAAAATTAGCCGGGCATGGTGGCAGATGTCTGTAATCCCAGCTATTTGGGAGGCTGAGGCAAGAGAAACGCTTGGACCTAGGAGGCAGAGGTTGCAGTGAGCCAAGATTGCGCCACTGCACTCCAACCTGGGCAACAAGAGTGAGACTTTGTCTCAAAAAAAAAAAAAAAGGATAGCTTCAAGTAAATAAACAGGAATGTAAGGTTAGGAAAGAAATGGGAAAAATAATCCCATTAAGTCTCCTAAAATTTGAGCTGCCAGCCGGGTGCAGTGGCTCATGCCTGTAATCTCAGCACTTTGGGAGGCTGAGGCAGGCCAATCACCTGAGGTCAGGAGTTCGAGACCAGCCTGGCCAACATGGTGAAACCCCGTCTCTACTAAAAATAAAAAATTAGGCTGAGCATGGTGGCTCACACCTGTAATCCCAGCACTTTAGGAGGCTGAGGTGGGTGGATCACGAGGTCAACAGATCAAGACCATCCTGGCCAACATGGTGAAACCCCATCTCTACTAAAAATACAAAAAATAGCCAGGCGTGGTGGCATGCGCCTGTAGTCCCAGCTACTTGGGACGCTGAGGCAGGAGAATTGCTTGGACCTGGGAGGCAGAGTTGCAGTGAGCTGAGATTGTGCTACCTGCACTCCAGCCTGGCAACACAACAAGACTCCATCTCAAAAAAATAAATAAATAAAAATAAAATAATTAGCTGGGTGTAGTGGCACGCACCTGTAGTCCCAGCTACTCAGGAGGCTCAGGCAGGAGAATCACTTGAACCCGGGAGGTGGAGGTTGCAGTGAGCTGAGATCACACCACTACACTCCAGTCTGGGCAACAGAGTGAGACACCATCTCAAAAAAAAAAAAAAAAAAAAATCCAGCTGCCATTATTTTGGAGGTTACCAAATTATTGGCTTATAGACCTGATTATACCATGTCAAAAAGAAATGCTTCTTAGATATTAAAAAATCAACATTTCTTTACAAATGGTAGTGTCTTTATCAATAAATTATCCAGAAAAAAATTACAATAATCCTGAACTTTTTATGGTTGTTTTGGTTTAGATTGTTTTTATTTCTTTGGTTTTTGTTTTTGCAATAGTGTTTATCTTTTGTGGTGATCTGTGTTAAAAGTAAGAGATAGATTGTTTAGAATTAAGAAAGGAACTATCAGTAGGAATAAGCACTCTCAACTGAAATGTCAACAATTTATTCCCTTTTCAGAATTACAGCCACCACCAGAGCTAGTCTTTTTTTTTTTTTTTTTTTTTTTTTTTTTGAGATGGAGTTTCACTCTTGTTGCCCAGGATGGAGTGCAATGGTGCAGTCTCGGTTCACTGCCACCTCCGCCTCCCGGGTTCAAGTGATTCTCCTGCCTCAGCCTCCCAAGTAACTGAGATTACAGGTGCCCACCACCATGCCTGGCCAATTTTTGTATTTTTATTAGAGATGGGGTTTCACCATGTTGGTCAGGCTTGTCTCAAACTCCTGACCTCAGGTTATCCGCCTGCCTCAGCCTCCCAAAGTGCTGGGATTACAGGTGTGAGCCACCACACCTGGCCAAGAGCTAGTCTTTTGTTTCTAATTTCACCTTACTCAGATGTGTTTTATACATTGTGCTTTGTCTTTGAGGAGCTGCAGAAAATTTACAATTACTCAAACAAAATTTTGAAACTGGTAAGTGCTGGGGCAGACACAGTTGAAGGGAAAAACATTTAAAGAAATCTTACCAGTACTGTTTTAGCTGGATTCTCCACCCCACATCCCACTTTTAAGAAGACCTGAAAAACTCTTACACTGTTGTTTTAGTTGGACTTGCTCCCCACTTGTCACTTATAAGAAGAATATGTCCAAATTCTTAAGAAATACTGAAAGTGGAATAGAAAACAAAAACATCTGATCTGGAAATAAAAACTGGCAATATAATAATATCCCTTGTTTCTCTTTAGAGAGTAAATCAGCTCCAAAAATTTGTTGTGGCGTATTGGCAATATAATAATATCCCTTGTTTCTCTTTAGAGAGTAAATCAGCTCCAAAAATTTGTTGTGGCATATAAAAAGCAAGCATCAGGCTGTTTAAGCGACTTAACTCCTAAATGAATATATGAATAAGTTTATTTCTTTTGACATAAACAGAAGGCACAAAGACCAACTGTTAGACATAGTCTCAGGAGTGATGATGGGAACCTCAGTGCGAGCTGCGTGGTAGACAACTAGGCATTGATGTCTGCTGAAATGCTGAAAGGGATTCAATAATGTTAGAAGTTCTAGAGAATTGTTCAATAAATGGTTAAAGATCAAAATAGGACCCTGGGGGAAAATGTTCTTTTGCACTTTTTTTTTTTTTTAAATACGGTCTCGCTCTGTCACCCAGGCTGGAGTGCAGTAGTGCAATCATAGCTCACTGCAGCTTCATCTGGATTCTAGCAGTCCTCCCACCTCAGCCTCCTGAGTAGCTGGGACTATAGGTACATGCCACCACACCCAGCTTTTTTGTTTTGTTTTTTTGTTTGTTTGTTTTTGTAGAGACAGCACTTTGTTGCCTAGGCTGGTCTTGAGCTCCTGGGCTCAAGCAGTTCTCCCATCTCAGCCTCCCAAAGTGCTGGGATTACAGGTGTGAGCCCCTGTGCCTGGCACTTTTACACATTTTTTGACTCATAAGAACTAATTTTTTTTTCTGGGATAAATTCCTGCCAAAGTTTAAAATAGGTTTCATTTATCCAGTAAAAATGCACAAAACAAATGGGATCAAGGCTACGGCTTTGGGAGATTGCTTGCCCATCACCACTAAGTCCTGCAACTTACCACTGATAATTCTGTTGGAAATTGAGTTAGTTGATACTGGTTTTTTTTTTTTTCACTCCTCTATGAAAATAATTGTGTTTTTATGAACGAGGTCAGGAGGTCCATGCTTGAAAATTACCAAGTGTTGCATTAGGTTAGAGCTTCTTTTAAAAAAGCTTAAAACTCTTTCTTTAGAAAGAACATCTATTAATACAGTTTCTAGTTATGAGGGCCAAGGCCTAAAGGACAAGCCAAAAGAATGACAGAGGAAGGGGATTTAGGGCTAACAGGTGGTCCCCAGACATATTGGCTGAAAGGCAGTTCACAGCTAAAGTGTCATATGTGGGTGTTAACTATGCTCCTCATCCATGCTCTCTGTAGCGAGTCGTTCTGGAACTCTCCTGGTTCTCACTATGGCCATAAGAAGTGACTTTCATGAGACCTTCAGAAGAATAGCGCGGCTCTTTTACTGGTTCCCCAAATCACTGACCTGCTCAAAGAATCAGAAATCCAAGCTGCCCTGGAGCCAAGGTGGGGGTAAGTCACCTCAGGCTAATGCCTTATTTCAAACCCATGTTTTTCTGTTACGTTTTTAAATGGAGCCTCCCTCAAGTGGGCAGGGAGGTGTGGGAAAAAAAAGTCTTGAAGCCTTTAAAAGGTATTTTCCCACTTGGTCATCTGGAGGGAAAATTGAGAGAAAATAAAGTTAAGCATTTTGAGGCTGAAGTATTAGAAGCCATGAACACTGTTACAATTCAATTGTATGCTTTTTAGGCATTTCGATTCCGAAAAGTTGACTAGAGAGAGATGAAGAATGTTTAGTATTTAAAAACAACAAAAACAGCTCTTATTCTCAGGGACTCTTAACTTGTCCTAGTACTAAAACATCTTAGAATAAACAGAACACAAAAAATAAGTCACAATGAGTTCCCCTCCTTTCCATAGGAAACTAAAAAGGTCAGTGGGCCTTAAATCTCTTTTATTTGCGTCAGTTTATGCATCACATTTTAGTCAGGTATTTCTTGATGTGAGAATTTAAAGCACCTTATATTTGCTACCACATAAAGCCCTGCTTTTTCTGTCCAGTCCTGCCTGACTGGAATATGCAAGGGTCAGAGGAGAGGGGGTTAAAGGGAGTAGATGACCCCTCCAAGTCTGGTATCTGCAGTTCCCGCAGGAGCCCAGCTTTCGCCTTCATACTCTGCAGCACTGGTTGTACTACTTACACTACTTAAGCCAATTCTCTCACTTCATAATGTTTCATCTTGCAACTGAATCAAAATTCTAATTATGTTTCTTTCACACCCGTATAGCTCAGCATTTTATGTAAGTGCTTAACAATTACATCAATTGTATTATGTGTTTGATACATTATCACACATAATCTGATGATGTGCCAGATTATCCAGTGCCAGATCCTCCTTTAAAAACAGAAGTGAAGACTAGGCCCCGTGGCTCACGCCTGTAATCTCAGCACTTTGGGAGGCCAAGGCGGGTATATTACCTGAGATGAGGAGTTCAAGACCAGCCTGGCTAACATGGTGAAAACCAGTCTGTACTAAAAACACAAAAAAATTAGCTGGGCATGGTGGCTGGTGCCTGTAATCCCAGCTACTCAGGAGACTGAGGCAGGAGAATCGCTTGAACCTGGGAGGCGGAGGTTGCAGTGAGCCAAGATCATGCCATTGTACTCCAGCCTGGGCAACAAGAGCTAAACTTCGTCTCAAAAAAAAAAAAAAAAAAAAACACAGAAGTGATTATGATCTATAATCACCAAGGCGTGATTAAGAAATTTATTTAAACGCATGCAGGCCGGGCACAGTGGCTCACGCCTGTAATCCCAGCACTTTGGGAGGCCAAGGCAGGCGGATCACCTGAGGTCGGGAGTTCCAGACAAGCCTGACCAACATGGAGAAACCCATCTCTACTAAAAATACAAAATTAGCTGGGTGTGGTGGTGCACACCTGTAATCCCAGCTACTTGGGAGGCTGAGGCAGGAGAATTGCTTGAAAACCCAGGAGGCGGAGGTTGCGGTGAGCCGAGATTGCGCCATTGCACTCCAGCCTAGGCAACAAGAGTGAACCTCCGTCTCAAAAAAAAAAAAAACATGCAATTCATTTAAAAAAGAAATAAGAAATTTATAAAATATAATGCCTAGGACATTTCAATCATCCATTTTTTTAATTTTTTTTCATTCTTTCTCACTGTCAAAATAGGGATAATATCAAGTCTCTGTTTATATGTACCATTCTTCAGATATGGATTAGCACAATTTGGGATGTTAGAGCCCCAAGAGAACTTAAGAAAAATCATCTTCACCAATTGCTTCATTTTAAAGATAAGCAAAAAGGCTGGGGGCGGTGGCTCAGGCGTGTAATCCCAGCACTTTGGGAGGCCAAGGTGGGTGGATCATTTGAGGTCAGGAGTTCGAGATCAGCCGGGCCAACATGGTGAAACCCCGTCTCCACTAAAAATACAAAAATTAGCCGGGTGTGGTGGTGGGTGCCTATAATCCCAGCTACTTGGGAGGCTGAGCCAGAAGAATCACTTGAGCCCAGGAGGTAGAGGTTGCAATGAGCTGAGATGGCGCCACTGCACCCCAGCCTGGGCAAGAGAGCAAGACTCAGTCTCAAAAAATAAAAATAAGATGAGCAAACTACCTCCAGAAGGTTAGATACCTTAACCTCCCAAAACTATTACATAGGCACAACCAGAGCTTTATCCCAGATTATCTAATTCTTGGTGTGCTGCTCTTTTTATCACACCACAGAGCAATGGTGAGTAAGTAACAGAATATGAACATACGAATCCTCACTGAATATTTTACTTAAAGCTTTCATCAGTAGAAAATCTATACTTAGAAAGTTTGATTATCTATTTTTCCAAAGTAAAGCTTGTTAGTTTTCTTATTACTGTGGAGATTGATAGCCTGATTCCAACAATCTTTTCACTTATACACAATATTATGAAAGAAAGTTTTTTTGTTGAGGCCAAGCGCAGTGGCTCATGCCTGTGATCCTAGAACTTTGTGAGGCCGAGGCAGGCAGATCACTTGAGGTCAGGAGTTTAAGACCAGCCTGGCCACCATGGTGAAACCCCATGTCTACTAAAAATACAAAAATTAGCCAGGCATGGTGGCAGCCACCTGTAATCCTAGCTACTCGGGAGACTGAGGCAGAAGAAGTGCTTGAACCTGGGAGGCGGAGGCTGCAGTGAGCTGAGATTGCACCACTAGACTGCATGCAGCCTGGGTGACAGAGTGAAACTCCGTCTCAAGAAAAAAAAATCCTGTTGAAATATTACTCTATCATAATGGGATTATTTAAATATGTGCTTTATAGGATTATATCCCCTCAAGAGCAAGAACTATCTTTTCTTCTATCTCCAGTGTTTAGCATAGTGTTTTATATTTTGTATGTGGGCAGTCAATAACTATTTGCTTTACTGAATTGACTTATGAAGACAGCCCTATGGAATTTTGAGTTAAAAAAGAATGAATTTATTCTTAGAAATCTGCTAATCCCTGGGGATCCTTGCTCCACCCTTCTGTGTAGATTAATGGATTGTGGCAACCATCAACATCACATTGTCTCTCTAGGATTAAACTTTCTGTCACTCATCAATATCCTAGAGTCATCTAAAGGTTGACAGAAATATGTCAAAGTTTCCCTAAGTACCTTCATCCCGATCAACCCCGCTTGAAAATGTAAATGGTCTCAGGGCAAAACCAGTGCATGATATTTTAATACTAATTAAGTGAAGGCTCCCAAATGGCTTTACTCCCTGTAACAGCACAATTCAGCTGACTCTCCCTGCAGCTCTCTTCTGTCTACCCTAGAAGACAGTAAGTTACACCAAGGCATGATTTAGGAAGAAATACAGAAGGAAAGTCGTAAATCTGAATTCGGTACATATTTTACACACCGTGGTAATCTATGGTCTTGAAGGAGGAGAATGGGGAGGGGTGTATGAGGAAAGCCCACATTCCATGGCCTGGAGCCATTTCTAATCTAGTTGAGGAACCCAAACTATATATAAAAAACAGAGTTCACGAGCATTGTAGGCTGCTGGGAAGATCAAGGGACTTCAGAGTCAGACCTGGCTACTGAGAGCTGTGCTACTTTGAGAGCTTGTGGGACTTCAGAGTCAGAGCTGGTGTGCTACTGAGAGCTGTGTGACTTTGAGCAAGTCACTTAGATCTCTCTGATGTGGGCTTTCTTGTCTGTAAAATGTGCAGATTGGACTTGATCTTAAAGGTTCCTTCCAGTTTCATAAATGCTGTGAAACTAAGACACAGTAATACAAAGCAGCAGCAGAGTTGCTGAAGAGCAGCATGGGGGAAAGTTTCTTGATGTCAGATAGTATACCACCATGTCATTCATCTGCAGAAACAGGACTGGCATTGCTCACTGTCATAATGTCTGAGACCTTATGTTAAACCCTGCTTAAGGAGTTTACATACCAAATGCATACATGCTCTTTTTAAAAAACAAATATGAGATCTGGTGAAACCCTGTCTCTACTAAAAATACAAAAATTAGCCAGACGTGGTGGCATGCACCTGTAACCCCAGCTACCCCGGAGGCTGAGGCAGGAGAATCACTGGAACCCAGGAGGTGGAGGCTGCAGTGAGTCGAGACCGCGCCACTGTACTCCAGCCTGGGCGATAGAGCAAGATTCTGTCTCAAAAACAAAACAAAACAAATTTGAGATCTAGACTCTCCATATATAGGATGAGCCCTAAATTTTAGGCTCCTGCTTATGGAAACTGACCTCCTTTTCTGTGTAACCTGCTCCAGGGCACTTTGGGGTTCCCAGCAGTCATCCTGGTCATTTAATTTCTGTGGCAAGGACATCACTTTCACAGCCTAGCTCTTGAACATTTCTTTTCCAAATCATTACTAATGCCCAATCAAACATTGTTTCCAGGACACCCCCTTGAAGACAAAAGCCTATCCTATTAATTTATTTTTAAAAATATTTTTTCAGTTCCTTTTCATCATGACTTATAAGACAAACAAACTCTCAGGATGGTCAGAAAATCAGAGCTAGAAGACCTACCTGTTTTCAGACAGTCTCTTTACACTAACGATCTTCTCTGGCTCTCCCTTTCACCCCTTCCTGCCCCATGTTTTAGCAGTTACTGAGATTGCATGACTGAATGGAAGTCTACTGCTTCTTGTAAGGAGGCAGATGTAAGCACATCTGGACAACACAGAAACCCACCTCTCACCACAGGGAAGAAGAGAATGGAGGGGGCTGCTTATTAGACAGCACCCCATTTGTTTCCAGCATTGTATGGCTTTCTCAAGGACACTTATGTAGATCAGAAGCCCTGAGAGAGAGAACTGCCGTGGAAGAACTGGCAGAGGAACACTCTAGCATGGATACTCTGGTGTCTTGTCTGCTGGAGGGCAGGATGTAACCTCCTGGTAGAATGTATTCTCTGTGCATCAGTGGGGCAAAAGAAAGGCTAATGGACAAGATGACATCACAAAATCTGTTCTATATTTAGTGGCCTGTAAAAGCAAATGATCAGCCGGGCACAGTGGTGCATGCCTTTAGTCCTCACTACCCAGGAGACAGAAGGGTCACTTGAGGCCAGAAGTTCAAGTCCAGCCTAAGCAATATAGTGAGGGCCCCATCTCTGAAAAAAAAAAGGCAAATTGTCTCTAAGTGAGAGGGAGCCAGCTTGAAACAAATATGGAACTATCACTGTAAAAGACTATTTATTTTTCCTCTGCAAGGAGAGAGGAAAAAGTTTAGATGCAGAAAAAAATATTTTCACGCACAGAGTTCTTACCAATGGTTTAACGATAACTCAGACCCTTGACAATATTATCAAGCCATTATAACACACACAAAAAAATCAATAGTTATTAGTTCCTGAAATACAAAAGCAAAGAATGGAGAGGGGTCTCCTACATTAAATAAAATTCCCTCTGCTTAAGGCAATCGAGCCCCTTTTATTCTGAGGCACTGCTCTAATGAGCAATCTTACTCATACCAATGTTCCTCAAACTACAGTCACTACAACTTTAAATCGTCCTCAATAAAGTTATATCAGGAGGTAGCATAAGTTTGTTGGAAGAAAATAACAATCCCATGAGAAACTGGCTGATGGTTGGTCAAAAATAAAGACATTGCTTCTGAGGGTTTCTGCCCTCATCCAAAAAGTGAAGCTGTCCTGACTGCTGACCCAAGAACCAGCAGTCTCCCAGAAGGTGAAATGTACAAACAGAAGCCCTCCCGAAGCAAATCGTTCAAGCATAGATGGGGCTGAGAAATGTTCTCAGAGACAAACAACATATTACACATTGCACAAGCAGCTAAAAGACAGGAGAGCTGTTAAAAACCAGATTTCAGGCCGGGTGCAGTGGCTCATGCCTGTAATCTCAGCACTTTGGGAGACTGAGGCTGGCGAATCACCTGAGGTCAGGAGTTCGAGACCAGCCTGGCCAACATGGCGAAACCCCGTCTCTACTAAAAATACAAAAAAAATTAGCCGGGCGTAGTGGCGGGCGCCGGTAGTCCCAGCTACTCGGGAGGCTGAGGCAGGAGAATGGTGTGAACCGGGAAGGCAGAGCTTGCAGTGAGCCAAGATCGTGCCACTGTCCTCCAGCCTGGGCGACAGAGTGAGACTCTGTCTCAAAAAAAAAAAAATACACACACAAAAATTAGCCAGTCGTGGTGGTGGGCACCTGTAATCCCAGCTACTCGGGAGGCTGACACAGAAGAATTACTTGAACCCAGGAGGCGGAGGTTGCAGTGAGCTGAGATCACACCACTGCACTCCAGCGTGGGCCATAAGAACAGAACTCCATCTCAAAAAAAAAAAAAAAAAAAAAAAAAGCCAGATTTCACCAGAAGATAGCAAAGTCTGATTAGAACTCCCAGATCTCAGGAGATATGTAATACCCTAACAGTGAAGGGCCAAAGGAGATTGTGATCATGTCCAGATTCAGTACAAATCCTATGCAGCTGGAGACAGAGAGACCTTGGGCAGGTGAGACTTAAGGGGTCTCAGATACGCACATTATTACTGAGGCAAGACTTCCCTCCCGGTTGCAGCAGCAAGGCTCAAATCTCAAGAACCTCCAAATTGTTCTGGTCCAATCAGCCTAAGCCCCCTGGAGACAAACCTGTAGACCATGCAACCATGGAGAGACCTCAAACCAGAGGAACTGTGCAGTATCTCATCAAAGGAAATTACAGAGCTATTCTAGGATTTAGAAGAAGGGTGGGATTTACGGTTGGTTGGTTTTGAGAGGGAGTCTCACTCTGTTACCCAGGCTGGAGTGCAATGGCAGGATCTCGGCTCACCACAACCTCTGCCTCCCGGGTTCAAGCGATTCTCCTCCCTCTCCCTCCTGAGTAGCTGGGATTTCAGGAGCATGCCACCACGCCCAGCTAATTTTTGTTTTTTGGGTTTTTTTTGTTTTTTTGTTTTTTTGAGACCAAGTCTCGCTCTGTCGCCCAGGCTAGAGTGCAGTGGCCGGATCTCAGCTCACTGCAAGCTCCGCCTCCCAGGTTTACGCCATTCTCCTGCCTCAGCCTCCCGAGTAGCTGGGACTACAGGCGCCCACCACCTCGCCCGGCTAGTTTTTTGTATTTTTTTAGTAGAGACGGGGTTTCACCGTGTTAGCCAGGATGGTTTTGATCTCCTGACCTCGTGATCCGCCCGTCTCGGCCTCCCAAACTGCTGGGATTACAGGCTTGAGCCACTGCGCCCGGCCTGTTTTTTTTTTTTTTTTTTTTTTTTAGTAGAGATGGGATTTCACCATGTTGGTCAGGCTGGTCTCGAACTCCTGACCTCATGATCCTCCTGCCTCAGCCTCCCAAAGTGTTGGGATTACAGGCGTGAGCCACAGCGCCCAGCCTCTATTTTTTTTTCTTTTTTCTTTTTCTTCTTTTTTTTTTTTTTTTTTCTCTGTAGCCCAGGCTGGAGTGCAGTGGCATGATCTCGGCTCACTCCACCTCCCAGGTTCAAGCAATTCTCCTGCCTTAGCCTCCCGAGTAGCTGGAACTACAGGCACGTGCCACTACGCCCAGCTAATTTTTGTATTTTTAGTAGAGACAGGGTTTCACCATGTTGGCCAGGATGGTCCTGATCTCTTGACCTCGTAATCTGCCCACCTCGGCCTCCCAAAGTGCTGGGATTACAGGTGTGAGCCACCGTGCCCGGCCAGAATTTAGGTTAAATTTAAATGAAGTAGTGTTTCCATAGGTGCAAAGCAGGGCTGTGTGGGAAGGGGTCAACATCAGGTCTGGACTGCAGAGGGGGATCCAGGCTCCTGTTTCCTTAGAAATCACACAAAATTCGTATCTGAATTTCTGCACCTGGCTTGGAAATCGAGGCTGCCTTTTTTGTGTCAGTGTGACTTAGATCCTCCAGGCAATAGTGGGATGTTTCACTGCTGCTGATGTTTATTTCAATTAGCAAAGTTTCTCATAGTGCATGGCTTTAGGGATTTCTTAGGGGATCATTATGACACTTTATAGCTGCCGTGTGTCCCTGAGAGAAAGAAACATTAGCATTTTCTATCTCTATCTTCGCGATCTGATGAACAGTAGGAAAGAGTTGAACTTTCTCTGTCCAAACTAATTTGTACCACCTTGTTATTGTTGTATTTTTTAAAATTTTTGTTTTCTTTATCTCTAATTCTTTCCATGTTTGCCAATAGCTTCCCAATACAATTTTTCATATAATAAAACATTTTATTTATTTTATTTATTTATTTTTTTATTTTTTTAAATTTTTTTCTTTGAGACGAAGTCTTTCTGTGTCACCCACGATGGAATACAATGCTGCAATCTCTGCTCACTGCAACCTCCACCTCCCGGATTCAAGCGATTCTCCTGCCTCAACCTCCCGAGTAGCTGAGATTATAGGCATCCACCACCACACCCAGCTAATTTTGGTATTTTTAGTAGAGTCAGGGTTTCACCATGTTGGCCAGGCTGATCTCGAACTCCTGACCTCAGGTGATCAACCTGCCTCCGCCTCCCAAAGTGCTGGGATTACAGGCATGAGCCACCATGGCTGGCCTAATTAAACATTTTAGATAGCTGAGCACTTCTACACCCCCACCTCCACCCCAGATCCCTCTTTTTTCCTTGATTCCCTCCTTTCTCTTGTTCCAATGTGGACAGTTTGTTTTCCAGGCCTGGTTGGGCCTTTATCCTGGGAATTCCCTTTACCTCTTTCTTGAGTTGGATCATTTACTTCTTGAGTCCTCCTTCTCCTTTGTTTAATCCTTCACTGTAGTGTGGAACATCTAGTAGCTTTCTGTAAAATGGGTATGTGAAAGGCATTTCATGTCTAATATTCAGAAATTTCCCTATAAAGTGCTTTGGAGTGAGCTTTTAAATTTATTTATTTATTTGTTTGTTTGTTTGTTTAAGGATGGGGGACTCATTATGTTGCCCAGGCAGGTCACGAACCCCTGGGCTTAAGCAATCCTCCCACTTTAGCCCCCTGAGTAGCTGGGATTACAAGCATGAGCCACCGCACCTGGCTTAAAAAGTATTTATTTAACCAGACACTCATTAGGCCCTTTTAAGCTAGAAACACATGTCTTTCAGTTATGGGAAATTTTCTTGCATTATTAATTATCTTCAATGTCCATTTCAGTAGTGCATATATGGTTCAGTATTAGGAAGCTATTAATGTAATTCACCATATCAATGGATTTAAAAGATGGAAAAAGCCTATGATATTTTCAATATATGTTGTAAAGGCATATAATAAAATTCACCATGTATTTCTGAGTTTTTTTAAATCTTAGTAAAATAGAAATGGATGGAAATAGATTTTCTTGACATGATTTTTATACATCCCACAAACTAAAACCCAACATCAATGTCTGATATATTGCCATTAAAGTGAGGAATAAGCAAGAATTTCCACTATTACCACTAATACGTAATATTGTTCTAAACATACCATAAGATGCAAAAACCCAGTGGGATAGAATGTGACTGAAAATTTTTGGAAAGGAAAAGATACCACTGGCATTATTTACTCCCAACATGATTATATATCAGGAAAATTTTTAAAAAAATAATTAACTGAAAATAAGGAATCCTGGCTGGGTGCGGTGGCTCACGCCTGTAATTCTAACACTTTGGGAGGCCAAGGCGGTTGGATCACCTGAAGTCAGGAGTTCGAGACCAGCCTGACCAACATGGTGAAACCCCGTCTCCACTTAAAAGACAAAATTAGCAGGGCATGGTGGTGCACGTCTGTAATCCCAGCTACTCAGGAGGCTGAGGCAGGAGAATCGCTTGAACCCGGGAGGCAGAGGTTGCAATGAGTTGAGATCGCACCATTGCACTCCAGCCTGGGTCAGAGAGCGAAAATCCATCTCAAAAAAAAGAAAGAAAAGAAGGAATCCTATAAGGTATCTATGTGTGAAACTAGTATACCAAAACTAATAGTTTTTCTTTATAAAAATAATAACCAAGAATAACAAAAAAAGCAAATTTGTAATATCAGTGAAGTAACAAAATACCTAAAAAATAAACCTAACAAGACATGTATAAGGTCTATCAGAGAAATACTTAAAAAGTCGTCTTAGGAACATAAAATATGATATACATGGAAAGGTATCCTTTGTTCTTAATGAAAGAATTCAATATTGTATTGATATTAATTCCTCCCCTCCCCCCCCCATTAAGCTATAATCTTGATGTGGTCGCAATTAAAATTCAAAAAATATTGTGGGGGAAACAAAATAAAATGTTCTAAATTTCATCTGGAAGAATAAACATGGAAGAATATGAAAGAAGATACTACCCCTACCAGATATCAAAATATATTACAAAGCTACTAAAAAGAATGAAATAGACCTGGACTTACTAATGTATTGCTATGGAAGGATAAGAGAGAGAACAGGTTGCAGGGCAAGATGTAAGTATGATGCCACTTGCACACAGAAAAGTAAGTATACTGTACATACATACAGACACATACACTTTTTTTTTTTTGACACACGGTCTTGCTCTGTCACCTGGGCTGGGGTACAGTAGCACAATCATGGCCCACTGCAGCTTCAACCTCCTGGGCTCAAGCGATCCTCCCACCTCAGCCTCCCTAGTAGCTAGGACTACAGGCACACACCACCATGCCCAGCTAATTTTTATACTTTTTGTAGAGATGGAGTCTCACTATGTTGCCCAGGCTGGTCTTGAACTCCTGGGCTCAAGTGATCGTCCTGCTTTGGCCCCCAAAGTGCTGGGATTACAGGCATGAACCACTGCGTCCAGCTGCACACTCACTTTAAATAGTTATAAAGTTCACATCAGACTTCTAGACATTGTTTACTCTGGGAAGTGGGGTTGAAGTTGGGACAGGGAAAAATGGGGAAACTCCCTTTTACTCTCTATTATTTTTATGACTTTACTTAAAAGACTAGGCAATCATAAAATAAAGTGTTTTTAAAATAAAAAATAATTAAAAAGATAAAATAAAAAATCATTCATAGTTAATGAGAACAAAAAACAAAGAAGGAAGCAAAATCTTTTGCAGGATGAATTTCAATTCATCACATTCTATGGTTGGCAGAACACTCACTGTTCTTTCATATACTCCGTCTGTTAGTCCATTTTTTGCATTGCTATAAAGAAAATGCGGCCGGGCGCGGTGGCTCACGCCTGTAATCCCAGCACTTTGGGAGGCCGAGGCGGGCGGATCACAAGGTCAGGAGATCGAGACCACGGTGAAACCCCGTCTCTACTAAAAATACAAAAAATTAGCCGGGCGCGGTTGTGGGCGCCTGTAGTCCCAGCTACTCGGGAGGCTGAGGCAGGAGAATGGCGTGAACCCGGGAGGCGGAGCTTGCAGTGAGCCGAGATCGCGCCACTGCACTCCAGCCTGGGCGACAGAGCGAGACTCCGTCTCAAAAAATAAAAAAAAAATAAAAAAATAAAAGAAAGTGCCTGAGGCTGGGTGACTTTTAAAGAAAAAAGGGCTCTATGGGCCCATGGTTCTGCAGACTGTATAGGAAGCATGGTGCTGACATCTGCTCCTGGTGAAGGCCAGGAAGCTTCCAGTCATGGTGGAAGGCAAAGAAGAAGCCAGTGTATCACATGGCAAGAGGGAGCAAGAGAGAAGGAAGTTCCAAGCTCTTTTAAACAACCAGGTCTCACGTGAAGAATGAGAACTCATTACTGCAAGGATGGCACCAAGCCAGCATGTGGGATCCATCCCCACATTGGGGATTACATTTCAACGTGAGATTTGAAGGGGACAAACATGCAAGCCATATTACCATCATAAAGGATCTTGCGGCCAGATGAGTCTGAGAAGCAATGTGTACTTGATTTCCTCCTCCTCGGAGACACCCAACATAAATTAGCACATGTATGTTGTTCTGCAGTTAAAAAAAAAAAAAATGTTTAACTTTGTTGAACCATTGTTTCCAGACTTATTTTAATGTAATTTTGGCCTCAGCATATCTACCTGCTCTTGTTGTCTCTGTCTCATTTGTATACCTCCTAAACACGAAGGACATATTCAAAGAGAGATGTGGTCCGAAGGGAGAGGACCCTGAAAGATAACAAACACAACAGTGTGATGGGGATACCTTTATGACCAAACATATAATCAAGGGGGAACACATTTGGGAAATACTGGCAGGTTCATTACTTTTATTCTATGACTAGAAGCTCAAAACTCCAAGAAGTCACATGATTGATTGTGCATGGGTATATGATTTGAAGTCCTTTCTCCCACCTCCCTCATATTATTTTCAAAAATATATTAGCTCTGGGCTGGTGTGGTGGCTCATACCTCTAATCCCAGCACTTTGGGAGGCTGAGGCGGGAGGATAGCTTGAGTCCAGGAGTTCAAGACCAGACTGGGCTACATGGAGAGACCCCATCTCTACTAAAAATAGAAAAGTTAGCTGGGCATGGTGGTGCACACCTGTGATCCCAGCTACTTGGGAGACTGAGGTACAAGAATCGCTTGAGCGTGGTGAGTGGTGGTTGCAGTGAACCAAGATCATGCCCCTGCACTCCAGCCTGGGTGACAGAGCAAGACCCTGTCTCATATATATATATATGTGTGTGTGTGTGTGTGTGTGTGTGTATGTGTGTGTGTGTGTGTGTGTGTATATGTATATATATGTGTGCGTATATATGTGTGTATATATGTGTGTGTGTATATATGTGTGTGTGCATATATATGTGTGTGTGTATATATATACACTCTTAGGATGATAGAAATCAGATCAGAGGTTGCCTAGACAGAGGAGAGGACAGACTGGGAAGGGCCATCATGAGGGTCGATATATCATTACTTTACATTTTATTGGGATGTGATTTACCTGTGCATCAAAATTGACCCAACTGGAAATTGTATGTAAACTCTACCTCAAGGAAATGAATCTAAGTGAATATATATATATATATACACACACACATACATTCACTTGTCCCAACCTGAAGTTGGGACAGGGAAAAATGGGGAAACTTCCTTTTACTCCCTATTCTTTTTATGACTATACTTAAAATATTAATTATCTAGGCAATCATATCTCAGTAAAATGTTTATATATATAAACACATGTATATGTGTTTATAAGCACATATATATGTGTGTGTATATATGTATATATTTTTATATGTAAGCTCTGAAGAGATTTAAGACACAGATTAGCATTGTGGCTGAAAGCATAGGCTCTAGAACAAAACTCCCTAGGTCCGTAATCCCACTCCCTGCCCCCACCTTCTGTGTACCTGACTTTGATCAAGTTCCTCACCCTCTCTGTCAAATGGGGATAATAACGGTACTACTGTTGCAGACTTCCTCCATGAAGGTTAAGTGGGTTGATAGAGATCATGCATTTAGATTGAAACTTGTCACACAATAACTACTCAATAGATGTTAGCCTCTAAATCTAGCCGTAATGGTGCATTAAAGACAGTTGCTAATTTCTGACTTCTTTTTTTTTTTCTTTTTTTTTTTGAGATGGAGTCTCGCTCTGTTGCCCAAGCTGGAGTGCAGTGGCGCGATCTCAGCTCACCACAACCTCCGCCTCCTGGGTTCAAGCAATTCTCCTGCCTCCCAAGTAGCTGGGACTGCAGGCGCCCGGCACCATGCCCGGCTAATTTTTGTATTTTTAGTAGAAATGGGGTTTCATTATGTTGGCCAGGCTGGTCTCAAACTCCTGACTTCATGATCTGCCCACCTCAGCCTCCCAAAGTGCTGGGATTACAGGTGTGAGCCACTGCACCCAGCTAATTTCTGATTTTTTAAAGCAAATATATATATATATATATATATGTGCGTGTGTGTGTGTATGTGTGTGCATATGTGTGTGTATACACACATAGATATACACACACGCGCATATATATATATATGCACATATATATTGTAGGTTCCCAGACTGGAAACCTAGAAATATGTGTTAAATATGAATTTGGTGTTTCAGTTCTTTGGATTTCTGTTACTATCCCTGCTAGCTAAAAAAAAAGTATTGAGGTCATAATGGAAAGAAGGACATTGGAAAAAAAAGAGAAGGACCAAAGAACCAAGATGACTGATTGAAATTAGAGGTATTGCTACAGCCCCTGGGGAGTCTACATTAAAGTCTTAAAATAGATGGACTTTGAACATCTATGAGCCCAAAGGAGCTAGAGATGACCTTTCTTTAGAATACGTGAAAGTGGTGCCCAGTGGCTGAACAGCGTCCCGAAGGGCTCCAGATGTAGCCTTCTGATGAAAGAGATCTACAGACAGAGAAGGTGATTGGACTAAGCCAGTTTACGGCACTGAGCTGGAAACGGTTGCGGGGTCATCTGTAGAAGGGTGTGGGGACTGGGGCACCTCAACCAGTGCACAAGCTCCCTATTATGGTCTGAAAGGGTGCAGAGACTTGTGACCCCACCTCACCCAGACCTGGGCCCAGTGCCACTCCCCCAGCTGACCCACCCAAGCAATGCCTCTGATGTTTGGAACTACCCCCTGAGCCCTTCCCTGTAGTGATGCTCGATTGTGCCCCTGTAGCAGGTGTGCTCCTAAAGTGGACAGGTAAGTGATATTCTTTGATGGAGAAATCCATCCCCACTCCTTGGGCAGTGGCAGGAGAAAGAGGCCCAAAGTCCCTCCTGTGAGGCTGAGATTAGGATCCCAATGTTAGAGTTTCTGTTCTTTCATCCTCTCCTGCTCTGGACCACATCCCTTCATGAATATGTCCTTGGTGTCAGGGACACCAAGAAGACATCAACTCTAAAAGTAGGTAAATCTCCCCGGGCCAAAATTAAAGTCAGAGAAGTCTGTCTTTTAATTTTGAAAGTCCTCACTGGATAACCTGACGCTGAAAATGACACGTGGGCTGTATCACCTATGCACCAGGAAAAGAACCGTTTCCACAGGTATCAGGATTGTGGGTAATGTTTTCCTTCTTCCATGCATCTATGTCGCTGTTTTCCAAAGCTCCATCGTGCCTGTCACTGCCGTTTATTGGATGGCTGCTCTGTGTCTGTATTCTACACTGAAACATTGTATTAGTATTCCCCAACCCTCTTTATTTTGACCAAAGGAGAGATTTCAGGAGCTCAAAGAGGGTAAATAATTTGCCCAGGTCACACAGCTTTAAAGAGGCATAGTCAGAAGAAGTCAATTTTAGTTTCAGCAATGGCTGAGTCTGAGCTCTCCTCCCACCTTCAGAACCCTCTGGGGTCTCTTCTCCCAAATGCTGGGAACACAGCCCTTCTGCTGGCTCGGTTGATTCATCTCAACTGGAGAAGGGAGTCTGTGAAATTATACAACGCTCAACTTATGAAGCTTCAGATTTTCAGTTTCACACTTGAAGTTCTTTAGGCACGGTAAACTTTTTTGGAACACCATGAGGCATGAAAGCAGATGCCTTTGGAAATGAACTGTTTTCTATGACATGGTTTTCCAGACAGATCTGGGAAGCTCAGTCAAAGCAGAATGAACATCTTTGAAAATACCAAAAAGTCTATGTTACAGGGTAGATCTTCTCTGGGCTCAAAACTATTCATTTCTTTCTTTTTTTGAGGGCATATAAAATAAAAAACAGAAATTGCAACCGAACTTCTGTTCTCCAGATGTCAAATCTATTGTTTTCCTCCCAGCTCCTGCTGGGGGGATGTGGGGAGAAATCGGCAGGGACCCCTTTTCACTGTCGTTTAGCATGCTAGGGCATGCCCAGTGCTGATGATGAAATATGTGCTTAAAAACGTTTAATCCTTTGTCCCATCCTCCCTCCTCCTCCCACTCAGCCCAGCACGTGCACAAAAGAGCACAAATGCTACCCACACATAAACACGAGCACCTACCAAGTCTCTTGTCAAAAGCCATTTTAGGATTGCAGCTATCAGATTGTTTGAATGATGCGCCTTCTTAGATTTTTTTTACTGAGATGATTGAGAGTTGATTCATAATAAGGACTGTGAAACTTGTGTGCCAGGAGTCTCAACGCAAGAAATTTAAAAACTGGAAGTCTCACCCACCTAAATTATCCTTTTGGCTATTGTCATAGCCATTCAGCTACTTGGTTTCAGCTAGAGAGGCTGGAAGGACAGAAATTTATCTGTCCCCATAGCGGGTTAAGATGCAACAAAACATATATAGAACTAATACTTACCATCAGGCTCCCGGGGGAAAGGTGGGGAAAAGTGTATCTTCATTTCCATTCCTCTCCCACTCCTCCGGGCTGCTGGGACCCTTTGGAAATCCAGAAAAAGAGTGTCGCTTCTCGACCAACTACATCCCCCAAGCCCAAATCATCAGGCACAGGGCGGGAGGGGTAGGTAAGAGTGCTGACTTGTGTCAGGGCAAAAGAAGATGCCCATATTTTTTTTTAAACTGCTGCCCTGTTCTTTTTCTGGAATGCTTTATCTGTTGATTTGCTTGAAAAAATAAGCTTCTGGCCAGGCACAGTGGCTTACGCCTGTAATCCTAGCAGTTTGGGAGATGGAGGCAAGCAGATCACCTGAGGTCAGGAGTTCAAGACCAGCCTGGCCAACATGACGAAACCCTGTCTCTACGAAAAATACAAAATTTAGCCAGGCATGGTGGCGGGTACCTGTAATCCCACCTACTTGGGAGGCTGATACAGGAGAATCTCTTGAACCTGGGAGGCAGAGGTTGCAGTGAGCCGAGATCATGCCACTGCACTCTAGCCTGGGCCACAGAGCAAGACTCTTGTCTCAAAAAAATAAAATAAAATAAAAAAGAAAAAATAAGCTTCTTTGTACGGGCATTGCTTTGTGGATAAAGATGTCACCTGAGGTTCCAAAAAGCTTTCTCCTTACCCCCCAAGGTCCAGCAGCCTTCAGTGGGAGCTCCCTGTGAAGACCACCTCCTGAATTTGCATATGATCCAGAGTCGTTTGCAGGCTAAGACCAGAAACCAGGACTCTTTAAACCCTTTGTCCTACCCTCCCTCCTCCTGTAACTGGAGGAAAGGGGCAAAAAATGCAGGAGGAACAAATGTTTTCAATTTTTTTTCTTCGAGACAGAGTCTTGCTATGCTGCCCAGGCTGGGGTGCAGCGGCTATTCACAGGGGTGATCACAGTGCCCTGCGGCCTCAAAGTTCTGGGCTCAAGCAATCCTCCCACCTCAGCTTCCCGAGTAGCTGGGATTACAAGAACACGCCACTGCACCCACTAAGGGACAAATGTTTTCAATAAAGAGGGCCTCATCACCTCTGTTTGATCTCCTGCCCCACAGCCCAGTTCCTGAGCTCATCAGGGTGACTAATTCAGGGAGGAATGGGAAAGCTGCTGGTAGAGAGAAGGCTCCCAAATCCCACCCAGATTGCCATCATCACTTGCTAGCTGTACTTGCTCTTTTTTTTTTTTTTTTTTTTGAGACAGAATCTTGCTCTATTGCCGAGGCTGGAGTGCAATGGCACAATCTCGGCTCACTGCAGCCTCTTCCTCCTGGGTTCAAGTGATTCTTCTGCCTCAGCCTCCCAAGTAGCTGGGATTACAGGGGTGTGCCACCACGCTCGGCAATTTATTTATTTATTTATTTATTTATTTATTTATTTTTGTAGAATCAGTGTTTCACCATGTTGGCCAGGCTGATCTTGAACTCCTGATCTCAAGTGATCCACCCGTTTTGGCCTCCCAAAATGCTAGGATGACAGGCATGAGCCACCACGCCCAGCCTGTACTTGCTCTTAATCATCCCTCTTCCCTCTGTCCTCCAAGCTTCTCCAGAGTGGTGTTTCTAAAGTTCAAGTGTGCTCACATCATTCCCAAGTCACATTGTTTTGTGGCTCCCTACTGCCTACAGCTTTGGCTCTCAGCTGTTGTTCTACCTCCACAACATTCTCACGGACAACACACCCCCAGAAGAAGACCTCTTATACTCAGTGATGTCAAGGTGCCTGGGTCTAAAAAGGGGCCCACCTTCCAGTTGAGAACCACCGACTTTTAATGTGCAAACTCCTTTGCATAGATTCAAGGTCCATGCCAGTCCGGCCCACATGGCCAGTTTCATCACATCCTCTGCAGCAACCGCATGAGCATCCGTACCATGCTTGGAACCAAGGACTGCAAACTCTTATGCTTGTAGGAATCCCAGCATAACTTAAATGAATAAAAGGAGTTGAGTAAAAGAAAAATCCGAAATAGTGAGAACTATGGCAAGCTGAAGAGTTCATGTTCCAGCTTCATCCTCTTTATCCAGTTTTTAGGCATCAGGTCTTACTTAGAGTTGTGAAAATATTTTCTTTCATTTGCTCATCAAACTTGCTCTACACCTCTTTGAATATATTTGTAGTGGCCAGACACAGTGGCTCACACCTGTACTCCCAGCACTTTGGGAGGCCGAGGCGGGTGGATCACCTGAGGTCAGGAGTTTGAGACCAGCGTGGCCAACATGGTGAAACCCTGTCTCTACTATAAATACAAAAATTAGCCAGGCGTGGTGGCATGTGCCTGTCATCCCAGCTACTTGGGAAGCTGAGGCAGGAGAATCACTTGAACCCGGGAAGCTGCGGTTGCAGTGAGCCAAGATTGCACCATTGCACTCCAGCCTGGGTGATGGAGTAAGACTCCGTGTCAAGAAAAAAAAAAAAGAAAGAAAGAAAATATTTGAACTACTTTTGTGATGTTCGTTGCCATTTTCTACTCTGAATTGCAGATATTTGTGTATATTTTAAAATCTGTTTTCGAGATTGTGGGTCTGAGGAGGGCTATAACTGGAAGACTGCTTCCTTTTTTTTAGATGCTGTGAAAGCATCCTCACTCATTTTTCCTTTTGTTTCCCCCCCATCTCCTTTTAGCAGGCCTGACTGGCAAAGCCATGCCTGGGTCAGGCAGCTCTTCTCCTCATTGTCTCATATGAACAGTCATACACATCCTCCCACTGCATTTTCAGCCTTTTTCAGTTCCATCTCCTTGGCCTACTTAAGATCATAATGAGCCTTGGCTGCGGAATGGGAAAATGGGCTGGCAGGTGGCAGTGGTGAGCGTGGGCGAAATTCCTGCAGACCCAGAATTTGTTTGCTTCTACATTTCATTTTCAAAGTCTACTTTTTTTTTTGCTCTCTGCTTTGGAGTTTCTTATATTATTGTTCATATTACTGTAGTGTGATCAGAAGCATATAGATCTACTGTTAGAACATACTTGAGAATAAAGGCCATTTGATTCCTCACTGCTACTGTGATGCGTGTGAAAGACAGTATTGAAAGAGGCACATCATCAGCACATGACCTCCATCCCAAAGACTGCAAAGAGCCTCAAGTGGGCGTGACAAGCCAGGTGAACAGGGAGAGATGTCTGTAGTGAGCTCATCTCCCAAATAGAGCTCATTATTCTAACGATTCCTAGAATTGCCTTCATTTCTCACCATGAGACTGCAGGTCCACGCACTTCAGAACTATCTGGGGCGATTATTCATACTGCTTTCCCATACCCGGGCAATGTAAGGGCCAGGATTTCTGGAGAAGGGACTATGCATCTACATTTTTATCTACCTCTTATTTTTAATTGACAGATAAAAAGTATATATACATATATATATTTATGGTATACAACATGATGTTTTGAAATATGTATTTATTATGGAATGGCTAAATCAACCTCATTAATATATGCATTATCTCACATACCTGTTTTTTTGTGGTGAGAACACTTCAAATCTGTTCACTTGGCAATTTTCAAGTACAGGATACGTTGTTACTAACTATAGTCATTATGTTGTACAATAGATCTCTCATACTTATTCCTTCTATCTAGGTGAAATTTTATGTCCTTTGACCATTATCTCCCCTAACCCCTCCCAACCCCCAGCCTTTGGTAACCACTATTCTATTTTCTGCCTCTGTGAGTTCAAAACTTTTTTTAAAATGTTTGTTTGTTTTTTAATTTTTTAGAGACAGGGTCTTGCTTTGTCACCCAAGCTGTAGTGTAGTGGTGCAATCATAGCTCACTGCAGCTTCAAACTCCTGGGCTCAAGCAATCCTCCCACCTCAGCCACTGAGTAACTGGGACAATAGGCACATGCCACGTTGCTTGGATAACTTTTTAAAACTGTTTGTACAGACAGGGTCTCGCTATGTTGCACAGGCTGGTCTTGAACTCCTGGCCTCAAGTGATCCTCTTGCCTTAGCCTCCCAAAGTGCTGGGATTACAGGCATGAGCCACTGTGCCTGGCCCTGAGTTCAACTTTGTTAAATTCCACAAAGAAGTGAGAACATGTGGTAATTGTCTTTCTATGCCTGGCTTATTGCACTGAACATTCTCCATATTTATCTACACGATCACAAATGGCAGAATCCTTCTTTTTTTAAGGCTGAATAGTATTCCACCATGTACGTATACCACATGTTCTTGATTAATTCATCTGTCCGTGGACAGCGAAGTTGATTTTCTATCTTGGCTACTGTGAATTGTGGTGCAACGAATGTGGGAATTCAGTGAATCTGCATTTTAACAAGTTACCTGGCTGAAGCTCATGCTGTCCTCCTCTGAGCACTGCTGAATTGCAGAATCATATCACTGAATCCCAGTGAGTCCTTCGCACTCCATCAAGGTTGCCAGCAGAGAACTGGACTGAGAACAAGGCTTGAGGTCAGAACCTGGTCCTGCCATGTGTTGGCAGATGACTGTAAGAAAACAGCTTAACCCTTTAGTACCCCAGTGTCCTCTTCTGGGTAGGACACTACCCAGAAGATAACGACAGTACCTATTCCTTGGGGATGTTTTAAGAATTAAATAAATTAATGCATATAAAGTGCACTAATATGACACACAGTAAGTGCACAATAAAAGATAGCTCTCATTTCCTGCCCAATCCAGTGTTTCCCAAATGTCATTCACGGGCCATCTTCACAATTTTTGCCATACTTGCATAACTCTCTACTAGTATTTACTTATTTTTTACTAAGTACCTTACCCCTTTTTTTAGCATCATCCTAAAAAGTGATACCTAGGGAATTATTTGATATACGATTATATTTTTAAAACGTTAAAATTGATACCAGCAACGGGGTATGGTGGCTCACGCCTATAATCCCATCATTTTGGGAGGCCAAGGTGGGCAGATCACTTGAAGCCAGGAGTTCAAGACCAGCCTGGCCAACATGGCGAAATCCCATCTATGCTAAAATTACAAATATTAGCTGAGCATGGTGGCACACGGCTGTAATCCCAGCTACCTGGGAGGCTGAGGCACAAGTATTGCTTGAACCTGGGTGACAGAGGTTACAGTGAGCTGAGATCAAGCCACTGCACTCCAGCCTGGGTGACAAAGCAAGACTCTGTCTCAAAAAATAAATAAATTTAAATTTAAAAAAAAATTGATACAGGCCAGGTGCAGTGGCTCATGCCTGTAATCCCAGCAATTTGGGAGACCAAGGCAGGAGAACTGCTCACACCCAGGAGTTTGAGACCAGCCTAGGCAGCATAGTGAGATCTTGTCTCTCCACACACACACACACACACACACACAATGTTAAAAAATTAGTGGGGCATGGTGGTGCACACCTGTAGTCCCAGCTACTTGGGAAGCTGAGGTGAGAGGATCACTTGAGCCCAGGAGGTGGAGACCGCAGGAAGCCATGATCTCACAACTGCATACCAGCCTGGGAGACAGAACACAAGATCCTGTCTCAAAAAAGAATTTTAAAAAGAAAGAAAAGAAATTGATACATAACTACTGAAATTTCAAAATGTTGATTTTAGGTACCACCATGGTATGTCAACCACCGTCAGGAAACACTGATCTCATCCAACTTCAGTTCCGGCAACTGAGACTCAGAGTGGTTAAGTGGATTTCAAAGGTCACACAGGGAGTTGCTGGAAAAGCCAGAAATACAGGAATTCAGATTTCTTTCTAACTAGGTCAGGGCTCTTTGTTCCACATCAACCTGCTGGTTTTACAGCGGTCTTCAAAGGCACATTAGAAAGTACTGAAAAAGGAACATCCTTTTGTTAGCCTGACATTAGGAAACTAAAAGAAACCTTATGTATTAAATAGGCTACAAAGGAAACCTCCCTTTAGCATTAAGCAGAAGAGGACATTGAAAGCATAGGTTCACCTCATTTCACCCCTTCCAACCCCAGGGTGGGCACTGGATAACAGTGTACAGGGCAGGTGAGGCTGAAGAGGCCCAGCCGTAGCGGTGCCACGTGCCAGGCCCCTCACAGCTGTGACTCGTGGTGACTGATGATGCTGGAGACAGGAGTCTGCCGAGGATGACAGCAGCTGGGAGCACAAGCTTTAGCGTCACATGGGCCTGGGTTCTAACCCTCTTCACCATTTGCAAGTTTGACCTTGGGCAGGTTACTCAGCCTTTCAGAACCTCAGTTCTCTCATCTGTAACACCCTCACACGTTGCTGAAAAAATTAACTACTAACTACAGAAAATGCTTAATACAGCAGAGGTAGCTTTTTAAAATTTTTTTATTTTTTTTACTTCATGGTGCATTTCCCTAGATTCAATGATCATATACCGTGAAATACAAGTAGCTTTTAACCACAGCTTCAATGTATTAGGAGATAGGAAACTTGTTAAACTGAGTAGTTAGACCTTAAATGTCCTTTTTAATCATGTGAGTCCACAATTCTAAGTATCTTTAATACAAATGCAATTACTTTCCAAAAGTCAAGTCTTCAGGAAATAAAAAGCACCACATTAAGCTTGTTATTAGTGTTTTTTAAGGGGTTAACATTGAAGATGTAGTAGATATGTGATTTGCCTTGAAGAGACATTTATGCCTTACTTGCAGTTGATCCATGGGTGGACACATACCCAAGCCTGACCAATCAGCATTTTCTAACATCTAGACATAGACGTTTGCTGTAAGTCCATTCAATCAGAGCCAATCCTGGACTCTTAGGAAAATAAGCACTCTGTCTTCTAGCTGTGGGCTTAGAGCTGCTGAGAGCCATCCTGCCACCCTGAGACGACTTTCCTGGCAATGGCACCGTCAAGAGGAAAGGAGAGCAGAAAGATGTAAATAGATCAAGAATCGAAGACTTTGTTTGGGTTCCTGGACCCAGCCACACCTGAATGTAGTGTATTACTATACTTATCAGTATGTGAGCCAATAAATTCCCTTATTGGCTTATCTACTGAGATAGATTTCTTATTATTTATAATCAAAATACTCTCAACAATAAAATAGGCAATATGGTTTGGAAAATATTTTTGGAAAAATACAGAGAAACTTAACCAACATGTTGTTCACCCAAAGTATTACTATGACAAACAAAGAAAAGAGAGAGGTTTCAGAGGACTCAGCCATCACATTTTGTGGCAATTCAGCTTGGTGAGAGATTTTCTTGCTAGTACTATGCTTTTATTCTGCTGAGACCCTGCAAACTTTTCTACCAACCTACTCCCATCTCAGAAGAGCTTGACTTTGTAACCCTGCAAGTCACCATATTAAGATAATGAACATATCCATCACTACAAAAGTGTCCGCATGTTCCCTTTGTAATCCTTCTTGTTCACTCCTCCATCCCTCTCACCGCTAAGTAACCTCTGATCTGCTTTCTGTCATTATAGATTAGTTTGCATCTTTTAGGGCATTATACAAATGGAATGATACAATATACATTCTTTTTTGTCTGGCTTCTCTCACTCAGTATAATTATCCATATTTTATGTGCATCAATAATTCATTTTTAATTGCTGAATAGTATTCCATTGCACAATTTTTTTTTTCATAGAGACATGGTTTCACCATGCTGCCTAGGCTGGTCTTGAACTCCTGGGCTCAAGCAATCCACCCATCTCAGCCTCCCAAAGTGCTGGGATTACAAATGTGAGCCACCACGCCTGGCCCATTGCACAACAATTTAACTATTTTCCTGTTGATGGACATTTGAGTTGTTTCCACTTTTAGGTTATTGAAAATAAAGCTACTATAAATATTTGTATACAAGTCTTTGTATGGGCATATGCTTTCCATTCTCTTGGTTAAATATGTAGGAGTAGAATGGCTGTGTCATATGGTAGATGTATATTTAACTTTTTAATAAACTGTTTTTCCAAAGTAGTTGTATCACTTTACATTCTCACTCGAAGCCTATAAGAAAAAGTTCCAGTTGTTCCATATCCTTACCAAAATGTGGTATTTTCACATCTTCATTTCAGCCATTCCAATAGGTGTGTGGTAGCATCTCATTGTGGTTTGATTTTGCATTTCTCTAGTGACTAATAATATTGAGCATCTTTTCATGTACTTATTTGCCATCTCTATGTCTTTTCTTGTGAAGTCTGTTTATGTATTTTGCCCATTTGTTAACTGGGTTGCTTGGTTTCTAGTTAAGTTTTTAGATTCTTTATATATTCCTATATCAGACATGTGATTTGCAAATATTTACTTTCAGTCTCTTGTCTTTTCATTCTCTTAATTGTATCTTTTGAAGAGTAGTTCTAAATTTTGATGAAGTCTAGCTTATCAATTTTTTCTTCTACAAATTGCGCTTTTGTCATCTCACCTGGAAAATCTTTGCCCAACCCAAAGTCACAATGATTTCCTCCTATGTTTTCTTCTAGAAATTGTATAGCTTTAGGTTTTACATTTAGCCTTATGATCTACTTCGAATTAATTCTTATATATGGTGCAAGGTATGGATCAAAGTTGATTAAAGAATATGCAAAAAAGAATATGAATATCTAATTGTCCCAGCACCATTTTTAAGGGAATTATCCTTTTTCCACTGAAGTACCTTTTTACTTTTGTTGCAAATCAGTTGACCGAGTATGTGTGAGTTTATTTCTAGACTCTCTAGTCTACCTGAACATTGCTTTTTAATTTTTTTTATTGTGGTAAAAAATAGATAAACATAAAATTTGCCACGTTAGCCACTCTTAATTTTACAATTCAGTGGCATTAATGTTAATCACAGTGCTGTGCAACCATCACCACTATTTTTTCCAAAATGAACATTTTTTTAACCTCACTTTAAAAATCTTGGGAACTTTGAATTGTATTTCATAAAAACTCCCAGTTTTGTTTTAATATAAAAAATAATGTTACCTTTCTAGAAAGATGAGCTATGTTTAGCCTGTAGCTTTGTGTGATTCCACGGTCTCCGTCCTTCCCTAGGATGTGTAAACACCCATTTCAGAACCTCAAAAGAAAGCAGAGAATTTACAGGGACCTTAGAGGTCTTCCAGGAACACCCCTTTGTTTTATAGATGTGAAAAGTGAGAAGCCGGATCACAGGGCTGGTAAGTGACAGAGCCAGCTGAGAAATAAGAAATGCTATTTTTGTGCTGCTGAAGAGTTTGCACCCAATCCTGATGGCCTCCCCTCTACGTGATCTGGCTTTGGTGAAATCAACTCTCCTCGGCCTCAGGACACCAGAAAAGTAAAGCAATGCAATCTTCCTCAGAGGGTTTCACCAAGGGCAAAAATGCCTCATAGTCAACAAAAGTGGGAGATCAGGGAGAGAAAAGGACAGCTACTTATGGGTTTCTAACCATTAAAAAGGCAGCCATGGCCGGGCGCGGTGGCTCAAGCCTGTAATCCCAGCACTTTGGGAGGCCGAGACGGGCGGATCACGAGGTCGGGAGATCGAGACCATCCTGGCTAACACGGTAAAACCCCGTCTCTACTAAAAAAATACAAAAAACTAGCCGGGCGAGGTGGTGGGCGCCTGTAGTCCCAGCTACTCGGGAGGCTGAGGCAGGAGAATGGCGTGAACCCGGGAGGCGGAGCTTGCAGTGAGCTGAGATCCGGCCACTGCACTCCAGCCTGGGCGACAGAGCGAGACTCCGTCTCAAAAAAAAAAAAAAAAAAAAAAAAAAAAAAAAGGCAGCCATTTGGGAGAGAATGCTTCAAAAGAGCTCGAGCACAAGGCAACAGCAACACTGAGCAGCTCTGCGCCCTCTCGGGAGGGATTGCCCACTGCGGGTTCAGATAGAAAACAGCCCTATTTACAGGGCTGGTTGAAGAACGATGCTGAGCAGCCTCTCCTCTCCTCTCCTCTTCATTCTTGGCTATTATTATAGTGGGTCTTTCCCTCCTCTCCTCTCCTCTCCTCTTCATTCTTGGCTATTATTATAGTGGGTCTTTCCCTCCAAACACTGGGAATTGTAATCTAACCTATCATGTGAAGTGGGGTTTCCTAGTATTCTCAGAAATATTTAGAAAGCAGTACCCCAATCAATCAGCAGCCCTGCTCATAAATGCAAATTTTCTGAGCAAGAAACACCCAGAGTTTCTTTCAATGGCTCACCCTTTCAGAGCACTTACTATGGTACTGAATAATATTCTAAGCACTTTTCATACTTATCACAACTCAGAGAGGGCTAGACATGGTGGCTTATCTCTGTAATTCCAACATTATGGGAGGCCGAGGTGGGAGGATTGCTTAAATCCAGGGGTTCAAGACCAGCCTGGGCAACATAGGGAGATCCCATCTCTAAAAAAAAAAAAATTTTTTTTTTTTTTTTAATTAGGCAGGCATGGTGGCTCTTGCCTATGTTCCCAGCTACTTGGGAGGCTGAGGCAGGAGGATTGCTCCAGCTAGGAGATCAAGATTGCAGTGAGCAGAGTCATGCCACTGCACTCTAGCCTGGGCAACAGAGGGAGACCCTATCTCAAAAACAACAGCAACAACAAACTCAGTGAGATGGGAACTATTATTTTCCTCATCTTACAGAAGAAATGGAGGCACAGAGAGGTTAAATACATTGCCAAAGGTCACAGAGCTCACCTAAAGTGTCTGGGTCCAGAGGCCTTAACCACCTCCACAGGCGCCCAGAGACCTTAACCACCTCTACAGGCACCTCCAATCAACACTGTGGTCTCAGAGACGCCCCTCAGCCTCTTCTAACTTGACTTGCAGACACAGGTGTGAACATTTGACAGTCCCTGTGAGCAGAGTTGCTGAGCATGCTGGTGACCACTTGGAAAAATACATGAAGCCAGGGAGTGAAGATAGGCCGAGGGCCTGCTCCCTGGTGGGCTCTGAGTCACGCAGGTCAGCCAGGCCTGGCCGGCTCAGCCTGTCACCATCAGCTGTCTCTCTGTGCTCTGCTGCCCAACAGGGCCAGGCTCGAAGATGGGAACTGCGATTTATAAGCTCTCGGGCAAAATCAACTTTCAGGTGAAGAAAACCCACATACCTGGTAGGTTACCTCGCTTCGGATGGTCTGAGGGCACCAGGGCTGCTGGACAGAATACATCCCCATGTTGGTTCAATTGTTTGTGCCTTTGATGTTACAGAAAGACTTAGCTGGCTTTCAGGGCTGGGGATGAATGCTTCAGCCAGGCCCACTGTTTTGGTTTCTTGTCATCTGAGTTCGTTTATAAGCCATTTCACAAGTAAGTTTTATTTCTTGTAGGCAAGTGTGCTTTAAATGTTGCCTGAGTTAAACAAAAGATGAAAACAACAGGGCTCTTCAGCTTCTTTCTATGACCGGACCGCTCAGGAGGTTTCATTTTCCGTAACAGATGTAACATTAACTCCAGCGTTATTTTGACCAGTTACAAATATAAAGGACATGTGTTTTGCAGTTCAGATTCTTCCTAAAAAGACTCAAGAACTTTCAGGCTAAAGCCATGGCTCCCAGGTCTTTCTCAGGAAGCAACAGAAAATGCATACGGGCTTGCAGTCCTGGAAGGAGAATTGTGGGAGGTGCCCAGGTAACGGCGGTGCACCTAGAAAATGCTTGGTAGAACCTGGGGCTTCCTGCGGCTTCGGGAAATGGGTAGATCTTTATTATTAACAAAATCTAAATAAAGATTTAGCAGAAATTAAATATCAAGGCAGGGCAAGGTGGCTCATGCCTGTAATCCTAGCACTTTGGGAAGCAGAGGTAGGAGGATTGCTTGAGCCCAGGAGTTTGAGACCAGCCTGGGGAATATAGCAAGACCCTATCTTTTAAAAAATGTTGTAATTAGCTGGGTGTGGTGGTGGGCACCTGTAGTCTCAGCCACTTGGAAGACTGAGGCAGGAAGATTGCTTGAGCCTAGGAGTTCAAGACTGTGGTGAGCTATCATTGCACCACTGCACAACCAGCCTGGGCAACAGAGCAAAACTCTGTCTCTAAAAAAAATAAAAGAATAAGACAACCTGGGCAACATAGGGAGACCCCATTTCTACAACAACAGGAGCAACAACAAAAAAAAAAAACCTAGCCAGGCGTGGTGGTGTGTGCTTAAGGTCCCAGCTACTCGGGAGGCTGAGATGAGAAGATCGCTTGAGCCCAGGAATTTGAGGCTTCAGTGAGCTATGATCGTGCCACTGCTCTCTAGCCTGGGTGACAGAGTGAGATCCTGTCTCAAAAATAAAATAGAATAATAAAATAAATTAAATTAAATATTAAGTAAAAGAGGGAATTTCCCACTTTACTCTCAGCAGTGGCTGATAAATGACAACCCCAAGGCTAGTACGGACCTCTGCAAGACTGGTAGTAGGAAGGAGGGAGCTCACAAAGAGTGGGTGTATCTGTGTGTGTGAGAGAGAAAGAGAGAATAGAAAGACAGAGAGACAGAGAGAGACAATGTGTGTTTTTAGGGTGGGGAGGGATGGAATGGACTTGGAGAGGAATTCTACCTGATCTTAAGCCATGACCTGCTTGTTTGTGGGTAGCGAGATGCCTGCCTTCATGCTAAGTTATGGAAAATGTTGCCAGGCTGTGTGTTTGCCACGTGACCATCTTACTACCATTATCTAGAGACTCTTACAACATCAGTAAGTAGTTGTATTTCTAGAATAGCTTGCCTGGTAGTAAGGCACAGCATTACCCTATTTCCTCATCTCTAAGGCACCATCTATTGTGACATACACTGTCACTTATGTACCACTAAGAAAGGAAAATGCTGTCAATTTCAGCATGCTGTGCCATTGATGATAAAATGTATGCCCATTTCAGAGATGTTTACATGTAAAAAAAAAAGAAGAGTACCTTTTAATATAGATGAAATTCAGTAGATGACAGTCCAAAGTTCCTTTGAGTCTTTTATGTCAGTGCTAATCCTGTAAATCAGTGGTCCATATAAGAGCATTCCATTCTATTAAAACTACATTTATGGCCAAGCATTGTGGCTCACGCCAGGAGTTCAGGGCTGCAATCATGCCATTATACTCCAGCTTAATTGACGGAGTGAGACTCTGTCTCGAAAAAAAAAAAAAAAACAAACAAATAAACAACATTTACAATAAGGGATAAATAGCTCCCCTATTCTTGTTTGGAGACACAGTCTTGCTATGCCGCCCAGGCTGGAGTGGAGTGGTCCAATCATGGCACACTGTAGTCTCAACTTCCCAGGCTCAAGTGGTCCTCCTACCTCAGCCTCCTGAGTAGCTGAAACTACAGGCACACGCCCCTACAACAGCTAATTTTTTGTATTTTTTTGTAAAGACTGGGTCCCTCCATGTTGCCCAGGCTGGTCTCGAACTCCTGGGCTCAAGCAATCCTCTCACCTTGACCTCCCAAAGTGCTGGGATACAGGCATGAGCCACTGTGTCTGGACATGCATGGGTTTTGTTTTCACTTTTTTTTTTTTTTAGACGGAGTTTTGCTCTTAGTGCCCAGGCTGGAGTGCAATGGCGCGATCTTGGCTCACTGCAACCTCTGCCTCTCAGGTTCAAGCAATTCTCCCGCCTCAGCCTCCAGAGTAGCTGGGATTACAGGCATGTCCCACCATACCCAGCTAATTTTGCATTTTTAGTAGAGACAGGGTTTCTCCATGTTGGTCAGGCTGGTCTCAAACTCCTGGCTTCAGGTGATCTGTCCACCCAGGCCTCCCAAAGTGCTGGGATTACAGGCATGAACCACCGCACCCAGTCTGTTTTCACTTTTTTAAAGTAAGCTTTTAATGGAAGAAAATAGCGGGCCTGCTGTAGACTTGACATGGTAGAAATAAAAGTTAAAAATAATTATGATGGAGAAACAAAAATGCATCAAAAGAATAAATGTTTCCTGTATTGTTAGTGAATTCCTTCTTAGAATACTGTTGACCAGCACACAGCTCTCTAATTCAATTTGTCTGTGTTGGTTTTATTACCACATAGACATACATAAATAATAACATAATAACTTTATTTCCCAAATAAGAAAGGAGAGCCTTGGGACTTAAAAAAAAATGGTACATAGTATTAAAAGGAGAAGCACATGGAATAAGGAATTGAAATGAATCATATATCCCATTCTATTTTGAATTTAAATAAGGAATTAAATAGGATTTCAGTTCTAGTCCCATTTTGGGGTAGAAAACAGAAGACGAGCAGCCAGGTGAGGGATTCAGTGCCTTTTTCCCTTCAATATCATGTCTATGTTTTACTGAATAATAAAATACATAGCTCGTGGTCACATCTCTGTTCTTTGCAGACAAGATCCAGTCCTATTAGCCGCCCCCACCCCCCACTGCCTGGCAGAACACAGTTAAACTTCTTGAAGAAGTGGCCTATGCCTACAAACCCGCTCCCCTACCTCTCATTTACTTCAAGGCGAGGTCTCTTTCCCCCTAGACGTCCTGACGGCCAGGTCTCCTGTGCTCGCTTCCGTGCTCATCTTCTTGACTTCTCTACGGCACATCACATTGCTGATCAATTGTTTTCTTGAAGCCATCTTGGATCTTGACTTCCTTGCCCCACACTCTTGCCTATTTCTCCCCCTATCTCTCTGACTTTGCCTTCTCAGTCCCCCTCAATGTTCCCCTTCCTCTGAGCACCTCTTCAGGAGCAGTGTTCTCTCCTTGCCCTAGTTCTTACTAAAATAGAAATAGCTGCCACTTTGTGTGAACTCCAACTCTAGAACATGCTAGAACTTAACATGGTACATCATTTAAGGCTCCCAAGACCCTGTGAGACCCAGCTATCCCCTCTGTCTCACAAACAGTAAGTTGAGGTTCTGAGTAGGATAGTAATGGGTGCAAAGTCTCACAGCTAAAAAGAGGTAGAGACAAAATTCAAAGCCAGTCTGCCTGACACACAATCTGTGCTCTTTCCAAAAATAAGTCACCCTCTCTCAGACTGCTCTCAGTCACACCCTTGACTTCCCATACAACTTAATAAGCTAAACTACTCCCAATCTCCCAACCCCATCTCAGCTCTCCCTCCTGAAGACTCACACGTCCAACTTCTTACTCAACATCTCTGCTCAGTTCCACTGGCATCTGAAGCTCAAACTGCCTAGAACTCAATCTTTAATCTTTCCTGTCAGTGTCTACCTTGAGAAAGGCAACCTGGAAGTAATCTTAGAGTCCTCCCTTCCCATATCAAAATCCTGAGAATACTAGCTGTCTTCGTTTTCTAGGGATGCCATAACAAAATACCACAGACTGGGTGGTTTAGACAACAGAAAGTCATCTTCTCCTAGTTCTGGAGGCTGAAGATCCAAGATCAACATGTCTGTTGGTTTGGTGTCTTCTGAGACCTCTCCTCTTGGCTTACAAATGGTCACCTTCTTGCTGCGTCCTCACATGGCCTCCTCTTGGTCTTGGCCTGTATGTTGTCGATGTCCTACTCTCCTCCTCTTTTTTTTTTTTTTTTTTTTGAGACAAGGTCGCTCCATCACCCAGGCTGGAGTACAGTAGTACAGTGGCATTATCACAGCTCACAGCAGCCTCAATCTCCCAGGCTCAAGCAATCCTCCCACCTCAGCCTCCCAAGTAGCTGGGACTACAAGTGCATGACCTCATGCTCTGCTAATATTTTTCTATTTTTTGTAGAGATGGGCGCTCTTCCTGTGTTGCCCAGGCTTGTCTCAAACTCTTGGCCTCAAGAGATTCTCCCATGTCAGCTTCTCAAAGGGTTGGGATTGCAGGCATGAGCCACTGTGCCCGGCCTTAGTTTCCTCTTCTTGTAAGAGCACTAGTTGTATTGGATTAGGGCCCATCCACATGATCTCATTACATCTTAACTACCTCTTTAAATGTCCTGTCTCCAAATACAGTCACATGTTGATGTACTAGTGGTTAGGACTTCAACATCTGAAATTTGGAGGCACACAACTCAGCCCATAACACTAGTTTTTAGGCATCTTTCAAATTTGACTTTCCATTTTCAGCTCTAATTGCCACCCTTTTAGTTGAGGACTATGCCATTTCTCACAATTATAATATTCTCACCATCATGACTATTATGCTTTATAAATAATATTGTTGTAATTATAAAATAATTACATGAGGTCTGTAGAAAACACACACCAAAAAAAAAAAAAAAAAAAAAAAAAAAAAACCACAAATAAAACATAAAATCTCTGTAATCTCAACAACCAAACATAATTAGAATTGATCATTGGCATATATCCTTATCTTTTTTCTATGTATATATTCTTAAAAACTGGGGCTGGGTGCCATGGCTCATGCCTATAATCCCAGCACTTTGGGAGGCTGAGACGGGTGGATCACTTGAAGTCAGGAGTTTGAGACCAGCCTGGGCCAACATGGTGAAACTCTGTCTCTACTAAAAAATACCAAAAAATTAGCCAGGCGTGGTGGTGCATGCCTGTAATCCCTGCTACTCAAGAGGCTGAGTCAGGAGAATCGCTTGAACCTGAGAGGTGGAGGTTGCAGTGAGCTGAGATCGTGCCACTGCACTCCAGCCTGGGTGACAGAACGAGACTCCATCTCAATAAAAGTAAAAATAAAAATTGGAATTTTCTTGGTATGTTTTGCATTACTATAACAGAATACCACAGAATGGGTAATTTATAAATAAAAGGAATTTATTTCTTACAGTTCTTCAAGCTGGTAAGTTCTAGGTCAAGGGGCACCTGGTGAAGTCCTACTTGCTGTATCATAACATGGCAGAGGGCATCACATGGCAAGGGGGCAGGAGCATGTGTGTGAGCTCAGGTGTCTCTTACTCTTCTTATAAAGCCACCAGTCTCATCATGGGGGCCCTATCCTGATGGCCTCATCTAATCCTAATTATTTCCCAAAGGCCCTACCTTCAAGTACCATCAATACATGAATTTGGGAATTAAGTTTCCAACACATGAAATTCGGGGGACACATTCAATCCATAGCAGAATCATAACATATCTTCTCTTTTGTAATTTGGTTGCTTCCATTAACAATGTCTTGCCTGGGTGCAGGGGCTTATACCTATAGTCCCAACACCTTGGGAGGCCAAGCGGGTGGATCACTCGAGCCCAGGAGTTCAAGACCAGCCTAGGCAACATGGTGAAACTCCATCTCTACAAAAAATACAAAAATTAGGCAAGCATGGTAGCACACGCCTGTAGTCATAGCTAGTTGGGAGGCTGAGGTGGGAGGACTGCTTAAGCCCAGGTGGTTGAGGCTGCAGTGAGCGGTGATTGTCCACTGCACTCCACCCTGGGCAATAGAGTCACACCCTGTCTCAAAAAAAAAAAAAAATTATCATACCATTAAATATTATTATTCTCCAACATTATGTATTGATCACTTCACAATAGTCCATCATATAGATAGACCAATAATAAAGTTATTATTAAATCAGTTCATATAGTCTATCTATATGATGGAACATTGTGGACATGTGGGTTTCAGGCAGGCCCACCACTCATAGCCCATAGAATGGTCTTTTTATCTCCATGGCTTACGTATGTATCTTCAGAGAACTGAGCTCAGATTCATTCACTGCCATTGCTTCTCTCTTTACTGCCTGTTTTATCTGAAGCTTAACCCTGGGTTATAATTTTAGAAACAATGAGATAGTTGGCAGACTGATGGCTTCATTTTAAGTAGTATCTTATGTGAAGTTTACAACTGAAACCAATTGGAGTTCTTTCCTAAGAAAGCTCCTTAAGAATTTCATTATGTTAGACCTGTCCTGAGTGGGTTCCATTACTAGATTCTTGATGAGAGAAATCTATTTGCTGATGAATAAAATTGTGGCAGCTCTTAGTTATGTTTCATAATGTGGCTAAGAGAAATGTTTTTAAATGCTTACTTTGGAAACAGTTTGGTAGTTCCTCAAAAAGTTAAACTTAGAATTACTATATGACCCAGCAATCCCACTCCAAGGTATATACCCAAGAAAATGGAAAATATTATGTTCACACAAAAACTTGTCCATGAATGTTTGGCTATTATTTATAATAGCCAGAAAGGGGAAACAGCCTAAATGTCCATCGACAGATGAGTGAATAATCAAAATGTGTTACATTCATATAATGGAATATTATTCAGCTGTAAAAAGAAATGAAGAACTGACATATGCTACAACATGTATGAATTTTGAATATTTGACAGGTGAAGCTGTGCTGGTGGCTTATGCCTATAATCTCAACACTTTGGAAGGCCAAGTCAGGAGGATCACTTGAGCCTAGGAGGTGGAGGCTGCAGTAAGCTATGATTGCACCACTGCGTTTGGTGACAGGGTCGCACTCTGTTGCCCAGGCTGGAGTGCAGTGGTTGAATACAGCTCACTGCAGCCTCAACTTCCTGGGCTCAAGTGATCCTCCCAACTCAGCCTCCCAAGTAGCTGGGACTACAGGTGTGTGCCACCACACCTGGCTAATGTTTTTGTTTTTGTTTTTGTTTATTTTGGAGAGACAGGGTCTTGCCATGTTGCCCAGGCTGGAATTTTTTTTTTTCTAAGTAAGGCCAGTGTGGTGGCTCATGCCTGTAATCCTAGCACTTTGGGATTACACTTGGGAACCTCCACCTCCCAGATTCAAGTGATTCTCCTGCCTTAGCCTCCCAAGTAGCTGGGACTAGAGGCACCCACCACCACATCTGGCTGATTTTTGTATTTTTGACAGAGATGGGGTTTCGCCATGTTGCCCAGGCTAGTCTTGAACTCCTGGGCTCAATTGATCCACCTGCCTTGCCCTCCCAAAGTGCTGGAATTACAGGCATGAGCCACCGCACCCAGCCAATGTTGTCTTAATTTAAACCTTGCAAAAAGAAAAAAAAAATGTATCGTAGCCTAATCTCCTGTCTTTGTGAAAGATATTCAGTCATAGTATGATTGAATTTCAGAGGAGGCCAAGATAGTCTAGGTTTAAATGGATCTGCCTTGTGAACAGATGGGCCCCACACAAACTCATTTTTATTACTCCAGGTTGGATGCTGGCTTTTTGAGTAGGGGAGGAGGTTCAATTTCCCTCGGCCTGTTGGATGAATAGAGAACGACATAGATCTAACAGGGAACCTAATGTGCTTTCTCTTTCAGAGGGTAAATATATATGTCATGCTCACTGCCGAGACCTGGTACATCTGGATTATCCACAAAATGGGAAAGTATCAAGCTACATGCCGACTTCTGAAGTAAGATATTCAAGCAAAAAGAACAATCAGGTAGGCACTATTGGTGTTTGTGGACATGATGTGTTTCGGTCACTCCCATCACTCATACCCCATGGTATGGTCTTTTTATCTCCATGGCTTATGCATGTATCTTCAGAGGATCGAGCTCAGGTTCATTCATTGTCATTGCTTCTCTACTCCCTGCCTGTTGCATCTGAAGCTTAACGGTGGGTTATCATTTTAGAAACAAGAAGATAGAGTATATCAGTAGTTTTATCCAACAGATTTGTCATAAGATAAGAGACTTTCATCTGCTTGCTGACTTGTCACATTCAGGATGCAATCTTATTGACAGACATACTTCCTGCTGCGGAAAATAGGACATGAAATGTAAATGTGTGTGTTCATTGTTTTTTTAATCCAATAAAAGAACCTGAGCATGTAGGAGTTTGAGACCAACCTGGGCAACATGGTGAGGCCTGCATCTCTACAAAAAATAAAAATAAAAATAAATTAGCTGGGTGTGGTGGTGTGTGCCTGTGGTCCCAGCTACTCACCCAGCTATTCAGGAGGCTGAGGCAGGAGGATCACATAAGACCTAGAGGTGGAGGTTGCAGTAAGCTGAGATTCCGCCACTGTACTCTAGCCTGAGTGGCACAGTAAGATCCCATCTCAAAAAAAAAAAAAAGAGCATGAACACTGTGCTGGGGAAATCCATCAGTTTTTACTGGTTAAAGCAAAGATCTTCAACTAGTGGAACTAGTAGATCCTCAACCTGGTTTCAGACAGCACTTCCATCCTCACTCTGTTCTCCTGATTTGCTGAGAGACCAGAAGGGAAGGGGTACAGCTGGCAGTGATGTCTGCTCCTCTGCAGACTCAACTATAGCATTCCCTCTCCTGATACATCAAGGTTCTTCTTTTGGTTTTTTTTTTTTTTTTTTTTTTTTTTTGTAGCTGGGACTAAAGGTGCCCGCCACCACGCCTGGCTAATTTTTTGTATTTTTTAGTAGAGACGGGGTTTCACCATGTTAGCCAGGTTGGTCTCAATCTTCTGACCTTGTGATCTGCCCGCGTCAGCCTCCCAAAGTGCTGGGATTACAGGCGTGAGCCACCACACCCGGCCACATCAAGGTTCTTCTTAAAAGGTAGACCATTTTTTCGGCCGAGCACAGTGACTCATGCCTGTAATCCCAATACTTCGGGAGGCTGAGGTGGGTGGATTACTTAAGGCCAGGAGTTTGAGACCAGCCTGGGCAACATGGCAAAACCTCGTCTCTACAAAAACTACAAAAATTAGTGGGGCGTGGTGGTGCGCACCTGTGATTCCAACTACTTGGGAGGCTGAGGTGGGAGGATCACTTGAGCTGGCAAGGTTAAGGCTGCAGTGAGCTGTGATCACACCACTGCACTTCAGCCTGAGCAACAGAGTGAGACCCTGTCTCAAAAAAAAAAAGTAGGCTATTTTTTCAAAGGCTTGGGGGCACTTGCATTAAATTATCTGAGTGTCTTGTCAGTTTCCGGGAGCTCACTGGCATGTCCGGATAGAATTACTGAAACCAGGCAGCAATATTTATCCTTCCTGCATATGGAAATGAAACTATTTTCAGTTTGGGCCAAGAGGCTGATTCTCCTCTGTCCCCTGACCAATGCTGAGTACAAAAGACCAAATACATGGGTTTGCCACTTGTTTTTCCCTAACAAAGTTAACTCTTGATCAGAACAGTAATAGCTGTTTTGAAGAGTGTGTTCAGCGTGTGTGGTTTACATATGCTAAATTCCCATTCAACTCAATTACACTTGGCAGGGACACAGAAAGCTAATGGGGAATCTGTAAAGGGCATGAATAATAGCTTTTCTGGCAGACTGATGCCTTCGTTTTATGTAGTATCTGATGTGAAGTTTACAACTGGAGCTGATTGGAGTTTCTGCAAAGTTGTATCAGCCTTAAAATTAACTTCAGAAAATGCCTTCGTATCAGGAAGAAAACCTTGGATTGGGGATGCAGCTTGTAATTTAATAGGATGACTTTGGAGAGAGCAGCAAGGATAATAGAGGTATTATGAGAAGCTCTAGGGAGAACAAATACATGCTTGTTCAGCTTGGAAAAAAAAATGTAGAGTTCAAGTGTAAGGTTTAAACAAATGCTTTGCAAAGTTTCTCAAAAGGTACCTGAACTACAGATACTTTAGTAACTCGCATTATTTTCTTATATTGATTTTGAAACAGTAATACTGAGCTCTCTGATGTGGCTCTAAACATTTTAGAAAATGATAAAGTATTTTGATATTTAATTTATTTTAGTTCAATTCTTATAAAATTGCAGAATTTAAGATTCAGAAGTTGATGTCTTAGGCAGCCCCAGATTTGGTTTGATAGACAACTTTATAAAGATCACGTGAAAGAAGGCTTCCCAACAAGTTGATCATAAAATTATTCCAGATCAGGGTGAGAATCCCCTCATTTAAGAATGCTCCTCTTGGTGGGCCGCAATGGCTCACGCCTGTAATCCCAGCACTTTGGGAGGCCAAACCGGGAAGACCGCTGAAGCCCAGGAGTTCGAGACCAGCCTCGGCAATATAGTGAGACCTCATCTGTACAAAAAATTTTAAAATGAGGCAGGAAGGTTGCTTGAGCCCTGAAGGTTGAAGCTGCAGTGAGCCATGATCACACTACTACACTCCAGCCTGGGTGACAGAGTGAGACCCTGCCTCAAAAAAAAGAGGAAGAAAAAAAAAGAGAGAGAAAGAGAGAGAGAGAGAGAGAGAGAGAGAGAGAGAGACAGATAGACCATCCTGGCTAACACGGTGAAACTCCGTCTCTACTAAAAATACAAAAAATTAGCCGGGCCTGGTGGCAGGCACCTGTCGTCCCACCTATTCTGGAGGCTGAGGCAGGAGAATGGCGTGAACCCGGGAGGCGGAGCTTGCCCTGAGCCGAGATCGCGCCACTGCACTCCAGCCTGAGCGACAGAGTGAGACTCCATCTCTGAAAAAACAAACAAAAAAAAAGAATGCCACTCTAGCACATAATTTTCCATATATACACGTAGGTCATAATGATATGTACTTCATAAGGGATCATAAGTATTAGATTATTTCCTGACTATTTTTGTATACCCAAAGTGTGGTGTTATAATACATTGTTTTATTTATTTATTTATTTATTTCGAGACAGAGTCTCGCTCTGTCGCCCAGGCTGGAGTGCAGTGGCGCGATCTCCGCTCACTGCAAGCTCCACCTCCTGGGTTCACGCCATTCTCCTGCCTCAGCCTCCCGAGTAGCTGGGACTACAGGCGCCCGCCACCATGCCCGGCTAATTTTTTGTAGTTTTAGTAGAGAGGAGGTTTCACCGTGTTAGCCAGGATGGTCTCAATCTCCTGACCTCGTGATCCACCCGCCTCGGCCTCCCAAAGTGCTGGGATAACAGGCGGGAGTCAACGTGCCCAGACAATACATTGTTTTAATAGTCTATCAAATCAATCTGCTCTTGTGAATTAATTTAATACTGCACTTAACTTTTTTTCCTATTGGCTTTAAAGGTGCCCAATGATAAATGCAATAGTTCTCAAGCCATTAACAAAATTCTAAATCTTGTCAATATCTCAAGACCCAGGATTTTAGCCTTTTGGATATGTGTGTCAGCTGATTATGTTAGATCTCTAACCCAATTATAATCCCCAGTGTTGTTGACTTCAAGCACTGATAGAGTGATAAACTTCAGAAAGGTTTCAATTTGGTCCTTGAAAAGAACTGTTCAAGCAGAAACTCCTAGAAGCTACAGAATTTGGCCAAGAACCACAAAAACCATTCCCTCATTCTCATTTTGCTCCCACTTTTCCATATGGAGAGGACATTGAAAGATTGTTGGGGCCAGGCATGGTGGCTCACACCTGTAATCCCAGCACTCTGGGAAGCTGAGGCATGTGGATCGCTTGAGCCCAGGAATTCAAGACCAGCCTGGCCAACATGGTGTACCCCGTCTCTACTAAAAATAAAAAAATGAGTCGAGCATGGTGGCAAACACCAGTAATCCCTGCTACTTGGGAGGCCGAGGCATGAGAATTGCTTGAACCCAGGAGGTGGAAGTTGCAGTGAGCGGAGATCATGCCAGTGTACTCCAGGCTGGGTGACAGAGGGAGACTTGGTCTACAAAAAAAAAAAAAAAGCCGGTTACAGTGGCTCACGCCTGTAATCCCAGCACTTTGGGAAGCCAAGGCGGCTGGATTACGAGATCAGGAGATGGAGACCATCCTGGCTAACACAGTGAAACCCCATCTCTACTAAAAATACAAAAAAAGAATTAGCCGGGCGTGGTGACGGGCGCCTGTAGTCCCAGCTACTCGGGAGGCTGAGGCAGGAGAATGGTGTGAACCTGGGAGGCAGAGCTTGCAGTGAGCTGAGATCGTGCCACTGCACTCCAGCCTCCGCAACTTAGCAAGATGAGCAAGACTCCGTCTCAAAAAAAAAAAAGAAATAAAGCACTTTTCAACTATAAAATATTTTAAAACATATTTAGTTATTTATCACCTTTAGAGTTTGATGAAACCTGGTATTCAGTTTCTAAATTCAATACCATGAAAAAGATGAAACTCAAATTTGACCAATTTTTCAAATCAAATTGCTTCGCCCTCCCACCCCCAACAACCTTGATTCAGGATCAAATTCCTGTTGTATTGCATATTTTTTTGTTATAAAAATAATGCATGATTATTATAGAAACTATGGAAAATGTAAAAAGGTTAAGAAAAACATTAAAATTGCCTATAATCCCACCACCCAGAGATAATTGCCCTTAATATTTTAGTGTCTTTCATTCCCCTCTTTTTTCAGTGTCCACTATCTATATGTATTTCTTCGTAAAACTGAAAATCAGTTTTTGGATAGATACAGACATAAGTATGTCTTCACCCTTCCTTACAATGTGACCATGTTTCCTGTTACTCTATATTCTCTGAAAACATGAGCTCTAAGGTGTAATATATATGAATCTTTCATACTTGATTTAACAATTCTACTTCTTATCTTTTAAATTTTTTAATTGTATATTATTTATGTATTTATTTTGAGACAGGGTCTCACTCTGTCGCCTAAGCTGGAGTGCAGTGGCGCAATCACAGCTCACTGCAGTCTTGACCTCCTGGGCTCAAGGGGATCCTCAGCCTCCCAAGTAGCTGGGACCATGGGCAGGCACCATCATGCCCAGCTAGTTTTTTAAATTTTTATTTATTTATTTATTTATTTATTTTTTGTATAGATGAGGTCTCACCGTCTTGGTCAGGCTGGTCTCAAACTCCTGGGCTCAAGCTATCCTCCTGTCTTGGCCTCCCAAAGTGCCAGGGTTATAGGCATGAGCCACAGCACCTGGCCAACAATTTTACTTCTTTTGGTGCTGTTGCTTACTGTTGAAAATGAAGCTGCAACAATATATTTGTATGAAAATCTTTTCCTACATTTCTTCTTGTTCCCTTACTACAGATTCTGAAGGAGGATTTATCAGTCAAGAGCTTTAATAGCCCTTGATACGTACTGTCAAATTCTTTAATAGGAACTTCATACCATTTTACATTCTTTCCAGCAGTTCACCAAAAGCTCACCTCACTATAAATTCACCCATTGTCTCCTGAGTAATATATTCTGCCTAAAATCTTTACATTTTAAATCCATTTTAAAATTCCATTTTAAAGGGCTTAGTACCTTAAGATTTGGTGGGCAGGGTGAGAGAATGATCGAGTGGTTTGATCTGTTCCAATTTTCAAATTGTAATTAATGAAGTTAAGACTCAGAGGTTAGTAATTTTTGTGAGCCCTTGATCTGGTCTTTCTCAGAGGGTGTGGACTTCAGAATCAATTGTCTTTAAGGCCCTGAGAGTGGGTCCTTTCCCAAGTGGGAAAGGAAAGAGAAGGTCGGAGTAAACTCCCAGAAAAGTGGGGCACGATAGCCCAACAACACTTGAATTTCTAACTGGGGTAAGGTGGGGACATAAGGGTGAAGGTGTTAGAAGAGATACTGGAAATAAGGAAAACAGCCCTAGTTATTAAAATTCCTGAGGGGTTTGACTAAATGTGGAGACACAGACCATTCTTCTGCCAGTTCCAGATCCTACAGAAGACCGGGTGCAGTGGTTCCGGCCTGTAATCCCAACACTTTGAGGGGATCACTTGAGCCCAGAAATTCGAGAACTTCCTGGACAACATAGTGAGACCCTATCTCTAAAAAGAATTTTTAAATGTTGAAAGCTAATAAAAAGGTCCCAGAGGCCACAAAGTCATTCTTAAAGTCATTGTGCACTTTGCTTCCTTTGTTGTATGTTTGTTTCCTTTGTAACTGATTTACCACTTTACACACTCAGATTTTTAATTATAGCAGCAATTACTAGATTCAATGACATAAGGTTGCTATTTCTGTCAGTAAAGATTCAAAACCAGCTAATTTCATACAGTTCAATTTCATACCTGGGGAATTAATTATTCTTAATCATTAGGAGTCAACGATAAAACTTTCTGATGAAAGCGCCTGTAGCAAGGCCTCCACCGAGCTCCCCTCCTGTGGGGTTGTCCATACGTTGGCCAGCAGCCGGCACAGCCTCTCTCCCCTGAGCCCCATAAGGGGAGGTAGGGATGCAGTAGTTGGTGTGTTTGTGACAGCAAAGCCACCAGAGGGAGCTCTAGCATTGACTCCTATATGTTTGTGTGTGCGCCACGGATTCAAAGAAAAACAAACATCTAATGACTGCTTGTGTTTTTGAGCACTCCCTGCACAGTCCTAAGGTTTAGACATCATCATATCAATATAATTTCATTGTTAACATGAATTAAGCTTCTTTGTGTCTGTCAGATATTCTTTCATTTCGTGCTTACCACGAGTCTATCAAGATATTATTATTCCCACTTTTACTGATGAGGGAGGAGATTAAGGTTTACAGAAGTTAAGTGATTTTACAAAAGAAGAAATAACACAGGGATTTTATCTACTGTCTCAGCGCCTCCCACCCCCTTCCCACCTCCATCAAAGTTCTCCTTCCTGTCCTCTCTCTTTTTTCTCTTTTCCTACTGGGAATCTAAAGGAGATAAATCCTTGCTTTAAAACTAAGGAAAGAAAGAAAGAAGAATGCATTTTATTTTGTGTAAGTTATTCTTCAATATATTTAACATGTAAGGGGAAACCAAAAAAAAAGGGAAAGGAAATAAGAGGAGAGGGGAAGAGAAAGGGAGAAGAGAAGAGAGAAAAGGCAAGAAGAGGGGAGGGGAGAGGAGAGGAGGAGAGGAAAGGAGAAAGAGAACAGAAGAGAAGAGAAGAGATAGAAAAGAAAAGAAAAAAGAAATAGCTTGGCACGGTGGCTCACGCCTGTAATCCTAGCACTTTGGGAGGCCAAGGTGGGCGGATTACCTGAGGTCAGGAGTTCAAGACCAACCTGGCCAACATGGCGAAACCCCATCTCTACTAAAAATACAAAATTAGCCAGGTGTGGTGGTGTGCACCTGTAATCCCAGAAGCTGAGGCAGAAGATTCTTTTGAACCCGAGAGGCGAGGTTGCAGTGAGCCAAGATTGCGGCACTGCACTCCAATCTGGGTGACCGAGCAGGACTCCGCCTCCAAAAAACAGATAGAAAAGAAAAAGGAGGCAGGGCGTGGTGGCTGGTGCCTGTAATTCCAGCTACTTGGGAGGCTGAAGTGGGAGAACTGCAACCAGGAGGAGGTTGCAGTGAGCCAGGATCTCGCCACTGCAACCCCGCCTGGGACAGGAAGAGAGACTCCATCTCAATTAAAAAAAAAAAAGAAAAAAAGAAAAAGAGCTGATGCTCATGTCCATCAAGTCTGAAAATGTTCCAATCCTGCGAGCTCACTGCTAAGGGAATACTTCACCTGCAGCACCCCACCTCCCGCCACACATTCCTTAGGCTACTGTTTCTATGACTCCTTTTCCCTCCTCAAGCTTGCCCAAGATGGCTATTTGATCTTGGTTTCACCCTTATTCAAATTCAGAAGTAGGGACAGAGACCAGAGGAAGATGTTAGGAATATCCATAATCCCCAAAGATGGTCACTAGACTTACTTCTTCTTCTTTTTTTTTCACCCAGACTGGAGTACGGTGGTGTGATCTTGGCTCACTGCAACCTCCACCTCCCAGGTTCAAGCAATTCTCCTGCCTTAGCCTCCCCAGTAGCTGGGACTAGAGATGCGTGCCACCACGTTGGGCTAATTTTTTTTAGTAGAGATGGGGTTTGGGGTTTCACTGTGTTAGCCAGGATGATCTCGATCTCCTGACCTCTTGATCTGCCCGCCTTGGCCTCCCAAAGTGCTGGGATTACAGGCGTGAGCCACTGCACCCAGCCTAGACTTACTTCTACAGCACTTTACAGTACTAAACTAAACTGTGCTCTTAGTATGCACAGATTAAGAGCAAGGAGGGTCAAGGGATACAGCCTCATATTTGCTGGGTGGACTTGGTTAAGTCACTTAACCTCTTCCATAAACTGTGTGTAATAGGCGGGCACTATAACATACAAAATGTATATAATAGGCTCACTCCTGTAATCCCAGCACTTTGGGAGGCCGAGGTGAGTGGATGGATCACTTGAGCCCAGGAGTTTGAGACAAGGCTGGGCAACATGGTGAAACCCTGGCTCTATAAAAAATGCCAGAAATTAGCTGGACGTGGTGGTGCATGCCTGTAGTCCCAGCTACTTAGGAGGTTGAGGTGGGAGGATCACTTGAACCTGGGAGGTCGAGGCCTCAGTGAGCCATGATCATGCCACTGCACTCCAATCTGGGAGACAGAGTAAGACCCTGTCTCAAAAACAATATGCATGTAGTAAATGTAATCATGTCTACTTCTTAGCATAGCTGTGGAGATTTAATTAGACAATGCATAGAAAAGTACTTAGCCTGGTGTTTGTTGGGAAACTTCAATCAATGTTAACTAATATTATTGTTTTCTTTAATACTCACAATATTTGTCCATTTAGCATAGAACTTGGCATAGACACATGATTTGTAAGCGTGTTTGTGGTTAACAGCAGGCTTCAATTAAAGAGAGGCTAACCAACTCGCCAAAGGTCCACAGCCAGTTTTACAACTACGAAATGTTTTCCAAAATATTTTCAGTTTTTCTGTGAGACTGAGAGATAGTATCTTCAAATAGATTATGAGATGTGCACAGCAATGTCCACCCGCCTTCCACAAGAGCAAACGGCCTTCCAACAGCCATCAGAAAACCCCTGGGGTTGGTGGGTCCAAGAACAAAAACAATGCAGTCACACCCAGACCCTAAATTTAGGAGGGGCCTTAGAGTTGGTTTTATTTAAATATTGTAATGTGACTCTGAGCAAACAACATTTTCTTTATGCTTTGTATTTTAAAGGATATGGGAAAATTTACTTTGGGGAGCCAGGGCGCTTGGCTAGAAGGGGAAGGAAAAAAGAGAGAAAGGAAAGGGTAGAGGGAAAACTGAGACCTGAGACCCAGGAGACCTCGGGCAAGTGATTTGGACCCTGGGTTCCACTGTCCTTGTTTTCTTTATTATTTAAATTTAATTATTATTTTTAGTTCTGGGATACACGTGCAGGATGTGCAGATTTGTTACATAGGTGAATGTGTGCCATGGTGGTTTGCTGCACAGATCAACCCATCACCTAGGTATTAAGCCCAGCTTCCACTAGCTTTTTTCCTAAGGCTCTCCCTCCCCCAACCCCACCTTCCGACACACCGGCCCCAGTGTGTGTTGTTCCTCTCCCTGGGTCCATGTGTTCTCATTGCTCCGCTCCCACTTACAGGTGAGAACATGCGGTGTTTGGTTTTCTGTTCCCAAGTTAGTTTGCTGAGAAAAATTACTTCCAGCTCCATCCATGTCCCTGCAAAGGACATGATCGTGTTCCTTTATATGGCTGCATGGTATTCCATAGTGTATATGTACCACATTTCCTTTATCCAGTCTATCATTGATGGGCATTTGGGTTGATTCCATCCTTATTTTCTTTTTCTTTCTTTCTTTTATTTGTTTTTTTCAAGATGGAGTTTTGCTCTTGTCACCCAGGCTGGAGTGCAGTGGCACAATCTCTGCTTACTGCAACCTCCACCTACTGGATTCAAGCGATACTCTTGCCTCAGCCTCCCAAGTAGCTGGGATTATAGGCATCGCCAACATGTCCAGCTAATTTTTGTATTTTTAGTAGAGAAGGGGTTTCACCATGTTGGCCAGCTTGGTCTCAAATTCCTGACCTCAGGTGATCCACCCACTTCAGCCTGTCAAAGCACTGGGATTATAGGCGTGAGCCACCATGCCCAGCCAATTCCATCCTTATTTTCTTTTTCTTTTTCTTTCTTTCTTTCTTTCTTTTTTTTTTTTTTTTTTTTTTTTGAGGTGGAGTCTCGCTCTGCTGCTCAGGCTGGACTGCCGTGGCATGATCTCAGCTCACTGCAACCTCCACCTCCTGTGTTCAAGTGATTCTCCTGCCTCAGTCTTCCGAGTAGCTGGGATTACAGGCATGCGCCACCAAGCCCAGCTAATTTTTGTATTTTTAGTAGAGATGGGGTTTCACCATGTTGGTCAGGCTGGTCTTGAACTCCTGACCTTGTGATCCACCCGCCTTGGTCTCCCAAAGTGCTGGGATTACAGACGTGAGTCACCATGCCAGCCCTTTTTTTTTTTTTTTTGAGATGGAGTCTCACTCTGTCACCCAGGCTGGAGTGCAGTGGCACAATCTCGGCTCACTGCAAGCTCCACCTCCCAGGTTCATGCCATTCTCCTGCCTCAGCCTCCCAAGTACCTGGGACTACAGGCACCCAGCACCAAGCCCGGCTAATTTTTTTTTTTTTCCCCCGAGATGGAATCTCACCCTGTCGTCCAGGCTGAAGTGCAATGGCGCAATCTTGGCTCACTGGAGTCTCTGCCTCTCAGGTTCAAATGATTCTCCTGCCTCAGCCTCCCGAGTAGCTGGGATTACAGGTGCCTGCCACCACACTCTGCTAATTTTTGTATTTTTAGTAGAGATGGGGTTTCACCATGTTGGTCAGGCTGGTCTCAAACTCCTGACCTCACGATCTGCCCACCTCAGCCTCCCAAAGTGCTGGGATTACAGGCGTGAGCCACCATGCCCAGCCCACGCCCAGCTAATTTTTTTGTATTTTTAGTAGAGATGGGGTTTCACCGTGTTGGTCAGGATGGTCTCGATCTCCTGACCTCGTGATCTGCCCACCTTGGCCTCCCAAAGTGCTGGGCTTACAGGTGTGAGCCACCACGCCTGGCCTCCATCTTTATTTTCAAAAGTAGCCACTTGGAGCTGGACACGATGGCTCACACGTGTAATCCCAGTACATTGCAAGGCCAAGGTGGGTGGATCACTCGAGGTCAGGAGTTCAAGACCGGCGTGGCCAACATGGCAAAACCCCATCTCTACTAAAAATACAAAAATTAGCTGGGTGTGGTGGCACACGCCAAAGGCCTGTGAGTCTATAAACATTTTCTGTCTGCCCTCATCCTGCAGCACTTTCCACACAATCTCTTTTCAATATCACATGATATTTTATATGCTCAGTACCAACTTTAGAGGTCTGTAAGTTGTAAGCTTTTTCTTTTCGGTAACTTTGTTAATATCATTATTAGAAGTCCAGTTCAATAATTACACTAGGTTCAGTTTAAATAAGCAAGCAGCAATATGTCTAAGTGCAGAACTACTGACCAGTGAGGGTGGACAAGGGGGGTTAAATATTCCTGACGCTGGGCCAGGGAGAGTTGAAAGTTGCCAATTGTGGCACTGGTAAACTACTGCAAAGAAATTTGGAAGTGTTATCAAGAATTACAATAAGATAGATGCTTCAGGATAATATGTCCTTTGCAAAGAGAAGTATGCCATTTGGGGTCAAAAAAACATTTGATGCACTGTCCAGGTCGCAGAAATCACCAAATCTCAGAAGTTGATGAGACCTTGGATGTCAGACAACCTGACTTCCTTTCCGATCAGGCTTACAGTCCAACAGGTGACCATCGAGCCTCTATGTAAGCATTTCTCCAGAATGGAAGCTTCTTAATTGAAGAAGTTGTCTGGACTGAGTGCAGTGGCTCACACTTGTAATCCCAGCATGTTGGGAGGTGGAGGTGGGTGAACCACTTGAGCCTGGGAGTTCAAGACCAACCTGGCTAACATGGCAAAAACTTGTCTCTACAAGAAATACAAAAATTAGCCAGGCATGGTGGCATGTACCTGTAATCTTAGCAACTCGAGAGGCTGAGGTGGGAGGATTCCCTGAGCCCAGGAGGTCAAGGCTGAAGTGAGCTGTGATTATGCTACTGCATTCCAGCCTGGGTGACAGAGTGAGATCCTGTCTCAAACAAAACAAAACAAAAAAAAGGTGTCTAGGGCATGTTTAGGACTATGCACTTTTGGATTAAGAATACATTTGTTTCCCTGTAGTTTTAGCCCATTGACCCAGTTTCTGATTTGAAGAACAAAACAACACATTCTTCTCTTTTCAGACCCGTGACTATCTTGCTCTTCTCTGGGTCACTGTCCCTCATAAAATGTGATGAAAGCAAAGGTTCAGGGTCAATGCTGTCGAAATTGAGATGAGCATTGGCCTTAGCAAATGGAGAGATCAATCCTGACAAGAGCAAAGTCAGTAGATTGAAATGTGGTTTTTTGTGGGGTTTTTTTTTTAGATTGAGTTTCGCTCATGTTGCCTAGGCTGGAGTGCAGTGGCGCAATCTCGGCTCACTGCAACCTTTGCCTCCTGGGTTCAAGCAATTCTCCTGCTTCAGCCTCCTGAGTAGCTGGGATTATAGTCATGCACCACCACGCCCAGCTAATTTTTGTATTTTTAGTAGAGACGGGGTTTTGCCATGTTGGCCAGGCTGGTCTCAAACTCCTGACCTCAGGTGATCCACCCACTTTGGCCTCCTAAACTGCTGGGATTACAGGCATGAGCCACTGTGCCCAGCCCAAAATGTGTTTTAAATAGAAAGGGGAGAAGAATCAGAGACTGAGAGTACAGACAACTCTTTCAAGGAATTTTTCTCCCAAGGAGAGCTAGAAATGGGATGACAGTGATCCCAACTCCCATGACAGTTACAACATGTTTGAAATGACTTTTGTGTGTTTTTTACTTGTTTATTGTCTATCTTCTCCCACTAGGATATAAGCTCTGACAGCAGGACTTTGCCTCCTTCACCATTGTATTCTCAGTCCGTGGCACATGGTGGAGGCTCAATTAGTATTTGTTGGATAAATGAATAATGCATTTTGATATAATACCTGCTGTAATTGAAAATTGGAAAATTCTGGATCTTACAATTTTTTTGTTTAAAAAAAAAATTTTTTTAGGCCAGTTATGGTGGCTCATTCCTGTAATACCAACACTTTGGGAGGCCAAGGCAGGCGGATCACCTGAGGTCAGGAGTCCAAGACCAGCCTGGCCAACATGGTGAAACCCCGTATTTACTAAAAATACAAAAATCAGCCAGGTATGGTGGTGCACACCTGTAATCCCAGCTACTCGGGAGGCTGCAATGGGGGAATCGCTTGAACCTGGGAGACGGAGGTTGCAATGAGCCGAGATCACACCACTGCACTTCAGTGGGTGACAGAGTCAGACTCTGTCAAAAAATATATATATATTTTATTCTAGAAATGGAATCTTGCTATGTTGTCCAGGCTGGACTTGAACTCCTGGGCTTAAGGGATCCTCTCACCCCAGCCTTCTGAATAGTTATGACTACAGGTGTACACCACTGTGCCCAGCTAGAATCTTAATGTCTTAAACAAGAAATGTATACCTCTTAAGAAACTCTGATGGAACAATATGTTTGTTTTACCATAGAAAGCCTCTACCTTGGTCAGGTGTGGTGGTTCATGCCTGTAATCCCAGAACTTTGGGAGGCCAACGTAGGAGGATCACTTGAAGCACGAGTTTGAGACCAGCCGGGGCAACATAGAGAGATCTATTAGAGAAAAATTCTCCCCCTTAAAATAGATTACTGAGTCTTCAGGATACACCTCTGCATAGTGTGGGTCATCAAAGAAGCAGAAGCCAAGATGGGATTGGACATGAGAGAGATTTACTGTGGGAATGTCTGTGAAGGATAAAGGGGAGGGAGCCAGAGAAAGAGAAAAACCTTCCCACAGCCACACAGAGCTGACACCTGTGAAGAGAGAGGGGAAGGTGAGAGATTGGGTGGGAAGAGTCTGAGGGTGCAGCACAGTTCTAAAAACTCCTTGAGTAGGGAGTTCTTTGGCTAGGGGAGTGGAAAGGATCTCACTCTGTCACCCAGGCTGGAGTGCAGTGGCCGTGATCATGGCTCACTACAGCCTCAGCCTCCGGTGCTCAGGTCCCACCTCAGCCTCTTCAGGTGCTCAGATCCCACCTCAGCCTCTTCAGTACCTGGGACTGCAGGCACGCACACCACGCCCAGCTAATTTTTTTGTATTTTTTTGTGGAGATGAGGTCTCACCATGTTCCCCAGGTTGGTCTCAAATTCCTTGGGCTCAAGAGATCCTCCCACCTCAGCCTCTCAAAGTGCTGGGATTACAGGAGTGTAATCCTGCATCTGGCCGAGTGGGGAGTTCCATAAAAGAGCCTGCCCCTGCCCATTAAAGGAGTCCTGCCTTTTGCAGGAATGGGCCTCCATGAATACCCTCTCCTTGCTCAGTCAGGCTGGGTGCAGCCTGTAGGAAGTGTGGGCTTCAAGAAAGTGGGTCCAGGGATCTGCAGCCAGGGCCATCAGTCAGTTATGCTCCCCACAGCAGAAGAGCTGAGCAGTGGGGACTCACAGCTGCCACAGTTCACCTCTGTGTCACAGGTCTACTTTTCCATGCAGATTGGGGAGCAGCTCCTCTTCTCTTCCTGAGGGGAAAGTCCTATTGCTGCAGTTGGTCTCAGGGGCACAGTTAGTATTCATTTTCTCCTTCCATCTCTGCCCCCGGCCCCCCTTTTTTTTCACTTTATTTATTTATTTATTTATTTATTTATTTATTTATTTATTGAGACAAGTCTTGCTCTGTCGCCCAGGCTGGAGTGCAGTGGCTCCATCTCAGCTCACTGCAACCTCTGCCTCCCGGGTTCAAGCGATTCTTCTGCCTCAGCCTCCCAAGTAGCTGGGAGCACAGGCGCCCGCCACCATGCCTGGCTAATTTTTGTATTTTTAGTACAGACGGAGTTTTGCCATGTTGGCCAGGCTGATCTTGACCTCCTGACCTCAGGTGATCCACCCACCTCGGCCTCCCAAAGTGCCGGGATTACAAGTGTGACCCACAAAAGTGCCCAGCTTTCCCTGCCCATCTTAAATTCCCTTCACCTTAGAATCTCACCTTGGCAGTTCTCAGTGCTTATCTTGTTATGTGACCCAAACTGTCACTCCTGAGAGCCTGAGTTCCTGGCAATCACGCTGTTTTGAGACTGGGGGTTGCTATGAATGTCCATACACAGTTACAGTGGGGCAAGGAAGTACCGGGAGGTGCCCAACTGGGTCACGTGGGTTCCACATAAATTCTTCCCTGACCCCATGTGTAAGTACAGCCCTACATCTTGCTGCTAGTAATTGACCAGAGTCAATTACTCCTGCCACAATGGTGACTCTTCTCACCTGCCGGTCTCACAGGAGTTCATAGCACCCTGGCAATAACTACAGCTTGCAATTCCATGTTCCCTGGCAAAAGTGTACCCCCTTTGGACCTCCAATTCTGCACAGCCTAGAGTTGTAGGGATGGGAAGCACAGAATCCCCCAGTGAGTCACTGGGAGTGATGGTAGGTAAGGCCGCTCCTGCTTCCATCCCTTGGTTCCCAGATCCATTTATTCTTTCTATGGGGAACACAGCAGCACGGAGACATCTCTGATTTAATGCATATTCCTCATCCTGAAGATGGAACTCTGTATTTGCATAGTGTTGCCTCTGAGCTGGTACTTTAGTTATCTTTAGAAGCCATGCTATTGCATCCAGCTGCTTCTGGATGGTGTGATGTGTGATATGACCAGTGGATCCCATGGTCACGAGTCCACTCCTGTACCCCCTTTATTATAATTGGGTCCCCTGGTCAGATGCTATGTCATAAGTGATTTCATACCTATGGATCAAGCATTGTATAAGACCCCAGACAGTCATGCTGGCTGAGGCATTTTGGGCAGAAAGTCAAACACATACTCAGAATATATACCTATCCCTTTAAGGATCAACCACTGGCCCTCCGGGATGGAGGGTGCCCAATGTAGTAGGCTTGTCAAAAAGCAACCAGTTCTCTTGCTCAAGGAATAGTGCCATATTGAGGGCCTGTTGTTAGTCTGTTTTGCTGACAGTTGGACATTCAAAGTCAGCAGTAGCTAAATCGGCCTTGATACGTGAGAGTTCATACATTGGGATGATGTCTGGGCTCCATTTACGCCACCATGGCTGCTCCATTCATGTGCCCATGATGCCTGTTGTGGAGTGGCTGATGATGAAGATTGGCTGATGTCACCTGGCTAAGTCATTCTGCCTACTTGGTTGATTGGTACCTTTTCCATGGGAGACGCTTTCTGGTGGTTGTTAACATGTGACACAAAAATTTTCATACTCAATGGTCATTCAAATATGTCCAGCCGCATGCCTCTATTCCTACTTTATGACTTGGTGGATCTGACAGAAGCCAGTTCATAGTGGGCAGTTCTGGGGGTGTGGTTACTTATAACCATAGTCAAGTATTCTCTCTGTCAGAGCCCAGTAAAATGTGAGAAAAGGGCTGGCGTAACTCAAGGAATCAAGTCAATTTAGACCCTACGTCCAATAATCCTTGAAATGACTGAGTATTCCCCTTTCTCTATTTTATAATCACCTGAGTAAATGGTCAGAGGTCTCTCTGAGGAATGGCTGCAAGAATTATTACAGTAGATATTTGCTGCAGTATGGCAGGCTCCTTCTCCCTAGGGACCTGGCCACCCCTTCAGTCAATGGGTTACAGATCTGAAAACTGGCTCGAGTATGGGAACATTGAAGGGATGTGGCTTCTGACTGGAGTGATCTCCCTCAGCCTCCTTCCCCTCCCTTCCTGACGTTTTCTAGTGTCAGTATAATGCCGCACCCTCTTGGCTCCCTTTTACTCCTAGGGACAGCATGCTCTACTGTCTCACAGCTCCCTTCAGGTCCAGCCCTCTGGCTGAAGCCTGACCTTGCTAGTCATTCTGGTGATTGTGGCTGCCTGGCTCCTGACTCTTAAGTGCCACCACCTGGCCTCTATTACTCTGGGGTCTCATATTCCCACAGATATTAATAAGTCCAGCTCTGCCACTGCCACTTCTGCCATCGGCGCTGACCTGCAGAGGAGGGCCCCCACTGCTTAGTGATACTGGTGCCTCTCTCAAGTCCTGAAGGTGTTGGTGAACAGCATGTCCTCTGGGTCCTTGTGGGTCCATTTTCCTCAGCTTCTTCATTCTTTTCTCTGCCATCTGCCAGGGCAACTCAAGCATTTCCACTTTGCTCAGCATGGCCTAACATTGCAGTAGGCTTCTAAGAGCCACGTTAGCGTGAGTTTCACTCATCCTCTGGGGTCCTTTTCAGGGGCCTGTGTCCCCCCCCAGAATTGTCCCCTAGTCAAGGAAGTCTTGCTTTTCTAGTCTTATTTTCTGGCCTCCTTGACCAAGTACTCTCAAATCTGATTCCAAAGTTTTCCACTGGTTCCTGCTAGCTAATTCTTATAGGTCCTTTGATATATAATCTCTTTTCTCCCTATTAGGCCCAGCCCATCCCTGTCTTGATTATACTGGGTTTGCTTATTGGCTTGGGAGACAGTAGAGGAATTGGAGGCAGCTCCTGAGAGGGCAACCTATTGCCTTGCTAGAGAGGGACGCATTTTCATGGCCACAGCCTCCCATCAGGTCTCCTGAAGCCGGCCTGTGAAAGTGGTAGTTCTTACTATGAAATGATGGGCCAGCCTGGCAGACCTGGAGGGTTCAGAGGGCTCTGCCAAGTCAACATCCTGATGGGCATGCATTCGGATGCCCCCATCCTGTGTTTCAGAGTCCCAGATTCCTCCAAACAGGGCCCTGACCTTAGTGTAACTGACTTGCTTTAGCTGAGCATTTAGGCATCTCTAGAGCTCTAGGACTACCAGATCCTCAGTCTGTTGCTCAGCTGTGGCAGTTCTTTTACTGCAGGAGAGGAGGGCCCTTTTTAAAGCTACAAACAGGTTCTCTAGCTCTCACAGTCTCTATTGCTTGTTATCACTTGGTAGGATGTCAGTACAACTTAGCAGTAATCAGTCAACTGTGCTCTCCCTGTAGCTATCATTCCCCCACCACCATAGCTCTCCGATGCCTGGATCTCTGCACCTGCACTGCATTCTCCTCCACCAGGACATCTTCCCGAACCACCACTGATGAAATCTATAGCAGTTATGCCACCACCTTGTGCGAGGGACTATCCACACCCCACATGTCATTCAGGGTAGCATCCTCTTAGCCTACTGAGCAATGAGGGAGCCAGTCTCCAAACCCCATCTTATTCTTGTTTTCTCAGACCACTGCTGACATTACTTGGGTTAGTTTGAGTTATTTGAGAAGCAGAAGCTAAGATGGGATTGGATGTGCAGGAAACTCCTTGGGGAATACTTGTGCAGGAAAAAGGAGAGGGAACCGAAATAGGCAAGAAGAGCATTCAGACGCAATGCAGGTCTGACCTCTGTGAGGGACATGGGGAAGGAAGGAGGATCTGATAGGAGACTCTCGGGCTGCAGTCACAAGAACTGCTCAGCCTGGTTGATGGGGCATCCTTGAGCCAAAGTCTGCCATTTAAAGAGTCTGTATTAGTAAAGAATGGGTCTGTGTTAGCACAGAATGAATCTGTATTAGTTGTGCCCTGCTTGCTCAGTCATTGCCTAGCAGCAGCTTGTAGCAAGAGCATTCTGTAAATAAGATGGGGGTGGGTCCAGAGGTCTGCAGCTGCAGCCATCAGTCAATTATGCTCCCCGCAGCAGGAGAGCTGAGGGATGCATTTTCATGGCCACAACCTCCCACCCGGTCCCTTGAAGCCTATTATATCACTATTGTTTGTGTATCTTGTGAGTCATAGAATAAGGAAGCTGGATCTAACCTCAGAGATGATTTCATGTGGCCGGGCGCGGTGGCTCAAGCCTGTAATCCCAGCACTTTGGGAGGCCGAGGCAGGTGGATCACGAGGTCAGGAGATCGAGACTATCCTGGCTAACATGGTGAAACCCCGTCTCTACTAAAAATACAAAAAACTAGCCGGGCGTGGTGGCGGGCGCCTGTAGTCTCAGCTACTTGGTAGGCTGAGGCGGGAGAATGGCGTGAACCCGGGAGGCGGAGCTTGCAGTGAGCCGAGATCACGCCATTGCACTCCAGCCTGGGAGACACAGCGAGACTCCGTCTCAAAAAAAAAAAAAAAAAAAAGAGATGATTTCATGTGATGTCTTCATTTTAATGATGAAGGAAGAGAGAATTGGAAATTTAAAACAAACTTTCCCAAGGCACATGCATTTTGGATTGGACCTTTTTACTTTGTGTGAAGATATTCCACGCATTGCTGCACATTTGGCATTTCTGGCCCCAGGGACTTAGATGCCATAGTCCCCCCGATCTCCTGCATCATGAAAATAAAATTGCTCCCCAACCACCTCATTTCTAAAAGCTCCCTGGAGGCAATACAGTCCCAAGTAGTACCACTGAACAGCTCATTGATCGCAAAGTCAGAATTAATATCCAGACAAGACCCCTGCATAATGCACTTCCATAACTTCAAGAGAGCCACTAAAACAAAAAATGCCTCAGCCTCAGGGAGTCACAACGATTCCTGCTTCAGAGAGTACTCTGCACTTCTTTAGCATTTATCTTTTTTTTTTTTTTTTGAGATGGAGTCTCACTACGTCACCCAGGCTGGAGTGCAGTTGCATCAGCTCACTGAAACTTCCACCTCCTGGGTTCAAACGGTTCTTGTGTCTCAACCTCCCGAGTAGCTGGGATTACAGGCGAGCACCACCACGCCTGGCTAATTTTTGTATTTGTATACAAATACAATGTTGGCCAGGTTGGTCTCAAAGTCTTGACCTCAAGTGATCCACCCACCTCAGCCTCCCAAATTGCTGGGATTACAGGCCTGAGCCACCATGCATGACCCATAGTATTTTTATTTATTTATTTATTTATTTATTTAGAGACAGAGTCTTGCTCTGTTGCCCAGGCTGGAATGCAGTGGTGCAATCTTGGCTCACTGCACCCTCCGCCTCCCGGGTTCAAGAGATTCTTCTGCCTCAGCCTCCTGGATAGCTGGGACTATAGGCGCGCACCACCATGCCCAGCTAATTTTAGTATTTTTGGTAGAGACAGGGTTTTGCCACGTTGGCCAGCCAGGTCTCAAACTCCTGACCTCGAGCTATCTGCCCGCTTTGGCCTCCCAAAGTGCTGGGATTACAGGCGTGAGCCACTGTGCCTGAGTACCCATAGCATTTATCTTACATGTATAAGCTCCTTTGACATCCTGGTTAGGAGACCCACTGTAGGCAATTTAGTCATAGTTCAAATTGCCTTCCTAGTATCTTCATATGAGTGAATGAAATGCACTTCAGCACCAAACCATTGCTTTTCCATCCTTTCCGAAACTGCTCTTTCATGTCTCTACCCCCATCTTTCCCTTCTAAATAAATAATGCTCCTCTGCAGCTAGTTGTTCAAGCTAAAAGCTGGGGAAACTTCCTCTATTCTTCTGGGTGTTTAAATTTTATTTATTTATTTATTTATTTTATTTTATTTTATTTTTGAGGCAGGGTCTCTCTATGTTGCTCAGGATGGAGTGCAATGGCATGATCACGGCTCACTGCAGCCTCGACCTCCTGGGCTCAAGTCATCCTCCCACATCAGCCTCCCAAGGAGCTAGGACTACAGGTGTATGCCACCACACCTGGCTAATGTTTTTTAAAAATATATTTTGTAGAGACAGGGTTTCACTTTGTTCCCCATGCTGGTCTTGAACTCCTGGGCTCAAGTGATCCTCCTACCGTGGCCTCACAAAGTGTTGGGATTACAGGCATGAGCCACTGTGACCAGCCCAATTCTTCTCTTTTTCTTATACCCCAAATCCAATCCATGAACAAATTCAATTGTCTTTGTCTCCAAAATCTAACCAATGTCTATCTACTTCTCTCTATGCCCACAGCTACTGCATGTCCAAGCCACCATCATCTCACTCGTACCAATATAACAGCCTCCTGTCTATGTTTCCATGTTCTCTGCTTCCTTTACAATATAGCAGCCAGATAACATATTGTTTTCTTTTCTTTTTCTTTTTTTTTTTTTTTTTTTTGAGATGGAGCTTCATTCTTGTTGCCCAGGCTGGAGTGCAATGGCGTGATCTCAGCTCACTGCAACCTCCGCCTCCCAGGTTCTAGCGATTATCCTGCCTCAGCCTCCCAAGTAGCTGGGATTACAGGCACCTGCCACCATGCCCAACTACATTTTTTTGTATTTTTAGTAGAGACAGGGTTTCACCATGTTGGCCAGGCTGGTCTCGACCACCTGACCTCAGGTGATCCACCCGCCTCGGCCTCCCAAATTGCTGGGATTACAGGCATGAGCCACCACACCCGGCCAGAATATTTTCTTAAATGTAAATCAGATTACATCTGATGTTAAAATCCCTACTTCCCTAAAATAAAATCCACATGCTTTACCAAGCCTTAGAAGGCCCTCATGATCTAGCCCCTGCCTACCTTGCTGATGTTGGCTCATGCCCCTGCCCTGCTCAATCACTATATACCGCCAGCTCTGCTGACTCTTGCTCTGTCCCCTAAATACAACAAGCTCAGTCCTGAGATCCATTGCTGTTCATTCTGCCTGGAATATCCTCCCACATCCTTTCTAAACTGTCTCCTTGATTCAGGTTTCAGTTTAAATGTCGTCTCTCAATGAGGACTTCCTTGACCACCCAAACTAAAGCAGCCTCCACACTACCACATCCTCTAATATATTACATATTCTGTTTAGTTTCTTCTTACCACTTACCACTATGCAACATCATTTTATTTATTTCTTTTCTCCCCCATCTAGAATGTAAGTTTCATCAGCAAAGGGGCTATGTCTGTTTTGCTCATGGCTGCATCCCTAGCGCCCACCCCAGCTGGGCATAGAGCGGGTTCTCAACAATGTGTGTGTTACATGAATGAATAGTACCTTTGATGTACATGGTCCCCTTATAGCTAATGTCATTGCAGAATTTGATCATTGACATTAATCTTTTGGCTTTCAATATACAGTATCCCAAATGTTGGGATTTGTTGTTCTATACACTGTCAGTTGTAAGTATTGACTTCAACTGTCAGCTGATAGACAATATTTGCTGGTCGACAATGGAGTCTGCATAATTTCTAAAAAGAATCTTTATAAACAAGAAGCCAAGGGGCCCTTGCCCTCTGAAAACTACCACACTAACTTTATTGGATTGGGGACTGATTCTTCTTTGTTAGCCCCCTAAATTCAGTAAAGTCCTCCTCTCCCTGACACATTTCTTTTCTTTCTTTCTTTTTTTATTGTATTTATTTATTTATTTATTTTTGAGATGGAGTTTCACTCTTGTTGCCCAGGCTGGAGTGCAATGGCACGATCTCAGCTCACCACAACCTCTACCTCCCGGGTTCAAGCTATTCTCCTGCCTCAGCCTCCCGAGTAGCTAGGATTACAGGCATGCGCTACTATACCTGGCTAATTTTGTATTTTTAGTAGCAATGGGGTTTCTCCATGTTGGTCAGGCTGGTCTCAAACTTCCGACCTCAGGTGATCTGCCCGCCTTGGCCTCCCAAAGCGCTGGGATTACAGGCATGAGCCACCACGCCCAGCCCTCCCTAACACATTTCTACAACCTGCCATCGCCAACAGAGAAATGCGTTATTGAAGAAAACAATGTGGTTATGTCTCAACACTTTTTAGGTGTTTGTTTGTTTGTTTTGTCTCTTTTTTTTTTTTGAAAGGGAATCTCACTCTGTTGCCATGGTTGGAGTGCAATGGTGCAATCTCGGCTCACTGCAACCTCCACTCCCGAGTTCAAGTGATTCTCCTGCCTCAGCCTCCGAAGTAGCTGGGACAACAGGCATGCATCACCATGCCCAGCTAATTTTTGTATTTTTACTAGAGATAGGGTTTTACCATGTTGGCCAGGATCGTCTTGAACTCCTGACCTCAAATGATGCGCCCGCCTCAGCCTCCCAAATGCTAAGATTACAGGCATGAGCCACCGCACCTGGCCTACTTTTTGGGTATATTTTTAACAACTTCAAACTAAACTGGCATACATAAGTAGTAGAAGGTAAACTACAAATATCTTGAGAACCAGGAAAAAAAAAAAAGCCTGGTCCACAAATAGAGAAAAATTTCTGTCTTCAACTTGGAGACTGTGTTAGGAAGGCACTGAGGGGAGGATGTCTTTTTGCACCAATTACTGACACCTAAAGAGTAGAAGAGCTGGCCGGGCGTGGTGGCTCATGCCTGTAATCCCAGCACTTTGGGAGGCTGAGGCGGATGGATCACGTGAGGTCAGGAGTTCAAGACCAGCCTTGCCAACAGGTCAAAACCTCGTCTCTACTAAAAATACAAAATTTAGGCCAGGTACGATGGCTCACACCTGTAATCTCAGCACTTTGGGAGACCGAGGGAGGTGTATCACCTGAGGTCAGGAGTTTGAGACCAGCCTGGCCAACATGGTGAAACCCCATCTCTACTAAAAATAAAAAAATTAGATGGCTAATTTTTTTATTAGCCTGTAATAAAAAAGTGGCGTGCGCCTGTAATCCCAGCTACTAGGGGGTTCTGAGGCAGGAGAATTGCTTGAACCTGGGAGTCAGAGGTTGCAGTGAACTGAGATCATGCCATTGCACTCCAGCCTGGGGGACAAGAGCAAGACTCCATCTCAAAACAAACAAACAATCAGCTAGATGTGGTGGCATGAGCCTGTAATCCCAGCTACTAGGGGGTGCTGAGGCAGGAGAATTGCTTGAACCTGGAGGCAGAGGTTGCAGTGAAGCGAGATCACGCCACTGCACTCCAGCCTGGGCAACAGAGCGAGACTTCATCTCAAAAAAAAAAAGGAGAGAAGACTCTTGCAGCCGGGCTTGGTGGCCCACGCCTATAATCACAGCACTTTGGGAGGCTGAGGTGGGCGGATCACCTGAGGTCAGGAGTTCGAGACCAGCCTGGCCAACATGGTGAAACACCATCTCTACTAAAAATACAAAAATGAGCTGGGCGTTGTGGCGGGTGCCTGTAGTCCCAGCTACTCGGGAGGCTGAGGCAGGAGAATCGCTTGAGGTTACAGTGAGCGGAGATTGTACCACTGCACTCCAGCCTGGGAGACAGAGCGAGACTCTGTCTCAGAGCAAGACTCTGTTTCAAAAAAAAAGAGTCTTGCTGACAGACTCTATTTAGAATAAGACAGGAGAAAAGCTTTTCTAAGAATGCTTGCCATCCTAGACATTTCTGCTTTTATTCCCCAAGGAATGCAAACCATCTTGTTTTACATTTTTTAATTTTACCATTGAATCCATTTGCATGGCACTGTTACAAAGCATTTGAAAAACACATTCCAAAGCAGAACTCATTGGAAGCAAGGCCACTGGCCTCAAAATTTAGTGTCCAGCCGGGCCTTGCACCTGGTGGGAACTCAGTAAGTATGTTAAACAGACCTGGGTGCCTGAAAAGGTCCCGAAAGGAGAGACAGAGCCTCAGTTCTGCTCAGTCATGAGGCTCATTGTCAAAATTACCAAGAGTAGAGGTGAAAAGGTAGAGGACAGAGACAGTAATGAATAAATCCTAAAACGGCAACACTGAGAAGTCTAAAATGAATATGAATTGAGGGTTCCACACAGAGATGCTCAGGAATTTTCACAGGTAGAGAGGAAGCAACCACACGCTATCACGGTGAGAAGCCCACAGTGAGACTCAGCCTTAAAGATGGTGAGCATTGGCCGGGCGCGGTGGCTCACGCCTGTAATCTCAGCACTTTGGGAGACCGAGGTGGGTGGATCACCTGAGGTTGGGAGTTCAAGACCAGCCTGACCAACATGGAGAAACCCCATCTCTACTAAAAGTACAAAAAATTAGCCAGGCATGGTGGTGCGTGCCTGTAATCCCAGCTACTAGGGAGGCTGAGGCAAGAGAATCACTTGAACCCCGGAGGCAGAGGTTGCAATGAGCCAAGATTGTGCCACTGCACTCCAACCTGGGCAACAAGAGAGAGACTCTGTCTCAAAAAAAAAAAAAAGATGGTGAGCATTTACTTTCCTCACCACTCTACACAAATGGAAGTTATTATGCATGCCTGTCCGTGTCTCCCCTGAGGGGCAGGGTTTCTAGATTCCTAAAACTCTGAGGTGGTGTTTTTGTTGTTGCCAGGTGGGGACCAAGGGCAAAAAACAATTGTTGAAGCGATTAGGTCCAGATTAAGTATAGCTTTATGGGCAAGGCTGAGACCTTGAATCCTATCCTCTGGCAGATCAGCAAACGCCGAGGTTCACTGAGGCCAGGGATAATTGATTCTCTTGCTACTGGTGGAGGAAGTAAAGGACCAGCTGGGGGTTGCAACTGTTGGGGCGGATCAATTTCAAAAGACGCCTGGTCAGAGGAAACCTGTTGCAGGAGCCAGGCTGGGAGACAAAGGCGTGGGTGACCACAGCAATGCCCCAAGGGAGGACCTGGGTGACATTTTGCCTGAACATAAGAGGGTGATAGTTACACCCTGGTTCCTGGCCCTGCCTTTATCAGTCACAGTTACAGCAGCAACTCTCTTGCCTGAACAAGTACAGATACAAAGAAATGGAAGGAATCTCCTACCTGTGGGTCACAAACAAATACCATACCCATCTTCTCCTCTGCTTGCTGGGCACACAGCTACATTCTCTTCCCCAGCCTCCCCTCCGTTAAGTGTGGCCAGTGACTGTGTTCCAACCAATGAAATGTGAGTGGAAATGCTGCTGGCCACTCTCAGCCCTGGCCCCTCAAACCTCTCGTGCACAATCGTTATTCTCTCTCCTTTCCACCTGCTGAACAGACACATCTTTGGGAAGCTAACAGTGTCACAGCCATGGGTTGGAAGGAGCCTGGCCCTGAGTGACGTCTCAGCCACAGCGGGCTACAGCATGAAGGCTAGGATTTTGGGATTCCCTACAACAGTTGACATGCCCTGAATAATAAACTCTGGAACTGCAACTGCTAATGTCCCGCTCCCTGATAGAGTCTCACAAGTCCCACTGTCGGAGCTACTGGCCTGGGAGATGTGACTCCACACACCAGAGCTGCCTCTGCAGAGCATGCACTGCTGGGCTGTGGGGTGTCCACATCTGTCCCTGCTACCCAGGCAGGAGTAATGGGAGACACAGCCTTTCCACCGGGCAGGGTGAAGCTACTGCTCTTGCTCTATCTCGAGTTGGAGGCTGGATAGAAGAGAGTGTTTGCGTAGATCCCCATGCCTTTCTCCTCACATCCTGAGGCATGCATGTGTCCATGGTGTCTGTTTGCTTGTTTGGTTTTTATTTGTTTGGTTTTTGTTTTTTTGAAATGGAGTCTCACTCTGTTGCCCAGGCTGGAGTGCAATGGTGCGATCGTGGCTCACTGCCACCTCTGCCTCCTGGGTTCAAGTGATTTTCCTGCCTCAGCCTCCTAAGAAGCTGGGATCACAGGCATGGACCACCACACCCAGCTAATTTTTGTATTTTTAGTAGAGACAGAGGTTTCACCATGTTGGCCAGGCTGGTCTCGAACTCCTGACCTCAGGTGATCCACCTGCCTTGGCCTCCCAAAGAGCTGGGATGACAGGAGTGAGCCACCACGCCTGGCTGCTTGTTTGGTTTTTTAAACGTGTGTGTGTGTGTATGTGGTAAAACTATACGTATATCAGCAAATTGTCTATTTGAACCATTTGCTTGCTTTTCGTCTATTACAACAGAGTCCTTGGTAAGGATCATTCATCTTCATTCAAGTTGGGTGGGGCCATTTCCTGCAGCTCCCTTTCCTCACGTCCCCAACACACCATGTGGTGGCAATTCCTTCTTCCCCTTCCTGTGTCTCCGGAACAGTCGCTGGACTCCACCCCCGTAGGAGCTGCAGTCAGGCACTTCCCAGTCTGTTTGGTGGGGTTCTAGTCTACTGAAAATTTCCAGAGGAGCCTTTTTCTCATTCACCCACCAACCCCAACCCTAAGGTGTAATGAGCCTTTTCTGAGTTCACTTTTTTTTTTTTCCCCCAGAGTCTCGCTCTGTCACACAGGCTGGAGTGCAGTGGTGCGATCTTGGCTCACTGCAAGCTCTGCCTCCCGGGTTCAAGCAATTCTCCTGCCTCAGCCTCTCGAGTAGCTGGGACTACAGGCGCCCGCCACCATGCCCAACTAATTTTATTTTGTATTTTTAGTAGAGAGGAGTTTCACTATGTTAGCTAGGACGGTCTTGATCTCCTGACCTCGTGATCTGCCTGCCTCAGCCTCCCAAAATGCTGGGATTACAGGCGTGAGCCACCGCGCCCGGCCAATTTTTGTATTGTTTTAGTAGAGACACGGTTTCACCATGTTAGCCAGGCTGGTCTCGAACTCCTGACCTTGTGATCCACCTGCCTCGGCCTCCCAAAGTGTTGGGATTACAGGCGTAAGCCACCATGCCTGGCCATGAGTTCAGTTTTAATTGCCATCCTCTCACTGAAGTAGCCAGGTCAACTAGGGAGTCTCAAAGTAGTATGAGAAAATTTGGAGAGGACTAAGCTTGGCTGCAAAAAGAGGTTTTGGTTGGGCCAAGTGTAAACCCACTCAAGTGCTCAGTGACCCAGACATACAAATGTGTGTGTAAATGGCAGCTTCTCTCTCGCCTCTCCCCGACTGATACTCTCTTGCAGAAAAGCCATCCTTTGCTGTAACTATTGGAACCCCTAGAGCTTATCTGGGCCAGAGCTCTTTGCACAAGTTAGAAAAAAGCCGCCGCTCTGTCTGACACAGCCCTGTCCTGCAGCCTCAGCTTGGCTGGTAGAGGGCAGGCTGGATTTCAGCCTCTTCTTGGCCTCCAGCCAGCTGCTTTGTGCAATGCACCAACTCCACACCTGTGGTGTTGGCCCCTTCCCACTTGGCTGCTAAAATCTCTCCCGAACGTTGCCATGAGTTACAACCAGTTCCTCCCAGCTCCATCTCATCACTGTCACCCTTGGGGATCTTAGGGTGACCAGAGGTGATTTTTAGTTACACTGTCCCAAATGGAATTCTGTGGGCTGATCCAAGAATACAAGTATCTTAATGTCATTATTCTTATGAGGAAATGTATTCCTAGGTCTTTTCAAGTAAGCAACTTAAAAATACATCTTTAGGCTGGGTGCAGTGGCTCATGCCTGTAATCCCGGCACCTTGGGAGGCCGGGGCGGGCAGATCACTTGAGGTTGGGAGTTCAAGACCAGCCTGACCAACATGGAGAAACCCTGTTTCTACTAAAAATATAAAATTAGCCAGGTGTAGTGGCACATGCCTGTAATCCCAGCTACTCGGGAAGCTGAGGCAGAAGAGTCGCTTAAATCGGGGAGGTGGAGGTTGCAGTGAGCCAAGACTGTGCCACTGCACTCCAGCCTGGGTAGCAAGAGTGAAACTCTGTCTCAAACAACAATAACAACAACAACAATAAAACATCTTTAGGGGACAAACTGCCCACTAAAAATACCAGGTCTGCCTGTAATGTATTTGCCTTTCTTCTCCTCACCCCTTAAGCTTGTGAACAACTGTGGCTCACTCTACCTTCCGCCTTGGCTGGTTCAGATTTGACCTTGGCTGTCTCAGACTTCGGCCTATAAAGTGCACAAACTTTAGAGAATAGATTTCTGGATGTACTATTTTCTTTGAGACCTGAACCCCAAGCAAAGGGTGTGTCATTGTAAATGAATGATTTAATGAAAAAGTGGGCCGATGCTGATTATACAGATTTCTTCTCTTGGAATGCTTATTCTGGTGGTGTCCTAAAACTGATGTTTCGCAGCTGATGGATTAGGAGGACGGATGTTTTCGCTTGGCCTTCTCTCCTTTATATTTCTCATCTGGGCATAATAATAATAATATCAAGGGACAAACAGAGTTGAACTCAACACCAACACTTGACCCCGTTTCTGATTTATGAATTCTCCCTCTGACCATGCAGTGTGAGGAGAAGGCTGCCTCTGAAATGTGTTTTGCATTTTAATATTTTTTCATACTGGCCTCCTTCTTTGTCAAGCCACTGTGTGTGCAGCTGGCTTAACTTGCTGACTAGAAAATTGAAATATGCTTCTATCCAGCAGCCAAAAACAAAGGGAAAAATTATCTTTCTAGGAGCTATGTAGCTGCCTGCGTTTCCCCCACCCCATCCCTCCTATCGTATATGAACAATCCCCACAAGAATCTAAGCTGCTTTTGGATTAATGTCAGCTGCAGCATTTCTCACGAGGTTCTTGGGTAGCACTGAAAACGTGAGGGTTCTGTCATCTCAGCGTGGCTCTGTGAAATGTCCTACCCTGCTCCAGAGGACGAACTGGAGACCCTTCTTAATCTTGGGGGACTCAAGTCATCTGGCAAGCCAGATTTTGGGTTAAAAAGTGTCTAGAGGCCGGGCACGCTGGCTCATGCCTGTAATTCCAGCACTTTGGGAGGCCGAGATGGGCGGAACACCTGAGGTCAGGAGTTCGAGACCAGCCTGGCCAACATGGTGAAACCCCATCTCTACTAAAAATACAAAAATTAGCCGAGCGTGGTTGCGGGTGTCTGTAATCCCAGCTACTTGGGAGGTTGAGGCAGGAGAATCGCTTGAACCCAGGAGGTGGAGGTTGCAGTGAGCCGAGATCACGCCATTGCACTCCAACCTGGGCAACAAGAGCAAAACTCCATCTCAAAAAAATAAAAATAAAAACAAAAATAAAAGAATGACAGTTTGTCTCCAAGCTTGTCCAGGTTGGTGCATTATAAATGACATACTGCAGATGCCAGGCCCTTAGACAAAGAAGAGGTGCTGTTGCTTTTTCAGGACATGGGCTTCAGAGAATCATGAGGCTACCCGGCCACAGGAAATGAGAACATGATCCTCACACCCACACCAGTGAGCACAATCGGAAGCCTTGTTATGACCTGGCAGCAAAGGAGAAAGTGGGTTCAGTGAGATCTGTCTGGAGATGCACTGGGCTGGGCTGAGGCTTCAGCACACATGAGCTTCCTGATCATTCGGCATTCTCCTTTGTATTTTTTTTTCTTTAAGACACCTGTGTTTTTTGGCTGCCATGGGGGTGGGAGGAAGCCAAGCTTGGCAGCCTCTTCTGATCTGGTGTTAACAGCACCATACAGTAATTTCCAGCAATTATCTCCCTATCGTAAAAGTTCTGTGGAGAGATTTGTGACACTTCTTTTTGTGCTGTTCCAACGTATACATTTAAATGGGGAACAAATTCTGTCCATATGGTGTCTCCTCTCTCTTCCCAGGTTCCCAAGTGCTTGGCCATGCCCAGCTATGAGTGGCTGCATACACAAAGTAAGGCTTGCTGGTAGAGACAGTGGGGGCAAGCAGTGATTTTGGGATTCTGCTGGTGCCAGAATCACTTACTTTATTCTCTTCTTTCTGATAGCTGGAGGACAAAGGGCCTTCCACCAAGCCTAGAATTCATAGGTTATGACATTCATAAGCTACTCCTTACCTGAGATTAGGCCTAGTTACCTGGTTAATTCTTCTCATGGCTCCATGAACCTTGCCTTCATGGCACCGATCACAGTTTGTAATTGTAGATTTGTGTGTGTGTGATTATTTATGTCTTCTTATTAGACTATGCTATGGGCTGAATCGTGTCCCCTCAAAATTTATATGTTGAAACCCTAACACCCAATGTAGATAATTCGGGAGATTAATCTTCGGGAGATAATTTGATTTAGATGAGGCCATGAGACTGGGGACCTTCATGATAGGATTAGTGCCCTTGCAAGATGAGACACCAGAGAGCTTGCTGTCGCCGGCATGTTCTGTCTCCCTCTTTGTCTTGCCATGTAAAGACACAGTGAGAAGGTGGCCTTCTGCCAGCCAGGAGGAAATCCCTTACGAGAACTTGACCATGCTGCTACCCTGATCTTGGACTTTCAGCCTCCAGAGCTGGGAGACAATAACTTTCTGTTATTTAAGCCACCCAGTGTATGGTATTTTGTTATGGCAACATGAGCAGATGAATGCAGACAGTAAACTTTATGAGAACACAAGCCACATCTGTTCTACATATCACTGAACCCCAGCACCAAGCACAGAGCTTGGCATATGGTTGGGGCCCAATAAATATTTACTAAGTGAATAAAAGAGTGAATGAATGTATGAACGAAGCTTGAATAAATCACACAAAGTAACTTTACTGCCTTCACTTAATAGATGAAGAAACAGAGGTTACATTTCCAACTTGTCCAAGTCTATCAAGCTTGTTTTTTTGTTTCACATGTATAAAGACAGATTGAATGTGTCAATTCCAAACCATTAATTGGACATCCATTTTTGTTATGTTAGAGAATTCAAAGATCAATAAAATGCAATTTCTCTTTAAAAATTTTTTAAGGGACAGTGCTTCCCTCTGTCACCTAGACTGGTCTCAAACTCCTGACCTCAAGTGATCCTCTTGCCTCGGTCTCCCAAAGCACTGGGATTATAAGCATGAGCCACTGTACCCAGCCCAAAATGCAATTCCTATTTTTAAAAAGCTTTCATCTTGCCAGGTATGGTGGCTCATGCCTGTAATTTCACCACTTTGGAAGGATGAGGTGGGAGGATCACTTGAGACCAGTTTGAGCAACTTAGTGAGACTCAGTTAGCTGGGCATGGTGTTGTGCCTCTGTAGTCCTAGCTGAGGCTGAGGTGGGAGGATGACTTGAGCCTAGGAGGTCAAGGATGCAGTGAGCTGTTATGCCACTGCACTCCAGCCTAGGTGACAGAGTGAGACCCTTTCTTAAAAACAAACAAACAAACACACCTTTCAACTAAACAGCAGTTTAGCCAGTTAAGATAAACAATAATGACTATTCATTAAGTGCTTACTAATACATTATTTTATTTCATGTTTACAGCAATCCTATGGAATAGATCATATTATCCCCATTTAACAGATATGAAAAGGCAAACTCAGAGGTAGTGTTGCTAAATTGTATTACGCTTTTACCAGATGCCAAAATTGTTCTACATGTTTTACCTCCATTTATAAATTCACTGAATGCCCCAGGCTTGACTAGGGAAGGATCTACTTCCAAGCTTGGTCATGTGTATTTATTGGACTCAGGTCCTCATTGGCTGTTGGACAGAGACAGTTCCTTGCTATTTGGGCCTCTCCGAAGCAGCCTTCACAACATGGCAGTTTGCTTTCCCTGGAGGAAGGACAGAGAAAGATTGAAGTTTAAGTCTTTGTAACCTAATCTCCGCAATGACTTTTCATATCACTATGGCCATTTTCCATTCATTAGAAGCAAGTCACTAGATCCAGCCCCCACTCAAAAGTAGGGATTAGCGTGTCAACAACCAGGAGTCAGGGATCACAGGTCACCTCACAGGCTGCCCACCACAGCAAGGTTACTTTAATAATTCAAAATCAATCTGTGTAATTTGTCATATTAATAGTACAAAGGAGAAAAATATGATCACCTCAATAGATATTAAAAATGTGGGCCAGGCACGGTGGCTTACTCCTGTAATCCTAGCACTTTGGGAGGCCAAGGTGGGCAGATCACTTGAGGTCAGGAGTTCAAGACTAACCTGGCCAACACCGTGAAACCCTGCCTCTACTAAAAAAAATACAAAAATTAGCCGGGCCTGGTGGCTGGCACCTGTAATCCTAGCTACTCGGGAGCCTGAGGCAGGAGAATGACTTGAACCTGGGAGATGGAGGTTGCAGTGAGCTAAGATCATGCTGTTGCACTCCAGCCTGGGCAACAGAGTGAGACTCCGTCTCAAAAAAAGAAAAAGAAGTTTGATAACATTTAATATCCACTGATGATAAAAATCCTTAGCAAACTAGAAATGGGAGGAATTGTTCTTATTCTGATAAAGACATATAGTAGATTGCACTTCTTCACCCTTCCTGTTTCACACCTTTTGCTATACACTTTTGCAATGCCCTCAATCATGGGCAAAGTTACCCTTGACTCTGGACTCAGGCATATGACTTGCTTTGGTGAATGGGATATTGGCAGATGTGATGCAAGTAAAACTTTGAAATGAGCTTGCCTACTGGGGTTTGCTCTTTTGTTCTTCTACTTTTTTTTTTTTTTTTTTTTTTTTTTGAGACGGAGTCTTGCTCTGTCCCCAGGCTGGAGTGCAGTGGCCGGATCTCAGCTCACTGCAAGCTCCACCTCCTGGGTTTATGCCATTCTCCTGCCTCAGCCTCCCGAGTAGCTGGGACTACAGGCGCCCGCCACCTCACCCGGCTAGTTTTTTTGTATTTTTTAGTACAGATGGGGTTTCACCGTGTTAGCCAGGATGGTCTCGATCTCCTGAACTCATGATCCACCCGTCTCGGCCTCCCAAAGTGCTGGGTGTTCTTCTACTCTTTACTATGAAAAGAACCTGCCTAAGCTGCTCCTTCTGGTCCCAGGAAGAAGATATGAAACACGTAGAACACAGGTTCTCCAGCTAAGGTACTCAGTCAAGCCCAGTTGAGAACAGAGCTCCTAGCTGAGCTGCAGATGCTGGTCTCAAACTCCTGACCTCATGTGATCCGCCTGCCTCAGCCTCCCAAAGTGCTGGGATTACAGGCGTGAGTGAGCCACTGTGCCCAGCCCCCAACAGATCTTTTTGTGAAATTTTACAAATTGATTCCAAAATATATTTGGAAACACAAAGGGCCAAGAATAGTTAAAGCAATCTTGGAGAAGACAAAAATGGGAGGATTTTTTTCACAGAAAAATTAAACCAATATAATTAAGGCTGTGATTTTGGCTCAAAAATAAACAAATAAACCACAGGAACAGAACTGAGAGCGTAGAAACAGACTGACATATTTATGGATGCTTAATTTATGACAAACGTGGTGCCCTTGAATGGTCTTTTTAATAAATGCTTCTGGAACGGTTGAATATCTATGGAAGGAAGGAAGAATCTTGACCCTTATCTTACTGTGTACATAAAAAATCAACTCCAATTGAATTATATGTAAATCTAAATGTGAAAACCAAAACAATAAAGATTCTAGAGGATATCACAAGAGAATATCTCTAAGATCTTGAGGGTAGGAAAAGATGTATTAAACAGGACACAAAAACCACTAATTACAAAGGAAATAACTGATACATAGACCAGGGATTGGCAAACTACAGCCCTCAGGTCAAATCTGGCCACCTGTTTTTGTTATCCCAGCACTTCGGCACTTTGGGCAGCCGAGGTGGGCAGGTCAGTTGAGCCCAGGAGTTTGAGACCAGCCTGGGCAATGTGGAGAAACCTTGCCCTACAAAACATACAAAAATTAGAAGGGTATGGTGGCACATGCCTGTAGTCCCAGCTACCCAGGAGGCTGAGGTGGGAGCCTGAGCCTGGGAGGTTGAGGCTATAGTGAGGCATGACTGGGCCACTGCCCTCCAGCCTGGGCAATGAAGTGAGACCCTGTCTCAAAAAAAAAAAAAAAAAAAAATTGATGATGAAGTATAAGAACATGGAAGAGTATGATATTATACAAAGTAAAGGAAGCAGGAGGCACAGTGGCATGCACGCTATAATAACAACTATGGAAAATATGAGTGCATCAGGCCAACGACGAAAGGGTGTTTTGAAAAAAATAAAAAATAGTTGTCTAAGGTAGCAAGGTTTCTCAAAATGATTCCTAAAATTGTTGCATAGTCTTTCTATGAATGATAAACTAAAAAAGAAGGGAATGACTTTCTTATCTTTTCTTTTCTTTGAGAAATCTCATTATTCCAAAAAATGTATTATAGGTTGTTAAACGCGACTCTTCTCAGGTTCTTAAAAGGAGACTAGCCTGCCCCATAAGGGTTGTGATGGCAGGAATTCTGGCTTCTGTTTCTAGCCCTGTTGACAGACTGATGATGAAACTCATGCATACCCTTTAAGCTTTTCCCATCTTTGAAGCTGGGAGCAATTCCACTTGCTGCTGCCATTTACTGCTACAATGTTTTAAAAATTAATGAGGTGCATTTACTGCCCACGATGTTCAGGAGATTGGCTTTCCTTGAGAAATCGGTGTTGTCTGTGAGGAAGATAAAACAGTAGGAGTGGCCGGGTGTGGTGGCTCAGGCTATAATCCCAGCACTTTGGTAGGCCGAGGCAGGTGGATCACCTGGGGTCAGGAGTTCAAGACCAGCCTGGCCAACATGGGGGAATCCCTGTCTCTACTAGAAATACAAAAATTAGCTGGGCGTAGTGGCGGGCTCCTGTAGTCCCAGCTACTGAGGAGGCTGAGGCACAAGAATCTCTTGAACCCAGGAGGCAGGGGTGGCAGTGAGCCGAGATCATGCCACTGTACTTCAGCCTGGGTGGCAGAGCAAGACTCTGTCTCAAAACAAAATCAAAAACAAAAACAAAAACAAAACAGTAGGAGTGCTGTTATGTTGTCAGACATTGAATTCCTGCAACCAACATTTGTTACTGGGCACCTGTTGTGGACAAGAGACTGTGTTCAGAGTTATGATTATATGTGAAGATGTCTAAATCATGGTTTCTGCCTTCAAGGAACTTACAGTAGGGTAATGATAAAAATACCTAAAATTGCCAGGCGCGATGACTCATGCCTGTAATCCCAGCACTTTGGGAGGCCGAGGTGGGCAGATCGCTTGAGGTGATCTGTAACAGGAGTTTGAGACTAGCCTGGCCAACATGGTGAAATCCCATGTCTACTAAAAATACAAAAATTAGCTGGGCATGGTGATGGATGCATGTAATCCCAGCTACTCGGGAGGCTGAGGCAGGAGAATCACTTGAACCCAGGAGGCAAAGGTTGCAGTGAGCCAAGATCACGCCACTGCACTCCAGCCTGGGCAACAGAGTGACACTCTGTCACAAATTTTAAAAAAACCTAAAATTTACTGAGGGTTTACAATGTGACAGGAACTATACTAGATGGTTTATGTACATTAATTTATTTAATTCCAACAACACCCCAGGGAGGCAGAGGTTATTGTTATCATTTTAAGAGACAATTAGGCCAGGTGCGGTGGCTCCTGCCTGTAATCCTAGTGCTTTGGAAGGCCAAGGTGGGAGGACTGCTTGAGGCCAGGAGTTCAAGACCAGCGTAGGCAATATAGCAAGACCGTCTCTACAAAAAAATGAAAAAATTAATTTAGTCAGGCGTGATAGGGCACGCCTGGAGCCCCAGCTCCTCTGGACACTGAGGTGGGAGGATTGCTTGAGGCCAAGAGTTTGAGACCAGCCCAGGGAACATAGTGAGATCCCTGTCTTTACAAAAAAGAAAAAAAGAGAGCAATAGATATTTAAATTGATGGCAAGAGAGGCTAAATAAATACCCAAGGTCATGAAACTAAACCCACCTGACCCTGATGGACTGCCTGGCAGGAAAGTCAACGCTCTTGACTACTCGCCTACACTGCTGCCCAGGCATCAGCCACACTGGGAAGCAACTGCTTCCCTCAGCCAGCTTGCAATTTATAAACTCTATAAAATCATGCCTTTTTGGCTGGGCATGGCGGCTCACGCCTGTAATCCCAGCACTTTAGGAAGCCGAGGTGGGTGGATCACCTGAGGTCAGGAGTTCCAGCCCGGCTTGACCAACATGGTGAAACCCGGTCTCTACTAAATACAAAAAATTAGCTGGGTGTGATGGTGCATGCCTGTAATCCCAGCTACTTGGGAGGCTGAGGCAGGAGAATTGCTTGAACCTAGGAGGCAGAGGTTGCAGTGAGCTGAGATTGAGCCATTGCACTCCAGCCTGGGCAACAAGAGCAAAACTCCGTCTCAAAAAAAAAAAAAGAAAAAAATAAAAGCCTTTTTGATGGGGTACCAGTTGAACCTACTAATCACACAACCATGTTAGAAATTCTGCACCTTTGTTCAGCTTCAAAAGAGTTTCCAATAGAGTGGGAATTGTCAAGTAATCAAGCCATGGAAATCATCGCATTTAAGTTATAATTAAATGTTTTAATATCTATTATTTGGGGGAAGGGAATTATTAGCAACAGGCAAATTCTTTTTTTTTTTTTTTTTTTTTTTGAGATGGAGTCTCAATCTGCTGCCCAGGCTGGAGTGCAGTGGCGCGATCTCGGCCCACTGCCACCTCTGCCTCCCAGTTCAAGCGATTCTCCTGCCTCAGCTTCCCGAGTAGCTGGGACTACAGGCGCCTGCCACCGCACCCAGCTGATTTTTTGTATTTTTAGTAGAGACGGGGTTTCACCGTGTTAGCCAGGATGGTCTCGATCTCCTGACCTTGTGATCTGCCTGCCTCAGCCTCCCAGAGTGCTGAGATTACAGGCATGAGCCACCACGCCCGGCCAGCAATAGCCAAATTCTTTAATAAACAACTTTTTATTAATGCTATTGCTTTGTGTTATCTAATATTAAAATATTTCTGTCTTTTTTCAGAAACTATAAGAGATTATAAGGTGAAGATTGACTATACTGAGTAGGCTACAAAACTAGGTATTATTTTGTGTTCTTTTTTTTTTTTTTTTTTTAAGACAGAGTATTGCTCTATTGCCCAGCTGGAGTGGAGTGCAGTGGCGCAATCTTGGCTCACTGCAACCTCTACCTCCTGGATTCAAGAGATTCTCCTGCCTCAGCCTCCCAAGTAGCTGGGATTGCAGGCATGCCCCACCATGCCTGGTTAATTTTTTTTTTTTTTTTTTTTTTTTTTTAGTAGAGATGGGATTTCACCATGTTGGCCAGGCTGGTCTTGAACTCCTGATTTCAAGTGATCTGCCCACCTAGGCCTCCTGAAGTGCTGGGATTATAGGCATGAGCCACTGCTCACAGCCTTTTTTGTGTTTTGATTCTTCTGATCTGTGCCCCACTTAGGTCCCATAGAATCACAAACTCTCAAGTTTGGAAAGAACCTTCAAGGGTATTTCTGGTATATTATTCACACTTTGGATTACAACCCATTAGATTATGAAACCAGCGAACTGAGTTATGACAAGCTTAAAAAAAGAATAAAATAAAATTGCACATGGTAAAGGTAAAGGTAGCAGTTAGCAAAACTTTCGTTTTAATTATTATATTCATTTTCTAGAACTGCCATAACAAAGTTCCACAAACTCGGTGGCTTAAAACAACAGAGCTGGCACAGTCGCTCACGCCTGTAGTTCTAGCTTCCCGGGAGGCTGGGGTGGGAAGATGCCTTGAGTCCAAGAGGTCAAGGCTGCAGTGAGCTATGATCATGACACTGCACTCCATCCTGGGGGATAGAGTGAGACCTTGTCTCTTTTTTAGGAAAACACACACATGCATACACACACACACACACACACACACACACACATCCACACGGATAAATTTATTCTGTCTTGATTCTGGAGTCTAGAAGCCCAAATCAAGGTGTCAGTAAGGCCGTGCAACTCTGGGTAGAATCCTTCCTTGACTCTCCACCTGCAATCGTTGGCATCCCTGGCTTGCAGCTGTATCACTCCAATCTCTGCCTTTGTCACATTGTATTCTCTTGTCTGTGTGTGTCTGTGTCCAAACTTCCCTCTTCCTATAAGGATATCAGTTGTACTAGATTAGGGCCCATCCTACTGATTTCATCTTAACTTGTTTATATCTGCAAAGATCCTATTCCCAAATAAGTCACAACCACAGATACCAGGGGCTAGGACTTCAACATATCTTTTGGGGGTGAGGATTCAACTCATTTAACCTGTTTTTTATATATATATATAGAGAGAGTACATATATATATTACATATATATTACATATATATTTACATGTATCTTACACATTTATACATCACATATTTACATATATATGTAAAACCTATGTATTGAATCACAATGCAAAAATGTGTTTAATATTACTTGTGGTAAAAAAAAAAAAAAAAAAGAGAGAGAGCTTATAAACACTGATTTAATCTAAGCACTCATCCAGTTCTTGAATTCCTTTGGTAAAAACTTGACAATAGTAGTTGTGCCTACACTGAGCCCACTGACAGGTGACTATCTCTGTAGATTGCCCAGGGTTTGGACAATTCTGACTGTTGGCAGGGCTATCAGAGAAGAATTCATTAGAACTGTACACGTAGCTTATAAGGGACTTAGTTGAGCACTTTAAAACATCAGGTTAGTTTTTAGCAGCAGTGGTTACAAGTAAAGTGCTCTTTTGAAACAAAATATAATACAACTTGCAAGTAGTTGCTTTTCAAGCCTGTAAGCCCGGCCCTTTGGGAGGCCAAGGCGGGCAGCTCACTTGAGCTCAGGAGTTTGAGACCAGACTGGGCAACATGGTGAAAACCCATCTCTACAAAAAAAAAAAAAAAAATTAGCCAGGTGTGGTGGTGTATGCCTGTGGTTCCAGCTACTAGGGGGGATGAGGTAGGAGGATTACTTGAGTCTGGGGAAAAAGCAGTGATGAAAATGAGAATGTTTTTAAAGTTATAGGCAAATTTGAAGGGTTACGTATAATGAAGACCTCATTGCCAAAGCCCAAAAAAGGATGTTTCTTCTTTTTAAATCTGAAAACCTTTCAAAAGAGATTATGACCTGTTTTTTGTTTGTTTTTGTTTTTTGAGACAAGGTCTCACTCTGGTGTTCAGGCTGGAGTGCAGTGGCACGATATTGGCTCCCTTCAGCCTTGACTTTCCAGGCTCAAGCAGATCCTTCCACCTCAGTCTCCTGAGTAGCTGGGACTACAGGCATGGCCCACCATGCTCGGCCAATTTTTGTATTTTTTGTAGAGATGTGGTTGCCCAGGCTGGTCTCAAACTCCTGGGCACAAGTGATCCTCTTGCCTCAGCCTCCCAAAGTGCTGGGATTACAGGAGAGAGCCACTGCACCCAGCTGACCATGACATTTTTTATTGTAGGAGACAGAAAAATGAACTAGGTCAAAGATCCCCTAACCAAAAGATTTGGGTCTATTGCAAAATCATGAAGGCTTGCCCTTGTAGGTCTTTCAGCACAGTGCCACCACCCTGCCCAGCTCTCTGAAATGTGCCAGGTTTTCCTTGTCTACTCAGAAACTTTGCTGACAGCACCAGCCTGCTCAGCTAGTGAAAATGCCTCCTGCCGGCCGGGCGCAGTGGCTCACGCCTGTAATCCCAGCACTTTGGGAGGCCGAGGTGGGCGGATCACAAGGTCAGGAGATCGAGACCATCCTGGCTAACACAGTGAAACCCCATCTCTACTAAAAATACAAAAAATTAGCCAGGTGTGGCAGCGTGCGCCTGTAGTCCCAGTTACTCAGGAGGCTGGGCAGGAGGATGGCATGAACCTGGGAGGCAGAGCTTGCAGTGAGCCAAGATAGCGCCACTGCACTCCAGCCTGGGCGACAGAGTGAGACTCTGTCTCAAAAAAAAAAAAAAAAAAAAAAAAAAAAGAAAATGCCTCCTGCCAAAAAGATTAACTACACTCATCTTTCTTTACGTAATTTCATAAATCATTGTGCCTATTTTACTTTGAAAAGTTTTACTATTTTCGTCATAGAAGATAATTTAGAGCCTGAAGAACACTTTAGGTAACTGAATCTTTTTCTGTCTTCAAGACACTCAGATTGGAAACAGTCTCATCAGTTACAACCCATTTCGGCACAGAGACTCCCGGATATGAGACTTTGAGGGGTAGGTGAGGGGTGCATCTCAGAATGGAGGAAAGAAGATGTGGAGTTAGAAAAAGATTCATTCTGAAGCAATCTCCCTCTCAACGCCCACCCTTGAGCTGGCTTAGGAACAAGTACCCTGCAGTGTGCTTCTTAGAGCGAAGAATCAGACCTGGAGTCTTTCATAGCTTCTAGCTGTTTGGACCTTTCTACTTCAAGGAAAACACTGAAGGTTGAGCCAGCGTTCTGATTTGGCATTACTATTGATTTTCCCACACTTTTGGCCAGCATGTATGTCCATTTATTTTCTCGTTTCTCACATGAGCAGGCTGGAAGTGTAGAAAGATCTTTGAGACACTACTTACTCATTTTGAAGTGCTTGATCAATCTTTATGCATAGCAGCATAAACCCTGGGCCTGGAAGTGCATATTTCAAAGAGAGCCCTGTACCTTTTGTTCTCTTGCAAGACAAGCAGTTCTCTCCCCCAGAGAGACTTTCTCTACCCCACCTCCTTCCCACTTTCTACTCAAGGCAATGGGAGGTACCTGAGGACCCTTCGCATGGCACAAAGTATTGAGTCTGTGTTCCAGGGTAGGAACAAAATGATCTCCACCCTCTGACGCAGTTAATGCAGTTGCTTTGTTTAGGCTCTTTCTGAAATTAAAAAGAATCTCCCTTTTTACTCACGGTTAATGGGGTGAAAAGCTCAAGTGTTCCATGTCACGCAGGGGAAATCAGATTTGTGTTTCATACAAAACCAAAGTTTCAAGCTCGACACAGTCGCTCACGCCTGTAATCCCAGCACTTTGGGAGGCCGATGGGGGTGGATCACCTGAGATCAGGAGTTGGAGACCAGCCTGGCCAACATGGTAAAACTCCATCTCTACTAAGAATACAAAAATTAGCCAGGCATGGTAGCATGCGCCTGTAGTTCCAGCTACTTGGGAGGCTAAGGCAGGAGAATTGCTTGGACCCAGGAGGCGGAGGTTGTAGTGAGCCAAGATTGCGCCATTGCACTCCAGCCTGGATGACAGAGTGAGACTCCATCTCAAAAACAGAACAAAACAAAACACCAATGTTTCAGTCATCCACAAGATTTTTGCTGGCACCAGGCACACGTTGCAACCTCTCTGCCTCAGTTTCCATGCAACTCCTCCACCCTAACAATCCTTACTGTATTCAGCTGAAAGAAACCAAGGATCTTGGTGGTGGAATTTGCTTGACTTATTGTCCTCCAATCACGTCCACTTCCTGTTTTCTTTTAAAGCTCATTGACAAGATCTTATTTTATGTGACAAATATGGTCGGTTTATCTGTGCTATCAATTTCTGATAAACTGACATTTTAATCTGTCAGCCAGTGTTCCAGGCACCAATGCTGCTTAAATGTAGCTGCACAGCTCTTACCCAGAAATGGTGCCGTCCAGCTAAAATCATACATTCCGGCAACTGATTACAGACACTGACCTTGAGCTCCATTCCTGTGCGGTAATCCAAACCATCTGCACTCAACAACAATTAAAACCTTCAGATCTCTCAGGCGTTTCCTTCCTCTGATTATAACTTATGAGCTGCAGCAAAACTCGGAAAGAAACAGAACTAAAAAGACCAGGCTTTGATGCCAGCTTGATTTCTGCAGGGCAGTTCTAAACAGAGAAATCTCCACTTTATGGAACAGCTCCTTCCTCAGCTGAAATGCAGGCACCTAACATCTAACAAACCTTGAACATTTCATTATGCTGATTCTCTCTTTTGCCCAGAAGGGAAAAGGGACCTTTCATTGATGGAGCCAGAGTCAGGCAAAACAATGAGGTGGTTTGTCCTGGAGATCTCCCGTCACCCCTGTTTTCCATACCTCCCTCTTTGTCTCTCTCACCCACTTTTCATACCCTCAAAGGTCTTGCTGCCTTCTACAAAAGAGGTCCAAGCTAAGAAAAAAAAAAAAAAATCTAAAGAAAGTCAATGCTCTATTTCTGATCTCCTTTCTCTCCCTTCAGATTTCCTACCTCTTCATGACTATGACCTTTCCTATGAATTCCAAAGGAAATCCACGCAAACAAATACATTCAGCCAAAGTGTCTGAATGTAGGAGGCAAGAAAGACGTAACCCTTGGGAGGTAGAGGTGAGGCGTGGTTAGGGAGAGGCCTCACAGAGAATAGATTTCTGATGGGAAGCATCCAACCCTTAGCAAATGTCTGGGGAGAGGGAGGTTTGGTTGGCTGAAGCACAGCAACTCACATTACACCTGTTGCAATGTTATTCTCAGGATCACCCTGGAAAAGCACAAAAGGATTCTTTTTTTATTTTTTATTTTTTATTTATTTATTTATTTTTTTTTTGAGACAAAGTTTTGCTCTGTCACCAGGCTGGAGTGCAATGACATGATCTCGGCTCACTGCAACCTACACCTCCCGGGTTCTAGCGATTTTCCTGCCTCAGCCTCCCGAGTAGCTGGGACTACAGGCACGTGCCACCATGCCCAGCTAATTTTTGTATTTTTAGTAGAGACAGGGTTTCATCATGTTGGCCAGGATGGTCTCAATCTCTTGACCTTGTGATCTGCCCACCTTGGCCTCCGAGAGTGCTGGGATTATAGGCGTGAGCCACCATGCCTGACCCAAAAGGATTCTTTGAACTGAGACTCTCCAGCAGGAGGGAGGCTGACGACCTAGGGACACCAGTGGGGATTTCTTGGGCAATCACTGAAAAATCCAAGACCATAAAGATTGGTGCCCAGTCTAGGGAGAGAACTTTGGGAATACAGTATATTGTTTTCAGCACTATGATTTGACACAACAGCTCCTAACTCAGATGCCAATGAGTGAAGAGGGGGAAAAATGAGAAGTTTCTTTCCCCACTGGTTCATCTACATACTCTTACTGCATTTTGCTAGACAAGTCCTTTTTTTTTTTTTTTCGAGACAGGGTCTTGTTCTGTCATCCAGGCTGCAGTGCAGTGGCATAATCACGGCTCATCACAGCCTTGATCTCCCAGGCTCACGCAATCCTCCTACCTCAGCTTTCCAAGTTGCTGGGACTATAGGCATGTGCCAGCAAGCCTGGTTAATTGCTTAATTTTTTTGTAGAGACAAGGTCTCACCATGTTGTCCAGGCTGGTATCAAACTCCTGGGCTCAAGCGATCCTCATGCATCAGCCTCCCAAAGTACTGGGATTTATAGGCATGAGCCGGTGCAACTGGCCAAGTCTTTAACAATTGTTGTAGTAGAGAGTCTCTACAAAAACATTTACATTCATAGTGTCACTTGGTTCTCTTTAGAATCTCCTGAACTAAGCATTTTCGTTCTCTTAAAAAACTAGAAAGGAGACCATGCATGGTGGGCCATGCATGGTAGCTCATGCCCCTTCCCTACTAAAAATACAAAAATTAGCCAGACGTGGTGGCATGTTCCTGTAATCCCAGCTACTAGGGAGTCTGAGGCAGGAGAATTGCTTGAACCCGGGAGGTAGAGATTGCAGTGAGCGGAGATTGTGGCACTGCGCTCCAGCGTGGGCGACAGAGCAAAACTCTATTTCAAAAAAAAGAAAAAAGAAAAGTAAAATAATTTACCCCAAACCACTCAGCCAATAAGTCAAATGCTCTGTCTCCAAGTTGATATGTTTTTTAAAATCTATTTTCCATATTCCTCTCCTCATTTTTTTTTTTTTTTGAGACGGTGTTTTGCTGTTGTCGCCCAGGCTGAAGTGCAATGGTGCAATCTCGGCTCGCTGCAACCTCCGCCTCCTGGGTTCAAGTGATTCTTCTGCCTCAGCCTCCCAAGTAGCTGGGATTACAGGCATGCACCACTATGCCTGGCTAATTTTTTTATTTTTTAAAATAGAGACAGGGTTTCTCCATGTTGGTCAGGCCGGTCTTGAACTCCCAACCTCAGGCAATCCAGCTACCTCAGCCTCCCAAAGTGCTGGGATTATAGGCATCAGCCACTGTGACCGGCCTCCTCTCTTCACTTTTTAATTTGTGAAGTAGTAGTAGTTACATGTGTATGTAGTTCTTAAATTTTTCTTTTTCCTAAGAAAAAAATGGCTAAGAGTTTGAGAACAACCTAGTTTGGCTGTTTCATCTACAAGACTGTTACGCTGCCTGGCCAGAGTATTTCCAAGTGGAATGTAAAATACCACATTTAATTTAAAAGACCTTGGTTTTAAGAGTGGGTCACCATTCACAGGATTAATGTGTCTGAAGCCTGGAGGTGTCGCAGTCTTCCTCTCCTTTTCACTTGTGAGGTGGGGGACATATGCGTCCAATGCAGATGGTAGTGTTTTGTAGGCATTTGCCCAGCTGTTGAGCTTCCACAGTTGTAGCTTCTATACTAGGATGCAAGGTCCTGGTTGTTTTTTATGATTCCCACCACTTCCAGCAAGTAACTGTTTGAAGAAAATAGAAACTGTAGGACTTCTATTTTTGACCTAGTTTAAAATACTGCAACATAGACAATGATATCTCAACCCACGATTTTTTCCAAGATTATACTATTTGGTAGTTTCCTGGTATTAACTAAATGAACACCACCCCCTAGCTGCATATTTGGGTTTCTATATTTATCAAAGTACATTTATGTACTAAATTAGTTTATCAGGAAAGAGCAAGTTATTCCAAGTTTTGCTCAAATGGTTACTGAGAATAAGAAGGAATAATATCATAGGGAATCATTCTTTACATCCCCACCCCCCCTTTTTTTGAGACAGGGTCTCAGTCTGTCACCCAGGCCGGAGTGCAGTGGCACCATCTCAGCTCACTGCAACCTCCACCTACTCCGCTCAAGCGATCCTCCCACTTCAACCTCCTGAGTAATACATTTTGCCTTTTGCTGTGGTGATGAATGAAAGATTAGAAAAGTGAATTCTTGAATTGTCTAGTCAACTGTACATTTTGTAGGCCATTTCTGCATGATACAGAATTGCTGAGAGCTATAAAAAACATTATTAATAATATTAATTATTATAGATTAAAAACTGGCATAGAAGCCTTTAAATACCTTTTATTTTCTGCCGGGCACAGTGGCTCACACCTGTAATCCCAGCACTTACGGAGGCATAGGTGGGAGGATAGCTTAAGCCAGACCCACCTGGGCAATATAGCAAGACTCTGTTCTACACAAAAAGGGGAAAAAAAAGATCTCTTTTTTCTTATGATAAATGTATATAATAAATAAAATATATCTATTATGAAAAATTCGTTAAATGTAGGAAAGCATTTTTAAAATGTTTAAACAGGCCGGGTGCGGGGGCTCAAGCCTGTAATCCCAGCACTTTGGGAGGCCGAGATGGGTGGATCGCAAGGTCAGGAGATCGAGACCATCCTGGCTAACCTGGTGAAACCCCGTCTCTACTAAAAAAAAATACAAAACACTAGCCGGGCGAGGTGGCGGGCGCCTGTAGTCCCAGCTACTTGGGAGGCTGAGGCAGGAGAATGGCGTGAACCCGGGAGGCGGAGCTTGCAGTGAGCTGAGATCCAGCCACTGCACTCCAGCCTGGGCGACAGAGCAAGACTCCGTCTCAAAAAAAAAAAAAAAAAAAAAAAAGTTTAAACAACACATACTTCCACTAGGCTAAAATTATATTCATAAACAATATGGTATATTTCCATCTGGCTTTTTTTTCTATGCATTAGTTATCATTAAATAAAATTGGAATCACACTGGATATTTAGTTTTATATTCTATTTTTGACTTAATACTAAATAATGAACATTTCTCCATGGTATTAAATGTTTTTAAATAAGATGACTTTTTCTATCTACTTGAGTGGAATTTTTTTAAAAGATTACTTTAATGTCTATATAATATAAACACATAAAGACCCTCTTTATGTAACTTTTAATGTGATTGAATCTTTTTAATGGAGTCAAAATGCATATCTTCTAATTCCTATAATTTTTCACATGACTTCTTTTTGTTTCTAATTTGCAAAAGCTGTCGTGACCCAAATTATAAGAAAACCTGAAGGAAACACTGCCTTTTGAAAAATAAAACAGAATATTCAAATAACACCAAATATGCTATGTAAATCAAAGAACTAAGAGCCACCTGGGAATTTAAGGTGGAAGCCAACTCTCTTTTTCACATTGAAAATGTCAGCATAAGAAAAAAAAAAGTCAGCATAGGCCAGGAGCAGTAGCTCATGCCTGTAATCCCAGCACTTTGGGAGGCCGAGGTGGGTAGATCATTTGAGGTCAGGAGTTCGAGACCAGCCTGGCCAACATGGTGAAACCCAGTCTCTATTAAAAATATGAAAATTAGCCGGGTGTGGTGGCACATGCCTGTAATCCCAGCTACTGGGGAGGTTGAGGTAGGAGAATTGCTTGAAATTCAGAGGCAGAGGCTGCAGTGAGCCAAGATTGTGCCACTACACTCCAGCCTGGGCAACAGAGTGAGACCTTGTCTCAAAAAATAAAATAAAATAAAATAAAAATGTCAGCGTAATCAAATAGTTAAAGATGGCACTCCACAATTAAAAACTAAACATAGCCTTCCACATGCCAGTATTGCTTCCACAAGCTTGAGAATAATTTTAAAACACTTAGCTGTGCTGTTCAAGTCAACAACTTTTTTTTTTTTTTCCATAAACAAAAGGTGTTTGGCCAAGTGCAATGGCTCACGCCTGTAATCCCAGTACTTTTGAGGCCAAGGCAGAAGGACAACTTCCGCTTGAGTTTGAGACATGGCTGGGTGTGATAGCTCATGCCTGTAATCCTAGCACTTTGGGAGGCCAAGACGAGTGGATCACTTGAGGTCAGGAGTTTGAGACCAGCCTGGCAAACATGGTGAAAAGCCCATCTCTACTAAAATACTAAAATTAGCTGGGCATGGTGGCGTGTGCCTGTAACCCCAGCTACTGGGGATGCTGAGGCAGGAGAATTGCGTGAACCCAGAAGACGGAGGTTGCAGTGAGCCAAGATCATGCCACTGCACTCCAGCCTGGGCAACAGAGCAAGACTCTGTCTCAGAAAAAAAAAAAAAAAAAAAAGGAGTCCGAGACTAGCATGAGCAACATGGCAAAACTCTTATCTAAAAAAAAAAAAAAAAAATTAGCCAGATATGGTGGTGTGCACCTGTAGTCCCAGCTATTCTGCAGGTTCAGGTGGGAGGATTGCTTGAGGGTGGGAGGTCAAGGCTGTAATGAGCTGAGATGGAGCCACTGCACTCCGGCCCAGGTGACAAATGACCCTGTCAAAAAAAAAAAAGGTGTTCAAGACTTAGGCTTGCCCTGTAACAATGTGTTCTGTAACTATTAAATGAACATTAACTTACAAAGCTCAATCCTTCTCTATAGGAAGGAATGAGGCCAAGACAGTAAACAGTAAAAACATTCAACAACCGTTGTGTTCTACCATGATTACTTTGTAGACATGAGCCCATGAACCTGACTTTCAAAAAAAGGGGGAGAGACACTCCTCATTTTATTGTAGTGTTGACAAGGGAGAGAAATGAACACATACACACACAACACACATATGTGAACACAAACATTTTTAAGTAGTTTTAGACTACTTATTATATGTGAAATTTAGGGTTTAAAGGTGATCTTTCTAATATGTATACTATTTAACCAGAGTGCTTGTGTAAAAGCTAAAATACAAATTTGAATCTCCTCTCTTGATGTTAACTTACTCTGTGGTCTGTATATGATAGTTGGTAGCTGACTACCAACTCTCCACTAGTACCTGATAGCCAGTTGGCTGACAGGAAACCCGGGTCTCAGTAGCAGGTCAGCTGTGAGCATGGACCCATCACTTACCTTCGCCAAGACTCAGTTTCTCCTCTGTGAAGTGGCAGTAATTACAGACCCTTTAGGTAACAGTGAGATAACTAGGTGAGAAAGTGCTGTGAGCATTTAAAAGAGCATCAACCAAACACAGCAAGCTATTATTATTGTACTCCAGTTATCTAATTTCTCCATGTAGAAATACAGCTATTAACTGAAATACCTCTCAATGACACAGTGAAACCTTATCTTTAGGAGTTTTTGAAGAGCTTTGAAGATGAAAGGATGCTAAGAAGTTTCTTCACATTAATTCTGGTCCCACCTGATTTTGTGTTAAACAACATGAGGGGTGGTGATTGTGTTCTGGTGGAGTTAATAAAAGTGGGCAGCTGCTTCTTTTAAAACCTCTTATTATAGAAGTCAACCTGGCTGGGCACGGTGGTTCACGCCTGTAATCTCAGCACTTCGGGAGGCCAAGGCTGGCGGACCACGAGGTCAGGAGTTCGAGACCAGTCTGGCCAACATAGTGAAACCCCATCTATACTAAAAATACAAAAAATTAGCCGGGAGTGGTGGTGTGCACCAGTAATCCCAGCTACTCAGGAGGCTGAGTCAGGAGAATCGCATGAACCTGGGAGGCGGAGGTTGCAGTGAGCCGAGATTCCGCCACTGCACTCCAGGCCTGGGCGACAATATGAGACTCCATCTAAAACAAAAAAAGGCAACCTGAGAGAGAATGATGTAACAAATCCCCACAAACAAATCATGTTCATTTAGCAGTTGTCAAGATTTTGCCACATTTGTTTTGTCCACTCTTTTTTTCTTCCTTTAACCCAAGCAAACCCCAGACATCATGTCATTTCATCAATACATATTTCAAGATATATTTCCTTTTTTATTTTTGAGCATTTTTTTGTGTGTGCCTCTAAATATTCAGGAGGTTCATTTATTTTGTTTTCAATTTAGGAGTTGCTCTTTCCCACTTTTGGTTAAACTTAGATTTTTAGTTATGTAAACATTCATAGAGTTTCACAATCAAAACTATAAACCTAGACATAGTCACATCAGTTGTGCTTCCATTAGGTGTTCTCATCTGTTTCGCTCTATCCCCCTACAAATAACTAATTTTTATTATTCCTTCGGTTGCTTTTTTTTTTTTTTTTTTTTGAGACTGTGTCCCCTAGGCTAGAGTGCAGTGGCACCATCTTGGCTCATTGCAACCTCTGCTTCCCAGACCCAAGTGATCCTCCCTCCCACCTCAGCCTCCTGAGTAGCTGGGACTACAGGCGTATGCCACATGCCTGGCTAATTTTTGTAATTTTTGTAAAGAGGAGGTTTCACCATGTTGCCCAGGCTGGTCTTGAACTTCTGGGCTCAAGTGATCTGCCCACCTCAGTTTCCCAAAGTGCTGAGATTACAGGTATGAGTCACCACGTCAGTTATTCTGTTTCTTCTTTAAAAAATTTTTTTTTCTAAATAGCCAGCATACTATGAACACTATTCTGCACTATTCTTTTTAAATGATTTATTCTGGAGGTTATTCCATATCAGTGTACTGAGAGGGTCCTGATTTCTTTTTAATGGCTACATAATATTCCATTAGCCAGTTTGCCTAATTGATAGATATTTAGGTTGTTTCCTTTTTTTGTTACTACAAATAATGGTACAGTCTTCACTTTGACTATGAAGCCTTTATATTTTTTTCAGTGTGTCTTTGATACTGTTTCCTACAAGAGGAAATGCATATGTAATTTTGCTGGATACTACGGGATTAGCCTGTCTTGGAATTGTACCATTCTGCATTCCAAACAACCGTATGTGAGAATGCCTGTTTTTCTGGAACCTCAGTAAGAAAGCTGTCTAACTTTCATATTTTTAACAAGTTTTTTCTGTATTGAGATAGGGTCTTGCTCTGTTGCCCAGGCTGAAGTGCAGTGGTACAATCATAGCTCACTGCAGCCTTGAATTCCTGGGCTCAGGGGATTCTCCTACCTTTGCCTTTCAAATAACTAGGACTACAGGTACATGCCAAGATGCCTGACTAATTTTTATTTTATTTTATTTTATTTTTATTTTTTTGTAGAGACAAGGTTTTGCTGGTCTTGAATGCTTGGCTTCAAGTGAGCCTCCTTCCTCCTTCTCCCAAAGTAGTGAGATTACAGGCATAAGCCACTGCGCACAGCTGGTGTTTGCTCTTCTTGATGTTTGGGAATGTTCTGCAGATTATAGATATTTGCTCTTTATGAAAAAATGTGCAAGTACCTTTTCCTCATTTGTTAATTACAATTACCTCATTAAAAAAATTAAGGTAGAAGTATAATTTACAAACACATCACATTCACCCTTTTTAGAGCACAGTGCAAGAAGTTTTGACAAATGTATATAATTGTGTAACCCACCATGACCACAATCAAGATTAGTTCCTATCATTTGCCTTTGGACTCTGCTTATTGCATTCTATTTTGCCATGAAGTTGTATTTTGTTTTGGAGACAGAGTTCATACTCTGTTACCCAGATTGGAGTGCAATGGAGCTATCTCAGCTCACCGCAACCTCCGCCTCTGGGGTTCAAGCAATTCTCCTGCCTCAGCCTCCCAAGTAGCAGGGACTATAGATGCATAACACCATGCCTGGCTAATTTTTGTATTTTTAGTAGAGACAGGGTTTTGTCATGTTGTCCGGTTGGTCTTGAACTCCTGACCTCAAATTATCTGCCTGTCTCAGCCTCCCAAAGTGCTGGGATTACAGGCATAAGCCACGCCTGACTGAAGTTGTGTTTTTTTAGTTGCTACATCCATGACTTAATGTAAACAGGTTCTTTCAACAAATATCTCATAATTCTCTTTCTGTGTTTTAAACAAATAGATTATATAGGCCTAATGTATATTATAGCTAGGGAGATGAGGACACATTATTATAACTAGTATAAATTAACTTCTTTCTGTTAAAGGAAGCTCTAAGATAAAATTTTGAAATCCTGTAGCAAAGCTGAATAGGATTGCTCCTTTTTATTTGAGGGTTCATGGGGCAAGCAGTAGGTTAAGGAAGCAAAAAATAATGTGGTAGCCTCAAAAGAATTTGGTACTCTTGCTATTTCCAACATGCTGCTATAAGAGAATCAAAATACACCATTCAAAAAAATGCCACTTTGGTATAGCAATTATTTTGCGCTGAAGGCAACTGAGAAACAGCAGATTCAGGGAAAACTCTAGAAACACAGCATACCCTTTCCTTTTGCAAAGAAAATTTACATTTGTAAAGGAAATTTCTTTCTTTTTTTTGGGCTGGAGGTGGTAGGGTGATGGGTTTTGCTAAGCTGGTCTTCTGGTCTTGAACTCCTGGGCTCAAATGATCGTCCCACCTTAGCCTCCCAATTAGCTGGGACTATAGGCAGGTACGACTGTGTTTGGCAGAAATTTCTTTGTGAAGGTGTCCTCTTCTATACCAGGAAGAGGAGAATGACTCCAAAGACACAGACACACACACACACACACACACACACACTACATACACACAAACACAACTCTTACCATCTGACCATCTGAGATGACTTTTCATAAGAAATCTTTTTTTTTTTTTTTTTTGAGACAGTGTCTCACTGTCACCCAGGCTGCGATGCAGTGGTGCAATCTTGGCTCACAGCAACCTCTGCCTCCCCATTTCAAGCAATTCTCCCGCCTCAGCCTCCTGAGTAGCTGGGACTACAGTTGTGTGCTACTGTACCTGGCTAATTTTTGTGTTTTTAGTAGAGAAGGGGTTTCACCATGTTGGCCACGCTGGTCTCGAAGTCCTGACCTCAAGTGATCAGCTTGCCTCAGCCTCCCAAAGTGCTGGGATTACAGGCCTGAGTCACTACACCTAGCGTCTTCATAACAAATCTTACAAATCAACCCTTATGCACCACACATTTCCTAGTCATCTTCCCAAAACCTACTGCCCCCTGCACCTGGAAGTCCAAAACCACCTCCTCCAGGACTTATTACATGATGTATAAAACCTGGGGAATATTTGCATCTTTGTGCTTTCATTCCTTTTCTGTGAGGTTCCCACATGCATATGTAATATATCTTTTTTCTCCTGTTAATCTGTCTTTTGTCAGTCTAATTTGTAGGCCTCCATGTACAGAACCTAAGAGAGTGCAGGGCAAAGTTTCTTCTTCTCCTACACTAGTCACATCACATGAACCTCGTAAGCTTAGTGGAAGACTGAATTTTGTTTGATTGTTTTTAAACTACTAGGGCTCATAAAACAATACCCCAAAATGAGGGTGTCAGAAGCAGCCTAAGAAGCAAAAGTTTTTCTCTGACCTTTTCCTGTCCTCCTTTCTCTCAATCCCATTCTCCCTCAAGGCTAGCCATAGAAACTAGAATCTGTCTTCCCCAAGGCAGGTCATAGAAACCAGAACCCCTTTTCTCCAAAGCCAGCCATAGAACCTCAAAATATTACTCAGACTTTTCCTCTCCCTTTCTTTGTAAAAGCTGTCCATAAAGAAATCACCTGACCTACCTTGTTTGACTGTAGGTCAACAAGGGTCCTGCTCCAAACCCAGAAGGAAGGAATGCATGCTCAGAGAGGCCAGGAAGAATCTAGGCAGACAGGCCTTGCTGGGTTTCCCTACTCAGTCTATTAGCATTTGATCAGACCCTTTTTCTCCAATTGTATTTTTACACGGCTCTCTGTGCTTTGTTGAACACAAACATAAAATGGACATTTTCCCCTGTACCTTTGAGTCTTCATTCTGAAGGCTCTCGTGTATATACGTTAAATAAATTTGTTTGGGCCGGGCGCGGTGGCTCAAGCCTGTAATCCCAGCACTTTGGGAGGCCGAGACAGGCGGATCACGAGGTCAGGAGATCCAGACCATCCTGGCTAACACGGTGAAACCCCGTCTCTACTAAAAAATACGAAAAACTAGCCGGGCGTGGCCGCAGGCGCCTGTAGTCCCAGCTACTCGGGAGGCTGAGGCAGGAGAATGGCGTGAACCCGGGAGGCGGAGCTTGCAGTGAGCCGAGATCGCACCACTGCACTCCAGCCTGGGCGACAGAGCAAGACTACGTCTCAAAAAAAAAAAAAAAATTAAATAAATAAATTTGTTTGTCTTTTCTTCAGTTAATCTACCTTATGCTAGTTGATTTTTCAGCAAACCTTCAGAGGGACAAGGGAAAACTCTCTCTTGGCTCCTGTGTCAGTCTGTTTTGTGTTGCTACAAGGGAAACCCGAGATTGCAAAATTTGTAAAGAAAAGAGGTTTATTTGGCTCACAATTCTGCAGGCTGTACAAGCGTGGCACCAGTGATGTTCAAGGATTTGGAGTTAAATTTCCCAGTGCCCAACAAGTGCTCATCCTGTGCACTGCATGTGTCCCTTGCTAAATGACAGGAAGTTTCACAAACTATGGTCAGAGCTTGTTTGTCTGATCCTTCCCAAGTTGGTGTTACAACACAGCCCTCCACCCTCACCCCATGCTGCAACACTCTTTTCTTCATGTCATGCCCTGACTCCGCTGGTTCTCAAATTCCCTGCAGATGAAGTCTTAACTCTTCAGTGTACATTTTTTTTTTTTTTTTGGGACGGAGTTTAGTTCTTGTTGCCCAGGCTGGAGTGCAATGGTGCAATCTCGGCTCACCGCAAACTCTGCCTCCCAGGCTCAAGTGATTCTCCTACCTCAGCCTCCCAAGTAGCTGGGATTACAGGCATGTGCCACCACACCCGACTAGTTTTGTATTTTTAGTAGAGATGGGGTTTCTCCATGTTGGTCAGGCTGATCTCAAACTCCTGACCTCAGGTGATCCACCCACCTCGGCCTCCTACAGTGCTAAGATTACAGGTGTGAGCCACCGCGCCTGGCCTCAGTGTACTTTTTTTTTTTTTTTTTTTTTTTTAGCACATTGGCCTTCACATATCTGGTCAATTTTTCTCCATTTTATTTTATTTTTTAATTTTTTTCCCAAGACAGAGCCTGGGTCTGTTGCCCAGACTGGAGTGCAGTAGTTCGATCTTCACTCTCTGCAACCTCTACCTCCTGGGTTTAAGCAATTCTCCTTCCTCAGCCCCCCAAGTAGCTGGGATTGCAGGCATGCGCCACCATACCCAGCTAATTTTTGTAGTTTTAGTAGAGACAGGGTTTCACCATGTTGGCCAGGCTGCTCTCGATTTCCTGACCTTGTGATCCACCCTCCTTGGCCTCCCAAAGTGTTGGGATTACAGGCATGAGCCTGGCACCTGGCCTATTTTATTTTTTTATTTTACTTATTTATTTTATTTGTATTTTTATTTTTATTTTGAGACAGAGTCTCACTCTATTGCCCAGGCTGGAGTGCAGTGGCACAATCTCAGCTCACTGCAACCTTCCCCTCCCGGGTTCAAGCGATTCTCCTGCCTCAGCCTTCCTAGTAGCTGGGGTTTACAGGTGTGCACCACCACGCCTGGCTGATTTTTGTATTTTTTGTAGAGATGGGGTTTCACCATGTGGCCCAGGCTGGTCTCGAACTCCTGACCTCAGGTGATCCACCCACCTCAGCCTCCCAAAGTGCTGGGATTACAGGCATGTGCCAACCACACCTAGCCTATTTAAGTGTTTGATTCAGCAGACAAATAGATTGTGCTTAAGTTTTTGCCAGTGACCTGTCTTCTCCCTGAACTTTCTATTCTCTTCCTCTCACCTATCTTTCTCCTTTAAGAATCAAACTAAATCCCACCTCCTTTGAAGGCTTCCTGACCAAATCCTTTATTTATTTTGTTTTGAGACAGAGTCTCACTCTGTCACCCAGGCTGGAGTGCAGTGGTGCAATCTCAGTTTACTGCAACCTCCGCCTCCCGGGTTCAAGTGACTCTCCTTCCATAGCCTCCTGAGTATCTGGGATTACAGGCACAAGCCACCATACCCAGCTAATTTTTTTGTATTTTTAGTAGAGATGGGGTTTCACCACGTTAGCCAAGCTGACCTAGAACTCCTGACCTCAAGTGACCTGCCCACTTTGGCCTCTCAAAGTGCTGAGATTACAGGCTTGAGCCACCTCGCCCGGCCCTTGACCAAATCTTATCACATTCTTCTGACCTTTGTCTTATATTTTGACACATTCTTCACAGGTTTATTGATTGGCTAATCACAGTCTGTTATCATTACATAATTGTTCTATGTGGAATATTTCTTTCATTAACTAGTTTATAAGGTTTTGAAGGGCAGAAATCTATCTAACTCTTCTTTTATGTCTTACCCAGTTTCCATGGTGCTATGCATATAATAAGATCTCAGTACTCAAGGTAGTGAAAGAGCAGATGTAGCTATAGCTATGGCATGGATATAGCACAGCAGAGAACAAGGGAGAACAATTGCTGAACTATCTCCATCAGCAATTCTCCTTTGATATGGACAATTTATGCAGCCCAGCTTAGGCTACCACTAAGGCCTCCATAGAAATTCTGACGGCACTGTTAGGTCTCTTATTTGTATTTATTAAGAAGGCTCAATTTCTCCCTGGAATGCCTTTCTTGAACAAAAAAGCATTTCTATTTTCCTAAAGCTGTCATCATGAGACACAGATTTCAAAGTCAGATATGGTCACCAGATCTCTGCCTTGTGTTTGTGATAAATGGTCCCTATTTAGCCATATTTTATTTATTTCTGTTCCCCTCTCTATCTCTTGACGCGCTGAGGTTAGTTAAATCTCAAGCAAAAATGTCAGAAATGTCTGTTTATTCTTCCCAGTTTACAAAATGCACATGGCTGCAGAGATGACATGACTTGACCAATAGTGGTGACTCTTCACTTTGAGGACAGCATTAATCTCCCAGCCTCAGCTCTGCTTCTGGAAGCCCCTATAAGACATAATGTCACTGTGGATGGCTCATAATCATGGCAAAAAAAGTTCAGGTTCTCCCTACCCGTATTCAAACTAAGGGATAGATAGTTAAAAGACCTTAGCAGAAGCATGGGGGTAGGGAACACGAATTAATTGCAAGGACTGATCAAAATCAATGTTGGAAAGTTCAATGTCCCAGCCAATTGAATAAAAATAATATTTTCTCTCATTAAAAACCTCGAATACGATATCTGTCACACAAAGACACTCTCTAATAACACATTTCAAATCAATTCACTGCAAATCATTTGTGACTGGAAACCCTTGTGGTTTCCTCTGAAGCCACCTGACACTCCTCTCACCCTAGGTTAGTTGAGCCTGAAGGCTGTGTAGTGCAGTAGTGATCAGGAGAGTGAACGTGGGAGCTCAGGCTGCCTTGCCACTTGCCGTTGTAAAGTCTATACCACGCTTCCAGGGGAAGATGAGAAGTGTTAGGAGGATTAAATGAGTTTAGTAGCGCTCAGAATAGTGATACGCTGGGCACGGTGGCTCATGCCTGTAATCCCGGCACTTTGGGAGGCGGAGGCGGGCAGATCACGAGGTCAGGAGATCGAGACCATCCTGGCTAACACGGTGAAACCCCCTCTCTACTAAAAATACAAAAAATTAGCCAGGCATGGTGGTGGGCGCTGGTAGTCCCAGCTACTCTGGAGGCTGAGGCAGGAGAATGGCGTGAACCCGGGAGGCGGAGCTTGCAGTGAGCCGAGATCGCACCACTGCACTTCAGCCTGGGCGACAGAGCGAAGACAAAAAAAAAAAAAAAAAAAAAAAGAAAAGAAAAATAAATAGTGCCTGATACATAGTAAGAGCTCAATAAATATTCAATGAGTTAATCTTTTTTCCTTATCTGAGGAGTCTTTTCCAGAAAAAATATCTCAGAAGTTAAAAAAAAACAAAAACAAAAACAAAAACAAAAAAACTAGCCAGGCACAGTGGCATGCATCTATAATCCCAGCACCTTTGGAGGTGGAGGCAGGATCGCTTAAGTCCAGGAGTTCCAGACCAGACTGGCCAGTATGGGAAACCCATCTCAAAACACACACACACATACGCACACACATCACCACCAACTGCTCTTCGGGTTTTCCCCCCCATAGGCTTTCTTTCACTGGACATGAATGAACTAGTACTTTAATGAGCAAACTCATTAAACATACTGAGCAAACAGTATGTGTGTTTACTCGGTAAATTTCCCAACTATTTGAGGAACAACCTGCCTAATTAATTTTTAGTTTCAAATGCCCTTTGGGAGTCCTATATCTTTGCCAAAAAGATCCAAATGTCGAAGTTTGGATTTTGTTTTTGTTCTTCCTCATTTGAGGGAAGCTAGAATTCTCCACTGCTTCCATTCACCATATATGCATCATCTTTGTAGCGTGACTGAAATAACTAACAATGAATTTTTAACTGTGACCTATATGTAAGTAATAATAGTAAGTGGAAATTACCAACAAACATCTTAGACCCCAGTGGTTTTGTGTGGTTTTAGAATTTTTTTATTTATGAAGCTATAACTTACAGTTTTAAAACATTGTTACTATATTTGGTTTCTCCGGCTTAAATTGATTTCTGTCTTTTTCTGTTTCGATTACTATGGGAAATCAATTTTTAGATGTAGAGGTGCTATATTGCTTTCTCCTTTCTTCGATCTTCTCTTAATGCCATTGTAACCTTCCATAGTGCCCAAAACAGGGTCATATTCTATTTTTATACACCCGGGCCTTATTTAAACTATTTTAGACTAGGTGCAGTGGCTCATGTCTGTACTCCCAGCACCTTGGGAGGCCACAGTAGGAGGACTGCTTGAGCTCAGGAGCTTGAGACCAGCCTTGGCAACAAAGGGAGACCATGTCTCAATAAATAAATAAATAAATCAATCAATCAGGTGGGCATAGCGGCACACGCCTGTAGTCCCAGCTACTCGGGAGGCTGAGGCAGAAGGATCAATTGAACCCAGGAGGTTGAAGCTGTAGCCAGCTGTGATCCTGCCACTGCACTCAGCCTAGGTGACAGAGTGAGACCTTGTCTTAAAAAATATGTAATAAAAATTGAAAAAATATGAACCATTCTAGTAGTTATTGCTATTTCAAAACAAAATATTTTCCACAAAATTGTTGGTGAGAGTCTGCTTTATTACCATGACTTAAGTTTTCAGAAGCTTTAGGTCTGAGGCCCTGCTCTAATGCCATCATTTATGGATGAAGGTTGTCACAGTATTAAAATGTAGTTGTTTAAAAAATTTCAATTACCATCTGCCTTTCAGTTTATTTTACCATAAAATTAAGAATATGACCGGGTATATGGCCTGTAACCCCAGCATTATGGGAGGCTGAGGTGGGTGGATTACTAGAGCCCAGGAGTTCGAGACGGAGGCGGAGGTTGCAGTGAGCTGAGATCGCGCCACTGCACTCCAGCCTGGCGACAGAGGGAGACTACATCTCAAACAAAAGCAAAAACAAAAACAAAAATAAACAAACAAACAAATATAACAAGGCCGGGCGCTGTGGCTCACGCCTGTAATCCCAGCACTTTGGGAGGCCGAGGTGGATGGATCATGAGGTCAGGAGTTTGAGACCAGCCTGATCAATATGGTGACACCCCGTCTCTTCTAAAAATACAAAAATTAGCCAGGTGTGATGGTGCATGCCTGTAATCTCTGCTGCTCAGGAGGTGGAGGTAGGAGAATTGCTTGAACCCGGGAGGTAGAGGTTGCAGTGAGCTGAGATTGCGCCACTGCACTCTAGCCCAGGCAACAGAGCGAGACTCAGTCTCAAAAAAAAAAAAAAAAATTATAACCAAAGAAAGAAATAGTTCACACATAAAAAAAATACATATGAAACTATTTTAAAAATCTGTATTTTCAATACTCAGATAAAATACACATTAACATTTTGCCATATTTGCTTGCCTGCCTGCCTGCCTGCCTGCCTGCCTTCCTTCCTTCCTTCCTTCCTTCCTTCCTTCCTTCCTTCCTTCCTTCCCTCCCTCCCTCCCTCCCTCCTTTCTTTCTCTTTCCCCTTCCCATCCCTTCCTTCCTTCCTTCCTTTCCTTCCTTCCTTCCTTCCTTCCTTCCTTCCTTCCTTCCTTCCTTCCTTCCTTCCTTCCTTCTTTCTTTCTTTCTTTCTTTCTTTCTTTCTTTCTCTCTTTCTTTCTTTCTTTCTTTCTTTCTTTTCTTTCTTTCTTTCTTTCTTTTCTTTTTTTCTTTCTCTCTCTTTCCTTCTTTCTTTCTTTCTTTCTTTCTTTCTTTCTTTCTCTCTCTCTCTCTCTTTCTCTCTTTCTTTCTCTCTCTCTCTCTTTCTTTCTCTTTCTTTCTTTCTTTCTTTCTTTCTTTCTTTCTTTCTTTCTTTCTTTCTTTCTTTCTTTCTTTCTTTCTTTCTTTCTTTCTTTCTTTCTTTCTTTCTTTCTTTCTTTCTTTCTTTCTTTCTTTCTTTCTTTCTTTCTTTCTTTCTTTCTTTCTTTCTTTCTTTCTTTCTTTCTATGGAGTTTTGCTCTTGTTGCCCAGGATGCTGAAGTATAATGGTGCAACTTCAGCTCACTGCAACCTCTGCCTCCCAGGTTCAAGCAATTCTCCTGCCTCAGCCTCTCAAGTAGCTGGGATTACAGGCGCCACCACCACACCTGGCTAATTTTGAATTTTTAGTAGAGATGATGTTTTGCCATGTTGGTCAGGCTGGTCTCGAACTCCTGACCTCAAGTGATCCACCGCTTTGGCCTCCCAAAGTGCTGGGATTACAGGCAGGCATGAGTCACCATGCCTGGCCTATTTCTCATTTCTTTCTTTTTCTTTTTTCTTTTTCTTTCTTTGCTTTTTTTTTTTTTTTTTTTTTTTAAGACTAGTGAAGTGAAGCAGTGGGAGTAGAGTGGGAGTAGAGGAGAAACCCTTTATCTATTTATTTATTTATTTATTTATTTATTTATTTATTTATTTTGAGACAGAGTTTTGCTCTTGTTGCCCAAGCTGGAGAGCAATGGCCTGATCTCGGCTCACTGCAACCTCCACCTCCCAGTTCAAGCGATTCTCCTGTCTCAGCCTCCGGAGTAGCTGGGATTATAGGCATGCACTACCATGCCCAGCTAATGTTTGTATTTTCAGTAGAGGTGAGGTTTCTCCATGTTGGTCAGGCTCTGAGCTCCTCAGCCTCCCGAGTAGCTGGGACTACAGGCACATGCTGCCACACCTGGCTAATTTTTTTTTTTTTTTTTTTTTTGTATTTTAATAGAGATGGGTTTCACCATGTTGCCCAGGCTGGTCTTGAACTCCTGACCTCAGATGATATACCTGTCTCGGCCTCCCAAAGTGCTAGGATTACAGGCATGAGCCACTGCGCCTGGCCAAGAAACCCTTTTCTTTTTAAAGAAATAAAATGTCAGCTAGAGCCAGGTGCAGTGGCTCACGCCTGTAATCCTAGCACTCTGGGAAGTGGAGGCGGGTGGATTGCCTGAACTCAGGAGTTCGAGACCAGCCTGGGCAACATGGTGAAACCCCGTCTCTACTAAAATACAAAAAAAAAAAAAAAAAAAAAATTAGCCAGGTGTGGCAGCATGCGCCTGTAGTCCCAGCTACTCAGGAGGCTGAGGAGCTTGGAGCAGTGGCACACACGACCTGTAGTTCCAGCTATACACCACTCTGAGCCCAGGAGTTCGAGGCCAGCCTGGGCAGCACAGTGAGATCCAATCTCTAAAAATGAAAAGAAAGAAAGAAAGAGAGAGAGAGAGAGGGAGGGAGGGAGGGAGGGAGGGAGGGAGGAAAGGAAGGAAGGAAGGAAGGAAGGAAGGAAGGAAGGAAGGAAGGAAGGAAGGAAGGAAGGAAGGAAGGAAGGAAGGAAGGAGAGAGAGAGAGAGAGAGAGAGAGAGAGAAAACAGAAAGCCTCACAACTAAAGAAGGATTTCTCTCTCTCCCAAATTTGGAGTATAGGCCGGGCACAGTGGCTCACGCCTGTAATCTGAGCACTTGGGAGCCCAAGGCGGGCAGATCACAAGGTCAGGAGTTTGAGACCAGCCTGGCCAACATGGTGAAACCACATCTCTACTAAAAATACAAAAATTAGCTTGGCATGGGGGCAGGCACCTGTAATCCCAGCTACTCAGGAGGCTGAGGCAGGAGAATCGTTTGAAACCGGGAGGCGGATGTTGCAGTGGACTGAGATCATGCCACTGCACTCCAGTCTGGGTGACAGAGCAAGACTCTGTCTCAAAAAAAAAAAAAAAAAAAATTGGGGGTGTAGCTCTTCCATTTATCTGTCTGGTTTCTTTTTCTTTTGTTTTGTTGTTTGTTTATCTTTTAAAGGAGACAGGTAATTATGACTTGGTCAGAGTAAACATTAATGTCAAGGACTTTGAGGGTCTGAGATACAAGGTAACATGATTATGATGATCAAGGATTTTTTCATCAGATACGTGCTTTCCCTTGGCCAGTTCTTATCACAGTAATGAGGAAATGCAGAAGCCTATGATGAAATTCACTTGGACACAGATATCAAACTATGGGCTTTATCTTGCAGTCCTCGTACCAGGTAGTGCCCTTTGCCCAAAATATTTCAGCTCATTCCATTAGGTCCTAGATATGTTGGATGGACAAATCTAGTGATGGAAAAGCCATTTGCTTTTCCTCCACCTTGTCCTATAAACCGGGGTTACCTCCAGGCCCACAGGTAACACATCCTTTCTTTGATTAAGGATGTGCCCAAACATGGAAATACTATCCTTATATGTAATCATATTAGCTAACATCATGACCTTTTATTATGTGCCAGGCACAATGTTTTGCATGTCTTAGTTTACTTAATCCCTTTAAGAATCCTACAAGGTAAGTGCATACTATTACCCTCCCTTTCCAGATGTAGAACTGTGGTTTAACCAGGTTAGATAATGTGCAGTGAGTCACACCATCTGAGCCCACATTTGAACACAGACAGTCTGATTTCTTTTTTTTTTTTTTTTTTTTTTTGAGACAGAGTCTTGCTCTGTCGCTAGGCTGGAGTGCAGTTGCACGATCTTGGCTCACTGCAATGTCCACCTCCTGGGTTCAAGCGATTCTCCTGCCTCAGCCTCCCGAATAGCTGGGACTACAGGCATGTGCCACCATGCCCAGCTAATTTTTGTATTTTTAGTAGAGACGGGATTTCACCATGTTGGCCAGGATGGTCTTGATTTTCTAACCTCATGATCCTTCCACCTCAGCCTCCCAAAGTGCTGGGACTACGGGTTTTCTTTTTTCTTAGACAGGGTTTCATTCCGTTGCCCAGGCTGGAGTGCAGTGGTCTGATCATGGCTCACTGTAGCCTTGACCTCCCAGGCTCAAGCAATCCTCTCATCTCAGCCTCTTGAGTAGCTGGGACTACAGGCACACACCACCATGCCCGGCTAATTTTTGTATCTTTTGTGGAGACAGGATTTCATCATGTTGTCCAGGCTGGTCTCCAACTCCTGGGTTCAACCTATCTGCCTGCCTCGGCCTCTCCAAATGCTAGGATTACAGGTGTGAGCCACCTGTGCCGAACCCAGGCTGATTTCTCACCCTGCATACTTAACAACCAAACACATTGCCTTTCAGTTATTATACCATTTATTCTTGTCATTGCCATGAACAAAATGGAAGCAACCAGGGTGATAGTAGTAGCCAATAGGCACTGACCAAAGAGAAGAGCCGCTGATTGCTGATTGTATCGGTTCAGCTACTACAGAGCCTGTCCTCCAGCTACCAGCCTGATGTAATCAACTCTTATCATCTTTGAATTTGTCATAGAATTTTTTTTGTTTGTTTAGACAGAGTCTTGCTCTGTTGCCCAGGCTGGAGTACAGTGGTGCCATCTCGGCTCACTGCAACCTCCACCTCCCTGTTCAAGTGATTCTTTTGCCTCAGCCTCCTGAGTAGCTGGGATCACAGGCACCCACCATACCCAGCTAATTTTTTTTTTTTTTTTTTTTTTAGTAGAGATGGGGCTTCACCATGTTGGCCGGGTTGGTCTTGAACTCCTGACCTCAGGTGATCTGCCTGCCTCAGCCTCCCAAAGTGCTGGGATTACAGGTATGAGCCACCACACCCGGCCTGTCAGAATTTTTCAGAGAAATTTTAGAACATATTTTTTTCCTTTTTAAAGTCAATTTAAATACCTCTGTTATGGTTTTGTTTTTTTTTTTTAATGTGAGAGAATGAACTTTTAAAATTATTTTTGGGGGAACAACTTAGTAATCATTTAAAAACTCTTACTTCTTTTTCTATCTGTCTCTACTGATTCTACCAACGTCAATGCAGGAGAACAGAACTTGGCAGAAATATTATGAGAGATATGACTATTCCAGCAGGAACAAAACAATGGGACTATAGGATGATAACAGGTCAACTCAACTGGCTTAAATAAGACAATATCTGGGCCGGGCGCGGTGGCTCACACCTATAATCCCAGCACTTTGGGAGGCCGAGGTGGGTAGATCACATGAGGTCAGGAGTTCAAGACCAGCCTGATCAACATGGAGAAACCCCATCTCTACTAAAAATACAAAATTAGCCAGGGTGGTGGCGCATGCCTGTAATCCCAGCTACTTGGGAGACTGAGGCAGGAGAATCGCTCGAACCCAGGAGGCGAGGTTGTGGTGAGCCGAGATAGCACCATTGCACTCCAGCCTGGGCAAAAAGAGCGAAACTTCGTCTCAAAAAAAAAAGCAACGAGACAATATCTTATGTCACATAACAAGAAGTCCTAATTAGGGCGCTGTCAAAACAAACCTGGTTAATCAAAGAGCTATGAAGTCTTTGTATCGTTCTGCTTTGCCATGTCTTCATGGTGTCTGTTTTGTCCACAGCATGGCTACAGAATTCCTTGGTACCATATGCAAGCATGCAAAGTCCAGAGGAAGAAAAGATAGCCTTTTTGTAGGTTTCTTTTAAAAGTGAGAAATATCTTCCCAAAAGGCACCAAGCTGACTTTCCCTCTGGTTCCAGTGGTCAGGTCTGTGAGACCCGTCCATGCCTAAAGCTATCCTTGGCAAGGGGAATGGGACCACCACGACTGACTCTGCACGTCAGGCTTTACCCTGAACTGAGATTGGACTTCTTTTCCTGAGGGGATTCTTGAATTAAAGTCCTTGTTTAGTTAACAAGAAAGAAGTGAGTGATGAATGTTAAGTATGCCATAAGGTCTAATATTTGGGGCAAGAGAGATGAATATTTGCTTGACCCTATTCTACGCCAAGGACTTTGCCTGGATTCTTTTACTTAATCCTTACAGTAAACCAAAGAAAATAATATGAGGACACTGTCATGCCCATTTTGCTGCTGATGAACCTGAGGCATAGAGAAGTTAATTAAACTGTTAAAGGTCACATAAGAGTCAGTGATAGAGTTATCATTCAAATTTGGGTCTGCTCGACCTCCAAGGGCATGCTTTTTCCATATCACACAGGTATCAAGGTAATACTTATTTGTCAGTATGTGTGTGAACCTTTTATAAATCTTTGGATGAAGCATCTTAGTTCCCAGCACATTGTAAGAGTATTACCTATGATTATAATTACACACATATAAATCTTATTATGCATGTAGTTTCGTGATGTGCTTTAAAAAATATTTGCCAACCTCATGAGTGAAAAAAAATAGACTTTGTTTTCATTTGCTTTAGTTTTCATAAGCTTCAGCAGTCTATTCCCCACCCAGCAAACAAAGGGGTCCATTAAGAAGGTAAGTCAAATATTGTCATTCCTCTGCTCAAAATCTCTGGTGGTTTCTCATCTCAGAGTAAAAGCCAAAACGGAAGTCCATACCATTGCTTTCCAGGTATTACAGAAACACAGAAACAGTAACCCCTCTGTCTCTGTCATCTTTTCTTTTTCTCTCTTTCTTTTTTTTTTTTTTTTTTGAGATAGCGTCTCACTCTGTCACCCAGGCTGGAGTGCAGTGGCACGATCTTGACTCACTGCATCAGTTACTTTTCCATCAAAATTCTTCCTACTATTCTGCTCTCCACTTGCCCACTTAGAAACACTGGCTTCTTGGCTCTTATTTAAACATGCCAAGCATCCTTCTGCCTCAGGGCCTTTGCACATGCTGTTCTCCCACCTGGAAATGTTTTTCCCACAGATATCTGTATGGCCAGCTCTCTCACCTCCTATACATCGTTGCTCAAATGTGACTTCATTGAGACCTTCAGTAACCAGTCCATGTACAATATTCTTTATCTTTCTTCCACAATTTTTGTGAAACTACTTATTTCCTTCTAACATACTAGCTCCATTAGAATAAGCATTTGTGTTTGTTTTGTCCAGTGATGTATCCTTTGTGCTAAGATCAGTGTCTAGCAGATAGTATATGCTCAATAAATATTTGTTGGCTGAGTGAATGTTTTAACATATAAATGACTGATAAATTATTCATATTTCTTCTTTTATGAACTGCTTGTTCTGTCTTTTACTTATTTTTCTATTGGGTGTTCAACATTTTTATTGATTTGCATGAGCTCCCTATATTTTAAGTATATCAGTCCTGTGTTGTTTATATTGCAAACATTCCCCCCATTTTTTCCTTGTCTTTTAATATTGTATGTATGTGTGTGAATGTGTGTGTGTGTGTGTTTAAAATATTTAAATTTTTACATAATCAAATCCACAAAACTTTTCCTCTGTAATACCGTGTTATCTTTATTAGGACAAATTAGCAAAAGAAATATTTTACTTCTAAATGTATTTAGTCAAAGGGTGAGTTGTGTTTGAAATTTTTTCTGCACTTATTACATCTGTGTTTCTATTATTCGTGGCAGTGGGTACTTAGCCAGAATATGATTTAAACTTTTTGATTGATAATCACATTTATATAGAATTGTTATTTTCATGACGATTTATCTGTTGAGCAAGAAAGGTTAAAACTGTAACTAAAGTCTCCCCTTTTATATTAAGGGAAATGATTTGATATACAGGATTATTAAAATTATAAAACATTTGTGTGTTTATAATACTTCACATCTTTTTTTTTAAAATTATAGTTTAAGTTCTAGGGTACATGTGCACAACGTGCAGGTTTGTTGCATATGTATACATGTGCCGTGTTGGTGTGCTGCACCCATTAACTCGTCATTTACATTAGGTATATCTCCTAATGCTATCCCTTCCCCCACCCCCCACAATAGGACCCGGTGTGTGATGTTCCCCTTCCTGTGTCCAAGTGATCTCATTGTTCAATTCTCACCTATGAGTGAGAACATGAGGTATTTGGTTTTCTGTTCTTGCGATAGTTTGCTGAGAATGATGGTTTCCAGCTGCATCTATGTCGCTACAAAGGACACGAACTTTGAGATGGAGTCTTGCTCTGTTGCCCAGGCTGGAGTGCAGTGGTGTGATCTCGGCTCACTGCAAGCTCTGCCTCCCAGGTTCATGACACTCTCCTGCCTCAGCCTCTGGAGTAGCTGGGACTACAGGCGCCTGCTACCATGCCCGGCTAATTTTTTCTTTTTTTTTTTGTATTTTTAGTAGAGACGGGGTTTCACTGTGTTAGCCGGGATGGTCTCGATCTCCTGACCTTGTGATCCGCCTGCCTCGGCCTCCCAAAGTGCTGGGATTACAGGCGTGAGCCACCGCGCCCTGCCCAAATAAAGTTTTAAATCGATTCCTCATTTAACGTAGAAACAAAGGCGTATTAGGCTATAAATGTAATCATTAGGATCTTATATCACTGAAATAGTAATGATGATACAGTCTACATACAAATTCAATTGTGTGTTTGATGATAAGTCCTTTCAAAACTGAACTTGAGCTGTGCATGGTGGCTCACACCTGTAATCCCAGCACTTTAGGAAGCCAAGGCAGGCGGATTACCTGAGGTCAGGAGTTTGAGACCAGCCTGGCCAACATGGTGAAACCCTGTCTCTACCAAAAATACAAAACTTGGCTGGGTGTGGCGGTGCGCGCCTGTAATCCTAGCTACTCAGGAGGCTGAGGTGGGAGAATCGCTTGAACCCAGGAGGCAGAGGTTGCAGTGAGCTGAGATCATAGCACTGCACTCCAGCCTGGGCAACAGAGTGAGACTGCATCTCAAAAAAACAAAACGAAACTTGAACTTCGTTGCATACATTTAACTTTATTTATTCTACCCCCTTCCCTGAATTTGAAATGTTAAAAATGTCTGGTTGTTTAACATGACATTTTGAATTTTTACAGATACAATTTTCATGAACTAAATTTTAAATTCACAGTATTTTAATTTAAAATGCTACTAAGCTAGGCACGGTGGCTCACACCTGTAATCCCAGCCCTTTTGGAGGCCAAGGTGGGAGGATCACTTGAGCCCAGGAGTTCATCAAGACCAGCCTGGGCAACATAGTGAGATCTTGTCTCTACAAAAAAATATATATATATATAAAAATTAGCCAGGCCTGGTGGCATATGCCTGTAGTCCCAGCTACTGGGGAGGCCAAGGTGGGAGAACTGCTTGAGCTTGGGAGGTCCAGGCTGCAGTGAGCCAACATGGCACCACTGCACTCCAGCAACGAAGTGAGACCCTGTCTCAAAAAAAAAAAAAAAAAAAAAAAAGTTACCAGAAAAATATACAAATATCATTACGCTGCTTTTAGGAAACAAAATCACAATTCTTCATTCCTTCCTTCCTTCATTTATTTATTTATTTATTTATTTATTTTTTGAGGCAGTCTCCCTCTGTCACCTAGGATGGAGTGCAGTGGCATGATCTCAGCTCACTGCAACCTCTGCCTCCAGGGTTCAAGTGACTCTCCTACCTCAGCCTCCCGGATAGCTGGGACTACAGGCATGTGCCACCATGCCCGGCTAATTTTTTTATATTTTTAGTAGAGATGGGGTTTCACCATGTTGGTCAGGCTGGTTTTGAACTCCTGACCTCAAGTGATCCGCCGGCCTCAGCCTCCCAAAATGCTGGGGTTACAGTCGTGAGCCACCTCACTCGGCCCTTTCCTTTATTTATGTTTGTTTGTTTGTTTTTTGTTGCTTAGAAGCAGTGCTTCCATTTCATTATTTGATCATCGCTTTTTAAATTATTTTATTTATTTATTTTTTTAAGAGACAGACTCTTACTCTATTACCCAGGCTAGAGTGCAGTGATAAGATCAGTTCATTACAGCCTCAAACTTCTGGGCTCAAGTGATCCACCCACCTAGCCTCCTGAGTAGCTGGGACCACTGGCATGTGACACCACATTGGCTAATTGTTTTTTGTTTTTTGTTTTTGTAGAGACAGGGTCTCATTTTGTTGCCCAGGCTGGTCTTGAACTCCTGGCTTCAAGCAATCCTCCCACCTCGGCCTTCCAAATTGCTGGGATTACAGGTGTAAACCACCGTGCCTGGCCTAATCATGCCTTTATAAAAAAAATCATTTTTTTTAGAGAACAGGTCTCACTATGTTGGTCAGGCTGGACAGGAACTCCTGAGTTCAAGTGATCCTTATCCTCAGCTTCCCCCTGTACCCCACTCAATCATGTCTTTTTATTATAACTGATTCTGATGGTATGCTGACAGATATATAAATTAATCCGGTCCTTTGGAACTTAAAAATAATACAATGAAAAAAATCATTTTTGTGGTGTGGTGCATCATAAAGCTATTTATTTATTTATTTATTGAGATGAAGTTTTGCTCTTGTCGCCCAGGCTGGAGTGCAATGACGCCATCTCGGCTCATTGCAACCTACGCCCCTCCCGGTTCAAGCGATTCTGCAGCCTCAGCCTCCCGAGTAGGTGGGATTACAGGCGCGCGCTACCACGCCCAACTAATTTTTGTAGTTTTAGTAGAGGCGGGGTTTCACCACGTTGGCCAGGCTGGTTTCCAGCTCCTGACCTCAGGTGATCCACCCTCCTTGGCCTCCTACAGGCGTGAGTCACAGCCCCCGCCCAATGAAGCATTTTAATGCATTTTTCCTCAAAGTATTGATAAACTTCAACTTGTTTTGGGTAAAATTATTTCCCCCTTTCTACCCACAATAAAATGAGTAATTTAAGTCCTTAACCTACACATTATTCTTACATTGGTATATTTAATAAGAGCTGCGCTAATATTATATCTGAATAATGAAATAAGAGAAACCAAAAAAGAAAAATTTGTCATAAAGCCCTATTCTCCTACATTAGATTATGTGCATGGCACACACAGGGATCAGCTTAAACTGGGTGAAACTTACATGGAGTTAGAATTCCTGGCTTCCTATCATTCAGTGGCTGTGTGGCTAAGAAGACTTTAATGTTGTAGGACCTTTAAAATGGGCTGTAACTCAAAGGCCCTTCTTCTGGAGTTGTTGTGAATCACGTGGGGTAATATACTATTTTACAAGATGGATGTGTAAGCCCTGAAGGTGGAGCAGATTTGCAAGCCTTCTTTCAGCCTGGGGACAGTAGGATGACTCATGAGCCAATTCTTCTCTCCTTCCCGTCATTTCGGGTCCAACTCTTCCTCCTGTAGTCCACAAAAGAGCACGGCTGACCGGCTGACCGAGACCAAGCAGAGAACCCAGTAGGGTTTGTGACCACGTTCAGATCAGCAGAACGCAGAGCAGAACGGTCCGAGTACTGCCGCCTACAGCCACTTTCCTCTCTTTAAGCCTCAGCTGCTGCTCTAGGTGTAAAACCGGCATAAAATAGTACTACCTACCTTACAGAGTTGCTCGGAGGATTGAAGGAGATAATGTAAGAGAGTTTGGCTAGTTTGGCTATGCTGGACATTTTCTCTTTTCTAACGTCTCTCTTCCCCTCCTAATGAAACCTCCTCTGAAGCTCGCTAACCATAGCAGGGCTTGCAGCTTCAAAATAACCTTTCGGTCAAGATCTTGAAATTAGTATGATTTGGGGCCGGGCGCGGTGGCTCAAGCCTGTAATCCCAGCACTTTGGGAGGCCGAGACGGGTGGATCACGAGGTCAGGAGATCGAGACCATCCTGGCTAACACGGTGAAACCCCGTCTCTGCTAAGAAATACAAAAAACTAGCCGGGCGAGGTGGCAGGCGCCTATAGTCCCAGCTACTGGGGAGGCTGAGGCAGGAGAATGGCGTGAACCTGAGGCAGGAGAATGGCATGAACTGGGGAGGCGGAGCTTGCAGTGAGCTGAGATCCGGCCACTGCACTCCAGCCTGGGCGACAGAGGGAGACTCCGTCTCAAAAAACAAAAAAACAAAAAAAAAGAAATTAGTATGATTTAAATCAGTGCAGTAACACTAAGGTGTAAAAGACTGTTACCCACAGGTGGCTTTAAAAGAGGATTAGCTGACTGGAAGAATTTTAGAAAACATGGAAACTTTTTTTTTGTACGTGGATGAATAGAATTCCCTGATCTCCTTATCCCCACCACTTAAACCATGCCTGTGGGTGACCGTGGAAGGCTGATTGTGGCGGGGACATTTACAAAGCACATTTAATTAATAAGCACTCGATTGTTCTGTAACTATAGAACTAGTTCACCCTTCAGTTGCACTGAGTGCGCCTAAGATAACGATCTTATCTGGAAGTGAGCCCTCGCTAGAAAGAAGGGGAAAAGGATAAGACCGAAGCTCAAATGAATGACCAGAAAGGATGTTTTCATTCGAATAAACTCAACCCAGTTGTTGACCTCCGCACCCATCTCTGCCAACTTGAAATCCTCCAGGCGGGGCGAGCTGCTGGGGTTCAGGACGGCTGCAGGAAGCCGTGGGACGTGGGGGGCCCTTCCACAGGGCCGGGCAACCCCCACCCACCCCCACCCACCCCCACAGGACCCTGGGAGGGGGACGAGCAGGGTGTGGACAGCAGAGAAAGTTCCCCGCTCTGCCCCCGCCCTCTCCGAAACTCGAGCCAGCAAGGCTGGGGGCGGGCGGACGGCTCGCAGAGGAATTTGCAGTTTCCGGGAGGTTGAGGAAGCGACCCGAGCACAGCTCCACCAGATGCAGCCCTAGTGCCCGGCTTTCCGGGTTCCGCGACGCTGCCGGGAGAAACCCGCGCGCCTGGAAGGGGCGGGCTGGGCCGGGCTCCCCCCACCTGCGGGCGGGCGAGGAGGGTCGGGCCCGCGCCGGGTGGGGCTCGGCCGGTCGCCCGTCCGGGGCGGAGCCCAGGGAGGCGGGGTCGAGGGCGCACCGGGGCCGAGCCGCGCCTGGAGCCGGGCGGGGAGGCGACGGGAGGGGCCGGGACGCCTGATTGAGCGGCGGCCGCAGCTGCAGCAGGACGGCCCGGGGCCGCGCGCCGGGAACCTCGCGGGGCTGGCGGGCGCCGCACCCCCTCCCTGGCCGCCTGCGCCCCCGGGAGGCCGCCCGGGCGCTACGGGACCGGCAGCATGAGCAGCGGCTACAGCAGCCTGGAGGAGGACGCCGAGGACTTCTTCTTCACCGCCAGGACCTCCTTCTTCAGGAGAGCGCCTCAGGGCAAGCCCCGCTCCGGCCAGCAAGTGAGTGCGAGCGGCGGGCGCTGCAGTCTGCGTCCCGGAGCTCCAGGGAACCCGCCAGCCCGCACCCCCTGACTCCACGTGTCTCTGCGGGGCGCTCGGGGGATGCTCGCCGGGAAGGAGGAACGGGCCAAGAAGTGGCTTCTGCCTTTTCGGGTCCCGGGAACGTGCCTGGAGCTTGTGCATGTGGGCGAGAGAAGGCGGAGGAAGGGCGGGGAGGCTGAGGGCCGGCTTCTGCCTTCCGCGCCAGATGGCCTCTGCAGCTCCATCTCGGGCCGCCGCCTGCGGGGAGCAGTCCCGGAGCCAGCAGGCGTCCCCGGGCCTCTCCCCCATGTTTCCCCTTAGCGTCCCCGCTGGGTCGACGGTCGGGTTCGCGCGCCTGTCCTTCCTGTTAGTCTGCTCACTCATCTGTGGCCCCCGGAGTGGCTTGGGGTCAACGTGTAATAGCTAGGGGTGGCCAGGTGACCTGGCCTCCCCTCTTCCTGGGCCGGGCGCCGCGGTGGGGTGGGGGTCCAGGGGTACCGCGGGCCTCGCTACCGTAGGCGCTAACTAAATCTCGGTTGCGGGACTCAGGGTTGTGCGTTTCCTGTAACGCTAGGTTTTTTGGTGCCCAGATGTTTTGCAAACAAGCTCCGATGCTAAATACTAGCCAGCGACAGCTAACCTTTTGGCCGGTTTCTTCCTTTTTTGGAGGCAGCACGCCGTGGGAAGCACGACTTGGGAAAAGATGGGAAGGGAACTTGTGCCAGTTTCGCCAGCCGTAGCCGTGTTTCTTAGGGAGGCCTTCCCGAAACGGGGCACGTCGGCTGGACTGAGGACCCCGGTGCTAGAACCCGCGGCCTCCTGGCACTGGGAGCCGCACCAGGGAGCCGGGCCAACCCGCTCACATCAGATTACAGAAGATCGTAATGGAACAAATTTGTTGCTTTTAGAAAATAGGCGTTTGCCAGACATTTCTATTAATACCAGACTGAGACCTAGAGACTAGAAGCAAGAAGAATCGTTCAGGGGCCGGATGATAACTTTTTCTGGTGGGTGTGGGAGGGTGCAATCTGTCAGGGTGGTCTTGCCAGACCTCTTAAGTTTAGCCACTTGCTGAAGTAAAATTCTTTCTAAAATTCGGAAGTTGTAGTCTTTTCAGGCTCTTAAGTCTCAAACCAGGAGGAGGAGAGGAGACGGTGAAGGGTAAGCTAAAGTCAAGTGCCCTTATTCAGTAACCGCAGTTAATCTCCAGTCAAGTCCCAGTGCCATAGTTGTCCGTCTTGTATTGTTTCTAAGACTTAAGGCCCCACTATTTACGAGTCACTTTGAGTGGGATCTCTTACTTTCCGCAGAGTGTGTTCTAAAAGCATGAGATTTTGCTGTGAAGTTTGGAAGTTGGAAATGCCCTCCCCTCCCCACGCCTACCCTCCCTGGGTTATAGAAAAATTGCATTTGCTTATGCTTTTTCCATTTTGCTTTTCTCTTTCTTGGCTCTCTCTTCCCCTTGTCCGTTTTGCATTTTCTCCTTTCGTTTATGTTGCTTTCATCACTTGACATGAAAAGGAACTCATGCTAGTTTGAAGTTTATTCCAGAGGTGTCTGCTAATCTGAAAACTAGCTGGTTCTTGGATTCTCCAGGGGTGAGATGCCACAAGGGCCAAAGTATTCAGATTGGAATTGTATGACAATCCTTTAGTGCTTTAAAGAGTAAAGACATCAGATTTCTTTTCCAGGTTTATATGCATTTAGCATTTTTTTTTTTTTTTTTTTTTTTTGAGATGGAGTCTCACTGCATTACCCAGGCTGGAGTGCAGTCGTGTGATCTCAGCTCACTGCAACCTCTGCTTCCCTGGTGCAAGCGATTTCCTTGCCTCAGCCTCCCAAGTAGCTGAGATTACAGGCATGCACCACCACATCTGGCTAATTTTTGTATTTTTAGTAGAGATGGGATTTCACCATGTTGGCCAGGCTGGTCTCCAACTCCTGGCCTCAGGTAATCTGCCAGCCTCGGCCTCCCAAAGTGCAGGGATTACAGGTGTGAGCCACCGCCCCTGGCGCATTTATTGTTTCTATGTTGTATGCATTAATTTATGTAATATTCATCTAGCATATATACTCAGGGTAGTAGTATTTAGCATTTAGAATTAGTCTAACGTTAATATGTATTTTGAAATAATGTGTTGGAAATCAGGACAGGAAAACATAGTTCCGTGCTTGAAGAGCTTCATATGTGTATCTGAAGTTTTATTGCCTGCATATTTTTCCCTTCTAATATAAGACATGTAAGGTGCTGAGTTGTAGGAGTTATTTGCCAGGCGAAGTGTTCTAAACTGAATTTTAGTGGGCATTGTGGTTTATTTAAAGAGGTGATACGAATGTTTTAAAATTCCTGGTAAGATTGGTGAATTAGGGAAGTAAAACATCATAAATTTAAAGCAAAGCGCTCTTAATGTAGAACGTTTCTTTTCTCTAAGGTTAGATAAGCTTTTTTCTTCATTTTCATGCTGATGATTATAAGAATAAGATAAGCACTTCTGACATATAGCATAGTAGTGAAATTTATCCTTTCTCTAGAGAGATGGAAAGAGAGGTGTTGCTAGAAGGATCTATTAGAGATACAGTGATTTTTTTTTGGATGTTGTACCACCTAGTGGAAAAGTGAGAAAAATTAGGTTTCTAGAATTCTTGAAAATATGCTGAGAAAACAAGATGTTTGTGGTAAATGCAGAGTGGGGAGAAAGGGGTGAGGGAGCGGGTGGACTAGAAATTTCTTTCTTCTCTTGCCAGGCAAGGGAACATAGCCTAACTTCTTTCTATCCCCAACAGTAACAAAACCTTATAGATATAAAGAAAATATGGCCGGGCGCGGTGGCTCAAGCCTGTAATCCCAGAACTTTGGGAGGCCGAGACGGGCGGATCACGAGGTCAGGAGATCGAGACCATCCTGGCTAACCCCGTGAAACCCCGTCTCTACTAAAAAATACAAAAAACTAGCCGGGCAAGGTGGCGGGCGCCTGCAGTCCCAGCTACTCGGGAGGCTGAGGCAGGAGAATGGCGTAAACCCGGGAGGCGGAGCTTGCAGTGAGCTGAGATCCGGCCACTGCACTCCAGCCTGGGTAACAGAGCGAGACTCTGTCTCAAAAAAAAAAAAAAAGAAAATATTATCATTTTTTTTTCCTTATTTTAAACCCCATTCTTAACAACAACAACAACAACAAAATGGAAAAGGGTTAAAAACCTGTCTAGGCCAGGTGTGATAGCTCATACCTGTAATCCCAGCACTTTGGGAGGCTGAGATGGGAGGATTGCTTAAGCCCAGGAGTTCGAGAACAGCCTGGACAACATGGCAAAACCCCGTCTCTACAAAAAAAATGCAAAAATTAGCCAGGCATGGTGGTACCCGCCTGTAGTCCCAGCTGCTTGGCAGACTGAGGTGGGAGTATTGCTTAAGGCTGGGAGGCAGAGGTTGCAGTGAGCTGTGATTGCACCACTGCACTCCAGCCTGGGCAACAGAGCGAGACCCTGTCTCAAAAACAAAACTGTCTAAAAGATATAAAGGGAATGAACATAAAACTTTTTGTGGCAGTTTGAATGTTATGTTTATTGTATCCCCAGGGTCTGGATCAGTACCTGATATACAGTAGTTGCTCAGTGAATGCAAGCTGAATGAATGAATGTTTTTCTGATTTGATAATAACTGGATTTTTTTTATTTTTTTGAGATGGAGTTTTGCTCTTGTTGCCCAGGCTGGAGGGCAATGGCGCGATCTCGGCTTACTGCAACCTCTGCCTCCTGGGTGCAAACGATTCTCCTGCCTCAGCCTCCCAAGTAGCTGGGATTACAGGCGCCTGCCACCATGCCCAGCTAAATTTTGTAGTAGAGACGGGGTCTCACCGTGTTGGCCAGGCTGGTCTTGAACTCCTGACTGCAGGTGATCCACCCACCTCAGCCTCCCAAAGTGCTGGGATTACAGGTGTGAGCCACTGCGCCTGGCCCCTGATCTTTACCATTTTCAAATGTACTCTATCTTATGGTTCTCCCAAAAACTGTATGAAACATTAACTTAATGAAAGGGGGAGGTATTATTTAGTGATTGTGTAAGGCCCACACCTAGATAGCAAGAAGGCTGGAACTCAGGTTTTCTGACTCAAATTACACTCTCCATTTTGTTGCTTTTTAGCTATAAAAATAATTTTACGGCCCCATATTCCCTTTGCAAATAAGGACACCTAAAATTTAAGAGTTTCTTAAAAATTTTTTTTTTTTTTTGAGATAGATTCTCACTATGTTCCCCAGACTGGAGTGCAGTGGCGGGATCTTGGCTCACTGCAGCCTCTGCCTCCCAGGATCAAATGATTCTCATACCTCAGCCTCCTGAGTAGCTGGGATTACAGGCATCTGCTGCCAGGCCTGGCTTTTTTTTTTTTTTTTTGTATTTTAGTCGAGACAGGGTTTTGCCATGTTGGCCAGGCTGGTCTTGAACTTCTGACCTTAAGTGATCTGTCCTCCTTGGCCTCCCAAAGTGCTGGGATTACAGGCATGAGCCACCGTGCCTGGCCGTTTCTTAAAATTTCAACTCCCTGACGTGCACATATTGTCATGACAGTGTTTATAATTTGTATTTGTGGATTCCTTGTGTTTCAAAGGATCCACCTAATCATTGTTTTCAGCAGAATCAAAAATGTGGACAGTTCTGTAATTTATTATATGCCTTCTTGATTTCCCACCAAAATCAAACTGCCTGTAAATAGAGGACACATTCAAATTTCCAAAGAGTAGAAATGGTCTAAAATTATAATCTGTTGGAGTGTGTCTTATCTCTTAGCTAAGCTCCCTCTCCTGAGCCTTTGGTAGTTCATGGGAATAAGGAAATGAGACAGTTTGCTTTAGAAGTAGGATAGTCAAGAAGTCTTGAGAAACGTGAAATTGTCTTCTGAACAACCCACACATAAAAAAAATTGTGCTAAAGAATTTTTCAGTAAGTAAGCCTATGAGACTCCACATAGCAGGCCTCATCTTCACCCTTTTGGTTTTCCCTTTCTTATTCAAATACTTTTGTGCCTCAGTTATTTGGTTGTGTCTTACTGCTAGAATCAATAGTAATGAGCTGCACTCTTTTATTAGTGTTTCCATTAGAAGTTTCAGAGCTAGATCACTGGGGTAAAAGGATCGTGGTTTATGACATTATAGGTATTTTGACTATACTAGCCGTTTTTTTTTTTTTTTTTTTTTTTTGAGATGGAGCTTCGCTCTTGTCGTCCAGGCTGGAGTGCAGTGGTGTAATCTCGGCTCTCTGCACCCTGTGCCTCCTGGGTTCAAGTGATTCTCCTGCCTCAGCCTCCCGAGTAGCTGGGATTACAGGTGCCCGTCACAATGCCCAGCTAATTTTTTGTATTTTTAGTAGAGACAGGCTTTTGCCATGTTGGGCAAGCTGGTCTTGAACTCCCGATCTCAGGTGATCCACCCACCTCGGCCTCCCAAAGTGCTAGGATTACAGACGTGAGCCACTGCTCCTGGCATATACTAGCTTTTTAAATGCTAATTTTTAATTCCCGTATTATGGAGCATAAACATTTTCACTAGACATTTTGCCTAGCGCAACGTGATTTACACATCTTGTCTGCATGTCTGATGTGTTCTGTTCTTACATGATATTAATCCATTGGAATTTTGTGTTTGTGTGAGCAAGATTCACAAAGGCATATTCCTTTAAATGAATTTCAAGAAAATTAGTTTCTAGTCTTATAAAGCCTCATATTTGAGCAATATACTCCTTATCCCATTTCTTCTTCTGGCTAACTCGCAAGATTTGGAATTATTTGGAAAGCAGTGACACAAAACATTTTTGAAAAGAAAGGCTAAAAATATCCAATAATGTGGTTTTTCTTTTTAGACTTCCTTTGGCAGTCAGTGCCTGTCATACTGTTAACATTCTTTTTCTGGGAGAAAAAAAGACCGAGGCTGACCAAATGCTTTCTAGTGTGGCCTGATTACCAGCTCTTAGCCCTGGGCATTAGCCCTTGCATTTTCCACCCCCAGTCTCCAAGCAGAAGTAGCTGTCTTTAAATAAAGGTCCCAGTTTGAAACATGCATTTCACTCCTAATTTGGCCAAAGGCCATTGGCTAGCAGTCCCTCTTCAGAGGGGATGGTGAAAAGACAGTAGGATATATGATAAATGCATGCAAAGGAGCTTCTCTTCTATATGACAAATCTTGGCTAACTTAGCCTCTTTATATCTTCCTTTCTTTGAAGAGCTACACACATTTGCCTTGTAGGAAGTTTTTATTCTCATCACAAGCAGGCCTCTATTACAAGGCCCCCGTTTATTGTTCACCCTGTGATGTAATAACTTTGAGGACTTTAGCCATGTTAGCCTTCTCTTTAATTCCTTTCAGGCCCCATCCCCATCTTGGAACCATGGCCAGGAGTTGCCGCCCTCCATTCTCCTTAACATGTCTACTCAAAAAAGTCTAAAAGCCCTCTGTTCTTTCCCTTCATAGCAAAAATTACAATTTGTCATTATATTTTGTTTAATGAGGACCGAGATTAGCATTTTTTACCTACTACATAAAATAAATTCTTAGCAGTTAAGGTGCTTGAAAAAATGAAAGCCTGCTCATTTTGGATGGATGTCCCAGTATTTGGTACTGTTAGTTTTCCTTTATACACGAATGTACACAGTGTCTCCCCCTTTCCAAACTAGACCATAAGCCTTCACAGTATCTTACTGGTAGTAGTGATTTAAAATGGTATGGTATTGGTGATACCTGTGATTACTGGTTAGTCAAAATTCACTTTATATACTTTTCCCTTGTTTTAAGAAAACTCATCATGTATTTGTTAATCTATTTAGTTGACAATTTATTGAGTGCCTACTATGTGCCAGATACTGTTCTAGGCTCCGGGGTTAGGGTGGTGAACAATATACAGTCCCTAGCCTCTTTTGGCAATGTTTTTAAAAAGCTTACCCGTGGCCGGGCGCGGTGGCTCAAGCCTGTAATCCCAGCACTTTGGGAGGCCGAGACGGGCGGATCATGAGGTCAGGAGATCGAGACCATCCTGGCTAACATGGTGAAACCCCGTCTCTACTAAAAATACAAAAAACTAGCCGGGCGTGGTGGCGGGCGCCTGTAGTCCCAGCTACTCCCAGCTACTTGGAGGCTGAGGCGGGAGAATGGCGTGAACCCGGGAGGCGGAGCTTGCAGTGAGCCGAGATCGCGCCACTGCACTCCAGCCTGGGCGACACAGCGAGACTCCGTCTCAAAAAAAAAAAAAACAAAACAAAACTAGCCGGGCGAGTTGGCGGGCGCCTGTAGTCCCAGCTACTTGGGAGGCTGAGGCAGGAGAATGGCGTGAACCTGGGAGGCGGAGCTTGCAGTGAGCTGAGATCGTGCCACTGCACTCCAGCCTGGGCGACAGCGCGAGACTCCGTCTCAAAAATAAATAAATAAATAAATAAAATAAAAAGCTTACCCAATAGGCAAATGAAAATGTCTCTCTTAATTTTTCCCTAAAGAGCTTGCTCCTTTAGTGTATTTGAGGAAACTTTGAAATGTAGTTTTTCAGGAACACACCTATTTTGTAGTGCGGTAAAGCTATACATTGATTGATTGACTGAGTGATACGCAGTCTTGCTCTACCGCTCAGGCTGGAGTGCGATGGTGCGATCTCTCCTCACCGCAACCTCCGCCTCCTGGGTTCCAGCGATTCCCCTGCCTCAGCCTCCCCAGTAGCTGAGATTACAGGCGCGCGCCACCACGTGCAGCTAATTTTTTGTATTTTTAGTAGAGATGGGGTTTCACCATGTTGGCCAGGCTGGTCTTGAACTCCTGACCTTGTGATCCACCCGCCTTGGCCTCCCAAAGTGTTGGGATTACAGGAAAGAGCTACTGCGCCTGACCCTACACATCTATTTAGATGGGAATGTTGACGTGGAAATGTATCCCTTCCTGTTTTACATCCCTGTGTAAAACAATTGCATTTCCTTATTGATGACTGTCTTCCAACAGAAACATAATCATCTTCAAGGTTAGAAAATGTTTTTTTAGTAACTTCAACCAGAGTTAACTGAACTGGTTAATTCACCAAAATGTTAACCAAAATTAACCAAAGAAATCAACCAAATTTGGTTTATTTTCCAGCTCTTTTTTTTTTTTCTTTTCTTTTTTCGTTTTTAAAGAGATGGGATCATTCTATGTTGCCCAAGCTAACCTGCAGTTGTTATTCACAGGCATGATAATAGTGCCCTCTAGCCTCGAACTCCTGGGCCCACATGATCCTCCTGCCTCAGCCTCCTGAGTATTCCTGGTTTTTCTTAATAGTTTAAACAGATAGTTCTGGTTTGGCTATCAGTAGTGTTGTTAAATAACTTTTGTTTGCTTAATGTTTTTGTTTTTTTTTGAGATGAGTCTTGATCTGTTGCCCAGGCTGGAGTGCAGTGGTGTGATCTCGGCTCACTGCAACCTCCGCCTCCTGGGTTCAAGCAATTCTCCTGCCTTAGCTGGGAGTACAGGGGCATGCCACCATCCCCAGCTAATTTTTGTATTTTTTAAGTAGGGACAGGGTTTTACCACGTTGGCCAGACTGGTCTCAAACTCCGGACCTCATGATTCTCCCGCCTCGGCCTCCCAAAGTGCTGGGATTACAGGTGTCAGTCACCGTGCCTGGCCCTTTTTTTTTTTTTTTTTAAATGGAGAGGGCCAGATAATGCTCTAGGAAGGATGTCAGAACCCATAAAAAATGATGAGTGTGTGAAATATATGTAAAAACCTATGTAACAAATCAGAAAATATATTCTGAGATAGAAGTGACCATTCTAAAACTGTGCTGTACAATACAGTCACTAGCCACATGTAGTTTTTGAGCACTCAAGAGGTGGCTAGTCTGAATTGAGATTGCTGTGAAAAATACACACTGGATTTTGAAGACTAGAAAGAAGTAATGTAAAATATATTATCATAATTGAAAAATTGCAATTACATGTTGAAATGATAATATTTGATAATATTTGAGTTAAGTAAGTTTAATGTTACTTATTTTTTGCATGGCTACTGGAAAACTGAAAATGATGCATGTGGCTCGCATTATATTTTTGTTGAACAATGCTGTTTGCTAAAGCAGAGCTGGCAGCCCTTGCCGGAGGTTTGAATCTCCATTGTTTTGGTGGCTGCAGATGGATGGATGTGGGGGTACCAGCCTGGTGTGTTGGAAAGATTTTTCTTTGTGAAGGGGAACTTGCCCTTTACTGTTGGGGATAGTTTCTTCTCAGCCTATCCAGGGACACACCAGCATTTTGGGGTTGTGAAACTTTTGTGTGAGGAACTTCCCCTTTTTTTTTCACATGAGCCAATAAGATAAAACTGACCTAATGACATTCTCAGTGCAACTCTGCCTTCAGTTTATGGAGAGAAGAGGGCTCATGTTTCATAGAGTATTAAAGCAGTAAGCTTAATATTTTGCATTTTATGGACTGTAATTGCTAACTTCTGCTACATGATTCAGTCAGCTAAGAATAATTTACTAATTATATATTGCAGCACTCGGTTCTTTTTCCAGATGCTAAACAAAGTGAGATAATTAGAGGAGGAAAAAGGGTGAGTTTGGGAATTAGAGACCAGAAGGATAGATTTAGAAGATCTTGGAGTTAACAGACTTAGAATATAATCAGCAAAGGGTTCACTTAAAATTAGTGCAGGTTGCCAGGCATGGTGGCTCACGCCTGTAATCCTAGCACATTGGGAGGCCGAGGTGAGTGGATCACGAGGTCAGGAGTTCAAGACCAGCCTGGCCAATATAGTGAAACCCCATTTCTACTAAAAATACAAAAATTAGGCGGGCATGGTGGCGCATGCCTGTACTCCCAGTTACTCAGCAGGCTGACGCAGGAGAATCGCTTGAACCCGGGAGGTGGAGGTTGTGGTGAGCCGAGATCGCGCCACTGCACTCCAGCTTCGGCCACAGAGTGAGACTTCATATCAAAAAACAAACAAACAAAAAAAAGAAATTAGTGTAGGTTGACCAAGTGTGTGTGTGTTGTGTGTGTGTGTGTGTAGTTTTCTAAATTCATTTTCCAAGTATTGAATATTCACAGTGACGCTAGACTTAAGTGCTAGAGATTCGGTGGTGAATAAAACAGATTGAAACCTGCCTTTATGGGGGGCCTATATAGGTTCGTCTGAATTTGACTAGTCTAGATACTTCTTATAAGTGAATTTGTACAGTAATTGTCTTTTTGTGACTGGCTTAGTTTACTTAGCTTGATGTCCTCAAGATTTATTCATGTTGGAGTATGTGTCAGAATTTCCTTCCTTTTAAAGGCCGAATAATATATCCATTGTATGTATGTATCACTTTTTGTTGATCCATTCATCCTTCCATAGACATTTGGATTGCTTCCACCTTTTGGCTTTTGTGAATAATGCTGCTATGAACATGAGTGTACAAATATCTCTTAAAGACCCTTCTTAAAACTTTTTGCGATATATACCCATAAGTAACAATTGCTCTAGAACTCTAGAATCATATGGTAATTCTGTTTTTAATTTTTTGAGGGCTACTATACTGACAAATTTGAGTCCTTATTTAAACCCATGATTATGGAATACTGCTGCTTGATTTCAACTGTCATTTGGTTGTCTACATTGTATTTTATTGAATTGGCATTATTCCCCAAATATTGGAAAATGTGGAGGTTTCTAATTTTTGCTACTGTAAATAGCACTAATAAATACCTTGAACATGAAACCTTTTCCATTATGGATTAATTTTATAGGATAGTTGTACAAAAATGGAATTTTACTGATTATGAGGGTGTGACTTTTTATGACGGTAGTTATATATTGCCAATATTTGTCTATTTTTAAGTTTCATTACATCCTTACCTCCATTGGATATAGTCATTAAAACAGAGAAAGAAAACTTCAATAACTAAAGGCACCTTATTGCTATTTAATTTGCCTTCTATTATTATTATTATTATTATTATTATTATTATTATTATTTTTTAGCATTGACATTCGTATTTTAATAAAGGATAATAAAAGACAAATTACAGCCAACTGTTAAAGCCTTTTTTTTTTTTTTTAATTCTATGGTATAACAAAATCAGTTCAGGGGCTTTTTTTTCTGAACAAATGATCATGATCCCTTGGTCTTTCCTGTGGCATGCTCCTAACAACAACCCTCTATGTCTAATCAGTCACCTATCAAGTGGCAAGTCTTTCACATTTGCTGCTTATAATTCCTAAATGGTCCATATTGAGTATTTTCATTTTTGGGTAAGGGAAAAAGCATTTTGGTCCATTAATTCACCCACTCGCTCCTGGAGGACATTAACCAATTCTGCTATTACAAAGACGTGAGTGTCATCAATGTCTTGAATGATGAACTTCTTCCCCAGGGCATTGGACTCATCCAAGTACAGCAGAAACTGCTTCATGGCAGGATCACATTCTATAAGCACTCCTTTCAAGACGTTGACCATGTTTTCTTAGTCAGAAGGTTCAGATGACCTCAAGAATGCTCAGCCCACAGATGCAGAAGCGCCTCGGCGTCGCCCCCTTTATTATTTTTTAAATTATTTATTATTATTTTTTGAGATGGAGTTTTGCTCGCCACCCAGGCTGGAATGTATGGCACGATCTTGGCTCACTGCAACCTCCGCCTCCGCCTCACTGCAACAGGAGAACCAAGCGATTCTCCTGCCTCAGTCTCCTGAGTAGCTGGGATTACAAGTGCCCGCCACTACACCCTGCTAATTTTTGTATTTTTAATAGAGATAGTGTTTCACCATGTTGGCCAGGCTGGTCTCAAACTCTTGACCTCAGGTAATCCACCCGCCTCGGCCTACCAAAGGGCTGAGATTACAAGCATGAGGCACTGCACCCGGTGCATTCCTTTAATTAACTGTGAATTTAATACTTTTTTAATACTTCTGAGTAAATCTCCCCCGTGTGAGAACTGTCCATGCATGACCTTTGCGCATTTGTCTATTAGGTAGGCAAAATCTTGAGAGCACTGCTCGAGTCTGTGCATTTTTAGTTGGGTAGATGGTTCTCCTTTTTTGAGGTCAGCTGAACTTCAGGGTTTTTTTTGACTTACACTGTTTGTACCAAAGGGATAATACATATTTAGGCTTTTTTTTTTTTTTTTTTTAAGAGGGAGTTTTGCTCATGTTGCCCAGGCTGGAGTGCAGTGGCACGATCTCGGTTCACCACAGCCTCCGCCTCCCAGTTCAAGCAATTCTCCTGCCTCATCTTCCCAAGTAGCTGGGATTACGGGCATGCGCCACTATGCCCAGCTAATTTTTGTATTTTTAGTAGAGATGGGATTGATCAGACTGGATGGTCTTGAACTCCTGATCTCAGGTGATCCACCCACCTGGGCCTCCCAAAGTGCTGGGATTACAGATGTGAGCCCCCGCGCCCAGCCCAGGCATTTTGAAATACTTAAGAATGTGTTTCAGGCTGATATCACTGAAACTCAGAAAAATACTGTAGTTACAACATGGGGAAGGCATTGCTAAGAAAGCATCACCATAAATAAACCCGTGGGATTCAGAAGGTGGGGAGTTGGGTGATGTGTTTTCTACTAACCATGTTTTTTTTGAAAAAGGGTGACTAGGAAGTTCCTGTTTATCTTTGAATTTCAATAAATTTCGTGCTTGTTTTCCAACCACTCTGGTAGAATTTAGAAGAACCTAAGTTATTTTTTATTTTTATGTTTTTGACAGTCTCACTCTGTCACCAGGCTGGAGCGCAGTGGCGTGATCTCGGCTCACTGCAACCTCCACCTCCCAGATTCAAGCTATTGTCCTTCCTCAGCCTCCTGAGTAGCTGGGACTACAGGCATGCCCCACCATGCCCAGCTAATTTTTTTTTTTTTTTTGCATTTTTAGTAGAGTCGGGGTTTCACCATGTTGGTCAGGCTGGTCTCAAACTCCTGACCTTGTTATCCGCCCTCTTCAGCCTCCCAAAGTGTTGGGATTACAGGTGTGAGCCACCGTGCCTGGCCAAGCCTAACTTATTTTGTAAATATACTAGGTATTGAAAAAAGGATGGTAGGACAAACTGCTGGAAACCACCAAAGATAATTTATACTGTTTACTTATAGGCTTATTGTCTTTTGTTGAAAAATTGTGATGAGAAAGGAATCGGCATTGGCATCTATTAGGTTGGTACAAAACTAACTGCAGTTTTTGCCATTACTTTCAGTAGCAAAAATCTCAATTACTTTTGTACCAACTTAATACTTTTAGCCTTGTTGATGCCTTTGTAGAAAATTGTTGCTTAATCCCTTTTATTCTGATTAACTCCTACTTTATATTTTTTCTTCTTTCAGAATCTTTTTATCAAATGAATCTTTTAAAAATATGTGAAGAGTTATTTCTGACTTTATGATTGATAGTTTATGAGCCCTCCTTAATTCCCAATTTCTTAACTCAAACAAGCTTACTGTGAAATTTTTCTTTTTTCTCTTTCTTTTTTTTTTTGAGATGGAGTCTTGCTCTGTTGCCCAGGCCTGGAGTACAGTGGCATGATCTTGGTTCACTGCAACCTCCACCTCCTGGGATCAAGTGATTCTTCTGTCTCAGCCTCCCCAGTAGCTGGGAATGCAGGCACATACCACCATGCCCAGCTAATTTTTGTATTTTTAGTAGAGACGGGGTTTCGCCATGTTGGCCAGGCTGGTCTCGAACTCCTGACCTCAGGTCATCTGCCTGCCGTGGCCTCCCAAAGTGTTGGGATTACAGGCATGAGCCACCGCGTCTGGCTACTGTGAAAATTTTCTACAAATGCTTGTTTCGAGGAATCTTTTTTGATATTTTGCCAGCAAAGTCATAGGAACAAAATTTTTTAAAAAGAGATTAGAAAACAACAAAGTTAAATGTATTATGTAGGAGGAAAAGTACCAGTACTAAAATTAACTTTAGCATTCCTTAGTGTTTTATAGTTAACAGAGCATTCCAGGGGAATTAAAATTCAGTTGATTTTATTGAACTTTAATTTCAGAGGAACTCTGAGATGAGAAATTTAACTAGCACGTTTATCCGTTTAGGCCTTAAGCAGATGCAGGTTTCATGACATGCCAGAGGTAAATTCAGGGGTACTTGACTGTAGTGAGTAATTTCTCAGCTATGGGAAAATGTAAATATTATGTAGATGGTATAAAGAAACAATATTACGTTTGTCCATTTAAGGTCTGTTTCTGTTTGTTCAGACAGGCTTGTGGATTGCTTTTCTTGCCAGTGTTCCTTTAGGAGGAAGGTACAGCCCTTTCAGATATTTCGGCATTTTCTTTTCTTTTCTTTTTTGAGATGGAGTCTCACTCTGTCACCAGGACTGGAGTGCAGTGGCATGATCTCGGCTCACTGCAGCTTTCGATCTCAGCTCACTGCAGCTTCCACTTCCAGGTTCAAGAGATTCTCGTGCCTCAGCTTCCTAAGTAGCTGGGATTGCCAGCACCCACCACCATGCCTGGCTAATTTTCGTATTTTTTTTAGTAGAGACAGGGTTTCACCATGTTGGCCAAGCTGGTCTCGAACTCCGGGCCTCAAGTGATCTGCCCGCCTCTGCCTCCCAAAGTGCTGGGATTACAGGCATGAGCCACCATGCCCGGCCACGTTTGTTTTAAAATTGCTTTTTTGCCTTTCCTCTGCCCAGATTTGGTCACGTGAAAGTGTCAATTAGCATGTATGAGGGGCTGCTGCCATGCAGGGGTTTGATCCTTGGCTGTCATATTGGTGGTCTCTGTATCCAAATAAGTATTCATGAAATTTGGGGGAAGAGAACGTGGACTTATTGTATAGCAGAAGGAGTACTTTTCATAAAGGCAAACCTAGCGCCGATATCAGCAAATCCACTTACAATATCCATTCCTAAAGGAGGAAGTTCTGTTACAGTTTTAAAATTAGCGTTACAATGGATCTTGCTTGTTTGAGGTGAGGGCTTAAAACTCAGTAATGAAAAAGAGGGAGAACTATAGGCTAAAAGGGTGTGTGTTCTTAATTGATTAATTGCAGGCAGCTATGTAGGGCACCCTGTGTTTAAATCACTAGCTGTATTATCTTGGGCAAGTCATTGTACTTCTTTGTTTTTTAAATTTATTTTTATTTTTTTCTTTTTTATGAGACAGGATCTCATTGTTGCTCAGGTTGGTCTTGAACTCCTGGGTTCAAGTGATCCTCTTGCCTTGGCTTCCCAAAGTGCTGGGATTACAGGCATGGGCCACCACACCTGGCAAATCATTCTACCTCTTTGAGTCTTAGTTTCCTCATTTGTAAATAGTAGGATGCCTGGAAGTTCATAAGCATTAATAAATGTTAGCAATAGTTATTACTATTATTTTTTGAGACGGAGTCGTGCTCTGTCGCCCAGGCTGGAGTGCAGTGGCGCGATCTCAGCTCACTGTAAGCTCTGCCTCTTGGGGTTCACACCATTCTCCTGCCTCAGCATCCCCAGTAGCTGGAACTACAGGTGCCTGTCACCATGCCCAGCTTTTTTTTTTTTTTTTTTAGTAGAGACGGGGTTTGACCGTGTTAACCAGGATGGTCTCGATCTCCTGACCTCGTGATCTGCCTGCCTTGGCCTCCCAAAGTGCTGGGATTACAGGCGTGAGCCACTGTGCCCGGCCAGCAACAGTTATTTTTAAAAGATCCTCCTACATGCGATTATATACCCCTTTTCATTTGAGGGTAGTAGACCATATGGAGAACTGACAGTGGTTGAAAGATTTGAAGTGAACTAATAGATAGTCCAGCCAAAGAGCGAAAAATGGCAGGAAATTAGGCCTGTCTCATTGGCTTTATTAACCATAATGAATTGGGAATCTCAATGTAACTGATCAGCAAGGAGCTCTAGTCATTCCTGGAGGATTAATTTTATTTTTTTACTTTTTATTTTTAACTGCATGCCATATCACTGTGGTGCCTTTGTTTTTGGAAAGGAGCTGTGGCCTGCTGACCAAGCCTGGGGGCACCTAATCACAAGTCTTTACCAACCTCTTTTTCCTTTAAAGCAAGCCACTCCCATTGAAAGAGAATGATTGGACATATGAAAGTGTGTGTTTTTTTGCGCAGGAGTTTATGTACAGTTAACACATTGTACACATTTTTTTTTTTTTTTTAACTTCCTCTTTCTCTCTTATCTGCCTCTGATCACGGGATCCTGGCTAGTTTTGCTCAGGGCAGCTCGCTTGACCTGGTGACGAATTCCGCTGCTTCCTGGGGCTTTCCTTTTTCCTCCAGAAGGTCTTGTGCTCATGGTTTAGGAACTTAGTCACTGTCGTCTTTCTGGTTTTCATGAGATCAAATCAAATAAGGTAATACATGCAAACTGTATAACGTACTGCAAAGGCAGGCCCTGCTGCTGTCCTTAGAGTTCAGTTCCCTGGCCGTGGCTGGGTTCCCAGCCCTCTGTTCTCTCTCCACAGAGTGACTGTCTCAGCTTTGAGGGTTTCAGCGATGCTGGATGCTTCCACATTTAGGAAACAGGCCTGCTTATGCTCCAGTACAGGCATTAAAGCTCAATGAGTCATGTGATCTACTTGGCCAACTGTTCAGAGTTCGTTTGTACTCTGTAAAATTGGTATGAGTCTTGGAACCCAGTGGGAAACCTCTTCCTAGTCCTATAGGCCGGATGTGCCTTCTGGGTTTTCATATTCTCTCTCCATCCCCAACCTCCCCTTCTTTTGGTTGTATGTTTTTCACAATGAATTGGTTGTTGGAAACTGGCTTTGTAGTAATTCCAAATGCCATTGTGAAGATTTTTAATAGCCTTTAAATTTTTTAATTGGCTGAGCTGTAATGTTATTGATATATATTTTTATATATGTTATTAACAAGTTAATTCATATAAAAGGCTTGGAACTATACCTGGCATATAAGTACATGTTTAATAAAGATTAACCTATTACTTCTGCCGGGTGTGGTGGCTCACGCCTGCAATCCTAACACTTTGGGAGGCCGAGGTGGGCAGATCACTTGAGGTCAGGAGTTCGAGACCAACCTGGGCCAACATGGTGAAACCCTGTCTTTACTAAAAATACAAAAATTATCCTGACGCGCTTGCTTGAACTTAGGAGGCAGAGGTTGCAGTGAGCCGAGATTGTGCCATTGCACTCCAGCCTGGGCAACACAGTGAGACTCTTGTCTCAAAAAAAAAAAAAGCAAAAAGAAAAAGATTAACTTATTATTTCTAATGGTATTAGAATTGTTTTATTTTATTTTATTTTTTATTTTCGAGACAGAGTCTTGCTGTGTCACCCATGCTGGAGTACAGTGGTGTGATCATGCCTCACTGTAGCTAGCTTTGAACTCTTGGGCTCAAGTGATCCTCCTACCTCAGCCTCCTGAGTGGCTGGGACTACAGGTGCATTCTACCATGACTGACTAATTTTAAAAAATGTTTTTGCAGAAATGGGGTCTTGCTGTGTTGCCCAGGCTGGTCTTGAACTCCTGGGCTCAAGTGATCCTCCTGCCTTAGCCTTCCACAGTGTTAGGATTACAGGTGTATGCCACCATGCTCATCCAGCATTCTTAATTGAAATAATTTGGTAGGAGATTTTATGAAGGCAGTGTGGTTCAGTAGAAAGGTCTGGGGATCTAGAATTGGGAGACTATTTTAATTTTGGATCTGTTATTTACTAGCTCTGGGAGCTTGAGCAGGTTCCATAGTTAACTTCCTTGAGCAACAGTTTCTTGATCTTTAAAACATATTATAGAGGGGTTAAATCAGATAATGTATGTGGAAAGTATTCCTAGATTATAGATTATTATGTAATTGTAAGTGTGGTAGCAATCACAGGTATGTTTAGAGACTACTAAAAAATGATTTTCTCCTAATTTTAACCTTGTCTCATGTAAATTGATGATACATTCTCACCTGACTGTACTATTGACACTTGATAAACAGTTTTTGAAAATGAATTTATTCCCCATCTCTTCTATGTCTGTTTTTATCTGCAAAGTGGTGATTTGTGTTTGGGGACCTGAACAATTGATAGCTAAACATCAAATTTAAATTACTTTATGAATTGATGATTATGTTTATGAAGCACTGGTAATTTGGGGGAAGATGACATTTTAGCTTATTGTTGGATGCATCAGGGGACTTGAGTTAATTTAGCTTTAAGCCTTCCAGATTATCCTGCCTATGAGCTTCACAAGGGCAGACCACATCTCTAGTTCATCATGATATTTTCAGTGCTATTTTGGTGCCTGGCACGGAGGACAGAGGGAGTCCCAGTGATATTTGTTAATTGACCACCTCCTTTTCATCTGATCAGACTTGTGTCAGAATTATAATCAAGGAGAAGTTGGGCAAAGGCACTAAAATGTGTTTCTTTTGGTTTCAGAGGGAATAATAATAAAACAACAGTAATAGCTTATATATTCATGTGGAGGTAGGATATTTAGGTGAAAAGTATGTTGGGCCAAGGGTGTGGATACCCAGCTCCTAGGACTGGTCCTTTATTAAATAGCAGAGATAACTTTGGGAGAGTTACTTAACCATTTTTGGCTTCAGTTTCTTCCTCAAAGGCCCTGTCCAGCTGTGTGGCCAATGGTTAGTTTATCCTGGAACAGAATTACTGATTGGAGGGAAAGTAACAGCAATAGGACCTGAGAGGGCTTCACAAATGTATTGAGATGCCAGATGAATTAGTTTAGAAACAGCTATATTAGGTCATATCTACTTGGATGGGGAAAACCCAAGTGAGCTGATTAGTCATGGGTGTTTGAGAAATAAATAGAATATATAGAATTATTTCTTTTCCAAAAGAGGGAATGTCTTGGGAAAGAAATCAAGGGGGACCTGGGTGATATCTTTGATTCATCCCCTATCTAGTGCCAACAAGAACAGGTTTCTTTCTTTCTTTTTCTTTTTTTAAGAATGGATTTCATGTAAGCCAAAAGAACACTTGATTGTTTTGAACTTCTATATATTGCAGGAGTTATAAATACAGTATCAAGAACTATTTAATAAGAGCCCACTAGCAGTTCCACGTTCCTCAAAACCAGGACAGGATGAATGTATGAGAATCATCTTCTTACTGAGAATGGTAGGACAGAAGGGATTGGTTAGCCACTGTACTTCCTGGAAGAGTCAGTACTTGAGGGTTGGTGCAGCTTTTTGGGATTGAGGGAGTGTGTTCATTTCTTTTGGAAGATTAATTTTTTTCTTTTTTTTTTTTGAGACAGAGTCTTGCTCGGTCACCCAGGCTGGAGTGCAGTGGCACAATCTTGGCTCACTGCAACCTCTGCCTCCCAGGTTCAAGCAATTCTTTCTCCCTCAGCCTCCCGAGTAGCTGGGATTACAGGCATGCACCACCACGCCCACCTAATTTTTGTATTATTAGTAACGATGAGGTGTCGCCATGTTGGCCAGGCTGGTCTTGAACTTGTGACCTCAGGTGATCTGCCTGCCTTGGCCTCTCAAAGTGCTGGGATTACAGGTGTGAGCCACTGTGCCCAGCCTGATTAATTTCTTTCACTTGCTTCAAGTGTCTCCTTTATTCCAGCCTACACATATAGGTAAATATTCCTAGAAAACTTTCAGCAAGTTAAATCCTATTATAAAATGCCAGAGTCAGTTGTCTAATTTTTATTTTATTTTATTATTATTATTTTTTTGAGACAGGATCTTGCTTTGTCACCCAGGCTGGAGTGCAGTGGCATGAACACAACTCACCACAGCCTTCACCTCCCAGGCTCAAGTGATCCTTCCAGTTCAACCTCCTTAGTAGCTGGGACCACAGGTGCAGACTACCACACCCGGCTAATTTTCATTTTTTGTTTTTTTAAGATAAGGTCTCACTCTGTCGTCCAGGCTGGAGTACAGTGGCGCGATCTTGGCTCACTGCAACCTCTGCCTGTGGGTTCAAGCAATCCTCCCACCTCAGCCTCCCGAGTAGCTGGGCCTACAGGTACTTGCCACCACACCGAGCTAATTTTTCGTATTTTTGTTTTTTTGTAGAGACGGGGTTTCACAGCATTGCCCAGGCTGGTCTCAACTCCTGGGCTCAAGCCATCTGCCTGCCTTGGCCTCCCAAAGTGCTGGGATTACAGGCATGAGCCACTGTGCCCATCCCCCTGCTATTCTGCTAGCTAGAAGGACTATATTTAAATGCATAGTTACATAAACTTGTGATTTTAGTTATGAAAATCATAAAAAATTATTTTTCTAGCAACTCCTGCCCTTTTCATTAAACAGATCTTAGTATTCCTGAAATTCTGTGGTGGATTTTGTATGTTTAATGTGATAATATGAAGAAATAGCTGATTTAGGTAGCTGCTCACATATTATGTTTGTTTTAATTGGAAAAGTTGGCCTATGAAAATGAGTATTATATAAAAATAGTTTGTGTCAGCTGGGCGCAGTGGCTCATGCCTGTAATCCCAGCACTTTGGGAGGGCGAGGTGGGTGGATCACCTGAGGTCAGGAGTTTGAGACCAGCCTGACCAACATGATGAAACCCTATCTCTACTAAAAATACAAAAATTAGCTGGGCGTGGTGTGTGCACCTGTAATCCCAGCTACTCGGGAGACTGAGGCAGGAGAATCGCTTGAACCTGGGAGGCAGAGGTTGCAGTGAGCTGAGATTGTGCCACTGTACTCCAGCTGGGTGATGAGCAAGACTCCGTCTCAAAAAAAAAAAAAAAAAAAAGGAAAAGAAAGAAAAATGGTTTATGTGAAACTAAAAGGTTGTTTGCATTTTGTGGCAAATAAAAGCACCAAATTCCCAGATCCTAAATGTTTCAGTTATGAAATATTTGAAGTACCTCTGAATTTACACGTAGGCATTCCACTCATGTAGGCACTCATTGATTTTAAGGTGTTTCATTCATCAAAAGGGAAAATGTGGGCTGCCATATGTATAATTTTTGTCATCCAAAAAAGAGATATAAAGTTAAAAATTAGGCCATGGTGGGTCATGCCTGTAATCCCAGCACTTTGGGAGGCTGAGGCAGGAGGATTGCTTAAGTCCAGGAGTTTGAGACCAGCCTGGGCAACAGACCAAGACATTGTCTTTACTGAAAAAAGAGAAATTATCCAAATGTGGTGGTTTGTGCCTGTAGTCCCAGCTATTTGGGAGGCTGAGGCAGGAGGATTTCTTGAGCCCAGCAGTTTCAGGCTGCAGTGAGCTATGGTCACACCACTGCACTGTAGCCTGAGTGGCAGAGGGAGACCCTATCTCAAAAACAAAACGAAACGAAACAAACAAAGAAAAAAAAGGGTGCTTAGAAATCCTGAACTGTTCTTTTTACTCTCAGGACATGTGATCATATGTCTACACAGGAGTAAGTTGTACCCAGTTCTCAGTAAATGTTCAAGTTGTTAAAATTGAATGAAGGCATGAATGTGGGGATGAAGTGGAGGAGGGGCTGGGTTGGAGATACTGGTTAATTGGGAGGTGTTAGTAACACTGAATGTGGGCATACAGGTGGTGAGAAAGAGGAGTCGAGGATGAGTTGTAGGTTTCTGGTTTGGGTGCTTTGGAAGATGGTGCTAGCAAGCTGCCACTCACCAAGAAATCAAGAAGAAAGATCAGGTTTAGGAGGGAGGACACATTCAGGCAATGAATGTATGGCATACACTAGGCAGTCAATAAATTTTGAGTGAGTAAGTCTGGACATGTGTGTTTTGAGATGTCTGTGGGCTATCCAAGTTTCTTGGGTTTCTTATCAAGAAGGTAGGCATGGTCTGCAGAGAGAGCTTTGGAATTTGTTGAAGTCATGGGCTTAGATGCAGTCACCTGAACTGTATGTGTAAAGCAAAAAAGGTCTTCAGACAGAAGCATGGAGGATATCACAGAAGCATGGGGGCACCAGAAGGTAAGAAGTGGGCAGAGAAGGGCATGTCCATGGAGGAACCAAGGAGTGGTCAGAGAGGCTGGAGAAAAAGAAGAGCGTGGTTGTCCTGGGATCTGAGGTCGGGACCACCTCAAGAACAAGGGCTTGGTCATGGGACAAGTGCTGCAGAAAAGCCAAGGCCTGGGGTGGAACCGTGAGGCAGTCTCTGGAGACCTTGAGGGCAGCCACTTCAGTGAACTGGAGGCGCACAGTCACACTGCAGTGGGTGGCGAGTGAGTAGTGCAGAGGAAGCGGGAGAGTGAGTGGAGGTACTCTTCCATGAGGCTTGTCTGGCAAGGAGAGGATGGTGTAGTAAAATGAACCCACAAGGGCAAAGGAAGTGGTAAGGGTGTTGTCATCGTATGTAATGTATGTATGTATGTATGAATGAATGTATTTATATATGTATGTATGTATATATTTTGAGATATAGTCTCGCTCTGTCACCCAGACTGGAGTGCAGTGGTGCAATATCGGCTCACTGCAACCTCTGTCTCCTGGGTTCAAGATTCTCCTGCCTCAGCCTCCCAAGTAGCTGGGATTACAGGCGCCAGCCACCACACCTGGCTCATTTTTGTATTTTTAGTAGAGATGGAGTTTCGCCTTGTTGGCCAGGCTGATCTCAACCTCCTGACCTCAGGTTATCCGTCCACCTCGGCCTCCCAAAGTTCTGGGATTCCAGGGGTGAGCCACCGTACCCGGCCTGTTTTTTATTTATTTTTAGATTAGAGGACTTGAATGGAAAGTAAGGCCGAGTGTCAGGGGAGTGAGGATCATTGAAGGAGATGCCTGCCTTCTCACTGGAAAGGATTGTATTTGGACTCTCCCATGGTTGAGTGGAGGAGGAGTTCAATCTGGAAATGTGTTTAGAATACAAGAGGGGGTGACTAGGCCTTTCAGTTGGTGGCAGGTGGATATTGATGGAGGAGGTGGGTATGCACATGTGGGAGTGGTGCATGAAGAGAAGCCCACACAGGCAGCCACCGGGCAGAAGAGGGGAGTGCTGGGGTATTTGGGACCAACTGGTGGTATGGCTGCAGCAAAGGTTGCCACCCCAAGGGTTGGTGAGAAACTAGGCTGGAAAGGAGGGAGGGTTGGCAGGCTCTGAAGGGCTGTGCTTACCAGCCTGAAGATTGAATATTTTGTGAGTAAGGAGGAGCCACTTAGGGAGAAATAAAGTGGTCAGACCTATGATTTTAAAACTGACAACAGTTTATGGCAGAGTTTAGAGGGCAAGAGAGGTAGGGATATTGTTTGGAAGGCGATTGCAGTAAGCTGGGTGAAGGTAATTAGGGCTAGAAATAGGGCAGTTGCAGTGGGAGAGAGAAGGACTCCAGAAGTTGAGGTGTCATGTTGGCACCCTATCGACCAGGGTGAGGGGAGGCAAGGAAGGAGACCAGGGAAAAGAAGGAGGTATGGAAGGTGGCTGGGTGGGAGGATGGCCACGCCACTGTGGTACGGGGAGTACACTGGGAGGAAAGGGAACAGGTTTAGTGAGGTAGGAGAACAGCTCGGTTTTAGGGCCTATACACAACATTTGTGTAGCATCCAGCTGGCAGCCAGAATTAGGGGTCTGCAGCTCAGAACAGACCTCAGATCTCATGCTCAGATCTCATGGAAGCATGAGATCATCATCCTTGAATTGGAAGTGGTTAAGATTTATTTGAAATAACAAGAGAAAAATAAATCTTGATGTGGATATGGACTGGAAGAGTAAACTTCACAGACCATTTGAGTATATTTTTAACTTTCTTAGAAAAAAAGTCTGTGATGACCAGAATGTGGTGGTGCTCCACAAATAGCTCAAAATTAGCACATCTAGAATAAGCTAGAAAATAAATCTAAGAAGTTTCAATAGAAATGCTGTTATCTTGATCTGGCTCTATTTGTTTTTTTCCTATCAAGTTAAAATCTGTTTCTTCAATCATTTTGTTTATTCCTTTTGATAAGAGACTTCAGAGGACTGACAGGGACTAGCTGGTTATGTTTTTGAAAAGTCTTTGAAGATGAAACATATATTTTGAGTGTGGTGCCATTGCATTAATTATGCCCTGGTTTTGACACCAGTGGATACTGATGTGGTTTGGATGTGTGTTGCCTCCAAGTCTTATGTTGAAACGTGATCCACAATGTTGGAGTTGGGGCTTAGTGGGAGGTATTGGATTATGGGGATGGATGCCTCATGAATGGCTTAGTACCACCTCCTTGGTGATAAGTGAGTTCTTACTCTGTTCATGTGGGAGCTGGTTGTTTAAAAAGAGCCTGGCACCTTGTTCCCTCTCTTGCCATGTGACACACCTGCTTCCCCTTTTCCTTTCACCATGACTGGAAGCCTCCTGAGGTCCTCACCAGGAGCAGATCCTGGTGCCATGTTTCCTGTGCAGCCGACAGAACTGTGAGCCAAAATGAACCTCTTTTCTTTATAAATTACTTAGTCTCAGATATTCCTTTATAGCAATGAAGAAAAGACTAACACAGAAAATTGGTACCAGGAGAGGGGCATCCCAATAAAGATACCTGAAAATGTGGAACTGGCTTTGGAACTGGGTAATAGGCAGAGATTGGAAGAGTTTGGAGAGGTCAGAAGAAGACAGGAAGATGAGGGAAAGTTTTGGAACTTCTTAGAGACTGATTAAATTTGACCAAAATGCTGATAGAAATATGGACCAAGTGGGGTGGCTCACGCCTGTAATCAGCACTTTGGGAGGCTGAGGTGGGCAGATTGCTTGAGCTCAGGAATTTGAGACCACCCTGGACAATGTGGCAAAACTGTATCTCTACAAAAAATACAAAAATTAGCCAGGCATGGTGACACGTGCCTGTAGTCCCAGCTACTGGGGATGCTGAGGTGAAAAGATGGCTTGAGCCTGGGAGGCAGAGTTTGCAGTGCGCCAATATTGAGTCACTGCACTCCAGCCTGGGTGACAGCCAGACCCTGTATCAAACAGACAAGCAAGAATTGTGTAAGCTGAACTAGTTCAGATGTCTGTGGTGTTGGCTATTGTTTCTGCTGTTGATCATTAGTCCTCTTAAACTAGGACATGAACAAGGTTAACTTTTTTCTTGCAAATTGACACAGAGGGTCTGCTGCTGTGAGCTTTATCTTCAACGTCGTCTTTTTTTTTTTTTCCTACTTTGAAAAAAAAATTCATGTTTTCACAGAAATGAGTTCTTACTATGTTGTCCAGCCTAGTCTTGAACTCCTGAGCTCAAGTGACCCTCCTCAGCCTCCCAACTGGGATTACACGTGTGAGCCACTGCGCCCGACAATTCTTGAAGGGTTATCCACTTAAACTGATTTTTGGGGGGCATTGTCCCCATAAACTTTTCAAAAAGCAACAGTGATTTCACCATTCTGCCCAAGCTTCACCATAAATTTGATGTTTATTTTTGCTTAAATTTTAGCAGAATTCTAGCCCTGCGTGGTGACAGACACCTGTAATCTCAGCTACTCCGGTGACTGAAGCATGAGAATCGATTGAATTTGGCAGACGAAGGTTGCAGTGAGCCGAGATGGCACCACTGCACTCCAGCCTGGGCGACAGAGTGAGACTCCGTCTCATAAAAAACAAAACTTTGCAGAATTATTTATGTTGCTCAGATAGGGGCTCTTTTCAAACTGATGTTTGTCCTTCTTAGTGCCTCAAACTAGGTTTTGCTCAGACATGTTATGACAAGTTAGTACAAGTTTATTTTGGTGCAAAAAGTTTTTCAAATCCATGCAAGTTTCTTCTTTTTCTTTTTTTTTTTTTTGAGACAAGGTCTATCTCTGTCATCTAGGTTGGAATACAGTGGTGCGGTCTTGGCTCACTGCAACCTCTGTCACCCTTTTCCCTCCTCAGCCTCCTGAGTAGCTAGGACTACAGATACATGCCACCACATCTGGCTAATTTTTGCATTTTTTGGAGAGACAGGGTTTGACATGTTTCCAAGGCTGGTCTCGAGCTCCTGAGTTCAAGTGATCCATCTGCTTCAGCCTCCTCAAATGCTTGGATTACAGGCATGAGCCACCGTGCCTGGCCATAGTGTTTTCATAATACTCATTTTCCTTGAAATTTTTGATGACTGCTTGTATCTGTATTCCTGTTTTATAGTATCACACATTTATTACTTCCCTGCCTAATACCCATTGCTGTGGTTTTCTCTGGGAATTCAAAGAGGAGTAAGCTAGTGGAGCACATGGGCTAGTGGAAAGTCATAAAGTCATAAAGAGCCATTTAATGACCACTGTCAATGTCTGTGTAAGGGCAGTGAAGAGCACGCTGCTGTTGATAAGGATGGCTCACACTTGTGGTGCACTTACAATACCTTTTACACATACTGATTCATCCCATTCTCACACCACCTCTGTGATGTGGTACAGTTATTAGAAGAGGCACAGAGAGGTTGAATAGTAGCTGGTAATTAAATTAACCAACATTAGAAACTGGATGGTCTGGTGCGAGAGCACATACTTTTCAAAAGCGGTAAGAAGGGTTGGGGGAGAGGGGAGGGATAGGATTAGAAGATTTACCTAATGTAAATGATGAGTTAATGGGTGCAGCACACCAACATGGCACATGTATACATATGTAACAAACCTGCACGTTGTGCACATGTACCCTAGAACATAAAGTATAATAAATAAATAAATAAAATAAATACTGAAAAGAAAAAACAAGCGGTAAGAAGAAGGGAAGCTGCAGCCTAATTAGGGTGACTGTTGTATTATTGAAGATAAGGGGATGAGGACTTTGTGCATGTGTGTGAAGCCTGGACTGTGGGGGTCAAGGGACAATGGGAAGGGACATTAAAAGGTTATGGTTAAATTAAGCCTAGACGGACTAGTTTGAAGTCAGGTAGTAGAAGGTGAGGATAGAGACGGGGATGGGAACCAGATTCTGAAAATAGGCAGTATCTCCTTTTTATGTCAAAGGTTACCCTGAAATTCCTAAACTATATTTCTTATGAACATACTGATTACATTCATTGTTATTTAAAAATATGCATGTACAATATGGGTGGAAATGATAATGATTGTAATAAGAGTCGCTCACAATTCCAAAGAAGTTGGGGGTTTCTCTGTGGTTTATTATAACTTATGTTTTTTTTTTTTTTTTTTTTTTTCTGAGATGGAGTCTTGCTGTGTTGCCCAGGTTGGAGTGCAGTGGCGCAATCTTGACTCACTTCAACCCCCGCCTCCCAGGTTCAAGCGATCCTCCCTCCCGCCTCAGCCTCCCAAGGCTCCCATTACAAGCATGCACCACCACACCTGGCTAATTTTTATATTTCTATTAGAGACAGAGTTTTGCCATGTTGCCAGGCTGGTCTTGGATTCCTTACCTCAGGCTATCTGCCCGCCTTGGCCTCCCAAAGTGCTGGGATTATAGGCATGAGCCACTGCACCTGGCCGGTTTATTGTAATTTAAAAAGCAGTCTGTTATTGGTAGGCTTTGGAAATTTGTTTCAGGGAGTAGTAAGGAAGGAGTTCTAGAAAGTGGTTGTATATTGCTGCATGCTTGTTTTCCTCTCAGATCAGGAAAAATGTAAAGGACCTGGGTGAGTTCCAAAAATTAAAGTAGCTGGGCGCGGTGGCTCACACCTGTAATCCCGGCACTTTGGGAGGCCGAGGCGAGTGGATCACCTGAGGTCAGGGGTTCAAAACCATCCTGGCCAACATGGCGAAACCTCGTCTCTACTAAAAATACAAAATTAGCCAGGCATGGTGGTGCATCCCTGTAATCCCAGCCACTTGGGAGGCTGAGGCAGGAGAATCGTTTGAACCTGGGAGGCAGAGGTTGCAGTGAGCGAGATCGCGCCATTGCACTCCAGCCTGGGCAACAAGAGCAAAACTCCATCTCAAAAAAAAAAAAAAAAAATTAAGTCACACACACCCTTACTGGCATACTGGGATTCCTTAAATGTTTACAGTATTATTGAGCATGGACAATGCATAGAACTTTGTACTAGATACAATTAGGTTATTCCATGAGAGACTTGCTTCCTCCCTACGTATATTCCTGTTTATATGGGGAGACCAATATAATATGATGCAATTTGCAAACAGTAACAGCTGTGTAAATGAGTATAGAGCAATCCAGAAGAGGTTAAAATAAATCCATTTAAGGAGGCCCACAGTGATAGCCTGATTTCTTCTTTTGTGCAACTGTTGTTGAGCAGCGGGCGCCTTGGGGGCTGCATAGAAAAGGGCATACCTCCGGAAAGTGGGAGAAGCTTGGATTTGGGTTTTGGAAGGATAGAAGTTCAAACTGACTGAGTGGGTGTCTTTTATTTTTCTGTAGAAAAAGCATTGGTGTGTGTTTGAAAAGTTTAGATTGTCTCAAAAGCATAATGAGTTTTATAGACTTCTAGGGATTGTCTCCAGAGATAGGTGGGTAGTATGAGTAGTTTCTTTCTTTTCTTTTCTTTTTCTTTTTTTTTTTTTTGAGACAGATTCTTGCTCTGTTGCCCAGGCCCAGGCTGGAGTGCAGTGGCATGATCTCGGCTCACTGCAACCTTTGACTGCCGGGTTCCAGCAATTCTTATGCCTCAGCCTCCCGAGTAGCTGGGACGGCAGGCATGTGCCACCATGCCTGCCTAATTTTTGTATTTTTAGTAGAGACAGGGTTTCACCATGTTGGCCAGGCTGGTCTTGAGCTGCTGGCCTCAAGCAATCCACCCACCTCAGCCTCCCAAACTGCTGGGATTACAGACATGAGCCACCATGCCCAGTCCCTCGAGTAGTTCCTTTCTAGAAACACTCCAAAGTGTGTATTTGTGACTGGGCTAGTTCTAAAATTAGGATGTTCCTTTGTGCCCTTTTCCTGTAGTTATCAGATTTTCCTTTTTTTTTTTTTTTTTAAAAGACGGAGTCTCCCTCTGTCACCAGGCTGGAGTGCAGTGGTGCAATCTCGGCTGACTGCAATCTCCACCTCCTGGGTTCAAGTGATTCTCCTGCCTCAGCCTCCCGAGTAGCTGGGATTACAGGCGTGTGCCACCACGCCAAGCTAATTTTTTATTTTTAGTAGAGATGGGGTTTCACCATGTTGGCCAGGATGGTCTCGATCTCTTGACCTCGTGATTTGCCCACCTCGGCCTCCCAAAGTGTTGGGATTACAGCCATGAGCCTCCACGCCTGTCCTAGGAATTATTTTTGAACTATTATAAATGTTAATTTATTGAAGTAAGTCAATTGCTAGGAAAGGATTATTTTTACTATTAAAGTAATTCAGGCATAGTAATTCTATAAAAGTAGTATGGGCCGGACACGGTGGCTCATGCCTGTAATCACAGCACTTTGGGAGGCCGACGCGGGCAGATCACAAGGTCAGGAGATCGAGACCATCCTGGCTAACACGGTGAAACCCCGTCTCTACTAAAAAATACAAAAAATTAGCCGGGCATGGTGGTGGGCACCTGTAGTCCCAGCTACTCGGGAGACTGAGGCAGGAGAATGGCGTGAACCTGGGAGGCAGAGCTTGGGAGCTTGCAGTGAGCTGAGATCCGGCCACTGCTCTCCAGCCTGGGCTACAGAGTGAGACTCTGTCTCAAAAAAAAAAAAAAAAAAAAGTCGTATGAATACCTTTTAGTCACCATTCAGTTTAAAAGAAAACATTGCATCATAGTTGAAGCCCTTGGATCTCAATTTCTGGCCCCATTTGTTCTTAACCTATCGTTTCTCCCAGTTCATTTTGATCATTGCCATCCATCTGCTTTATATTTTTATTATGGATATGTGGTGTCGTATTGTGTGTTTCTCCTATAGGTTGTTTCTGTTGTTGAACCTTGGTTTTGAGATTGACCTTTGTTCTAGTTCCTTCTGAGCTGCTGAACATGCCATAGTGTGCCCATTTGACTGTTGATGGACATTTAATTATTATTTCCTCCCATTTTTCTCTATTGCAAATGGTACTACAATAAACATCTTTATGGATCTCCTTTTGCAGGTGTGAGAGACATTGTGTAGTTATAATCCAAGGCCTGGAGCTGCTTAGTCATAGGGAAGGGGCTGTGTCTTCATGTTCATAGGCTACTGCCATAGGCAAATTCTTCAGTTCTCTCTTTGAAATGGGAAGCTCTGAGGATTAAGAAATTATTTTTTTTAAACCTGTATGCTGATTTATTTTGAAGCTGTAATGGAGCTTTGCATACTTGTGGTTTAGGAGGTAAATGGAATATACACAATAGGAAATATTTGTTGTGTTAATGGTTCATAACTTGTGACTTATGTAAAGTTCCATCTAATTTAAATAATAAACAGTAATACTGGCTGCATAATAATGCCTAGGACCACAGTGAGAGACTCTGTAAAAAAGAAATTCCTAAACATATTTTTGTTTTGTGTATCTGTGCCCACCTGTAATTTGACTTACAGTGAATGTGGCTTAGTTGGGCAGGGGAGACTTTTGAACAGGTGATAACGTTTTTGGCCTTTACAATTTCTATAATTTATTTGAAACTCTTTTTAAGCCATCACGTCTCAAAGTGATCAAGTAGAAATGATCAGGTGCCTTAATTATGAAGAATGGCATAAATCATGACAAGGTCTTTTTGAAGTCACCTGGAATGCTCCCTTTGGGTGAAAGAGGGTTCTGTTTTCTTATCGTATTCTTCCTGCTCAAGTTGCCCAGGTGTAGTTTGTGGTTTCCAAGATACCTGTTGGACTGGCTTTAGGCTGATAATATCGGTTCCTTCATACTTTTTTCACATTGTTTTTATAAATTTTATGTAACTGCATTCTTCAATAAGGTTCTAAAACACTTTTCCTATTATGGTATAGTTGCTTCCCCTAACACTTACTACCTACTGGGAGGAATCAATAAGAGAGCCACTTCTGGTGAATCTTGGCCACAAGGTCTGTGATGTGTCATTATATTGCATAGATCTTTTGAGGAAATGCAACATGAAAGATCTCCTTGCCATTCTATGATGAAGAAATGAAAGGTAAACTGCATTTATGCAGATTTAATGTAGGTAGATAACTGACCTGTTTAATTCATGTGAGGCCTCAGAGGGTCTTATATTCTCTACTTTCCAGCTAGTTTGACCTAAGTCAAACCTTTTCTCCCCAGTGGACCACGTTACTTTTATTTTAATCAATTGATTTTTTTTTTTTTACGGCTTTATTGAGTATAATTGCTATACCAAAAACCTGTACATATTTAATGTATACAATTTGATGAGTTTGGACATATGTACACACCAGTGCTATCACCACACTCAAGGTCATAAACATCTATTGCCTCCAAATTTTTCTGTGTCACTTTTTTTTGTGGTAAGAACACTTAACATGAGTTTGACCCTCTCAACACAAAAGTGTACAGTTCCATATCATTAACTATAGGCATTATGTTGCACACAGATCTTGAGGGCTTATACATCTTATATAACTATAACTTTATTCCCATTGAACAACTTCTCATTTCCCTCTCTACCTATCCCCTGGCAACTACGTTTCTATTTTCAGCTTTTATAAGTTGGATTATTTTAGATAAACCACATATAAGTGGAATTATGCAGAATTTGTCCTTCTGTGACTGATTTTATTTCACTTAGAATATTGTCCTCAAGGTTCATTCATGTTGTTGCAAATGGTAGGATTTCCTTTTCATTTTACTTTATTTTTTGAGACAGGGTCTCACTCTGTTACCCAGGCTGGAGTGTAGTGGTGTCATGGCTCACTGCAGCCTCAACCTCCTGGACCCAAGCGATCCTCCCACCTCAGCCTCCTGAGTAGCTGGGACTAGAGACACGTGCCACTATTCCCAGCTAATTATTATTATTATTATTTGCAGAGACAGGATCTCACTATGTTGCTCAGGCTGGTCTCGAACTCCTGGGTTCAAGCAATCCTACTGCCTCAGCCTCCCAAAGTGCTGGGATTACAGGCATGAGCCACCTCACCCAGCCTAGGATTTTCTTTTTAAAGGTGAAATAATATTCTGATGTATATATACGTTGCATTTTTATTAATCTTATTTCATGATATTAAATAAGATATACTTATTAATGTCAGTCATCATTTGGGTTGTTTCCATGTGACTTAGAGCTTTAAAACAGGTGATGTTAAAGTTGAAAATAAAGGCCTGTAATCCCAGCACTTTGGGAGGCCGAGGGAGGCAGATCCCTTGAGCTCAGGAGTTTGAGACCAGCCAGGGCAATATGGTGAGACCCCCATCTCTCTCTCTCTCTTTTTTTTTTAAGTTACTGACTCCAAGGGGGCGTTTAAGCAGTTGAATACCAGCATTTCTTTAGCTATTTAGCTAAGAAATAGCTAAATAGCCTCCCTTGTGACTTTAAAGTACCTAGTGATTCTTTTTTTTTTTTTTTTGTGATTCTTTTTTTTTTTTTTGATGGAGTTTTGCCGTTGTTGCTCAGTCTGGCGTGCAATGGTATGATCTTGGCACACAGCAACTTCCACCTCCCGGGTTCAAGCGATTCTTCTGTCTCAGCCTCCCAAGTAGCTGGGATTACAGGCATGTGCCACCAAGCCCGGCTAATTTTGTATTTTTAGTGGAGATGGGGCTTCTCCATATTGGTCAGGCTGGTCTTGAACTCCTGACCTCATCTTGGCCTCCCAAAGTGCTCGGATTACAGGCATGAGCCACCGTGCTCGGCCTGTGATTCTTATTTCTATATGTGGAGCCATCTAATTATAATTATTTGTTGCAAATTATCTTTTCTACTGCATTAAGTTTCCTTATGAGCTGATTAAAATGTGTTCTGGTTGACAGCTCACCTGGTTATTTAAATTATTTCCTTTATCTTCTGGCTTAGCAATTGTACTTCTAAAAATTTATCTTAAGGAAAAAAGTCAAGGATGTATGAAAAGATTTCTTATAACAGGTTCATCAAGGGCTGGGCTCGGTGGCTCACGCCTGTAATCCCAGCACTTTGGGAGACTGAGGCAGGCGGATCACCTCAGGTCAGGAGTTCAGAACAAGCCTGGCCAACATGGTGAAACCCTGTCTCTACTAAAAATACAAAAATTAGCTGGGCATGGTGGCGGGTGCCTGTAGTCTCAGCTACTTGGGAGGCTGAGGCAGGAGAATTGCTTGAATCCTGGAGGCGGAGGTTGCAGTAAGCCAAGATCGTACCACTGCACTACAGCTTGGGCGACAGAGCAAGACTCCATCTCAAAAAAAAGAAGGTTCATCAGAACTTTGTAATAGTGAGAAGTTTGGAAACAGTAGATACTCAATTATTTAAAATTATTTGTAGAGTGCAGTGGTTTAAAAGTATAGCTTCTGGATTCAGACTAAGTGGATTCTGATAGTTGTGCTGTCACTTAGAACTTGGTGACTTTGGGCAAGTTTCTTTTCTTTTCTTTTCTTTTCTTTTTCCTTCCTTCCTTCCTTCCTTCCTTCCTTCCTTCCTTCCTTCCTTCCTTCCTCTTTCTCTTTTCTCTCTCCTTCCTTCCTTCTTTCCTCCCTTCCCTTCCCTTCCCTTCCCTTCCCTTCCCTTCCCTTCCCTTCCCTTCCCTTCCCTTCCCTTCCCTCCCCTCCCCTCCCCTCCCCTTCCCTCCCCTCCCCTCCCCTCCCCTCCCCTCCCCTCCCCTCCCCTCCCCTCCCCTCCCCTCCCCTCCCCTCCCCTCCTTTCAGTCTCACTCTGGGGTTTAAGCAATTCTCGTGCCTTAGCTGGGACTACAGGCACGTGGCACCATACCTGGCTAATGTATTTTAGTAGAGACAGGGCTTCACCATGTTGCTCAGGGTGGTCTCGAACTCCTGAGCTCAGGTGATCCCCCTGCCTCGCCCTCCCAAAGTGCTGGGATTACAGGTGTGAGCCACCACGCCTGGCCTGGGCAAGTTTCTTAATGCAATTGTTAACTGTAGCTTAACAGCTGTCCTTGGATTATTTTGAATATCAAAAAAGTTATTAATACCTTGTAAAATGCTTAGAACATGTCTGGTCCATAGTAAATGCTCCATAAAGATTTAGCTATTGTTACTGTTAAAAGTGTTAGATGCACAGATATTCACAACATTTTTCAAATAGAAAAGAATCTTAAAACAGCATGTGTAGAGCCCAGTGAGGTGGCAACCACCTGTAGTCCCAGCTGCATGGGAGACTAAGGCAGAATGACTGTTTGAGCCGGGGAAGGAGTTCAGGGCTGTAGTATGGGATGATTGTGCTTGTGAATAGCCACTGCATTTCAGCCTGGGCAATGTAGTGAGACCCCATCTCTTAAAAAAATAATAAAACCCCAAAACAGAGATAAACCAAAAACCCCAACAAAACAGCATGTATAATGTTTCATTAAATATAAAAATAGGAAAAGAAAAAAGATCTACTCTGGATGATAGGACAATCTCTTTTGGCTTCTGTGTTTTTTCTCTCTTGCAACTCTTCTGTTTTATAACCGAAAAAAATGTTTTGCATGTGAATTTTAGACTGGAGTCTTTGGGTAAAAGCACCCAGAGATTACTGGCAGGTGAATTCTATAAAGGGCAATTTGTTTTTTCACTTTATCTCAGAGTTTCATTTGTTTCCCAGTGATTGACTAATTATTTTAACAATGTAAAGCTTCATTGTTGTATGTATGCAGTTGAATCGAAAATATACTTTTCATACAAAGACAACTTCCTTAAAGGTAACTATAAAATTGTATGTAGTTTGTTAATCTTATTGTGGTATTTTGTTTTTCTTAAACACAGTTTCCTGTTCTTTTGCTTTTGCATGTCAACATTGCTGAAAATAAATATTTTGCTCTGCAGGGCTAGTAAGCCAGATGGAATGGTATTTATAATTTGAGGAAATGGCTTAAACTCTGTCATCGGTTTAAATTGCATTAAAAAGCCTGAAGCACATTGATTAGAGTTGTTTAAGGTAGAGAGCCAGAAATATTCTAAATATCCTATGCCTAACCTGTCAAAACTGTTGCTGAAATACAGAGAGAGGGAAAGAGTACCTGAGGGGCTCAGGAAGAGTGATGGCCTAGAGCATAGCTTGAATTGAGCAGCAGAGGTTTCTCTGGAGTGTCTTGTGTTATCTTAGCCAAATTTGTAATCTTCTTAATAAGATCTGTTTACAGATGGATATGTTTTCTGGCCAGGCGAGGTGGCTCATGCCCATAATCCCAGAACTTTAGGAGGCCGAGGCGGGCAGATCACTTACGCCCAGGAGTTGGAGACCAGCCTGGGCAACATGGAGAAACCCCATCTCTACAAAAAAAATACAAAAAATTAGCTGGGCGTGGTTACACATGCCTATAGTTCCAGCTACCCAGGAGGCTAAGGTGGGAGGATCACCTGAGCCCAGGAGGTTGAGGCTGCAGTGAGCTGGGATTGCATCACTCCCCTCCAGCCTGGGCAGCAGAGACCCTGTCTCCAACCAAAAACAAACAAACCAAAATATATATAATATGTATGTATACATGTGGTGTTCCTGTAAATTTTTAAGTAGGATCTCCTCAGATACATATGCCATGTTTATCCTGTTACCTCCAGGATACCTGGGAATACCCAGAGGTTTGTGTCTATGTTAGTGTGAGAAACCTAACACATTTTTGTGTAGAGGTGGCGAAACCTGTCTCTACAAAAAAATTAAAAAATTAGCTGAGCATGGTGCTGTGTGCCAGTAGACAGCTACTCTGGAGAATCACTTGAGCCTGGGAGGTTGAGGCTGCAGTGAGTCATGATCACGCCACTGCACTCCAGCTTTGGTGACAGCCTGAGGACTTTCTTATGGATTAAGGTGGGAACTATTTATGGTTTGCATGCTGAGAGAGATTTTCTGAATTTTTTCAACAAATTCAGATTTTCTGAATTTTTTCAGTTCAGGTTGTGAATTTTTGTGGAATGGATCAAAAGGGCTGAAGGAAATGAGCAAGTAATTTTGGCAAACCATTATTGTAATGAATATGTATTGTGTTCATTAATTAATGTATTAAGTAATGAGTATGTATTGAATATGTATATCATCACAGTAACTCCGTGAGGAGGGTTCTTTTATCACCCTCATTTATAGGATAAAGTACATGAGAGATTGTCCTTTCTTAAGAAATATTTTCACTTTGGTGAGGCATGGTGCTTTGGGAGGCTGAGGTGGGAGGACAGTTTGAGGCCATGAGTTTGAGACCAGCCTGGGCAACATAGTGAGACCCCGTCTCTATCTTTTTAAATTACGAAATTTTAAAAATAATTTTTTTATTTTGAGAAGTTTGTGTGCTTTAGGTGTATATTCTGTTTCATTAAGCCAGACTTTGTATTACTAGCCTTCTATCCTGCCTTCCCATCCTTACCAAAAAAAGAGAAAAAGAAAAATAGTTTTACTCCCGAGATTAAGAATGGGGCATGTTGTATCTTCACAGAATGTTTATTTGTGTAGATATTTATTTGAATTTTTGAAAATTGGGGTATCACTTATACACAATAAAATGCACAAATCTTAATTGTACAATCTAATGAGTCTCTATGTTTAACTACCACCCAGATGTAGAAATGTGGTTCATTTCTGTTACCCGGGAAAGTTCCTATGTGACTGTTCACAATCAGTAATCTCTCCAGCCCTCGGCTAGAACCACTAGTCTGACTTTTATCACGCTAAGTTAATGTTGCCGTAACTGGAACTTCATATCCGTGCAGTGTGCACTGTTTTGCAGCTGACATCTTTTGCCCAAGTCAGTGCCACACCTTGAGATTCATCCATGTTATTGCATGTATCAGCAATTCTTCATTGTGGTACAATATTACATTTTTCGAATATATCATTATCCGTTCTCTTGATGAACATTTAGATTGTCAATCAGCTGCTTTGAACATTCTTGTAGGACGTGTTGTTTGGTGGACATACCCTTCATTTTTCTTGGATATATATACCTAAGAGTGGAATTACTGCATTGTAGAGTAGGTGTATCCTTGGCTTTAGTAGATATTACCAGTTTTCTAACTGTGTTAGACTGACGTACATGCCCACTAACAATGGATGAGAGTTCTGTTTCCTCCACATCCTTGCTAACAGTCTCTTTAGTTGTTCCATTTTTAATTGTGTCTTCAAGTAGGAACCACCCTCACTTACAGGAGAAAGGAACTCTCAAGGAAGTTTCTGATTAGTGCAAGTTGGGTGGGATGAAGATGAATAACCAACGCATAGCCTAAAGCTTTGCTCAGCATCTTATTCAGATGTAGCATTTATTTCAATGACAACCAAAAAGAATTTCTGATTAGACCCGCCCTACCCATCTACTATAAGTCAGCATTGTCAAAATTCTAGTCTAATTATGCTTATGTTCTTCTTCTCCCCTCTTATATTCATGCTGAAATATTTAAAAAATCACTGCATATTCCTATGGGAAACCTCATACTTCAAAAGGGATCAGTGTTTGGTTTCTCTACTCTCCATTTTTTTTTTCCTGTTGAAATAGAGTGAAAGAGCCAGGGAGAATATGCCTGTGTGTACATTTTGCAGATCCAGTAACAATAACAACCGTAGCGTTTACTGAGGGCCTCCTCTGGGTCAGGCTCTGTGCGAAGTGATTTGTATTCCTTAGTTCGTTTACTTTCTATCACGACCCAATGAAGTATATGTATGTTTGCCATCCCCATTTTATAGATGAAGAAGCTAAAGCTTTGAGAGGTTAAGTAATTTGCCCAAGTTTATCTAGCTAGTAAATGCAGAAGCTGAAATTTTAATCTAGGTCTGTCTAACTACAAAGGATGGAATTAGGCCCCTTTCTTATGATTATTAATAAAAATGATCTCTATATAGTTAGGATTTACTAACCCAATTCCTTTTATCTTTTAAGCTGAGAACCCCCCCAACCCCGGTACCCCAATTCTGGTAAAACATAAATGAAAGCCATAGTTGTTTTATTCAGCAAGGTTTTTTTTTTTTTTTTCTTTGTTTTATTTTTTTTTAAGACAGAGTCTCACTCTGTCACCAAGACTGGAGTGCTGTGGCATGATCATGGCTCACTGCACGCTCAACCTCCCAGACTCAAGTGATCTTCCCGAGCAGCTGGCACTGCAGGCACACACCACCATGCTTGGCTAATTTTTTTTTTTTTTTTTTTGAGACGGGGTCTTGCACTGTTGCCCAGGCTGGAGTGCAATGGCATGATCGTGGCTCACTGCAACCTCCGCCTCCCGGTTTCAAGCAATTCTCCTGTCTCAGCCTCCTGAGTAGCTGGGATTACAGGCGCCTGCCACTACGCCCAGCTAATTTTTTGTATTTTTTAGTAGAGACGGGGTTTTACTATGTTGGCCAGTCTGGTCTCAATCTCCTGACCTCGTGAGCCGCCCACCTCGGCCTCCCAAAGTGCTGGGATTACAGGTGTGAGCCCACCCGGCCTTGTTTTTTTTGTTTGTTTGTTTGTTTTGGTTTTTGGTTTTTTTTTTCTTTTCTTTTTTTTTTTTGAGACAGAGTTTCGCTCTTGTTGCCCAGGCTGGAGTGCAATGGTGCGATCTCGGCTCACTGCAACCTCCGCCTCCCAGGTTCAAGTGATTCTCCTGTCTCAGCCTCCTGAGTAGCTGGGATTACAGGCGCCTGCCACTACGCCCAGAGAATTTTTGTATTTTTAGTAGAGATGGGGTTTCACCATGTTGGCCAGGCTGGTCGAACTCCTGACCTCATGATTTGCCCGCCTCGGACTCCCAAAGTGCTGGGATTACAGGTGTAAGCCACCACGCCTGGCCCTGGCCTTGTGTTTTTTTAATAGAGACATGGTTTTGCCCTGTTGCCCAGGATGATCTCCAACTCCTGGGCTCAAGCACTCCTCCCAAAGTGCTGGGGTTACAGGCATGAGCCACTGTCCCCAGCCTCCCAAGGTTGTTTTTAGACCCTTTAGGAGTATAAAACAGAACAAATGAGAAATAGGTCCAACCTTCAAGGGCACTGCGTATAGCACCCAAGATTAGAAATGCATATGTTCAGCCATGACGTCTATGGAAAGTACAGAGGACAGGTCCCGAGGAAGTGCTGGGGCTGTCGGTGGTACCAGGCTTTGTGTAGGAGAAGGTATTTGAACTGTACTTTGAAAAGTGTCTGGATCATAGACATGTGAACACTAGGAGTTGGGCTAGCAGGTGGAGATAAAATTTGTGCCTCAAATTGCAGATACTTCTGTTTGGTGGGTGCATGTGTGACAGGCATAAACTGAGTGAGTAGGTGGCCCCAGATTTGGACCAGGTCAGGAAGACTCTTGAATGTCAGGCCTTGCGGCCTTTTGAAGCATTTCCCGCTGGACGAGTCGTTGGGCAGTGGTATGGCAGCACGTGGAGGTGGAGAGGCTGGTGGAGAGCTTGCAGTAGGATGTCCATCATGTGGGACTGAAGGCTAGTTGGGAGGTAGATCTGGGCTGGAGAAAATGGACGTGGGAGTTACAAAACTGGTTGTAGGAGCCACGGGAGTAGATAGAGGCTCCCGGCTAGAGCTCTAGGGTGTAGTGGGTTAGCCAATGGTGGGTGTGGTGTCAGAATCACTCATAAAGCTTTTTTTTTTTTTTTTTTTTTCCTTTGAGATGGAGTCTTGCTGTCGCCAGGCTGTAGTGCAGAGGTGTGATCCTGGCTCACTGCAACCTCCACCTCCCAGGTTCAAGCGATTCTCCTGCCTAAGCCTCCCGAGTAGCTGGGACTACAGGCACGCGCCACCATGCCCAGCTAATTTTTGTATTTTTAGTAGAGACGGGGTTTCACCATGTTAGCCAGGATGGTCTCTATCTCTTGACCTCGTGATCCACCTGCCTCGGCCTCCCAAAGCGCTGGGATTACAGGCGTGACCCACCACACCCGGCCAAGCTTCTTGTTTTCAAATTGAAAACAATTTTTTTAGAGACAGAGTCTCGCTCTGTTACCCATGCTGGAGTGCAGTAGTACAGTATTGGCTTACTGTAACCTCCAACTTCTGGACTCAGGTGATCCTCACCCCTCAGCCTACTGAGTAGCTAGGACTATAGGTGTGTGCCACCACGCTCGACTAATGATTTAAAAAATGTTTTGTAGAGACAGGGTCTCATTATGTTGCCCAGCTGGTCTCAAACTCATGGCCTCAAGTGATCCTCCTGCCTTGGCCTCTCGGGGTGCTGGGATTACAGTAAAGGAATGAGCCCAGCTACTCATACAGCTCTTGAAAACCGTCTGGCTTGGTCTGACCTTGGAGATTCTAATTGGTGTTCTTGGGGTCTCAGCAGCCATCTGGATTTTTTTGTTTTTGTTTTTGTTTTTTGTTTTTTTTCGAGATGGAGTCTCACTCTGTCATCCAGGCTGGAGTGCAGTGGCGTGATCTCGGCTCACTGCAAGCTCCGCCTCCCGGGTTCACGCCATTCTCCTGCCTCAGCCTCCTGAGTAGCTGGGACTACAGGCGCCCACCACCACGCCCTGCTAATTTTTTGTATTTTTAGTAGAGATGGTGTTTCACTGTGTTAGCCAGGATGGTCTCAATCTCCTGACCTCGTAATCCTCTCGCCTCGACTTCCCAGAGTGCTGGGATTACAGGCGTGAACCACCACGCCCGGCCAGCCATCTGGATTTTTAAAAGCACTTTGACTTCTAGTGCATATTCTTTGCCCACTCTGCAGGTAAGAAGCAGTGAGGAAAATGGTCCTACGGTACCCAGTTAGGACATAGTCATATCTCTGAGTTCTCAGGGAACTCAGGAAAAATCCTGCCATCTTGATAGCCGAGTTATCAGTGTTAAATGTCTCGAAAAGATCTTGTTTCCAAAGTGGTCATGCTTAACACTTCCAGAACAAAGAGTTTGCCAACTTCCAGGGCAGCCATTTTTGGGCAGTTTTGAGGATCAGAAAAGCTCTTTGGTGAAATAAGCTAAATGGTCTCCCTGAATAGCTTTCATAGTATGGGCCTTGCAGGGAGCACAAGGCCAGCCCACCCTGTACATGATTCTTTAGATTATAAAGACACTTTTTACTATTTCTCCCAGTTTTCCTTTTCCCCACACTAACATCCCCAGTAGGCTCTTGTGTAGTTTTCAGAGCCTTTGTTATGATTCCCTCTGGAGTGTTGCTCTTTGCTAGTACTGATTTTCAAATAAGACACCCCCAAATTTATGCACCAGCACAGTTTAGTGGGATCATTTATTTCTCTCTTGTTATGTAGATGATATATGCATGCATTTGAAGGGGCAGGGACAGGGGATTCCCAGTGTAAACCTTAAGTGTACCTTTAATTCTATCTTGGATTCACCCTGTTTGAGCCTGTGATCTGGCTTACCCCTCCAGATGTCACTGGCAATTTGATAAACAAATTTGATCATCTCCCTGCCAAAGAGGAAGCAGTGCCTCAAAGCAAGCCTGAAGCAGCGCTGCCATGACAGGACCTTGATAGGATCTCTGTGCTGTGCCCAGTGATGACTTTAGTGATAGTTGTCCTCAGCTAGGAGGTGTTTATTTCTTTTTTTCCTTTTTTTTTTTTTTTTTTTTTTTTGGAGATACAGTCTTGCACTGTTACCCGGGCTGGAGTGCAGTGGTGCAAATCTGGGGTCACTGCAACCTCTGCCTCCCAGGTTCACGGGATTCTCCTGCCTCAGCCTCCTGAGTAGCTGGGATTACGGGCACGCACCACCACACCCAGCTAATTTTTTGTATTTTTAGTAGAGATGGGGTTTCACTGTGTTGGCCAGACTGGTCTCGAACTCCTGACCTCGTGATCTACCTGCCTCAGCCCTTCCAAAGTGCTGGGATTACAGGCATGAGCCACCGTGCCTGGCTGAGGTGTTTATTTCTAAAGGATTTTTAGGAGTCTTAAAAAGTCTTTTCCTATGTCTTAAAGAATGGTTTCACTAAAGGGAATTGCTGTCTTAGATGTTTCATATTGATTCTTACACATTTTTGCCTAAGGTATATCATCCTCATTGGAAAACCCCTGCACTATTTACTTTTAGTCATACTTTCCTGTAAACTCTATGACTTGTGCATGCGCGATTGTATGGCTGGTTCTTTGCCTTTTGCCTCTATTGTGACTAACACTGATTTCTTACAGGCTTGTAAAGTGGTTTCCAAGATGTGTTTGCTGTGTGTGCTTTGCTGCATTTGATATAAATAGATTTGAGATTAGTGTTTGAAAGTGCCATATGACCATATACAGAGCGAACTTATTAAGGAAATGTTACTGCATTTCAGACACATCTAGTAATAGAAAAATCAGTGTCTTAATGGGCTGTGCCTCTCTCATGTCCCCTCTTTAAAAAAAAAAACCAAAAAAAGTTAGTTACAACTAAATGTCAGGAAATTTTGTAGCTTACCTAGTTTAAGGTCCAACATATGTGGAGAGACAATAAAAATGATAATGACCATGGTGCCTGGAGATACATATATTAACATATGTTAAGAAGTTATTTTTAAGGTTGCCCACTTAATGTTTTTGTTTTTGTTTTTGTTTTTGAGACGAAGTCTCACTCTGTCACCCAGGCTGGAGTGCAGTGGTCTGATCTTGGCTCACTGCAACCTCTAACCTCCCGGGTTCAAGCGATTCTCTTGCCTCAGCTTCCCATGTAGCTGGGATTACAGGTGCCTGCCACCACGCCTGACTAATTTTTGTATTTTTAGTAGAGACGGGGTTTCGCCATGTTGGCCAGGCTGGTCTCTAACTCCTGGCCTCAAGTGATCCGCCCGCCTTGGCCTCCCAGAGTGCTGGGATTACAGGCGTGAGCCACTGCCCCGGCCCCATAATCTGACAAATTTTTAGTTAAAACTCTGTATTCCACTTAGAACTAATTCACTGTGGCTGGGCACGGCGGCTTCTGCCTATAATCCCAGCATTTTGGGAGGCTGAGGTGGGTGGATCGCTTGAGCCCAGGGGTTTGAGACCAGCTTGGGCAACACAGTGAGACCCTATCTCTTTGGAAAAAAAAAAGCCAGCCTGTCCAACATGGTGAAACCTCATCTCTACTAAAAATACAACAAGTAGCCACGTGTGGTGGCACACACCTGTAATCTCAGCTACTCAGGAGGCCTTGGCATGAGGATCCCTTGAATCCGGGAGGCAGAAGTTGCAATGAGCCGAGATCACACCACTGCACCCCATCCTGGGTTGACAGAATGAGACTCTCTCAAAATAAAATAAAATAAAATAAATAGTAAAATAAAATAAAATAGAATGAATTCACTGATAAGATTGCCTTCTCTCATCTCCAAGTAAATGATTTTATTTTCTCCTTTGTTCCTTGCATATATGCTGTGATTTACTGACTGTTAAAAACTCATTACACCAGTATGTACCCTGAGACAAATCAGCTCCAAAGTGGAGTGAGTGCAAGGGGAGAACTTTGATTCAAAACTGCTTTATGGAGGAAGTACAGGCCTCTAAGCTGCACTGTTATAGATCTGTAGAGTTTTCAAATCCATGTAATGCTCATCAGTTTTTAGTTTAGTATGTAGCTGTCTGTGATGATAAGTAAATAATTTACCTTTTTGAAGGCTTGTGATATCCTGTTCATTGCTTCATTTGAGAGGATGCAACATCAGGATTTTCGAAAATACACATAACGAAGTGTTGTGTAGTCGTCTGTACATGGTTTCTTTGATAAGAGAGAGGCAGGAATCTGCACAGAGTAGGTGTACAGATACAGTTTGCCCATGAGACAGCAAGGAGAGCCCTGATGAACTAAAGGAGAGCCCTCTCTTGAAATGCATATATTATATATTTTTTTCTTTCTTTTTTTTTCAAAAAATAGAGACGGTCTCAGTATGTTGCCCAGGATGTCTCAAACTCCTGGCCTTAAGTGATCCTCTTGCCTCGCCTCCCAAATTATTGGGATTACGGGTGTGAACCACCATGCCTGGTCTTGAAATGCATATCTTAGTCACTCTTACTTCTTTTAAATTGTTTTAATTGTATAAACCAAAACAAACAAAAAAATGCTACCTTTTTTTTTTTTTTGGAGACAGAGTTTTGCTCTGTCGCCCAGGCTGGAGTGCAGTGGCGCTATCTCGGCTCACTGCAAGCTCCGCCTCCTGGGTTCACGCCATTCTCCTGCCTCAGCCTCCTGAGTAGCTGGGACTACAGGCGCCTGCCACCGCGCCCACCTAATTTTTTGTATTTTCAGTAGAGACGGGGTTTCCACCATGTTAGCCAGGATGGTCTCAATCTCCTGACCTTGTGATCCACCTGCCTCGGGCCTCCCAAAGTGCTGGGATTACAGGTGTGAGCCACCATGCCTGGCCAAAATGCTACCATTTTAGGAATATACATCTAGTCTTAAAAATATCATAAATCTGGGCTGGGTGCGGTAGCTCACACCTGTAATCCCAGCACTTTGGGAAGCCGAAGCGGGCAGATCACCTGAGGTCAGGAGTTCACGACCAGTCTGGCTAACATGGTGAAACCCTGTCTCTACTAAAAAATATGCAAATTAGCCAGGTGTGGTGGTGGGTGCCTATAATCCCGGCTACTCAGGAGGCTGAGGCAGGAGAATTGCTTGAACCTAGTAGACAGAGGTTCCAGTGAGCCGACACAGTACCACTGCACTCCAGCTTGGGCGACAGAGTGAGACTTCGTCTCAGGGGAAAAAAAAAGAAAAAAAATCATAAATCCTTTTTTTTTAACCCCCTAACTTGGATCTCAGGTTAATTGGGATATGTCTAATAACAAAATTTCTGAACATAAGGTTTACTAGAAAGGATTATTTTTTAGGTTATTTGTGATGTATGTATATATGCATTTGATAGTAATAGATGTGTTCATTGGACTCTTAAGTACTTGCTATGTACTGTGGGACATGTAGGAGTATAAGAATATTTGTCAGCTAGATTATAAAGCTTAAAATCATTAATGGGCAGGAGTGGGATATGGGGCTGTGACTGCTAATGGATCTGGGGTTTCTTTGTGGGTTGATGAAAATAGAGATGGTTGTGTAACTTTGTGAATATAGTAAAAACCATTTAATTGTATACGTATGGGTGAATTTTATGTGAGTTACATCTCCGTGATGCTTAAAAAATGCTGTTAATGAATTTGCAGTGCTGAAAAGATTCCAAAGTTGTGATTCTCTACCTTTTTCCATTATCCCAGTCCCCCAATACAGTTGCAGTGAAAGATAAAGAACATCAAACACTCTTCTCTTCTGGTGGTGGGGAAATGCTGAGTGGCCCTGACTTTGTGCAGTGAAAGTTGTTTACACATGCCGGGCGCGGTGGCTCAAGCCTGTAATCCCAGCACTTTGGGAGGCCGAGACGGGCGGATCACAAGGTGAGGAGATCGAGACCATCCTGGCTAACACGGTGAAACCCCGTCTCTACTAAAAAAATACAAAAACTAGCCGGGCGAGGTGGCGGACGCCTGTAGTCCCAGCTACTCGGGAGGCTGAGGCAGGAGAATGGCGTGAACCCGGGAGGCGAAGCTTGCAGTGAGCTGAGATCCGGCCACTGCACTCCAGTCTTGGCGACACAGGGAGACTCTGTCTCAACAAAAAAAAAAAAAAAAAAAAAGAAAGTTGTTTACACAAGCCTGAGTCTATAAACTCAGAGATTAAAAAAATCACACCAGGCCGAAGGCCCACTCAGGCAAAAACCTACCAGAGAAATGGGCCTGCCCAACTGATGGAATATCTGGGATTTCCTGATGTTGGTCCCTTAATTTGTGGACCATTTTAGGCTGTCAGTAAAGTAGTAGCCTAAGAGAAAAATTCTGACATGTAACAATGTGGATGAATCTTGAGGACATTACATGAAATAAGCCAGTCACTAAAAGGACAAATACTATATGATTACAATTATGTGAAGTGCCTAGAGTAGCCACATTCATAGAGACAAAGTAGAATTCTAGTCACAGGGAAATAGGGAGTCAGTGTTTAATAGTATAGTTTATTCTTTTTTTTTTTTTCGGATGGAGTCTTGGTCTGTTGCCCAGGCTGGAGTGCAGTGGTGCTATCTCGCCTCACTATAGCCTCCGTCTCCCAGGTTTAAGCACTTTTCTCCTGCCTCAACCTCCCTTGTAGCTGGGACTACAGGTGCACACCACCACATCTGGCTAATTTTTGTATTTTTAGTAGAGATGGGGTTTCTCCATGTGGGCCAGGATGGTCTTGAATTCCTGACCTCAGGTGATCTGCCCGCCCCCAAAGTGCTGGGATTACAGGTGTGAGCCACTGCGCTGGGTGATACAGAGTTTCAGCTGGGGAAGGTGAAAAAGTTCTGGAGATGGATGGTAGTGATGGTTCCACAATATTGTGAATGAACTCAGTGTCAAAGAACTATATACTTAAAAATGATTCAAATGGTAAATTTTATGTTGTGTTTAACCACAACAAAGTAAATTTTTTAAAAGTAAGAGTAGTAAAATCACTTTGATGAAAAGAGAGGGTGGGACCAGGGTATTTGGATTGTCTACCAGGCCAGGCACCCTTTTCAGTGGTCTTCTTGCCTCTGTGCCTGCCTTCTGAGGATGCCCAGGGCAGGTCTCTGCCTGCTCCCTTCATTCCGGTCCTTCCACCAGTCACCCATGGAGCATCTCCTGTGTTTCAGAAATGCCAGTGCCTTGGCACAGAAGCAGGATAAAACTGTGCCCCCAAGGCACTTTTAATCCAGAGGGAGGTTGGCAAAGATACATTTGCTTGAAAAATATTGTCAGGGCCGGGTGTGGTGGTTCACACGTGTAATTCCAGCACTTCCCAGTGCTTTGGGAGGCTGAGACAGGAGGATCACTTGTGCTCAAGGAGTTCAAGACCAGCCTGGGCGAGACCTCATTTCTACAAAACTTCAAAAAAAATTAGCCAGACATGGTGGTGCAGGCTGAGGTGGGAGGATCACTTTAGCCTGGGAAGTCAAGGCTGCAGTGAGCGTTGATTGTGCCACTGCACACCAGCCTGGGTGACAGAGCGAGACTCTGTCTCCAAAAGATAAATAGTCAGGTTGCATTGTGCTCCCCTGTGGTAGAAGTGTGGGTGGTGTTATTTAGGTAGTACTTGGAGAGTGCCTGTCAGATGTCTGGAAACCTAATTTAAAGTAGTAAAATCAACATGTGGGTGAGACTTGATACCCGCAGACATACTTTTTTTTTTTTTTTAAGCCAGAATGTCTCTAAAAGAACAAGACTTGTTTATAGCCTAAAAATTCTTCATGGAACAAAGATCCTCGTGGTGCCAAAGGAACTGTGTGCTTTTAGTGAGGAACCCATCAGCATGAGGTTTTCCGCTGACTAAAGTTTCCCAAGGCAACATAAAAGACATAGCCAGGGCCTTAAGGAATTGATGGGCCAGCCATGGAGGAGACTCAAATACAAACACAAAACGAAGCATGCTTATGGAGCACTGTCTAAACTAGTGAAAGTAAATTTAATAAGAAGGAATTTCGGCAGGCACAGTGGCTCATGCCTGTAACCCCAGCACTTTGGAAGGCTGAGGCGGGCGGATTGCTTGAGGCTGAGTTCGAGACCAGCCTGGACAACATAGTGAAACCCTGTCTCTACTAAACATACAAAATTATCCAGGTGTGGTGGCGTACACCTGTAGCCCTAGCCACTTGTGAAGCTGAAGCATGAGAATTTGCTTGAACCTGGGAGGTGGAGGTTGCAGTGAGCTGAGAGGGAAACTCTGTCTCAAAAAAAAGAATGAATTATGCTGGGCATGATGGCTCACGCCTGTAATCCCAACACTTTGAGAGGCTGAGGCAGGAGGATCACTTGAGCTCAAGGAGTTTAAGACCAGGCTGGGCAATATAGCGAGACCCCTGTCTCTACAGAAAATAAAAAATTAGCCAGGCATGGTGATGCACACCTGTAGTCCCAGCTGCTCAGGAAGCAGAAGCAGGAGGATATGTTGGGCCCAAGAGTTTAAGGCTGCAGTGAACCATGATTGCGCCACTGCACTCCAGCCTGAGCAACAGAAAAAAGAACAAACTGTGGAAGGGACATTAAGTCCTGTGGGTCAGTGACCAAGAGCCCAGAGACTCTAGTTTCAAACACATTCCATGGTCCTGCCTGTGTTTTTAGACGGATCATTCTCAGAGGCAGCCTTCATCTGTTAAATAAATTCTTTACTTGGTGGGAGGAGGTGAGAGAGAGGTGGAGTCAGAGGTGAAGTGTGGGGATAAGGATGTGATATTTTTAGCACAGTGTGAGATATAAAGTAATTTCCTGATAAGATTATTCTCCTAAATGGAACCTGTACTGCCCTCATTCTCTTACTAATGACAAGGTCAGAGCAAACCGACAAACATGGAAGAACAGGGATCTTAGCCCGGTGGTGAATTCCAAGGCGGAATTTTGGAGCATACTCCAAAAAGTTGGCTTTAGGATACAGAGGGGTCCATTTTTGTGGACTGCTTTATTTTGGTTCAAGGGTTGTCTGTGAATTTTACAATAAATCAGAGTCTTTGTTTTCCTGTTGCTGAGGGAGGGGAGGGAGAGGTTTGCAACAGTCTATTAATAGAATATAGCATAATTTGAAAGGAAATGTAGAAAAATCAAATGCCAATAATAATAATGATATTGCTGGGCATGGTAGCTCATGCCTGTAATCCCAGCACTTTGGGAGGCCAAGGCGGGCAGATCTCTTGAGATCAGGAGTTTGAGACCATCCTGGCCAACATGGCGAAACCCCATCTCTCCTAATAATACAAAAATTAGCTGGATGTGGTGGTGCATGCCTATAATCCTAGCTGCTTAGGAGGCTGAGGCAGGAGAATCACTTGAACCTGGGAAGTGGAGGTTGCAGTGAGCTGAGATTGTGCCACTGCACTCTAGCCTGGGTGACAGAGCAAGACTTCATCTAAAAAAAAAAAAAAAGAAAAAAAAATGCATATATATGTATATATGGCACGCACCATGTTGCCCAGGCTGGTCTCAAACTCATGGGCTCAAGTGACCCGCCTGCCTCTGCCTCAAAAAGTGTTAGGATTATAAGTGTGAACCACTGTGCCCATCCTGAAATGCTAGTAATTATTAACCTAATGTGCTGGAAACAAATTATTTGTTTTTTCAAGAAGAGAAAAAGTAGACAATAATGGTACTGAAAGTGGTATTTCTTTTTACTTTCTTACAATTCCATCATCATTAACCATTTACATTCTGGAGCCACTATACTAGGTGAGTCTAAAGGCATCTTGAAAGAGCTGTCTCATTGTATGTAAGGGTGTGTACACTCAGAAGTCTGTATTGCCCAGTATTATGAGAAAGCTGCTGCTTGCACCTGGCTTGGTGCTATGAGGGACAAATACAACTTTGTGTTTCGTAAGGAAGATTAATACTTTGACATAATTCTAATTTCTTGGCCTTTAAGGAGAAGGCCACAAAATCTTTTTTTTTTTTTTAAAGGTAGTGACTATCATTTGCTTTTTCCCTGTAAAAGCAGGGAGATTTCTTTTTAACATATTTTTTCCCAATGGCTAAAATAATGTATACTCAATGCAGAAGACTTGGAAATTGGAAAAAATGGAGGAGCTTTTGAAAAAACATTTCTTTCAGGATGACTATTGGTTTTGCTTTGAGTCAGAAGCAAGCTTTGTTCTGCTGACTTTTGTCTCACGCTTAGTAGTCCTTTCCTGCCTCCTCTTGTGATCCCTTGAATTTGGAGGATTTGGCGGGGAGTCACATGGCCCTCTCTCCCCATCAACTTCCCGTCTTCCCACTGGACCACACGAGCTTTCCTCTGAGCCTGTGAGACTTGAGCTCAGTGGTTCCCATTAGTATAATAGAACACCCCTTTCTTGTGAATGTGTGCTCTCAGGGTGTGTTTCCAAGCTGAGGCTTGACACGTCAGAAGGTGTTTTGTGGAAGGAAAGAGCCCTAGTGCCGGAGGCATTGGGTTCAGATCCTGGCCTCAGTCGAATGGTAGCCGTAGCCATGAGTAAGTTAAACTCGGCTTGCTCATATGTAAGTGGTAATAACAATGCTTAGATACAATGATCTGATGTACCTGGTACATAGCAGGTTCTTGGCCTAGGCATGGTGGCTGATGCCTGTAATCCCAGCACTTTGGGAGGCTAAGGCAGGAGGATCACTCGAGCCCAAAAGTTTGAGACCAGGCTGTCTCTACAAAAAATTAAAAAACTAGCTGGGCACAGTGTGGCCTGTAGTCCTAGCTGTTTAGGAGGCCGAGATGGGAGGATCGCTTGGGCCTAGGAATTTGAGGTGGCTGTAAGCTTTGATTGCCACTGCACTCCAGCTTGGGCAACAAAGTGAGGCCCTGTCTCTAAAAAAAAGGGGTGCAGGGGATTCTTTCTATGGATGTGATGCCCACACAACCCTGTTTGTTCCTTTCATTCAAAAATGTGTATTGAAGTCCTAGCTAGCTGCCCGGGAGGCTGGGATGGAAGGATCATTTGAACCCAGGTGTTTGAGTGCAACCTGGATAATATAACAAGACCCCATCTCTCTTTTTCTTTTTCTTGTTTTTTTTTTTGAGACAGTGTCTTACGTGTTGCTCAGGCTGGAGTGCAGTGGCTTGATCTCGGCCTACTGCAACCTCCACCTCCTGGGTTCAAGCAATTTTCCTGCCTCAGCCCTGCTGAGTAGCTGGGATTACAGGTGCCCACACCATGCCTGGCTAATTTTTATGTTTTTAGTAGAGATGGGGCTTCACCCTGTTGGCCAGGCTGGTCTCGCACTCTTGACCTCAAGTGATCCGCCCACCTCGGCCTCCCAAAGTGCTGAAATTACAGGCATGAGCCACTGTGCCCAGTCTCCTTCTTCTTCTTCTTCTTTTTTAAAAAAGTGTATTAAGCACCAGCTGTGTGCCAAGCTTTGCTCTAGATGCTGGAGACAAAAATGGAGAGAGAGAGAAAAAAAATCCCTGCCTTTGTGGTGCTCAGATTCTTGTGGGGAAAGTAGGTAATAAGATAAATGCTGGGTATGGTGCCTCACACTTGTAATCCTGGCACTTTGGGAGGCGGAGGCAGGTGGATTTCTTGAGTCTAGGAATTTGAGATCAGCCTGGGCAACATAGTGAAACCCCATGTCTACCAACAAAAAAATAATAATAACACAAAAATTAGCCAGGCATGGTGGCGCTTGCCTGTAGTCCCAGCTACTCATGAGGCTGAGGTGGGAGGATCATTTGAGCCTGGGAAGTTGAGGCTGCTGTGAGCTGTGATTGCACCATTGCACTCCAGCCTGGCTGACAGAGTGAGACCCTGTCTCAAATAAAGAAACAAAAACAGGATAGATACCTAGGTATATGTTAGATTAGTGGTCAGTGCCAAGAAGCAAATAAAGCTTCCATGGTCTGTGTGTGTGTGTTTGTTGAGAAGGAATATTGGGAATAATGAGTGATTGCAGCTGCATCTTGCTTCTGTGTGAAATGTGTCTTTAAGCTGCTGCTGGGGGCCAGACCCCATCCCGTGCTGAAATGGGACTCCCTGGTTGTTTCTGGGGTACGGTGTCTGTGGAAGAAGGTAGATTCTTGATCTTACCTGGCTGGGAGTGAGGGCTCTAGCAACAAGGCTTCAGGTTTGATGGGGAAAGAGTGTGTGTGTGTGTAAGGGGGGTTGGGAGGAGATGTCTTCGGATATACATGAAGAGTGCTTAGAATAATGCTAAGCATTCAATAAATTTTAGCTATTAACACATATAATGTATTGTGCCTTTTGTTATGAAACTCAGAGCTTTAAATAGAAACTAGAAGGGCCACGTTCTTGGAAAAAGTGCTCAGTGTTAGAAGCAGTAATTATGTATTAATAATTATGTAAGTGCCAAATTTAGAGCACACACATAATGTTGATTTCTCTCTCCCCCTCACCCTTTCATTCCCTTAGGCCATTTTGGAGGAATAGATTTTTAAGGCAGGAACCTCGGATGCGTACCTAACAAAGGCCTTCTTGTGTTACTATCTAGTGGATCAATAGGCAAAAGGGATAATTCTCATTCTCAAAGCATGGTCAGATTCCTTAAAATGTACTTGGATAAGGGGGAAAAGGGTAAGAAATCTAGTAAAGGTGTGGTATATGCTGATTGATGGGGAAAACAAAAAAAGAAGAATTTAATGATTTCCCAAACACTGACCATATCTAGGTTAGTGACTAAATTTGAGTTTGGGAAAATATACATATCAGGGATGCAAGCTTGTTCTATGTGGTTTACACCTGCAATTGTTATTATTATTATTTTTGAGATGGAGTCTCGCTCTGTCGCCTAGGCTGGAGTGCAGTGGTATAATCTCTGCTTCCTGGGTTCCAGTGATCCTCCCACCTCAGCCTTCTGAGTAGCTGGGACTACAGGCACATGCCACCATGCCCAGCTAATTTTTGTATTTTTACTAGAGATGGGTTTTCACCATGTTAGCCCGGCTGGCCTCGAACTCCTGACCTCAAGTGATCTACCCACTTTGGCCTCTCAAAGTGCTGGGATTACAGGTGTGAGCCACCGCCCCTGGCCATCCTGCAATTTCTTACTACGTTTTAGCCTTGCTTTTTTTTTTTTTTTTTTTTTCTTCAACAGAGAATTCTTTATTATGTCCAAAAGAACACAACAAAAGCATCCTCAACAATACATAAACCTATATATAAAATATAAACTATCTCCAGATTTTTACTTTATATGGCAGCATGCCAGTATATGCGAGAGATCATATTGATGGGGCAAAGGGAAACCTGATTTGGGCAATGACTTAATTAGTCAGACATTAACATTCAGAGACCTGATAAGCAGCAATTTTAGTCAGAAAAGCAATATGAGAAGAGTTCCTGTGAAGCTGGGATTTACATACTTAATTCTTTGTTCTTGGTCATTTCATCCACAACTTGACTGTTGTCAATCATGGTTCTCTGCCTTTGGAGTGGTACTATCAAGGTACAGAGAATGCCCATCTCAGTACCAAAATTTCACCATGAAGAATCGTAATAGAAATAACAAAGCTTTAAAAAAAATGCTGCATTTCAGAAGTAGTTACCCTAATAATTTTGAAGAAAGCTTACCATAAATACTTCCAAAAACAATAGGCTTTACAAAATATTATACAATGTCCTGTGTACAGCAGTATCTACTCAGGCCATTTGTCAAACTGTTCAGTAATTAGTTTCTCGTGTACTCTTTCATCTCAAGAAGGTCAGTAATCATCCGATTTCCTCTCTAATGATCTGTTGTTAGCCTACTTTTAACAATGGAAGAAGAAACTGGTATATGGTTGTTTTGTTTTTGTTTTTTTTTGTTTTTTTTTTTTTGAGACTCTTGTTGCCCAGGCTGGAGTGCACTGGCACGATCTTATCTCAGTGCAACCTCTGCTTCCTGGGTTCAAGTGATTCTCCTGCCTCAGCCTCCCAAGTAGCTGGGATTACAGGCATGCGCCACCATGCCCAGCTAATTTTGTATTTTTAGTAGAGATGGGGTTTCTCCATGTTGGTCAGGCTGGTCTCAAACTCCCGACCTCAGGTGATCCGCCCATCTCGACCTCCCAAAGTGCTAGGATTACAGGCATGAGCCACTATGCCTGGCCCTGGTATATGTTTTAAGTCAACCAGTTCTCCTTAAGTCTCATAGTTTCTGTTTCAACATCATGTTATTGTGTACTTACAGAAGCAATCTCTCAGTTACGAAAAATAAAATCAGTTTCAGGGCTCAGAAAGTAAAAAGGGAAATTCTTTCCCAGTCTCAACCCTTCCCCCACTGCCTGGCTTTTGTTGTTTAAAAAATTAAATTAAATTTAAATGTGTAAGTCCAAGCACAGGCACTTTCCAAAAAACAAAAATGAAGCCAAATCACAAATTACTCCGTAGTTACAGAAAACAGCTCTGATTTTGGGGGGTCATCTCTGGTTGCCTCAGCACAAGCATTATTGGTCTTTGGCTGTTAGCCTTGCTCTTTAGTTTAAGGAATGTGGATCCTATTATTGGTATTAAAAATTATACTTCTAAAACTATTGAAGGCTATTACTAATTATTTCAGTTCTCTATATAGTATTTGTACTTCAGTTTAACAGTGCTTAGTAAGTCATTTAAATAATAGGTCTCTGTTGAAAAATATTAGAATTGTACCCCTCCACCTCTAAAAAGTCAGAGGTCCAGAATGAAAAGGTATGACGTTCTCTGTTGGTCATAGTATTTTGTGGGCTAAATCATTGTCCAAAATCAGAAAGACAAGGTAGTGGAAGGTTCTAGGAGTTGCGTGGATCTGGGTTAGAATCTCAATGCCTCTCGCAACCAGTTGTTTAAAATGTGGGCAGATTAGTCTCTCCATTTCCATTTTCTCTTTTGTGAAATAATTGTTATTATTTTGCAAGGTTCGTGTGACAAAATGGATTAGTATGTGTGTCTAGCATAATGTAGATGCTAAACTTAAATGATTCATTTGGCACCAGTCAGGTTTGTTCACTTTTAATATTGATTTTGAAAGTCTCCGGTCAGATTGCTTAATTGATACACATTAATTTTTACTGTTAGATTTTTAACTTATTATTAAACACCAAGTTTGATATAAATACTATTAGTGAGGTAGGAGGTGGAACTTGACTCCAGACCAGATTAAAGACTGGCTGAAACAGGGAAGAGGTGAAAGCACCTCTCCATGTCATGCCCACCAGTGCCGTGTCAGTTTACTATTGCCATGGCAACACCAGGAAATTACCACGCCTTTCCATGGCAACAACCTGGAAGTTACCACCTTTTTTCTAGAAGTTTCTTATTAACCTGCCCCTTAATTTGCATGTAATTAAAAGTGGGCATAAATATGACTGCAGAACTGCCCTTGAGCTGCTGTTCTGGAGCAGTCACAGAGCTGTGACACTGCCGCATCAGTAAAGCAGTTTCCTTCTACCGCAGGCTCACTCTTCAACTCTTTCCGCAGTGCAGTCAAGAATCTTCGTGGGCGAAGCCCCAATTTGGGAGTTTGCCTGCCCTTCATCAATAGTAGTAGTAATAGTAATGATGATGGTAGCCAGCCAGATACAGTGAAGTGTTCTATGTGTGTTATCTCAGTTACTCTGAACAAGGGCCCTCAAAGGGCAGGTATTTTTATGTTCATTTTGCTGACAAGAAACTGAGGCTTAGTGAGACTGAGATTTAGAAAGTAACGAAAAGAAAAAGTTATGTTAAATGATCACTTTTTTGTGGAGCCATGCTTTTTTGTGCTTAATTTATTGCCTATTGCTCATATGTGCTTTACATTGTTCAGTGTTTTCTCAAGATAAGCAATGAGAAGTAACAGCTGTAGTCAGCTTTCTTCCCCAAGTACTAAGTAAATAAGGTGGTTAGGCATAGAATGGAATTAGCTATGGAATGCTGATTGTTTATTTTCTGTTGTAGGATGAAAGAAATTAGGCATGAAGAAGGAAGATAATTTTTTACTTGCTATAGATTTGAAATAGTTTTCTTTCTTTTGCTTGCTTTTTTTTTTTGAACTGAGGAGTTCAGAGTGGTTAACTGAAACAGACTCTAAAAATACCCTTTAGTACCATGCTCACTGAAGTATTTTCTGTTTGTCTAAAATTAGCAGATTTCAACTGTATACTCTGGTTTTCCAAAGACTTCCATTAGGTGACTTCTTATTCTGGTGTAACTTTGTTATCTTTCTGGATAACACCTTTGATGGGTGTTAAAAGGTAAAGCTAAGAATGGCTTTACTTTCTAACAGAATACTTTACAAAGCAGTTTCCAGCTTAGATACTTCCTCCTGCAGGGAACCTTCCCAAGGTGTTCCTTGCAGTGCTCCCTTCTTTATCCCGCCACTGTCCGTGTCCCACCTGGGCTCTGAAGGGCAGAACCTGTGCTCTGTTCACTGTTGTATTCCAGTGCCTCACAGAACTATTTGCACAGTATTTAGGTGCTGAACAAATATTTATTGAATGCCAAAATTGGTTCATTTACTAAGCAGAAAGAAAGGAAAATATTTTTTGTTGGTGATGTCTGCAAGGAGATTTGTCATTTCACATGAAAATTGAAAAGTGGGGACAGAAAAGCAAGAAAGTGGGAGCAAAAGTAATTGAGATCCATAGTGGCTCAGGAGTGTTGACCGGTGCAGGGTGTGGTAGAAGCTGGTTACTGGGTAGGGGAGTCAGATACGGAGGCTCAGCTGGGCTGGGGGCAGGTCTTTGGGAAATGGGGGTGTGTGGAGAAGGTTACCAGCCGTTACCAGAGTTTTTCTCTGCATTGGGAATTTCTAAGGTGTGTTTTTGTTTTTAAAACAATATCTGTACTTTCAAAAATATGGTTTATCTGCTGCAAGGGAAACACATTTATTTTGTGAAAGTAGGTGTACCTAGTTAACAGTTTCCATTTATTAATTTTCTGGAATTGTGTTTTGGTTACTTGGAATGTGTGTGTGTATTTTCTTTTCTGTCTTTTTTTTTTTTTTTTTTTTTTTGGAGACAGAGTCTCGCTCTGTCGTCCAGGCTGGAGTGTAGTGGTGCCATCTTGGCTCACTGCAGTCTCCCCCCTCCCAGGTTCAAGCGATTCTCCTGCCTCAGCCTCCCAAAGTACTAGGATTACAGGTGTGAGCCACTGCGCCTGGTCTATTTCCTTTCTATTACAAGTCCCTTGTGGGAAGGAGGGTCGTCACTCCTATTCTAAATGAATAGAAGTTCTGTCTTAGAAATTTTCCCATTTTACAGGTATTCAAAGAGGACAAAATTTCATCTTCGTTCCCTGCCTGTGTCCTGGAATCAGTTAAGAAGAAAGACAGGAGTAAGGTGGTCTTCAATTCAGCCAGTCTTCAATTGTTGGAGACCAAAATTTACCTTTATGCTGATCAGGGTTAGATCGCTGTGCAGAACATGGCTTATCTCTGTGGGCAAGTGGCCTTCCTGAGGCTCATCTCCAGGGCTGTGCAGCATAATGTTGCCCTCAAGAGAGGAGAGAGGGTGGGACTGGCTATGCATGCATGCTCACTCCCTCCTTCCAGATTCACTGAGCCTGTTTTCCTTCCGTATTAAGAGGTAAGAAAGTGACACCTGGAAAGATGTACTTTCCCAAGGTCACACAGATAGCTGGCAACAGTTTTTTCTCCTGGGCTCTAGAGGCCTTTGGTCTGAGTACAAAGGGCATGGTTATGGGCTTGGCCAGGCCTTGTGTTCACCACATTCTGCTTCTGTGCTCTTAGCTTTGGTTTGTGCATCTATACCATGGGGTTAAAATTTCTACCCTCGGGATTCCTGGGAGGGTTACATAAGGTATAACTGTTGAATGGCCGGAACCAGTGCTTGACACTCAGAATCAGCAATGTAAATATCACTCAGCCAGCCTGGGGCACTTTCCTCTATCAAACCTTACCAACCCTTTTTTTTTTTTTTTTTTTAAACTGAGGCAGGGTCTCACTGTCTAGCCCAGGCTGGGGTGGAGTGTGGCACAATCTCCATTCACTGTAGCCTCCACTTCACAGGCTCAATCGATTCTCCCGCCTCAGCCTCCAAGTAGCTGGGACTATAGGCACGTGCCATCACACCCGGCTAGTTTTTGTATTTTTCGTAGAGACAGGTTTTCACCATGTTGCCTAGGCTGGTCGCAAACCTCCTGAGCTCAAAGCCATCTGCCTGCCTTGGGCTTCGAAAATGCTGGGATTACAGGTGTGAGCCACCATGTCCAGCCTTGTTGTTCTTTCTTTTTAATCACCCTGCGTTGGCACCTCAGAAAACACGGTGATTGGAGTTTAGCTCTCAGCAGGGTGGGACTTGGATGTTGACTGTTTAACTTTGATTTTTTAGGAGGAAAAAAATTGTTCCTAAGGAAGTCAAGTTCTAAATTGAAAGACTTTTATATGTTACACACACCCTAGAAAAAGTTGGGTTACACTTGGGATTGATTTTGAAGTAGAGCATTGAACTATGTATCCTGTTTAACCTCGAGGAGCAAATGGCTTTCCATTCTAAACATTCTCATTTCTTCTCTGGGACATTCTTTAGGTGCTTAAGTGTTCTGTTTTGTTATGCATGTTAGAGGACTCTATATGAACAAGTTCCTAGAGGAAGAAATGGGTGACTTAGATGAAAGGGTGAAAAAGGTGAAACCTTCACATTATTGTGTAAGGGATTGGCCCAGAATGTGTGAAATTTGATGTAGTCCTTGTCTTCGTTTTTTCCTTAGATGTTCTGGATGAAACAGTTCCCCCTGCCACACGTGGAGATAAGGATGTGGCTCTAGGCAGGGCATATCCTGTGTTTAAGACTGTGTTGACTCTTCTCTTATGGTGTCTGCCACTGGTTTCCTGCCTAGATCTTTAGTTTTGAGTGAAGTACAACTGTGAACTCCTAGACTTGTAATGCTAATGTGTTCATTATGTTAAATTCAGTTTCTCTTTTTCTTTTCTCTGCTTCACATCAGCCTTTAGCAGGTTTCCAGTCCAGCTTTGGTAGCTGGACTGCCGCTCTCCTTGACCCGTCCCTTTGCAAGCAGCAGACCACGGCCAGGGTTGGGAGGCGGCTGGGCCACTGACCCCAGTGCTGAGGAAAGGTGGAGCTGGAGGCCCCTTCCTCCTGGCCTCCGGCTTCCTGTGCACTCCACCAAGGAGGAAAAGGAGCTGGAGCACGTGTGAACCCTCAGGTTATATAAGCAACACTTTTGTGCAACAAAGAAAATGTAAATTGCTGTAAATTACCAAAAAAAAAAAAAAAAAAAAATTGCTGGCAATCTGCTTTCCAGAGCAGATGGAGGGTAGCTTTTATTTATACATTGGTCAGCTTGTTTTTGTTTTTAATGGATAGAGAAGCTTTTTTATTTCACAGATTACAACTGCATATCTTTACCTGAGGGAGCTCAGGTTCGCACTATCTAGCAGCTTCCACATGTCATCTCTGTATGTGCAGTTGGTGTCTGCATTAAGGAGGCCGGACAGCCTTGTGGTGTTGGTGCCTCTGTTCTGTGTCTAAAGCTATTTATTTGGGGGTGACCGCCCCATGAGCGGCACATCAAAGTGGTGTTCGGTTATGCTGGCCAAGGGCTGAATTGCATTGTTTTTATTTTTATTTCCGAGGTTATTTTATTTTTTACACATGAAAGCCTTTTCCTCTCCTAGATTTTACTCTTTTTTTTCTGATTAACAAAGATGTACAGTCTGAGAAGTTTTTGAAAATTTTGTAAAGATGTTGAAATTTTTGTATGGAAAGAGAAACAAAGTGGGGGGGCCCATCCTAAATCTCACCAATCAGGCAGAAACTATTTCTCATACTGGATGCGGTTTCTCTCTCTCTCTCTTTTCATTAAAGAGAGGGGGGTCTTTTCATTAAAAAACTCTTCTGTAGGCTTCACATTAACAGCACTCGTATGATCCTTAGGAGATGAAGGTGTTTTGTCATTTCTGGAGTGCTGCACATGTAGTTTTTTTTTTAAATTGTCAGTGGCCCTGGCCAGATTACCGATTCCCTGCTAAGTTGCCAGTTGTGCTAGTACCCCGCCCTCCAAAATCCATATTGACCTTCTGTATCAAAATGGCTAAGTCGTCAGAAACCAGCAGTGGGCCAGCATTAGGGTCTCAGCATGCTTTGGGTGTCTTCTCCGCAGGGCTTTCCTCCTTTCTTTCACTTGCATGCCTTCATTGGCTTTGAATCAGACATACCTGGGTAGGAACCTCACCTAGCCCCTCCATTAACTCTGTGTCCTCCGGCAAAATAAATCTCCCTAAGCCTCTATTTCTTATTTGCAAAATAGGGATGATAGTATTACCCAATTCCAGGGTTATTGTAAGAATTCAGAGGCAAGTTATGAAGGGTGTGGCATGGTGTCTGGAATGGGTGATGATACAATTCCCTAAGGGGAGCTGCTGCCACCTCTGCGCTGGGAATTCTGCCTCTGCACCATCCCAAGAATTAGGGTTGGCTAATCCTGCCCTGTCTGGTTTTGGATGAGGGACCAGGAAAGAAAGGGAGGCAGGATAGGGGAGGTGTTGCTGAGAAAAACCTTTTTCCCTCTTCAAGTATTTGTTTCAGGCAGCACCTGAACCCTCAAAGACTGATGGGGGCTGGTCCTGGGTCACCCCAGCAGGATTCAGTGAAGTGGGCCAGGGACACCAGACCCTCGGCTTTCTCCCTGCAGGGGGATCTGCCTCCCTGGCCTCACCTCTTGTGGTCTTCTGTGCATGTTCATTCCTTACTCACTCTGAGCCTTCTGACTCTGACCAACCTGTGTTCCTGGCATTCTTTTGATGATGTAAGTGTTTCATACCCTATCTGCAACCAAGCAGGAGGACAGAGAGGATTTCTACAGCAAAGAGTACCTCTGGAAATTGCTTTTGTGAGGTTCTTTGAGGTGCTAATCACCTTTTATTTGAATTGCTCTGACTTATCATTTAATAACTCCAGAGGACTTTTTACTTCCTTGGCAAGAGGAGGAAGGTGATGCCTCAGATAAAACCAAAACTTAGAGCTGCGCTTCTGAAGGAAATTGCTGCTCAGGTAGAGCTGGATGTGTAGGTGTTCTCCATGGGCCCATGCTGTGCCTCTACCAATGTCCTGAATTGATGGCAGCAGGGGGTAATCTTTCTTCGTTCTTCATCATGTATTGCCTGAGGCAAAACAAATACTTGTATACTTGGGATCTCAGCTATGCCTTTTAAGGACTGTGAACAGATTTATCAAAGAGCCATCTTGAGAGGCCTGTAGGGCGGAAGGAGAATACAGGACAAGAAAGTGGATGGAATTAATGGGAACAAGAGTGATATAAAACAGTTTAACCCCCTGTGGCCCTCTTCAGACTTTTACATTTGTCTGTTTTTATTTATTTAAAAATTTTTAACTTTTGTGGGTACATAGGTGTATATATTTATGGGGTACATAAGATTTTTTGATACAGGCATATAATGTGTAATAATCATATCAGAGTAAATGCGGTATTCATCACCTCAAGCATTCATCATTTGTATTACAAACAATCCATATATATTCTTTTAGTTATTTTATTGTATTATTTTATTTATTTATTTATTTTGAGACGGAGTCTCGCTCTGTCGCCCGGGCTGAAGTGCAGTGGTGCGATCTCAGCTCACTGCAAGCCCCACCTCCTGGGGTGATCCTGCTGCCTCAGCCTTCTGTGTAGCTGGGATTACAGGCCCGTGCTACTTGCCCAGCTATTTATTGTATTTTTAGTAGAGATGGGGTTTCACCGTGTTGGCCAGGCTGGTCTTTGAACTCCTGATCTCAGATGATCCACCCACCTCGGCCTCCCAAAGTGCTGGGATTACAGGCGTGAGCTATCGCACCCGGCCTATTATTTATTTTTGAGAGAGAGGATCTTGTTCTGTTGCCCAGGCTGAGTCATGCTCACTGTATCCTCTACCTTCAGGGCTCAGGCAGTCCTCCCACCTCAGCTTCCCAAGTAGCTGGAACCACAGGTGCACAACCACCACTCCTGGCTAATATTTTTATGTTTTGTTCAGACGGTGGGGAGGCTCTTGCTATGTTGCCCAGGCTGATCTCAAACTCCTGGGCTCAAGCAATCCTCCTGCCTCCGCCTTCCAAAGTGCTGGGATTACAGGTATGAGCCACTGTGGCTAGCCTGGTCTACAGAAATGTCTAATTTTCTTCAGACTTTCTTCTCCCTTCAAATTAGGTTTCATCTGGCAGAGTGGCTACTCCATTTGTTTGCAAGCCTCTGCCCTTGATGTTCAGATTCCTGCTGCTGGTGGAGCCGGCTGAGTTTCCCAGATGGGCTCCACCTGCCTCCTCTTCGGTTGCTGCAGCATTCATTGCTTCGTGCTTCCTGTCTGGCTCGCCTCCAAATGAGTCTGTTCATTTCCTGTCTCCGGAAACTGTCCTTATCACTGAGGTTCGAAAGTTCCATAAAGGATATGGCAGTTTTGAGACTTGACCTCCAAACTTTGACCTTAATAAAAGCTGGTTTTTTAAACCCAGTTAACCTGAATGAGTGGACTATGGCTTTTAATTGCTGTTAGCTGAAGGAGATGTATGGCTGCTGGGTGACACCTTGAACAGTGAGGTGTTATATGTAATCTTGAATTTGGGTGGTGCTTGTGTTACCACTCGGAATTACCTTGTCAGTCTCACTTCCCTCCTGGCTTCTTGGCGATCCTCTTCTATTAATGTTTTCAGTTAATTTTCTTACTATCCAGTGAACTTACTTTGTATTTATTGTTTGGGATAGTGTTGTAGATGGTATTAATATTTGAAAGCTTACTGTTGAAAAGGACTGTAGTCCAGTGGCGTCTTTTATTAACCAGGGAAAACTGAGTCCATGAGGGCACGCCTGCCTTTGAAAACCTAAGAATCCACTGCTTTTTCCATTGAGACGGAGCCCACAGAGATCTCCGAGAGGACGGCTGCAGCAGGAGTGCTGACTCCCGTGCAGCCACATTCCTTTTCTAATTGTCAAAGCTGATTAGTGGATTTGGATGTGCGTGGCTCAGAGGCCTCTAATAATCTTTCCTTTCTTACATAGCTCACCTAGAATTTGAAGAAAATTAAGCCAGTTGTGAAATATATCACCTTTCAGAAATGAACAGCATCTCAATTGATTCTCTTTGAAAACACGTCAAATTGGGATTTCTGAGTGTAATCTGGTATGCCTTGAGGTTGGGACCTCATGCTGGGGCACTCAGAGGAGACTGGTCCACCTCCAAGTTTGTTTTCTGGCTCCAAACAAATGAGTAGCTGTTTGACTGCTGGCACACTACCCGGTTTTAAAAGTACAACCATATAGGGTATGGAGGGCTGGTAACCAGGGGGTTTAAAAAGTGAGGTCATGGAAGGCCCAGATGAAGCTCTTTTAATGTGTATCACAACTGCAATTAATCTTATTAACATGCTGGGCCTGTTCCTGCTTTTGCTGCCCCGGGTGTGCGAGAGTATTTAGGGGGCATGCTTTGAAGGATTCTTGTTCTTTGATGATGCACATGGATAACAGAAGTACATCAAACTTTGTATCTGGCATTATAAAGGCCTTTTGTATGCCTCTATAGATTCATTCAGTTTTGAGAAGAGCAAAAAGCTTCATGCCAATTGATAAGATGTATGAAAGAGAGTGGCTTGCAAATGCAGTCTTGCAACAGTGAGCTCTATGACCAGATCAGAATCAGCTGAACAGGAATGGAGCCCTCTTCTATATCCAGCACTGAGGTAGTTCCAGTATAGTATTCTGGGAGTGAAAGATGAAAAAAAAAAAAAAAACAGCCAGGCACAGTGGCTTATGCCTGTAATCCCAAAACTTTGGGAGGCCAAGGTAGGAGGATTGCTTGAGCCTGGGAGGCGGAGGTTGCAGTGAGCTGATGTGGCCCCACCGCACTTCAGCCTGGGCGACAGAGTGAGACCCTGTCTCAAGCAAACGAAAGTGTAAAAGCATTGTTGTGTATTTGGGAAACAAAAGTATGCACAGGAAGCAACAAGGCGTAGAAGGTGTTGTGGATCCTAAACCTGAACTGATGAGGGTAGCATGGGGGTTCTGAGGACAGGGAGGTAACTGAGGGCTGTTGTGGTTAGGATGGCTTCCTGGGTGGGGTGGGCCTTGAATGCAGAGGATCACCAGGTGAGGAGCAGGGTGCGGTGCAAGTGGCGCTCTTAGCTTGCACTGACTGGTAGGGCAGGACGTAGTGAGAGGTAAAGTTGGAGTATAGCAGCAGCGGATGGTATGCTTTGGTTTTCTGTGTGCACTCTTGCTCTCTTGTTTTTCTTCCATACAAGTGTAATTAAGGAAGGCTAGTATAGTACTCCAGCCTTATAAGGTTGCTGCTTCGTTTTATTTTTGTAGACCATGTGTTAGAAGTTGTCTAAAATACCCACCTAGACTCCCCCCCCCGGCTTCTTGCTTAACAAGTAACCTTAAGGACCAAGAAAGAGGTTGTTTAAAATTTCAAGTTCAACAGATGGGGATTGTGTGTGCTGATAATCCTCTAATGAATAGAATCTGCTCACTTCAGTGAATAATAAGAAAAAAGAAATATTTGTTCCTTTATAATGTACTCATTTGCTTATAGTTAAGGAATGTCACATTCATAACATTAAAAGTTTCTTAAGGTTTTCTTGTTATGTCTTTTAACTGGTTTATTTTTTAATTTTTTAAATTTTAAATAGAGATGGGGGTTTTGCAATGTTGCCCAAGTTGGTGTCGAACTCCTGGGCTCAAGCGATCCTCCCATCTCGGCCTCCCAAAGTGCTAGGATTACAGGCATGAGCCACGGTGCCCGGCCTGGTTTCTTAACTGCAGGATTTCTTAGAGCCTTGAACATTCTAAGGAACACTGGGAATCTCTAAGAGGAGTGAAGGAGGAGGAAGAACAGGAGGGCCTTTTCTGTCCACAGCACATTTTGGAGGATTGGTGTTCCATGGAACACTCTTTGGGGAGCATGGCCCCCTGCTGTTCTGCAATGTTGTGTGCATTGCCCTTGTTCATTCCAGTTGCCCTCTGTTTTTTCACTTATTTTTCCTGCCCTGAGATGACAGTGATGCATCTAGTGCTACAAGGAGGATTGGGGGATGGGGAGAGGCTGTTAAGTCCCTCTCTAACCTTTTCCTTGCTGTTGGAAACATGAAAAAAGTGACCATCTTATGTAGCTGCACTAAAAAAGTTGCCTGCTTACAAGCTGAATTCAGGCAAGATGAACTCCTGAATCCTCACATAAGTGGAAATAGAGCCCCACCCTGTATCCTGCCATTAAAAAAAAAAAAAAAAATCCTGTCATCTGGCAGGGGGGGAAAATCCCAGCCCTAGAGTGGCCAGGATGAATCAGCATGCCAGGGCCATACACCAAGATAAGCATTGAGTCTCTCGATGTGGCACCATGGCAGATTATCAACACTGGTGCCGTGAGAACACTGCAGCAAGCAGCACACTGTACTTTTAAGGACAAGAACAGCAGCGCCAGACACCCCAGAAACAGCTGTTCTGATTCTTTCCTTCAGGGGTAGAATTTTTTTTTTTTTTTTTTTTTTTGAGGCAGAGTTTCACTCTTGTTGCCCAGGCTGGAGTGCAGTGGCTTAACCCCCGCCTCCAGGGTTCAGGTGATTCTCCTGCCTCAGCCTCCCGAGTAGCTGGGATTACAGGCATGCGCCACCACACCCAGCTAATTTTTTGTATTTTTAGTAGAGACAGGGTTTCTCCATGTTGGTCAGGCTGGTCTTGAACTCTTGACCTCAGGTGATCCACCTGCCTCGGCCTCCCAAAGTGCTGGGATTACAGGTGTGAGCCACTGTGCCTGGCTTTTTTTTTTTTTTTTTTTTTTTAAAGACGGAGTCTTGCTCTCGCCCAGGCTTGAGTGCAGTGGCACGATTTTGGCTCATTGCAACCTCCGCCTCCTGGGTTCAAGTGATCCTCCCGCCTCAGCCTCCAGAGTAGCCGGGACTACAGGCGCACACTACCACACCCAGCTAATTTTTCTAATTTTAGTAGAGACGAGGTCTCCCCGTGTTGCCCAGGCTGGTATTGAACTCCTGGGCTCCAAGGATCCACCTGCCTTGACCTCCCAAAGTGCTGTGATTACAGGAATGAGCCACTGTGCCTGGTCTGCAGTATTGCTCTAGAACATCCTGTTTTACACTGTTTTATTGTGGATCTTTTCCTTCGTCGTTCTTCATTTACATCTCTGTCTATTATAGTCTGTATTTGCAATGTTTACTACAGTAATTAGATGAAGCTTAAAATTCAGTTTTCATTTCCAGGGCTCAGAAGCCACATGTTGCTCATGGCTGCTCTGATGGACAGCACAGTTACAGGACATTTCCTCCACTGCAGAAAACACTGCTGGAGAGCCCTCATTATATCAACAATGCTGATCATTATTTGAGAAAACTTTCTGGGCTCCCTCAACACCTCTGCTTACTTTATTATTTTAAACAAGTTTTTGTAGGTGCATACCACCATGCCCAGCTATTTCTTTGTTTTTTTTAGAGACAGGGTGTGCTATGTTGTCCAGGCTGGCCTTGAACTCCTGGGCTCAGGTGACCCTCCCGCCTCAGTTTCCCAAAGTGCTGGGATTATAGGCGTGAGACACCATGCTTGATAACTCTGCCTACTTTAATATCTTAGAGGTTTTGGTGCCGAAAGTAAAGAACATTGGACAGACATCAAATGTAAATGCAAAACTGTCCCAGGTGGCTCTTCTCATACGTTTCACTAGGGTTGAGCAAGACGTGCTCCCCACCTGGAAGACCCTCCTGGGGCTTTGTAGCTCTGTGTGACAATTCTCTTTGTATTCATCACATGGCCTCCACTTTGTATACCTAAAAGACTTCTGAGAACAGTATTTTTCCCTATTAATCATACTTTAAAATCTAGTTTAGGAGCACCTAACTTCACATGCTGAAATTTTCTTTTGAAATTTCCTTTGAAACCCCCACAGTGCTCTCTGGAAATCACTTGTTTACTTCATACCATGCTTCAGTGCGAACCTGCTTTGGTTTGCTTATAAGTCCCTCCATGAATTCAGTGGAAATGTCTCTCCCAGAGAATGTTTTTCTCTTTTGGTCTGGTCCATGGTACTTTATTTGATGTCCTTACTAGAAGACATCTAGAGGAGTCAAGACCTAGGTTCAGTTCAGTTTGAGCTAGCCTTGAATTCCATTTGCAACATGGGATGGGCCCACTGCTCCAATAAATGTGCCATTTTCTGTGTGAAAGGTGCTTGATGTTTTGCTGTGTGCAATTCCTAGGCTAGAACTTGTTCTGTCTGTTATTACACTGGGTATCCCAGTCTGTTGGTCATCAGCAGGTGACTGCCTATTGCCAAAACAGATGATGAGATGAAAAGTAGGAATTCATGATTTTGGAATCTAGCCTTACTTGGAGAAAGTACCTGTTGGCCTGGGAAGTTCACCCTTCTCTGCAGACCCAGGCTGGACCCCAAACCTGACCAGGTGTCAGAGCACCTGTGAGAGCTGTGGGACCTCCCAGTGGCAGGGTAGTACCAGTTACTGAGTGTCATGCCACTGGCATCAGGCACTGTGCATATATTGTCCCCCACTCAATCAGAGCATCTGTGCTATTAATGTTTGCTCTTTTTTGTTTGTTTTTGGTAAAAGGTCTTTATTTTTTTAAAGAGATCTGTAATACTAAAAAAAAGTAAAAAATAAAAAAAAACACCCAAAAACCTCTTGTGGGGCTGGGGTGGGGAGTGAGGTAAACTTTCCTAGGCTGTCAGGCAAGCAAAGGCAGAAAGGCGGGGTCCACAGCTTTGAGTGCTTGGCATGGAGCTTGGCACCAATGGGCAATCAATAAATAGTTGTTGAATAATGGCTTGTATTATATATCTTCATAACAGTTATATAAAGTAGGTATTCTTTCGCACATTTTACAGTGATGAGAAAACTGAGGCCCAGAGAGGTTAAGTAACTTGCCTCTGGTCACACAGCTAGAATGTGGCAGAGCTGTGTGATTTTAGACCTAAGTATGTCTAAATCATAGTCCACAGGCTGTCACTAAGCTAAAATAGAGGAAATGATAGGGCCACATTCACCTTTTCACTCTCTTTTGGACAGTCACTATTTTTTTGAGGGGTGGTGGGGACAGAGTCTTGCTATGTTGTCCAGGCTGGAGTGCAGTGGCACAGTCTCAGCTCACTGCAACATCTGCCTCCCAGGTTCAAGTGATTCTCCTGCCGCAGCCTGCTGAGTAGCTAGGATTACAGGTGCGCCACCACACCCAGCTAATTTTTGTATTTTTGTAGATGGGGTTTCACCATGTTTGCTAGGCTGGTCTCGAACTCCTGACCTCATGATCCACCCACCTTGGCCTCCCAAAGTGTTGGGATTACAGGCGTGAGTCACCGTGCCCGGCCCGAATAGTCACTCTGAATTGCACTATGTTTATTGGGCATTTTGTTATGTTTTTAATTTTGATATAATTTCATAGTTATAGAAAAATTAACCAAAAGAGTATAAACAATTTTCAGACCCTTTACCCAGATTTGTTGGGGCATATTCTTCGAAAGTCTGAGTTGTGATCCTGCGGGATTGGGCTGCATTTCTTGAGTAGAGCCTGGGCCATGCTACGCAAGAACTCCTGGGTGCCTGTGAGGTTGGGTGTGTCCCATCTGAGAAAGTTCGCTGCTGAAAAACAGTGACGTAACCCCACCCAGGAACTGAAGCGAGCCTAAGATCAGCTCTCCAGGGCTTGCTGGCTGGAAACAATGAGGGAAGAAGAGTCTAGGATTTACGAAATATTTTTTTGTGGAAGAACTCTTCCTCTGAGAAACTGCTGGAGGGTTTGGGGAATACAAAACAAAACTGACTTATGAAAAGATGACTTGTAACTCACCAAGCAGACACTCTCAGGCGTGGCATGATGCCCTCACTGCCTGCCAAGAACAATAACTGACACATTATCCACAGACGACTGCGCCCCATGCCGTTTCCTCTCCTGCCATCACAATGAAAGGCCAGGGTTGACACGTGGTGTTGTATCTATCCCACGTCTGCTGCACTGTTTTCTTTTAACCCTTCTTGCTCCCACCCCTTTACCTGTGAGACCTACTGTGCCCCTCCTGGGTTTCATTTTCTTCTCTTCGTTTTTCCTGGGCATACAGCTGCATTCCTAGAGATTGTGGTTCTGATTCATAATCAGTGTATGCGGAGGAAGGGGGAGGATTCTGCTCTGTGAGCGGACAGGAGCGTCTGTTTTAAAGGGGTAAACAATTGGGAAGTTTGTAGAGTTAAGGGTTTTCCTCTGATGCTAAATGAAACCACCGTCCTCTGTTCCAAGGCCTGAGCTTATGACTTCTTTGCTACCAGACCCAGAGAAACAGTGTTTGGTGGCCACTTTGGAAGCAGTTTGTCCTTTGACCTTCCCCACTCCACTTGCGCAGACACCAAGCCCTGTGAGGACGGGCGTGGTGTCTGCTGCTGAGCCTGACTGCCCCACACTTAGGCAGGTGCCTGGCACATGGCAGAAGCTCAGCAAATATTTGCCGAATGATGAGGCTTGCGTGTATGATTGCTACATTTTTGGCTTTAAAAGTACAGCATCAGGGCCCTTTGGGTTTTACCTACTTTTCTGGGATATACTTTTCTTTCCAGTTGATCCATTTTTTTTTTTTTTAGATGGAGTTTAGCTCTGTCTCCCAGGCTGGAGTGCAATGGCATGATCTCTGCTTACTGCAACCTCTGCCTCCCGGGTTCAAGCGATTCTCTTACCTCAGCCTCCCAAGTAGCTGGGACTACAGGTGCTTGCCACCATGCCTGAATTTTTGTATTTTTAGTAGAGACAGGGTTTTGCCACATTGGCCAGGCTGGTCTCCAACCCCTGACCTCAGGTTATCCGTCCACCTCAGCCTCCCAAAGTGCTGGGATTACAGGTGTGAGCCACCACGCCCAGCCAGTTTCCTTAGTTTTTAATCTCTGAGAAGGAAAGATAATTGTTACATAAGGATGTCTCAGTTATCTGTGTGTGGATGATCCAGGGAAAATACCTCTTTCCAGACTGGCTTACTCTTTGGATTTTCCTCAAGCTTCTGGGTCTGCCTGTGCGAAGGGGCCTAAGGCTGGGTGTTAAGTCCCGTAGCATCAGCAAAACCTGTAATTTAGGGTTAACCAGCTTTACTTAACCCTGTTCTTTGCTCTTAATCACTCCCATTACCCCTTTTCCTTCTCCTCGTTCTTAGAATTCTCATGTGAGTGGTGGTAAGCTCCTAGGATGTATGTATGCTGCTGTGTATGTGCTTTGCCATTTCCTGTGTTTTTAATGGTGAGCCTTTGGTGATTCCTCACATGGAACTCTTTTGCCCTTGGTCATACCTGTGAAAGCAGCACCAGATCTTTTCAATCAGATTATTCTAGGCCTGCTCACACCTGTGAAAGCGCCCCCACATCTTTGCAATCAGATCAGCCTAGGCCAGAAAGCACCTTAGAGGAGGTGATTGACTCTAGTTCCTTGTTTGGTAGAAAATGAGGGAACAGGCTCAGAGAAGTGAAGCCCAAGGCACAGAGTTAGCTGGTGACAGACTCAGGACTGGAGCCCAAGTCTTGGTGCACTTTCTGCAACACCCCTTTGCCCTGCCAGCTTCCCATCCCACATCCATGAGATTTTAAGTCCTTTATTGTACACTTTTTAGTATATGCTTTGAAGAGTCTTTGGACAGTTAAAACAATGCACAATCCAAGACTACTTCATTTTCTTCTTCAGCTATGACTGGTGCCCAGCTAATTGTGGATTGGTAAGAGCAAGACAGAGATGCGATACATGTTTAAAACTTCCTTGGGGCTCAGTGCAGTGGCTCATACCTGTAATCCCAGCACTTTAGGAGACTAAGGTGGGAGGATTGCTTGGACCCAGGAGTTCAAGAGCAGCCTGGGCAACATAGCCAGACCTCATCTATACAAAAAATTAGCTAGGTGCAGTAGTGCTTGCCTGTAGTCCCAGCTATTCAGGAGACTGAGGTGGGAGGATCGCTTGAACTCAGGAGGTCAAGGCTGCAGTGAGCTGTGATTATGCCCCTGCACACCAGCCTGGGTGATAAAGTGAGACCTGTCTTAAACAAAACAAAACACTTTCTTGGAAGTAGTCACTGGAGCTTTTGAAAGCTTATTTTAATAATCCACAGCTTTTCCCCCACCAAACACTAATACCAAAAATAAGATTACTTTGGGGTTTTACATTGGCAAATAGGATGCTCCCAAGGGACTTTGAAGCCTACCCCTGAAGCTAGGGAGTGAACACATTATCTTGTGCTGGTATTTATCCAGTATTACCCAGTATACTGACCCATTAGACTTCACCAGGTTGGTGCTGACATTGAAAAGTCACCGTGATAATTTATAGTCAGCACACTCCTCTTAGGGTCTCAAGTCAAAGATCTTGAGGTTTGAATGGATCGAGAGCCTTTTCTTACTCAACGTGATATTGATGCAAGTTCTGTAGTAGCCCCTCCTGGTGTATTTACGACACTAGCTTCCAGTGGGCAGATGGAAACCAGTGCCTGCCTGGAGACTATCCAGCTGTGAGAATGGTGTGATGTGTCTGGCAGAAAGAGACGTGTTTACAAAGGCTTTATTTTGCAGGCGTAAATCATTAGATTTTAACTGTTCTTCCTCTCCTTGTGTTGAGTCTGATTATGCAGCCTTTCTGTAAGTTTTTAAATGTTTACCCACACCAGACCCTTGGGGACCGATTGGATTTAGTGGGAACACCCTAGAAGACCTGGATTAAAGTAGAACTTTGGTCTCTCAACTAGTTGGGTTGTCCTTGGACAAACTGCTTGGCCTCTGTAAATCTTGTCCTTATCTGTAGCATAGGGGTGCTAATTAGCATTAGCTCATTGTTGGGAGGATTAAATGAGAACACCCCTGTGGAAGCTCTTAGAGCTCCCAGTAAAGTTTGGAGTTAGGGAGGGTTAGCAGGCTTTCATTTGCTTCCACTGAACAGTTACATTTTTTTCCAGCAGTTTAATTTGCTGAAACTGGAGTGATAATGCCTCCTTGATTAGGTCGTTGGGAGAAGTAAAGGCAGTACAAGTTAGGTGCCTGGTATACTTCGTCAGGGTGACAAAACGCTGTAATTTGGTCATTTGTGATCACGTCTACTGCTGCATAATGTCATGCACTGGTGGAACTAGTTAGACAGCTAATTATTGATAAATTCTTCACAGTGAGAAGAGGATTTAACCGATGTTTCTCCCTCTAGAGTGTGGGGAGGTAGAGAAGTGGGTGAGACTGGAAGGGTAGGAAGGAGAAGTCTGGCTACTTGTATCTTGGCCTGGGGATTTGTTTGGAAGATGAATTACCCTCTGGTAGTTGTATACAGTTTACAGATCAGGGATATTTCTAGCTGCTGACAAATTAGTTTTTAAAAAAATATATCCCCTAGGAAGACTGTAGTCTGAAAGAATGAGAACCGTAATTGGTGGATAAGCCTGGAGAGTTTGAAAGTAAGAGAGAAAGGGAAGCATTGAGGGAGTTGGGGCGGGGAGGGGGAGAGACAGAGGGAGAAAGAGTGTGTGTGTGTGTGTGTGTGTTTCAAGGTGATGTGCAAGAACAACACGGTTCTTGTATGGGTTGTAATTTTTTTTTTTTTTTTTTTTTTTTGAGACAGAGTCGCACTCTGTCACCCAGGCTAGAGCACAGTGGCACAATTATGGCTCACTACAGCCTCGACTTCTGGGCTGAGGTGATCCTCCAACCTCAGCCTTCTAAGTAGGTGGGACTACAGGTGCGCACCACTGCGCCCAGCTCATTTTTATATTTTTTGTAGAGATAGAGTTTCCTCATGTTGCCCAGCCTGGTCACAATCTCCAGGGCTCAAGCTCTGCCCTCCTTGGCCTCTCAAAGTCCTGGGATTGCAGGCTTGTGCCACCGTGCCCAGCCCTTGTGTGGAATTTTTTAAAAATCCTGACTTATCCCCTTTTATTTTTGAGACAGAGGTTTTCTCTTGTTGCCCAGGCTGAGGTGCAATGGCGTGATCTCAGCTCACCGCAACCTCTGCCTCTCAAAGTGATTCTCCTGCCTCAGCCTCCTGAGTAGCTGGGTTTACAGGCATGCACCACCATGCCCAGCTAATTTCATATTTTTAGTAGAGACAGGGTTTCTCCATTTTGGTCAGGGTGGTCTCAGACTCCCAACCTCAGGTGATCCACCCACCTCAGCGTCCCAAAGTGCTGAGATTACAGGCGTGAGCCACCGCACCCGGCCTATCCGCAGTTTTTTCTATGATTGCTCACATGTGACATGGCTTGTTTTTCTTCTAGGATGTTGAGAAAGAGAAGGAAACCCACAGTTACCTCAGCAAAGAGGAGATCAAAGAGAAAGTTCATAAATACAACTTAGCAGTCACAGACAAGTTGAAGATGACCTTGGTAAGTACCCACAATACTATTTGGGTTGACACCTGTCAAAAAACAAATATAAATTGTTGGTACTACAATCTATAGTTCTAAATATCTGAATAACATTTGTAGAAGGGTAGTAGTCACGGTATACAGAACAGGAAAATGCAATATTTCTGTGGCTTTCAATTTAAATCTGTATTGTGAAGTGGCTTTGTCTCAAAAATCGGTTGCTGGGTTAACCTTAAAAAAGGGAAACACTTATAATTTTATTTTAAAGGATTTTGTGACCCACCCCTCCTTCCTCAAAGGATTTTTAGCATCATTGCCTAACGTACAGAAATAGTGACTCAGATTCTAAGAAGACCTCAGGTAAGGGTTTTTTTTTTTTTTTGAAACAAGGTTTTGCTCTGTCACCCGGGCTGGAGTGCAGTGGCACGATCACTGCTCACTGCAGCCTCGACCTCTGGGCTCAAGTAATCCTCCCACCTCAGCCTCCAGAGTAGCTGGGACCACAGGCGCTTGCCAGGATGCCCAGCTAATTTTTGTAGTTTTTTGTAGAGACGGGGTTTTGCCATGTCACCCAGGCGTATTTCAAATTCCTTAGCTCAAGGAATCTGCCCACCTTGGCCTCCCAAAGTGCTGGGATTACAGGTATCAGAAGCCCCTAAGTTTTTGTCTTGTACAAAATAAGTATGGAAGTGTCAGGGAGAGGATTTTGAGCCCATGGATTGGAATATAGAGGTATATAATAGGATAGTTTTCTTTGCCGGTCATTAGTGTAAGACAAGGTACTTAATACTCAGTGTCTTCCACGTCGCCGTCACAGGCTTCCACAGCATTGCACCACACTGTTTGAAGCATGCAGAGTCGGTGTACAGGAGGGAGAAAGCTCAGGGCCTGGTGACAGGGAAACAAGAGCTGACAGCAGAACTAGAGTATTCATGTTCCTCTAAACTTAGCTGGCATCTAGGTCTCGCCTACCCATTGAGTGGCCTGCCTTCCTCACGGCACTTGTCAGCCCTTGATACCAGTTTCCAGGGCACTTGGACCCCTGTCTTTCAGTCTGTTTACTGTGAACTGACAGAGTTTGGTAAAGGACAGGGTGATTGGTTTAAAACAGGCCCTACCGAATCCGGTGATTCTTGGGGAAGAGCTTTCAATAGAAACCCTTGTGGTAAAGAACCCCTCCCTGGTAGAACTCCTCCAAAAAGAGGGGAGAGGAAAAATCCCAAGGTAACCTCTTCATCGTTCCAGCAGCAAGATTTCTTTTTCAAACACATTTTTTCATCAAAGGAGAATTCTACTTACTTTTTTTTTTTTTTTCTTTCCCCATAGAGACTAAAACAGATACAAATTATCCATATCATTTTAAAGATAAAAATTTTAGGCTGGGCACAGTGGCTCACATCTGTAATCCCAGCATTTTGAGAGGCCGAGGCGGGTGGATCACTTGAAGTCAAGAGTTCGATGGTGGCTCACACCTGTAATCCCAGCACTTTTGGGAGGCCGAGGCCGGCAGATCACGAGGTCAGGAGATGGAGACCATCCTGGCTAATACAGTGAAACCCGGTCTCTACTAAAAATACAAAAATTAGCCAGGCGTGGTGGCAGGCGCCTGTAGTCCTAGCTACTCAGGAGGCTGAGGCAGGAGAATGGCATGAACCTGGGAGGCGGAGCTTGCGGTGAGCCGCGATTGCACCACTGCACTCCAGCCTGAGCGACAGAGCAAGACTCCGTCTCAAAAAAAAAAAAAAAAAAAGTTAGAGACCAGCCTAGTCAACATGGCAAAACCCGATCTCTACTAAAAATAGAAAAATTAACCAGGCATAGTGGCGGGTGCCTGCAGCCCCCACTACTCAGGAGGATCACTTGAACTCAGGAAGTTGAGGCTGCAGTGAGCTGTGTTCGTGCCACTGCACTCCAGCCTGGGTGAGAGAGTGAGACCCTGTCTCAAAAACAGAAAAAAACAAAACAAAACAAAACAGTTTTCAATTGGGATTTCAATCAGTTGGGATTGGAAATTGATCTTGCAGGAAGGAAGAAAAATAACACACCATAAAGGTAGTTTTAAATGTTCTACTTTAACTGTGGCATTTATATGTAACACTTGACAGTTTGTTTTAATAAAACATTACAGTAAATCTTTTTTAAATATACTGTTTTTGTTTGTTTGTTTTTGAGATGGAGTCTCACTCTGTCGCCCAGGCTGAAGTGTAATGGTATAATCTCGGCTCACTGCAACCTCGCCTCTGGGTTCAAGAGATTCTCCTGCCTCAGCCTTTTGAGTAGCTGGGATTACAGGCGCCCGCCACCACACTCAGCTAATTTTTTGTGTGTGTTTTCAGTAGAGATAGGATTTCACCCTGTTGGCCAGGCTGGTCTCAAACTCCTGACTTCCAGTGATCTGCTTGCCTCGGCCTCCCAAAGTGCTGGGATTATAGACATGAGCCACTGAGCCTGGCCCCAAATATACTGAATAGAAAAATAAAAATAAAAAGCGAAGACCAAACTGTTATTACTGTTTTTGTCAACTAAGAAATAGTAATTCTGCCATCAGCGAAGATAGTTGTTTTTAAGATCTGTACTGTGAAGTATAGTGGCTTGAATTTGTTTTTTTTTTGTTTTTGTTTTTTTTTTTTGAGACAGAGTCTTGCTCTGTTGCCCAGGCTGGAGAGCAATGGCGTGATCTTGGCTTGCTGCAACCTCAAGCGATTGAATTTGTTTTTAAAATGCTGCTTAAGAGACCTGAAATGCATCCTATGCTGTATGGCATATATGCTGTGTTAAAAAGTTTAAGCAAAGTTGGTAATTCAGTGCATATGAATATAGCCACTAGGAATGAAAATAGCCTATTTTCTTACTGTCTCCTCATTATTGACTTTGGTATTTCAGAGCCCTAATTGTGACCTTCCTTTTGCATATAATAGTCACCAGTTGAGGATGTTGTTTCCTTTGAGCCTGTAGCCTAGACATATCCCCCAAGCTTTAATAAGTTTTGTGGTTTGGCTAGCATCTGCTTCATTGGATTGTAACCTTGCAAATGGGCCCTGACCTTTTGCCAGTAGCTTCAGAGGCATGAGTCTGGGGCCAGCAGTCAGCCACAGCATCAGGAGGCTTCTTCAGTTGCCACATCTGCCCTGCAGACCTTGCCTCTGGAAGCACTTTGCCTGGTGTGTTAACCGCCCTCTGAGGTCATTCCCTTGGGGGCAATCTTTAGTGAAGTTTTGCCACAAACCTCCAAGAGAAGAGAACAAAGGAGTGTTTCACCTTCCCATTTTGTTTTGATATGCTCCTTCCCTAAAGTGCCACCATCCACCCAGCTAAGTGTGTGCTTCTCTCCCTGCTTCAGAATTCAAATGGGATTTACACTGGCTTCATTAAAGTACAGATGGAACTCTGCAGACCTCCACAGACTTCTCCAAATTCTGGAAAACTCTCTCCCAGTAGCAATGGCTGTATGAATACACTTCATATCAGCAGCACAAACACTGTCGGGGAAGTGATCGAGGCCCTGCTCAAAAAGTTTCTCGTGACTGAGAGCCCTGCCAAGTTTGCACTTTATAAGCGTTGTCACAGGGAAGACCAAGGTACGCTGCCAGCTTAAAAGGAAAATGGTCTGTGCTTCTACTTACATCTGCTGTTCTCATTAGCAGAGGGAAGACTGGTGGGTCTCATCCATGTCAATTGTGTCAGAGCCTGGAGTCCGATGCTGGAAGCCATGGTGATCTTAGCATGCACTTAGTGCTTCCTGGCTGTCCACATTTTTGAGTTGGACAGTTGTGGGTCTGAGGAGCTTGGAAGCATCCATATGCAATGGGCAGTTATGGACTATTTTGTGTTGTTGTTGGGGGGATGGGGCGGGGGCTGTTTTTTGTTATTGTTAGGAGTGGCTTTGATTTTAATTTTCTTTAGGACACAAAAGAGTGCCTCTGTGTTTAAAGTTTTCAATAGCACATTCCACATTTGTTGTGCATCGGTACATGGAGTGGTTTGGTGGACCTGTGCTGAGACCTTGCGACTGGGGAGGCACATGTGCATCACAGCACATTTCAGCGTACTGATGGAAATGGCCCAGCCCTGGGCTCTCCTGATTCCTTAGCTTGTCTCACTTGGTGTTACACCGGGACATTTTGGTACTCTGCCCCCCAGAGGCTTATAAGATGAGTGAATAACATTTTGATCTAGGGTCTGACTAAACTTCATATCCACATTCAGGGGATAGAAAGAGAATATTAAATATTAAATTACTATATGAAACGGAATGAGATATTCCAGGTCAGGCAGTGACCAGAAATTGATACCAGTGGTGGACAGTAGTGATTCAGTGATTAACTACATGTGATTTGAAATTGGGGTGTGTGTGTGTGTGTGTGTGTGTGTGTGTGTGTGTGTGTACAATAAACTATTGAAGCTTTCTTTAGTTTTTCTGGGTAAAGCCTCATGTAGCTATAGAAGAAAATATATTAACCTTGACATGATAGTAATGTTCTTCAGTTACATAGGATGAAACCCAGCCCATTGCTGAGTATGCATACATCTTTTTAAAAACATACCATGGGGCTAGACCCTGTGGAATACAAAGATGAACAGACCAGGGTTCCTACCTCCAGAGGTCACAAGCTTAGTATTGTGGGGGAAGTTTATATCTACAGGGAAATTGGCAAGGCAATGCATCTGGAAGTGCCACAATAATGTAGAGAAGCTCGATGGCATTTTTATCTGCCAGTTTCTTTGCCTGCTCACCTGGACTTCAGCTGTACAATCTGAAAGTAATAGTGACTTGTTGAAATATTACCCCCATGGCTGGCAAATCCTTTAACATGATTGGCAATGTCACTGTATGGGTGTGTCTAGCATGAGACATAGCTGTGCTTGAAGCTACCAGAGCTTATATTCTGATTGCTTGGTTTGTAGCTGCTAATTCTTAATTAATCTGTAGAGAGATTTGCTTCTAGAACTCTTTGTTTTTATGTTCTTTGGATGGTATATACATTTTTTAAAATTTGTCTTTTGTTTGTTTGAGACAGTCTTGCTCTGTTGCCCAGGCTAGAGTGCAGTGGCACAATCTCGGCTCACTGCAATCTCCGCCTCCCGGGTTCCAGTGATTCTGCTGCCTCAGCCTCCCAAGTAGCTGCAATTACAAGTGCCCACCACCATGCCCAGCTAACTTTTGTATTTTTAGTAGAGACGGGGTTTCACCATGTTGGTGGCCAGACTGGTCTCAAACTCCTGACTTCAGGCAATCCGCCTGTCTCGGCCTCCCAAAGTGCTGGGATTACAGGCGCAAGCCCCTGGCCTTGGTTTTTGAGACAGCGTCTTACTCTGTCGGCTAGGCTGGAGTACCATGGCACGATCATAGCTCATTGTAACCTTGAACTCCTGGGCTCAAGTGATCCTCAGTCTCCTGAGTAGCTAGGACTGTAGGTGGGCACCATTATGCCTGGCTAATTAGAAAAAAATATATATATATTTTTTTGGAGACCAGGGCTTTGCTATGTTGCCCTGGCTGGTCTTGAACTCCTGGCCTCAAGTGATCCTCCTGCCTCAGCCTTTCAAAGTGTTGGGATTACAGGTGTGAGCCAGCATGACTGGCCTATTTTTATTGTTTTTAAAGGAGTTGTAGACCCGTTTTTAGGTTGATTGTTTTCTTTTTTTTTTTTTTTTTTCCATTTAAAAAAAAAATTATTTATTTTTTGAGACACAGTTTCACTCTTGTTGCCCAGGCAGGAGCGCAATGGCACTATCTCAGCTTGCTGCAACCTCCACCTCCCAGGTTTGAGCGATTCTCCTGCCTCAGCCTCCCAAGTAGCTGGAATTACAGGTGCCCGCCACCACGCCCAGCTAATTTTTTGCATTTTTGGTAGAGACAGGGTTTCGCCATGTTGGCCAGGCTGGTCTCAAACTCCTAGCCTCAAACTCCTGGCCTCAGGTGATCTGCCCACCTCGGCCTCCCAAAGTATTGGGATTACAGGCGTGAGCCACCATGCCCGGCTCTTATCTTTGTTTTCTAAAAGGAAGAGCAGAGATAACTATAAGCATATTTTGGGACTAATACCTACTAAAATTTATTCTTGAAAATAATTTCCTCCTTAATCAAGGCACAGTTTATATTTGAACAGAAACAGAATAGATTTTATTCCACTGTGGGCTACTGGTATTAAATAATAAGATGAGCCAATTGGCGACTTGGAGACTGGGGTAACTTGAATGGTTACCTTGATCTGGAGGAGGGGATCACAATGGGGAAGTGGTCTCAGGAATGGCTGAATACTCTGTAACATGCTGCTTGTTTCCTTACCCAGTCTACGCCTGCAAGCTCTCAGACCGGGAACATCCACTCTACCTGCGTTTGGTAGCAGGGCCCAGAACAGACACGCTTAGTTTTGTTCTTCGTGAACATGAAATTGGAGAGGTAAGTTATTGTTCACTATTGCTTTACACTGTACAGAACAGCTGGCCCTATTTAATTGCAGTAGCCTAGCGACTTGGCTATTGATGGGGGATGGGAAGAGAGGAGAGTTGGAGGGCAGGGAGAGGGAGAGAGATTTTGAATTGTCAGAAATGAACCCAAAGTTAGCCTACAGTGTTGTTCTCTTATAACCTTATGTTATTAGTCTGTCAGAGATGGGAGAAAATAAAATTTTTTACTTGATTTCCATCCAGAGAGTCATTTTCCCCCCTTCCCACCTCCAAAATACTCCAGTCCAGCTGAACTTTGAAAGTTGACACTCACCATGTGTTTGCTGCTAACAAAAGTCTCCAGGCTAATTCCCTTCTAAAGGGAAATAAAAGGAAATTTGATCTCTTTACCATGGAAGACATTTAGCTTTCTAGAATCTTTTTTTTCCCCTTTGCCCAGTCAACTGATTAAGAAATTATGTTTCCATGTGCATCATTTGCCATGTTGTCTCCAGGGAGGATTGTATTTAGCCAGTTCAGTAGAAGAAAAAAAGCACTTGAGCCTGCCCTCTAGATCAGGTGTCAGCTTTAAATGACACTTGAGCAAATCCCAAGCTCCTGTCCTAGTCTTCTGTCTGGAAACAGGAAATGGTATGAAATGTCCTACATGGTGCAGTTGAGAATAGGGTTTCTAGGTTAAAAGTTGGGAAACACTCTGTTTCCGACTGTTGGTTAGATTAGTAGCATGACCTCGGGTAAATCTTCTCATCTTTTAGCCTTCAGTTTTAAAATCTGTTAAGTGGGACTAAACACTTTACAAGGTGGCTTTGGGTCACAATTAGAAATGTATACATGGAAGTGAAGGGAGTTTTAGGAAGACAGTGGTTTTAGATGTTTTTGAAGTTTGTTTTGATTCTGGTGTTTTGAAGCTTTTCAAGACATTCAGACTCATTTTGGGGAGAAGGCAGGGTGCAGAGTCTGACTTGGCTTTGCAGTTAGGCAGCATTCCTTCTGCCAGCTTAAGCCAGACACATGAGCATAGTCTAGTCAGTGTTTTATTTTTCTTGTACTTAGTGTTTTAAGTAGCAACTAGAACTACACTGGGCAAGAATTTTATTAACTCAGTTATTTTATTTTATTTTAATTCTAATTAGAGATGGGGTCTCGCTACATTGCCCAAGCTGGTCTCAAACTCCGGGGCTCAAACGATCCTCCCACCTCAGCCTCCCAAAGTGCTGAGATTACAGGTGTGAGCCACTGCACCTGGCCTTAACTTAGGTTTGAAATTGACTTGACATTGGGTTTTATTGTTCCGGACTGCTGTACTGGACTTCTGTATGGTGTTCTTGTTTCTCAGTTATCTGAGGAAAACTGAACTGAAGGAAGAAATTTCCATAGCTGTTAGGGGGTGGGAGGGATATTTATATGATGTCTTTATTTTGGAGACTTCAACATAGGTGAAAGATAATCTGTTGAAATTTTAAAAATTAACAGAATATTCTAACGTGGAATTTTGCTCTCCTCCTCCATGTTGCTCATTTTTTATTTTAATAACCAGCCTAAACTTATCTCCAGGAATTCTTCTACCACTGAGCCCACTTGGTGGATTTACTTATTTTTCTCTATTTGTTTGTATTTGATTATTTTGAACCTTTTCTCTACACCATCAGATAGCAATTCTCCACCAGGATCCAGGCCTCCCTTTGGGAGAGGGGGATGTGTTTGGAAAAAACCTCCTAGATGATGCTAGATACCCTCCTTGACATTCACTGCTTCTATTTTTAAAAATTTGTTTTAATTGTTTTTTTTTTTCTTCTTAAAGAGACTGGGTCTTGCACTGTCACCCAGGCTGGAGTGCAGTGGTGCAATCATGGCTCACTGCAGCCTCAAACTCCTGGGCTCAAGCAGTCCTCCCACCTCAGCCTCCCGAGTAGCTGAGACTACAGGAAGGTACCATCACAACCAGATAATTTTTAAATTTTTTGTAGAGACAGGGTGTCACTATATTGCCCATGCTGGTCTCAAACTTCTGGTCTTGAACTTCTGGGCTCAAGTGATCTCCTGCCTCAGCATTCCAAAGTGCTGGGATTATAGGCATGAGCCACCATGCCCAGCCTAAAAACTTATTTTGTGCCTGCTAAATAAGTTCTAGGAGCTGTTAAGGAAACAAGGCTCAGAGCCTCAAGGCAAGAGATAAACTCCAAATAGGAGAAGTACGGCAGCTGTGGTGTAGGTAAGGTACAGGTGAGATAGATACTAAGCAAATAATTGTAATTTTAAAATCTTGGTTGTGATGAGGGCTCTGTGAAGGCTTTTGATACACTTAGTCCCGGGTGGGAAGAGAGGGGAGGAAGATGTGGAAAGCTGCTTAGAGAAAGTAGCATTTAAGCTGAGATGGGGAGGATGAGTAGTTCATAGCCAGGTAAAGTGGAGGAGGGGAGAATGCGTGCCACTTGGGTAGAAAGTGAAGCTCAGTGAGAGAGAGATGGGGCAGGAGAGTTTAGAGTCTTTCAGACTTAGCCTCAGCAACTACGGGAAGTCATCGGATGGTTCTACGCAGGAGAGAGTCTTGGCCAGCGTGCATTTTACAAAGGATGTTCTCTTTGGGGAACAGATTGGGGAGCATAAGAGCCAAGTGAGGAGGCCAGGTAGGAAGCTGTCCCAGCGATGGAGGGATAGATGATGGTAGCTAGCACCAAGGGGCCGTACCGAGGGAGAAAAGGCTGAGTGGAGAACTGTTTGGGAGTGATAAGATTGATGATGCGAGGTAAGAAAGCAGTCAGTTACAATGAGGACTCGAGGTTAAGATGGAAGGAGTGTCGAGTTTTTAATGCTGCTGGGGGTCAAATCAGGTAAGGACTGAAAGTGTCTAATAGACTTAGGGATACGGAGGTCCCTGGCTTTTAGGGAGATAGTCTTGAACAACAGTGGGAGGAGAGGGTAGGAAGGTGATTGGTGTGAGCTGAGGTGGGAGTGGGAGTAGAGGGAGTCCTTAGGCTGGCAACACCCCAGCTCTTGCAGACCACACCTTCTGCGGCCTGGGGCTGGGAGGGGAGGGCAGCCGCGCCTTCGGGAGCTCCCCGTCGGCATTCCTAAGTCTGACTGAGCATGAAACACCTGGCGTTCTTCTTTCTTTGTTTCCTGACAGTGGGAAGCCTTCAGCCTTCCAGAACTACAGAATTTCTTGCGTATCTTGGACAAGGAAGAAGATGAGCAGCTGCAGAACCTGCGGGGGCGCTACGCAGCCTACCGACACAAGCTGGAAGAAGCCCTCCGCGAGGTCTGGAAGCCTGATTAAAGGGGGCTCTCTGCCCGCCAGGCCCGGTGCGGGGACCGATGTAGAAAACAACAGCAAGTGCCTCTCTTCTCAGAGGGCTGCTGTCTTGCCCCTCTATGCTAGGGTCTTCCCCTTTCTATCTGTAGATTTTGTTCCCCAAACCTGGTCACACAGCATCCTGCACCTTAGCGTCCCATGTAAGGGGCGCTGCAAGCTTGTTGTTCAGCACCGCAGTGTTACCTCTTGGCAAGCTGTGAACCTGTAGCGTCGTCAGGAGCATTCGAGGGTGCTTGGAAGCATGAACTCTGGGGGTGTGTTGTTTTTTTTTTTTTTTTTTTTTTTGGTTGTTTTAATTATGTGATGATGCTGTTAAGCTTACGGATATGCTGTTGATGTTTTAAAAAGCTTAACTAGGAATCTTTCTGAATACTTGTCCTATTTTGAAACTACCTGTCTGGTTTTTTGTTTTCTTTTCTTTTTTTAATGTCAGAGGAATCTATCCATGTGAATCGAAAGGCACAGGAATCTAGGAACTCTGAGGAATTTATTGTGAAGGATTTTGTTAGGGGTTGACACAGAAAGGAAAGTGTAAGTTTGGAAGAAGGCATGCGGGGTGGTGGCCAGCGGGCTGTGGAAGGTGACTTGGCTTTTCAGTTAGGGGTAGTGGAGAAAGGGGTAGTTGCTTGTAAATGAGTTAAAAGCATTCAGTGTGGAGATGTTAAACTCATTTTAGTATCGCTTGGTTTCCTGGTGGGTAAAATGTGGGAACAGAGCCAGAGGCAGGAGCTAAACCAAAAGGAGGGCCCCATGAACTCTGCAGCCAACCGACCAGAAAATCAGGCCGGTGGAGCCTGCTGACCTGGGCAGAGGTAGGCCTCACACTGGACCTGACCCTCTTCATTCTGCCCGTTTGGAGTGGAAGGTCTAATTGGTGTAGCTGCTGTGCATAGGCAGGACAGTGACCATTCACTAACTCTTGTTAAGTTACATACAGTATATAATTTTCCTCCCCCAGGTGGTTTTCGAAGTTGAGATGGAATTCGGGTAGGGGCAGCTGTTTTTCCCTTGATTGGTAGCTAGGATATTTATCAAGTAAACTTTTGTGACAATCACCGCCTTCCCTTTTATTCCTCCTTCCCTTTTCCTTTCTTCCCTTTTTTCTTTCCTTCCCTTCTCTTTCCCACCCTACCTTGTTCCTTCCCTCCTTCTCTCCACCCCCCCCCCCCGCTTTCTTTTCTACATTGAAATCTGTTCTTACATAATATAGAACAGGGCAATTGAATGAGGACCCAATCCTACCAGATCTTTAGTTCTAAAGGGCAACTTGACTGTGAGTAGGAGGCCCCCAAGAAAGGGAGGAAAGTCCACACCCAGCTAACCACACAACAGGGCTTCATTATGGAAATATTTTAACAAAAGTACATGTTATTACCAACCAAAGAAATGCATGTGCAATAGAAGCCTTCCTTAAAACAGGCTAAGTAACCTCATTTTATGCAGCAGTTTAATCTGAGAACAGAGGGAAAGGTGTGCAGTGGTTCCAGAGGGGCCTTATATTCTATTTTTAGTCTAGATATTTTTTGTTTATAAATTCCCAAGGAATTGTTAACACTTTGGTGACACCTAATGGATTCTTTTTGAAATTCCAAGGTGCTTCAGTTCTTTGCCTAAGTGAACTGTGCCTTTTATTGCATTTCTGTTCCTCTCTTGGTGGCTCTTCTGACTTTTTGGAGAACACCCATCTTGTTGGAGGCAGACCTAAGTTGTTACGCTGTGCCACACAATCTACTGAGACAATCAGATCTTCCTAAGCATTTAAGGAAAGTTGAAAAAAATAGAATTAGCAGCTATCAAATATGTATGGCACATCTTGTTTAATTTTGCATGTAACTTCTCTTTAGTACATTGATGAGGTTTTAGTGACATTATCATCCAACACTTTACCTTTATTGTTCAGGGAATGCCTTCGTGATTTTTTTTTTTTTTAACTGGTTTTACTATTCAGACTATGGCCTGGGTTTGAGTATATTGTTATCACCACCTGATTTTTTAATTATTCATCCCAGTTAACTTATATTTTGTGAAGCATTTGTTTCTCAGATTAAGACACTGTTAGAACCTAAAGTAGTAGCTTATGGGTATCTGTGAATTTTTTTTTTTTTTTTACTTGAAGTAGATTGTCTGAATAGGCATCCTCATTCTGTATTTATCCAGAACCTCGCTCACTGTCATGTGCACTACAGATTGCAATTTGGAAACTTACTGTATTGAAATTCTGTCAGTTCATGGTTCTTGAAGACTGATGTCCTTTCCCAAACACTGGTTACTGCAGCAGCATTTTTAATGTGTAAGTGAAGAAAAAAGGCCACTAAGGCCAAAGATTTTTTTAAGAACCATTGTGCAAATCGTTATGTTAAACTATCTAAGCTTTGCTGTAATACTGTTTTCTCTTCAATATGTGATGGTACAGGAAAGATGTTAAATGAAGGAGGGTAGTATTGCAGGAGAGCATTTTAAATGGCAGAAGTAAAAAGTTATAATATTTATAATTTTGATGGGTTTAAGCTTATTTTTGTAGGGAAGATTTTTCCTCCCTAGAATTGTTTATAGAATGGCAAAATTGTTTCCATTATTAAAAATTGAAGTTATTAGTTGATGTTTGTGTGTGTTTATTTATGATATGCTAGATTTAAAAAGGTCACAGGAGTGGGCTGAGCTGCTTTTGCAGATACACAGGGACACATGCTGGAATGCAACAACTTTACTAAGTTTGGGTGGGTCATATTTGTTCTCCCAGATGTCATTTTCTCTTTGCCTTATCCTCTGAGGAAAAATAACCTTAAGCTCACACCGCATATTCCCATTTTATTTAAAACAATTGTTTTAATTTTTGAAATATACACATTTAAAAGTATATAAAGTATGCATAAGAGGGAGGCCGAGAGTGAAAAAATAAAAATAAAAAAGCCTGCAAACAGTTTACAGGATTATTATATAAAATGGACACCCCATGGCCATTACCAAAATAGAACCTTGTCAGTTCTTTAGAAATCTCCCTCCACCCCTGTTGTTGCCCTGAGGTCTCCTACCCCTGAAACACACCATTTCAACATAAAGTGAGTATTTGTAATTTTTTGGTCACCGTGACTGCCTTACACAGATGGGATGGAGAGTGTTTGGGGAACCCGCAGGGATGATGGGGTTCCACCCTGTGCACACCTGCACCTCGTCTTTGTCCCATGGTGTTCAGCTTCCATGCCTGCTGTTGGGAGTGTTTTTACTACTACACTGCCTCCTGGAGGGGCTGATGAAATAGGAGCAAGGCTGGCACCGGGTGGTAGAGGCCTTTCACGTGCCATAGCTGCTCTCTAAATAAAAATACTGTGATAGAAAATTATGGCTTTGTATAATTCTGCTTACTACTGAAACATTCAGAGGAATCAGGTTTGGGGGGTTCTACTTGGGTTACTACCCAAGGTGTGTGGGGAATGTTTGGGAATTTTTATATTTTTATCCTCCCCTTTTTTTTTTTTTGGAGATGGAGTCTCACTCTGTCGCCCAGGCTGGAGTGCAGTGGCATGATCTTGGCTTACTGTAACCTCCACTTCCCAGGTTCAAGCAATTCTCCTGCCTCAGCCTCCCTAGTAGCTGGGATTACAGGTGCCTGCCACCACACCCGACTAACTGTTTTTTTTGTATTTTTTAGTAGTGATGGTGTTTCTCCATGTTGGCTAGGCTGGTCTCAAACTCCTGACCTCAAGTGACCCACCCACCTTGGCTTCCTAAAGTGCTGGGATTACAGGTAGGACTTTTTTTTTTTTTTTTTAAAGTCAATTTTTATTACTAAAAAACCTTTTTTTTTTTTTTCTTTAAGATAGAGTTTCACTCTTGTCTCCCAGGCTGGAGTGCAGTGGCATGATCTGGGCTCACTACAACCTCCACCTCCTAGGTTCAAGCGATTGTCCTGCCTCAGCCCCCCTGAGTAAATGGGATTACAGGCATGAGCCACCATGCCCGGCTCACATGAATATTTATTGAAGCAACAGTTATCAATTGGTGACAAATTCAGAGACACTGTCAGATAACCCTAATTAGGTGTTTTGTTTTATTGAAAGAAGGGGGCCGGGCGCGGTGGCTCATGCCTGTAATCCCAGCACTTTGGGAGGCTGAGGTGGGCAGATCATGAGGTCAGGAATTTGAGACCAGCCTGACCAAACATGGTGAAACCCTGTCTCTACTAAAAATACAAAAATTAGTCGGGCGTGGTGGCGTGTGCCTGTAATCCCAGCCACTCAGGAGCGTGTGCCTGTAATCCCAGCCACTCAGGAGGCTGAGGCAGGAGAATTGCTTGAACCAGGGAAGTTAAGGTTGTAGTGAGCCGAGATCGCCCCATTGCACTCCAGCCTGGGTGACAAAGCGAAACTCTGTCTCAAAAAACAAAAAAAACGAAAGAAGGGGGGCCAGGCGTTGTGGCTCATGCCTGTAATCCCAGCACTCTGGGAGGCCAAGGCGGGCTGATCGCTTGAGGCCAGGAGTTCAAGACCAGCATGGCCAACATGGCAAAACCCCTTCTCTGCTAAAAATATAAAAATCAGCCAGGCATGGTGGCACACGACTGCAGTCTTAGCTACTCAAGAGGCTGAGGCAAGAAAATCGCTTGAACCCGGGAGGCGGGCGCTACAGTGAGCCATGATTGTGCCATTGTACTCCAACCTGGTCAACAGAGCAAGACTCTATCCAAAAAAAAAAAAAAAAAAAAAAAAGGGTGGTGGTGAAGGTCTACACTACAATAGCTAATGCTAACAAAGTGCTTACTATGTGCTAGGCATGCTTCTGAAACGCTTAGTATGTATTAACTCATTGACTCCCTCATGACGTTACCACACTATTTCTTCATATCCCTTTTTTTAAAAAATGTGGAAACGGACATGTTGAGGTTTAGCAGTTTGCTCAAGGCCACTGTGTGAGTGAGTGGCAGAGCTGGGCACTGCCCCGTTTCTCTACCATCTTTTCCTGTAAGTGCTCTCTAGTTTCTCAGTTACATCGCCTATTGAGTAAAGGAGCAAAAGTTTGTTAAATTGCCGTAATGGACAGTTCACCCAGAACTGTTTTGGTGTCGTTGGGGTTTGTTGATGTCAGTGTGTTCTCATCCATTTTGGTTCATTTATCATTTCATTTAGGTGATTATACTTAGTCACATAGAATGAAATGCTGACCTGTGTTTTCTTTTTGTTCTTCTTGTTTTCTTTGGGATGGGGTCTCACCTTGTCACCCAGGCTGTAGTGTAGTGGCGTGATTATGGCTCACTGCAGCCTTAACCTTCTGGGCTTGGGAGATCCTCCCATCTCAGCCTCTCAAGTAGCTGGGACTACAGGTGCCTGCCACCACATCCAGCTAATTTTTTTTTTCATTTTTGTAAAGATGGAGTCAGGCTATGTTACCCACGCTGGTCTCAAACTCCTGGGTTTAAGTGATCCTCCTACTTTGGCCTCCTAAAGTGCTGGGATTACAGCCACCATGCCCAGCCCAGACCTGTGTTTTCATTTAGAGGTTCTGTTGCATGGGGGGAAATGACAAGGCAGGTAACCAAACTTAGTGGTCTCACTCCAATTGGTAAGACAATTCTCCTGGAGCCACCAGAAGAACAGCTTCAGTACTACAGAGTGCTATAGGAGCCACGAAACTTGTGCAAAGGTTTGACTCGTGGAACCATCCCCCCAAAGAAGGCTCATCCTCTGCAAAGAGACACTAGGAGGTAAGTATTCAAAGTTTAAAGCGTGTGCTTGTGTGGTGTGAATCACTTCTTGCTTAATTGAATGTACAAGAAAGAAGTTTTATATAAGGATAAAGGTCGGGGGGCAGGTGTGGTGAAGGCTGGAACAGGAGGGAGTGGGGACTAGTTGGGTTATATACCAACAACTCTGAAGCTAAATCATTTATTCCATCTGCAGGCTTGGATCTGGGTTTGGGTTTTTGTTTTTTGTCTTTTGGGTTTTGTTTTTTTTTTTTTTTTTGCCTGTTGGTTTTGGTTTCATTTTGTTTTGTTTTTTGACAAATCTTTCCCTATTCTAGGAGATGAGAATAGCAGGGTACAGGATAGACCCTTTGATCTTAAATAGTAGTTTCCAAAGGATGATTGTGGTTCTCACGTGTTTGGCCGAGGCTGCATTTGGCAGCAAGTGAACCCCGAAAGCTCTCTACTTCCTGTTTCTGAGAAATGTGAGCACCTTTCAGTATTATTTATATACAAACAACAAAACATCAGGGCTCTTTGTAAACTTCAAAAGAAATTGGGATTTGACTTTGTTTTGGGGAAGGAGTTATTTCAATCAGGAGAGTTCATTTTTTTTTCTCTTTCTAAATGAGGAGTTCTGATTACAATGCGCCTGGGTCATTAAGGGCATCTATCTGGTTTGTGTTTGCTGGCATATGTACTGCTGGCTGTTGAGCCACGCTTTGTGGGCACGTGGGATTCATTAAACTCTCTGTGGTTCCTGTCTCTGAAGTGGCTTTCTAGGGAGGCTCTGCTCTAGAGCGTTTTTCCATTTACAGGTGCAATAAAATTTGTTTAAATTCTGAAAATTCTGAAGCAGCAAACTTTAGTGCCTTGCCAAAGCTTAGAATTCTTGAATTACTGCTGTTGCAGGCAGGGAGGCAACAGCTTAAATTCAAACCTTGTACTCAGGACTATAAATGGTGTCTTCAGATTCTTTTAAAGATGGTCACCATTTCAAATATTTTTCTTGCATATGTGATCTTTGCAAGGAAAACATTGATAGTCAGTTTTGTTTAGGTCAGATTGAGCATATCGAGGCCTTATCAATAAAAGATGCTTGACTGAGCAGGTAAGAGCAACCATAGAAATTGAGGAACACAAAGACCAGCTTTCAGAAAACTTCCAGTTCTTTTTTTTTTTTTTTTTTTTTGAGACAGAGTCTCGCTCGTCGCCCAGGCTGGAATGCAGTGGCTCGGTCTTGGCTCACTGCAGCATCTGCCTCCCAAGTTCAAGCGATTCTCCTGACTCAGCCTCCTGAGTAGCTGGGATTACAGGTACCCACCACCACGCCCAGCTAATTTTTGTATATTTAGTAGAGACAGGGTTTTATCATGTTTGGTCAGGCTGGTCTTGAACTGCTAACTTCAGGTGACCCACCCGCCTCGGCCTCCCAAAGTGCTGGGATTACAGAGGTGAGCCACTGTGCCCAGCCATCAGAAAACTTCCAGTTCTATCGCCTTTATCTAAATACAATTTGCATAGGAGTTTGTGTGTGCTGGGGAAGAAAGTAGGCTTTAAGGAAGATAAGGGTGTAGGGTGGTGTTGGGGAGGCCAGAAACAATGTCCCCTTTATCATGGAAAGTTATTTGTTACGAAGGTGGTAGTTAGGAAAAGGCAATGTTTAGGATCTGTTGGAAGAGACTTCAAGACAAAATGAGGTTATCACACTGTCTTCACAGACTGCCTTTGGAACTATGGAAGGTGCTGAATTTTGTTTTTTTGAGATGGGTCTTGCTCTATCACACAGTGGCATGATCATAGCTCTCTGAAGCCTCAAGTTTCTAGGCTCAAGCGATCATCCCACCTCAGCCTCCCAAGTAGCTGGGACTAGAGGGGCATCAATGCCATCATGCCCAGCAAATTTTTAAATTTTTTGTAGAGATGAGGTCTGGCTATGTTGCCCAGGCTGGTCTCGAACTCCTGGCCTCATGATCTTTCTGTCTTGACCTCTCAAGACACTAGGATTATAGGTGTAAGCCACTGCCCAGGCTGATATTTTAAAGGCAGATTTTTCTGTTCCCCGACTCTGTAGCTACTTAATCTGAATCTCTGGTACTGGCCCCTGAGAATCTGCCATTTTAATAAGTGCTCCATATTTTTTCAAATGCCAACTGCAAATCCTAGAGCTCTCCAGAGGGTTTGTGAGGCTGAAGGGATACATCATGGTGCACAGAGTATTTCCCTCATAACCCTTGTTTTGAAATTTTAAATAAATTACTTCCAAATTGAGAGTAAAGACTAGTCTGCAAAGAGGCTTTCTGACCTGCCTCACTTAGCCTGGAAAGGACAATTCTATATACCCTGTTCCCCTGGACCATGGCTAATTGGATCTTAGGTCTCTGCTGAAAGGCCATTGATCAACTAGATTTTCTCAAAACTTAAATAATGTATTTAGAGACAGAGTCTCGCTCTGTTCCCATGCTGGTGTGCAGTGGTGTGATCTTGGCTCACTGCAGCCTCCACCTCCACCTCCCGGGTTCCAGTGATTCTCATGCCTTAGCCTCCCAATTAGCTGAGATTACAGGTGCCCACCACCACGCCTGGCAGATTTTTTTTTTTTTTTTAGTAGGGATGGCATTTTGCCATGTTGGTCAGGCTGGTCTCGAACTCCTGGCCTCAAGTGATCTGTCTACCTCGGCCTCCCAAAGTGCTGGGATTACAGGTGCAAGCCACTGCACCTGGCCTCAAAATTTTACATAGACAAGAATTCTAGTTAATCAGTGAGGAATATTTATAGACCAGGAGCTGAGCCCACCATTGGGCCTTGTATCATGGGCAGAGAGAGATGGCAGGGAAAGCGGAATGAAGCAGGGAAAGCGGAATGAAGCAGAGAAGCAGGGAGGAGAGGCTGTGCGGCCTCTGGGAGGTGGAGAAAGTACATTTCGAACCTACCTTATGTGTTCCAGCTGTTGGGTGCTTCATGGTAACACTCTTTCCTTCGTAAAGGATTACTTTTGTTTACATAAGCTCTGTACTCATGTGCCCATTTTTACTATGGGATCAAGAATGGAAATGGTAGAGGAAAATTTATAGCACTAAATATCTATATTAGAAAAGACGAAAGGTCTCAAACCAATGACGTCAGCTTCCACCTTAAGAAATGAAAAGAAAAGCAAGTTACACACAAAGATGCAGAAGAAAGGAAATAATAAAGATGTAATGAATAATAAAGAGTAATGAAATTAAAAACAAAATTAATGAAACTAAAGTTGATTCTTTGAGATCAACAAAATTGGTAAACCGCTAGGCAGACTGATCAGGAAAGAGGCAAATTACCACTGTCAGGAACAAGGGAGTTATCGTTACTACAGATATACTTGATGTGTTCAGATGTTAGGTCTTTGCATTGAAATAAATTTCCTTATGGCTAGGCATGGTGGCTCATGCATGTAATCCCAGCACTTTGGGAGGCCGAGGCAAGCAGATCATCTGAGGTCAGGAGTTTGAGACCAGGCTGGCCAACATGGCGAAACCCCATCTCTACTAAAAATACGAAAAATCAGCCCGATGTGGTGGCGCGTGCCTGTAATCCCAGCTACTTGGGAGACTGAGACTGGAGAATCTCTTGAACCTGGGAGGCAGAGGTTGCAGTGAGCCAAGGTTGTGTCACTGCACTCCAGCCTGGGTGACAGAGACAGAGTGGGACTCCCTCTCGAAAAAAAAAATTACTCTTATTACTCTTATTTTGTTCTCTCTCTCTCTCATATATATATATATATACACACAAGCTTTCGAAGAAGCTTGCCAAAGACAAGTGCTGATATTGCTGCTGCTACCAACTTCATGGGTCTTTTAAGGAATTTACCGTTTACAAGTGTCTGCAGTATGAAGCTTTAATGCATGTGATCTATAATATTCTGACCTAACATTTAAGCTTCCACATTATTGGAAACACAGTTCGATCTACATGTGGTCTCCTCTTTCCCTCCCTCCTTTCCATCTTATTTAGTGTCCTTGTATCCTGTGATATCTATATTCTGGTTTTTTTTTGTTTTGTTTTGTTTGTTTGTTGGTTTGTTTTGAGACGTGTTCTCGCTCTGTCACCCAGGCTGGAGTGCAGTGACACAATCTCAGCTCACTGCAAGCTCCACCTCCCAGGTTTATGCCATTCTTCTGCCTCAGCCTCCCGAGTAGCTGAGACTACAGGTACCCGCCACCACACCTGGCTAATTTTTTTTGTATTTTTTTAGTAGAGACGGGGTTTTACCATGTTAGCCAGGATGGTCTTGATCTCCTGACCTCATGATCTGCCCGCCTCGGCCTCCCAAAGTGCTGGGATTACAGATGTGAGCCACTGCGCCCGACCTATTTATTTTTTAATTGAGATGGAGTTTCACTCTTGTTGCCTAGGCTGGAGTGCAGTGGCACAGTCTCGGCTCACCGCAACCTCCACATCCTGGGTTCAAGCAATTCTCCTGCTTCAGCCTCCCGAGTAGCTGGGATTACAGGCATACGTCACCACACCCGACTAATTTTGTATTTTTGGTAGAGACGGGGGTTTCTCCATGTTGGTCAGGCTGATCTCGAACTCCTGACCTCAGGTGATCTGCCCGCCTCGGCCTCCCAAAGTACTGGGATTACAGGCAGGGGCCACCGCACCTGGCCTGTTTTTTTTTCAAGTCCGTACTGCCTGGTCCCATGACCCACCCCCAGGAACTGAGTAGATTATGATGAGTGAGAACATCATGAACTCTGTTTATGAAAATCAGTCCATGTGTAGTGTAAATTGTTAAGTGTCCTAGAGATAAAATTCAGTGTACTATGAGTGTATAATTTAGGAGGACAGAGAAGGCATCCTTGAGAAAGTGATTTAGAGCTGAGATCTGAAGGAGGAGGAGGAGTTACCTGGAAGAATTAATAACTTACATGAACATGTTCTGCATGGTGGGGACTGGTGTCTGAGGTCTTTCTTTTTGACAGTGTGTTTTATCAGGATTACTCTTGCTGGTTTTTCGCCCCCCATGGCAAAAACCTCAATTACTTTTATACCAACCTGTAATATTATAAGCAAAGAACTTTAGGCCTAAATAATTCTCCTCACGTTAAGAGTTCATCTTTGGCAAGGGTGGAGTTAAAAATAACAATCCTAGGCTGGGTGCAGTGGCTTCCACCTGTAAACCCAGCATTTTGGGAGGCTGAGGCAGGAGGATCGCCTGAGGTCAGGAGTTCTAGACCAGCCTGGCCAACATGGCGAAACTGCTTCTCTACTAAAAATACAAAAATTAGGCGGGCACAGTGGCACCCAGCTCTCAGCTACTTGGGAGACTGAGGCAGGAGAATTGCTTGAATCAGGGAGATGGAGGTTGCAGTGAGCCGAGATCGCATCATTGCACTCCAGCCTGCACGACAGAGCAAGACTCTGTCCCCCCAGAAAAAAAAAAAAAAATGTACAATGGCAATTGCTCTGGATCAAACCCATTTTTTCCCCTTGTAAAATGGAGAGGACATCATCACTTGTTTGCCTACCCCACAAGGCTGCTATGAGGACCAAATAAGATCGGGAATGTGCGAGTATCTTGTGCATTGTAATTCCTGGTATAGCGTGAGATGGTATCATTTTCCAACTATTTGTTCCTACAATAATGTGGCTGCTTCACTACTGGGCCAATGACAGATGCTTATCTATCATTCTAGAGGCATCCTAGGTGCCAGTTTCCAAGATGGACATTTTTCCAAGCAGAAGGGGTTTCGTTTTGTTTTCTTTTCTTTGAAAAATTCATGGCCGGAGGCCGGGTGCGGCGGCTCAAGCCTGTAATCCCAGCACTTTGGGAGGCCAAGACAGGCGGATCACGAGGTCAGGAGATCGAGACCATCCTGGCTAACACGGTGAAACCCCGTCTCTACTAAAAAATACAAAAAACTAGCCGGGCGCGGTAGCGGGCGGGCGCCTGTAGTCCCAGCTACTCAGGAGACTGAGGCAGGAGAATGGCGTGAACCCGGGAGGCGGAGCTTGCAGTGAGCCAAGATTGTGCCATTGCACTCCAGCCTGGGCGACAGAGCGAGACTTCGTCTCCAAAAAAAAAAAAAATTCATGGCCGGGCATGGTGGCTCATGCCTGTAATCCCAGCACTTTGGGAGGCTGAGGCGGGTGGATTGCCTGAGGTCAGGAGTTCAAGATCAGCCTGGCCAACATAGTGAAACCCCATCTCTACTAAAAAAAACACAAAAAATCAGCTGGGCATGGTGGCGAGCACCTGTAATCCCAGCTACTCAGCAAACTGAGGCAGGAGAATCGCTTGAACCTGGGAGGTGGAGGTTGCAGTGAGCCGAGATTGTGCCATTGGACTCCAGCCTGGACAACAAGAGCAAAACTCTGTCTCAAAAAAAATAAATAAATAAAAAATAAAATAAAATAAAAAATTCATGCTAGGGGAAGGAAATGGAGTTAAAAGCAAAACATTCAAGATTCTTAGGGTGATTGGTAGGCCAGATCATTTAGTACCTTGCCTTGTGCTCCCTATAAATACAGTCACAAAGCATTCTTTCTTCCTTGACAAGATAGAGTGGGCTCTAGCTTGCTCAGAGCAGCTGGGACTGGGGGATGCCCAGGTTTTCGTATCAATGTAAGGCACCGAGTGATGTTGCATGATCCAAACCAGACAGCTGTGTGTCGGTGCAGTGGGGGGCCTTGACCTTTGTTTCTGGGCCATGATTTTATGCATGTAAATTCTCCCCCTGACAGTAGTCTCCTTGGAGACTGGGCCATATCTTCAGCTCACTTTGCATCTCTCCTAGCCGCAGGGCACAGCATTTGTGAGACTAAACATTTCATAGACATGTCTCGAAACAGCCAGTTGGGCAGCTTTGAGACAGGAAGGTGCCCCTCTACAGAGAGACCTGGAGCTGCAGCTTCCTGCCGCTCCTCATCCAGCCAGTGTTCACCTTTGGCTGAACTCTTTTTTATTTATTTATATATTTTTTTGAGACGGAGTCTCGCTCTGTTGCCCAGGCTGGAGTGCAGTGGCCGGATCTCAGCTCACTGCAAGCTCCGCCTCCCGGGTTTACGCCATTCTCCTGCCTCAGCCTCCCGAGTAGCTGGGACTACAGGCGCCCACCACACACCCGGCTAGTTTTTTTTTTGTATTTTTTTTAGTAGAGACGGGGTTTCACCGGGTTAGCCAGGATGGTCTCGATCTCCTGACCTCGTGATCCGCCTGTCTCGGCCTCCCAAAGTGCTGGGATTACAGGCTTGAGCCACCGTGCCCGGCCTGGCTGGACTCTTAAACAAGACCTTCGATGGCATTACAGGAAGAAGAGAGGGGCCAGGATGATTGCAGACCAGAGTGTTGTTATCCCCTGCTGTGCAGAGGACCAGACATGGCATCATGGGCTTCATCCTCTGCAGGAGCATTGCTGGGCATTGAGCTTTAGGCTGAAGCCTGCCCTGATAGATGACAAAGTGAGTACTCACTTGCTCCAGACTGCTGGAAAGAACCCGAGTTGTCGTGTTGATCTCAGGCATAATTAGTGTGCGGCTCACCTAATCTGGGAGACTCTGGGTAAAAGGGACTGGGAGGAAAAGTACACAAAGCAGCCCTTTTCTTAGGGACGTAAGTGGGAACAGAATCAATTGTGCATCTGAGCTACTTTCCCAGCATCGAGAGGAGAAAGGGAGAAGTCACTTGATTTGGACAACAGGTGCCTCGGAAACCCAGCTAGAATCTTGGCGTGCTGCAGCTGCTGAGGGGCCACTCTCCCAAGCTGTGACTCTCCCTCGCACCAGCTTTTCGGAGTTGCGAAGACCCACTAGAGAGAAAACTTGGGACTCGTGACTGGAGCTTGCCAGCCAAGAGTCCATTAAAATATTTTCCAACATGTGCTGAGAACATTTTAGCAACCATTCCAACAAAGAAGCTTCCACTTGGTTTTAGTAACAATAGCTGGGAACCAGTGCTTATTTCTATTATTTTAGTATGTAATGTACATATTTTCCCCCACTTTGGAGACAATCTGAGCCTCTACCACTAGACAGCTCTGCCCTGCCCTGTAGTAAAAACGGCTCCCTGCTAGATGCGCCAGAAGCCGATACCATGACACTGGGTTTTTTGTTGTTTTTGAGAAAAACTTTATATTATATATAAGTTGACTCACAAGGAGATAGGAGTGTCAAGCTCAAATATTTCTCCCTGTGCTGTCTTTAAGGCAGGCAGAAATTTTATTAGAAAAGATTAGACAGGCATGCTGGTGCATGCCTGTAGCATGTCTGTAGTCCCAGCTGCTTGGGAGGCTGAGACAGGAGGATCGTTTGAGCACAGGTGCCATTACACTCCAGCCTAGGTGACAGACTGAGACCCTGTCTCCAAAAAAAAAAAAAAAAAAAGATTTAGGCCAGGCACCATGGCTCATGCCTCTAATCCCAGCACTTTGGGAGACAGGTGGGAGGATCACTTGAGGCCAGGAGTTCAAGAACAGCATGGGAAACATAGTGAGACCCCACTCCATCTCCACAAAAAATTACAAAAAATTAGCTGGGTGTGGTGCCACGTGCCTGTAGGCCCAGCTACTCAGGAGGCTAAGGCAGGAGGATTGCTTGAGGCTGGGTGGTTGAGGCTGCAGTGAGCCATGATCACAACACTGTACTCCAGTTTAGGCAACATAGCAAGCCCGTGTCTCAAACCGCCCCTGCACAACCCCCAAAACAGAGCCCCATCTCTACAAAAAAACAAAAAGGAGTTTGGGGGTAGATTAGCGTGTAGTTATTTCTTTATGCAAGCTCATGGGTGACAGGTGCAAATTTGGGGCATTCATATGAAACATGCAGTGGAAATTCAGGCTGTGACGTCAGCAGACTCATTCTATGCAAAATCTAGTTAGCTAGTTTTCTTTTAAAATATGCTATCTTGTAAATTAAAGAGTGTTACTGTTTTTTAATCCTTTGGGGGCACAGTTTTAATTTTAGCTTTTAATTTTTATTTATTTATTTTTTTGAGATGGACTTTCACTCTTGTTGCCCAGGCTGGAGTACAGTGGTGCGATCGGGTTCAAGCAATTCTCCTGCTTCAGCCTCCTGAGTAGGGATTATAGGCACCCGCCACCATGCCCGGCTAATTTTTGTATTTTTAGTAGAGAAGGGGTTTTACCATGTTGCCCAGGCTGGTCTCGAACTCTTGACCTCAGGTGATCCACCTGCCACACCACGTGGACCTCACCAAAGATCTACTTTGTTGTCATTGATATGGCAGTAGTTTTCTCCCAGAGTTGTCCAAGAGAGAGCAAGGCAGAAGTGGCCATGTCTTTTAGGACCTAGTTGTGGAAGTCACACAGCATCACAGGTGCCCTATTCTACTGGTCACATGGACCAACCCTGATGCATTGTGGGAGGAAACTGCACAAGGATAATTAGGCGCCATCTTGGAGGCTGGCTACCACAGCCATGCTGGAAATAGTTAAATGAGGCATACAGAGAGGAGCCCTCTTTTTAATTGTTTTCTGCCAGCCAGGCTGTAGCACAGGACAAGAAGACACTTGAATGGCAGCGGTACATTCTCATCTTAGTCTGAAACCATAGTTTCCCTGTAAGTACAGGTATGAGAGATGAGTTGTCTTTTCAATCTACATAATAATATCCTGGAGGAATGGAATAATTCCCTTTCTTTTTTTTTTTTTTTTTGAGACGGAGTCTTGCTCTGTTGCCCAGGCTGGAGTGCAGTGGTGCGATCTCCTCTCACTGCAAGCTCCACCTCTCGGGTTCACACCATTCTCCTGCCTCAGCCTCCTGAGTGGCTGGGACTACAGGCGCCCGCCACCACGCTCGGCTAATTTTTTTTTTTTTGTATTTTTAGTAGAGACAGGGTTTCACCGTGTTAGCCAGGATGGTCTCGATCTCCTGACCTCGCGATCCGCCTGCTTCGGCCTCCCAAAGTGCCGGGATTACAGGCATGAGCCACCACGCCCGGCCAGAATAATTCCCTTTCATAGCTAAGCTCACCACCAGTCAGAGTAGGCACTCGCACATATGATGAGGTGGGGACACAGCCTCACAGATCATGGTGACAACAGAGTTAATGGAAAGATGGCTTTGAAACCACATCTTTGAAATTCTGACTCTTCTTTGACAATTAGCTTTGTGAGTTTGGATAAATTAAGCTGAGGGAAATAAATCTATCTTATGGAGCTGTTTTTATCCCCCCAAAACGATAATTACAAGCATCCTTGTATCTTTCTATCCTTTGAGAACCTATTGTCATCAGTTAAAGGTGCGGGTTACGATGACATATACGGGTATCAGTCTCACCAGCAGGTGATCATGAAATCTTCCTCTCGAAGACTAAGATTTAGAATTGTCAAGGCCGGGCACGGTGGCTCACGCCTGTAATCCCAGCACTTTGGGAGGCCGAGGCAGGTGGATCACGAGGTCAGGAGTTGGAGACCAGCCTGGCCAACGTGATGAAGCCCCATCTCTACTAAAAATGCAAAAATTAGCCTGGCGTGGTGGCGGGCGCCTGTTATCTCAGCTACTCAGGAGGCTGAGGCAGGAGAATCGCTTGAACCCAGGAGGCGGAGGTTGCAGTGAGCCGAGATTGCGCCACTGCACTCCAGTCTGTGCGACAGAGCAAGACTCCATCTCAAAAAAAAAAAAAAAAAAAAAAAAAAAAGATTTAGAAATGTCATCTACTCTACCGTACTCCAGGAGCTAGCTCCCGTGTCCCACATCTAAATCTTGTCTTATTCAGTGATTCTAGGCCATCAGTAGAGATCTCAGCACGATGCTTTCAACTTGTATCCTTTGGGCTCTCTGGTTGTCAGCTCTCGCCTCAACAGACTTTCGTGTACACCTATGACCAGCCCTTTATATCCACTGGTGGTGGCTGGGTACAGTGGTTCGTGCCCATTATCCCAGCACTTTCGGAGGCCAATGCAGGTGGATCTCTTGAGCCCAGGAGTTCAAGACTAGCCTGGGCAACATGGCAAAACCCCGTCTCTATAAGAAATACAAAAATTAGCTGGGCACGGTGGTGTGTACCTATAGTCTCCGGTACTTGGGAGGCTGAGATGGGAGGATCAGTTGAGCCTGGGAGACAGAGGTTGTGGTAAGCCAAGATAGGGCCACTGCATCCAGCCTGGGCGACAGAGCGAGACCCTGTCTCAAAAAATAAAAATAAATTAAATCCACTGGTGGTAGAGAAAGATGAAACAAACACCACTTCTGTAGGGAATTTGGTTCTACAGGGCAGGTTCGTTTCAGTGGGAATAGCTGGGATAAGTTAAAAAATGGATCTAATGGAGTCTGTATCTTCACTCTGAGTCTCTGCAAGTGAAGATTCTCTTCCTCCTTGTTGATGGCTTGACTGTGATGTAATCAAATTTCCAGTGTTTTCAGGATGGTAATTTAGTGACTTTATGGGTGCTCTGTACCATCTTGCGTTTCTATTTGGTCAGTGATCACAGGGACTCTCCTTTCTCTTCTGCCATTCTCTAGTATTTAGACGAAGACCAGACGAGGTAGCTCTCAAAACTAAATCTGACCCGATGCTTAACCTTGTTATCCTTTCCCTCTTCATCACTTTAAGGTCTTGATGTCTTGTCTTGAAATCTGAAAGGCCAGCAGCACCCACTTTTCTTTCTCATGTTTCTTGGCCTTAGGTCCCAGGTTAAAAAAAACAAAAAAACTCACTTAAGCATTTAGGTCTACAATTGCTATTTTTGGCCTGATCTAGCATTCTAGCCCTTCTGGAGGGGGAAGAAACATCCGGCCAGGTGATCCCCTGCTACTGAACAGCTGACAGCTGTTGGGAGAGGCAATCCACTATGAACCCCAAGCATCCTTGCACCTCCTGGCTGGATATGCCAAGAACGCAAGGTCCTGGCCATTTTTTTGAGAGAGTTCCACTCTTGTCACCCAGGCTGGAGTGCAGTGGTGCGATCTTGGCTCACTGCAACCTCCACCTCCCAGGTTCAAGCAATTCTCCTGCCTCAGCCTCCCAAGTAGCTGGGATTACAGGCGCGCATCACTGCGCCCAGCTAATTTTTGCATTTTTAGTAGAGACAAGGTTTCACCATGTTAGCCAGGCTGACCACTTTTTATGCTGGACATTCCTCAGCGTTGTCTGTAGTGAGCAGATAAGTTAATGTCTTTTTCTGGAACAAAGAGCAGCCTCACTGAGTGCTTGCTATAAAACAACAGGCTCAGCCGGGTGCGGTGGCGCACACCTGTAATCCCAGCACTTTGGGAGGCTGAGGCGGGTGGAACACCTGAGGTCAGGAGTTTGAGACCAGCCTGGCCAACATGGCAAAAACCCCATCTTTACTAAAAATACAAAAATTAGCCAGGCGTGGTGGTGTGTGCCTGTAATCCCAGCTACTCGGGAGGCCGAGGCACGAGAATCGCTTGAACCCGGGAGGCAGAGGTTGCAGTGAGCCACGATTGCACAACTGCACTTCAGCCTGGACAAAGGCTCCCCAAGCCTAATGTTCTTTTCCTGTAGCAAAACCCACTGCATGTGCAGGCATCCCTCCGGGCCCTTTGCATCGTACCTGTAGGACTTGGGTGCAAGTGTGAACTGCCAGGCTCTTACTGCTTGCTGTGCTGTACTAAAGTCCTTTGTCTTTATCCCAGGAGTCTCATGAAATAACAGACCTACTTAATTAGCTTGCAAGAGGAGTACAAATCCCAGACCCTAATAAATGACCTTAAAATTGTGATGTACCCAAATCACCTATTTTTCATTTTTACAATTTAAATGTTTTTTATAGCGACAGAGTCTTGCTATGTTGCCCAGGCTGGTCTTCCAACTCCAGAGAGCTCAAGTGATCCTCCTGCCTCGGCCTCTCAAAGTGCTGAGATTAAAGGCGTGAACCATTGCCCCGGCCCAAATCACCTGTTTTTCTGATAGTAATCTGGCAATTTTATGAGTGTCTAACATTGTTTTCTATGTGGTCTTCAGAATTGCTAAGATATGAGGCAACCTATAAGCTCTGGGGTTGGCAAATTATGACCTACTTGTTTTTGAAAATAAAATTGTATTGGAACACAGTCACACACTTATCTATTGTCTATGGCTATCTTTGTGTTACAACAGCAAAGGTAAGTAGCTGTGATAGTGACCACATAGCCTGGCAGCCTAAAATACTGGCCGTCTATTCCTTTAAGAAGTTTGCTGACCCCGTAAGAAGTCATTCCTCATCTAGAGCAATGGATCACATGGCAAACCACCTTTGAAGGCGAGCTTAGTCTGTTTCAAAGCCAGCCAAGGTAAGACTTTTTCTCCAAAGCTGTAAATACACAAAGATTTGTCAGGAAATATTTTCTACATGGTACTTCATTCAGGGGTTATCAATCAGTAGGGGCCATGTATGTAAGAGCTATACAGATAGAGACTATAGGATCTGACTAGAAAGCCCATTTCTAGTACTAGGTGAGTGATTAAAACCAACTGCATCAGAAGAAAGCATCTTGTCAAAATTACTATTTGTGAACTAAAACAAAGGACACATTCCCACTAGAACAGAAATAAATTTTAATTCATTGAAAAGTGCAGCAGTGAACAGGGTCCTTTTGAAGGGCACTTTCTAAGTCAAATGACTGAAATGACACAGAGCAAGGGCAGAATAGGAACAGAGGATGCAAACACAGGAAGTTACAAAATTCAGTGGGAACTAAGTGGTGATAAAACTCAAGAACCTAACTCTACCCATCTAATTCCACTGGTGGATCAGTTGAAATAACTTTTGCTTTCTTTAGTATGAATCCTGGGACAACTTTCCTTTAAAAAAGCACTAAACCTTAGTTTAGACACTTAATAAGTTTAAGAACACTTCTCACAGAATAAGGTAAAACTTCCATGGCCATCATGACTATTTTGTACAAGAGCCCTACTGTTGTCAATTACAATGTGTTTGCGGGCCGGGCACAGTGGCTCACACCTGTAGTCCCAGCACTTTGGGAGGTCGAGGCGGGTGAATCGCCTGAGGTCAGGAGTTCAATCAGCCTGGCCAACATGGTGAAACCCCGTCTCTACTAAAGTTACAAAAATCAGCCAGGCATGGTGGCGGGCACCTGTAATCTCAGCTACTTGGGAGGCTGAGGCAGGAGAATTGCTGGAACCCAGGAGGTGGAAATTGCAGTGAGGCGAGATCATGCCATTGCACTCCAGCCCAGGTGACAACAGCGAGACTTCATCTCCAAAAAAAAAAAAGAGTGTTTGCAACAGCACCGTTTGTCAAATCCAAAGATGCTCAAAAGGTGTTCCCTACTTTGCATGAGAGGGAGAGTTTTGTAACAGGAAATCGGATAAGGCAAACTCTCTATTCATTCCTAAGGCCTCTGTTCATTCCTAATGTTTATAGGGTTCTCTATTCTGAAGGGCACCAACATGGACCTCACCTTCTTAACACGGAAAATCAAAATCTAAATGAATACAATTAAAAGGAGGAGGCAAGCTTCTTGCAGTGGGTCCCTAAAACATTATGAAAACATCAGTGCATTGTGTAGTCTGTTACGCTATCAACTGAGGTCTCTTTATGAAAGATTTTAGCACAGATTCAGAATGGAGCCAGTCCAAGAAAAAAAGCAGAATTGAAAGCTACTTGAAGGTTAGACAGGAAATATACCAAAAATAGAAGAGCGTAGAGACAGGGCCGCACCACACCCCACCAGGCAAGCTCACCCACTGAACTGAGCGTAAGAATGGCGTGGCAGAGGTGCCGTCAGCAGCTGACTATGTCACTCTTATGAGTTCTGCTCTTAGAAACCAGCATAAAACTGAATAATCTGCAAATAACCAGCAAAAAACTGAATGACATCACAGTCCAAGACCTGGTAAGAGTTGGTTTCTTTTTATTTGGAAATAACTATGGTCAACTTTCATTAATGTGGAAGTTGACTGATTATGTTAAGAATCAAAGTGAAAAAGAAAGCCGATACCCATATTCAACAATGTAGTTTGCTTTTAGTTACAACATTTTTTGAATTTCCTCTTCTAAAACATTCACAGCAGAGGTGTCCATTTCACTTGCCTATTTCACCTCTAGATACCACCTCAGTTGCTGGGATCATGTGAGGTAAAGGAATAAATCCAATGGCTATTAGCCCAATATGACTATCTGCAATTCTGATAGAAAAGCTACTTTCAGCCATGTCTTACAAAGTGCTTAAAGCTGGACAGAAGACTTTAAATATAGCTAAAATCGCTTATTGCCTGAGTTGAACAAGTTGTAAACCACAGCTCTTCCTCCTCCCCTGCTGTCTCACCACCAATTAGCCTTCTTGTGAAGAAAACATTAGAAATGGAACTGGTTTTTGAGTCAAGAAACATAAAAATTTAGGTGTTCTCGGCCAAGCGTGGTGGCTCACGCCTATAATCCCAGCACTCTGGGAGGCCAAGGTGGGTGGATCACAAGGTCAGGAGTTCAAGACCAGCCTGGCCAACATGGTGAAATTTCGTCTCTACTAAAAATACAAAAAATTAGCCAGGCATAGTGGTGCGTGCCTATAATCCCAGCTACTCAGGAGGCTGAGACAGAATCGCTTGAACCCAGGAGGCAAAGGTTGCAGTGAGCTGAGATCATGCCATTGCACTCCAGCCTGGGTGACATAGCGAGACTCTGTCACCCCCCACCAAAAATAAAAAAATTTACATATTCTCAACAGTGAAGAAACCTGAATAGATTTGATTTTGACAGGGGGAATACTGATAATTAACAATACTCCAAAACTCAGGAAGAACCCGTCTAAAAGGGGAGAAGGTAGGGTAAAGTAGTTGATACTTTGCACCAACTGTAAGAAAATTTTCCATCTTGAAACAAATGAAGAGAAAGGCAGAAAAATGCAGATTAGAGCCAACGACTTCATGCATGGAACTGAAATTCAAGCTCCCTGCTGGACAGGCACTTCCTTCCTTTATCCCCGGTATAGCCCTTCCACCTGTCTGTTCAAGAGCCCTGTCTTCAGAACACCCTATAAGAGACAACCCTCACCAACTCTTGGCAGTTCTTCCCTGCTGATGTTTCTAAGCCACTTTATTTTCAGATCTCAGAGGGGAGTCTCAAGAGAAGGGACCTTGCTCAATCCTTCCAGGGTTAACCGGCACTCCCTGTGGTTGGCAGCCACTGGAAAGTAGATGGCTATCACCTTCAAGAGCTATCTGGAATTGGCCTTTATCACAAGCTTACTGCTCTATTTCAGTGCAGCACCAGCCTAGAATTCCCAAAAACATGAACAGAGCTTGGGTGACATGTTTTGAATTTGCAACCTTACCACACTGTGATGAACATCATAAAAAAATGTATCTCTACTTCTCTATCACAATGGTACTTGTTCTTACTCGAATGATTCAGCTCTGATGGTTACTCTTCAAGCCATGTGATGTTAGTATTTTTGATAGTGAAGTGCTCAATCTGAAATGCTACACAGGTCCTTTGATTTTAGGTCAAGCTTATATATCAAAAGGTGTATCTGTGTATCTGTGTGTGTGTGTGTGTGTGTGTGTCCCCTAAAGTACTGCCATTTATCTGAATGGATTTACAAATTCAGACTTTAACCACATGAGGAATAATCAAGAACTGTGGCCCCAGGACAAAAAGAATATGGTGAGAGCAAAGACCTCAGGAGTGTCCTTATCAGCTGAAGGAAGAGACCAGAGACAGCCACTCCTGACACATGGGCAGAGTTCACAGTTTAACACATTGCACGAGGAAGTCAGCCAACTGGGCTGCTTTTTCAAACGGGACTTAAAGCCAGTCCAGAAACTCTTCCAGGTGTGGTCTTGAAGACTAGCTACAGACACCTACTACAATCACTTCATCAGAAAGAGGCGTGCAGGGATCCATCTGCAGAGGCTGTGTGAGGTCGCTACAGAAGATGTTTGGAAAATCTTCGAGTCCTGACACTGCCGCGGTTGCTGAACATGAGGCGGGGGTCAAACCTGTATCTGGGGAGGAAAAACCAAATGTAACATTAGCTCTCGCTAGTTTCTCACTCAGAATATTATTCAGTGGAAAGGATAGCACGAATTGGTGTAAAAGAAACAAATCACCAGAAGGGACTCTAGTGAGAAAGTCTATGGTACAAAACGTGAGCCCTCGACAGTTCCGAACATTTTCATCACCAGTCAGCACACACAAAGTCACACAGTGCAAGTCAAGAGGAGAAAAACAAGTAGGTTAATCCTGAAAGGTGTCAGAAGGCAGCAAGATTTGAGATTTTTTTCTTTTGAGGGAGTAGGGGTGGATCAATTGTTGCATTATTATAGTGCTTGTGTTCAAGTCACCCTTATTTTATTTAATAATGGTTCCAAACCACAAGAGTAGTGGTGCTGCCAATTCAGAAATGCCAAAGAGAAGCCATAAAGTGATTCTCTTAAGTGAAAAAATGAATGCTCTTGACTTAATAAGGAAAGAAAAAATCGTACAGTGAGACTGCTAAGACCTACAGCAGACTCACCATAAGCATGAGTCATTTTTGGTGGGAGGGTTGTCAGGGGGACAGAGTCACAGTCTGTCGCCCAGGCTGGGGTGCAGTGGCACAGTCTCAGCTCAATGCAACCTCCACCTCTCAGGCTCAAGTGATTCTCCTGCCTTAGCCTCCAGAATAGCTAGGAACATAGGCATGGCCACACCTGGCTAATTTTTGTGTTGTTTTTTTCTGCAGAGACAGTTTCACCATGTTGCCCAGGCTGGTCTAGAACTCCTGGGCTCATGTGATCTGCATGCCTTGGTCTCCCAAAGTGCTGGGATTACAAATGTGAGCCACTGTGCCCAGCCAAGAATGAATCTTCTATCTGTGAAATCATGAAGAAGGAAAAAAGAATTCTAGTTTGGCTGCCACACCTTAAACTGCAAAAGTTAGGGCCACAGTGCATGACAAAAGCTTAGTTAAGATGGAAAAGGCATAAAATTTGATGGTAGAAGACACGAATGGAAACATCTTCTGACTGATGGCAACTGGGCCTGGCACTATCCTTGGGGCTTCATGCATCCACTGTGGGTTCTGGAATAGATCCTCTGTGGATAAGCGTGGGACTACTGCATTTTAGAACAGCAATTGACCAACATTTTTTGTAAAGGGCCAGATAATAAATGTTTTAGGGTATGGGAGCCATACAGTCTCTGTCCCAACCATTCTCCTTTGCTGCTGAAGCACACAAGCAGCCAAAACCAGGTAAAAGAATGTGTGAGGCTGTGTTCCAGCAGGTGGGGATAGATTGGGCTCACAACATCTGATGACCCCATCTTGGAGGACTCAACAGGCCCAAATGTTTGATAGGAAAGGAATAATAAGGGCTAAGGTATTTAAAACGGAAAATCAGGTTAGGTTTAAGTCGTCCAGGCTAACATCAGCAAAGCCAGCATCTAGAACTTTAGTTATAAACTTCTAAAATGTGAGGAAGACAATTTGTTGCAGTTAAAAACCAAACAAAACTTGCTTAGGAAATAATGTATTCACTTCCTTATAGGGTGACCCTTGGGCAAATCACAACTGCAAGCTCAATTTCCTCATTTGAAATTTACTTTTTGGGCTCTAAGGGCTGTATGAAAATTCTATGAATTCTAACACTTAGAGCCAGATGTTCAGAAGAAACAGACAGCTGGCTGCATCCACCTTGCACTGGCCAACCAGCCAGGCAGGTCCATGTCCTAGCAGTGGCCTGGTCAGGGACTGTTTGGCCACACATCATAATCCAAGAGGTCCAGTTCCTTGACCCTCCATTTAAGATTTAGTCAGATGCTGGCTTTAAGTTCACAGAGTCAGCCAGAGAGTATATGGTTAAAAAGCATTAACTGCTATTGACATCTAACTTAATTTGGTTTAAAAGGACACTCTGAGCTAAGTAACTGTTGGAAATTGCAAAGTCAGCACATGTAAACTGGAAGTCTTGTGCTTTTATTTTCGGGACTGGACTTCCTATTTCAGGTAACTCGTACCAAGCTAGGACCTATTTCACTAACTTAGAGGAAAGACCAAAGCGGGTGGTCAAAATCCATGACCATTCTTATTGTATTAATGGGATTATCCATATAAAAACAGTTATTTCGTTTAAGTGATATAAAATAATGATAAGTATTATCTCCTTATATTGGTATCTGGTTTTAGTTTACTGGTGTCCCTGCCACTTTGGCATTATATACATTATTTAAAAGCAAACAATGAATAGTCTATCATCAAGTTTTTCTACTCATTCACATTCATTTGTCTCTAATTTGGACTAAAGATAAAATTTAGTACAAAGATGGCTAAAAAAATTAAGTGATAACTTTCCATCAACTTAGGACATCATTCTTCCCTCTCCTACATTCTGAAGGTAAGAACTAAAATATTCCTTTCCCAGGGAAAGTTTGATTTTTAAACTTCATGATCTTCAAGGAAAAGATAAATAACAAGCTTCCTGCCACCAGCAGCTCCATGCATGGTGTACTGACACCCAGTGTTACTGCTGAAAACTTACTAAGAGGGACAGTGTGGGGAACAAATCTGACTTAACAGGTGATAGCTAAACATCCTTTATACCTCCATATCGTGCAGTGGGCTTATATATTTCAACACCTGAGTTTATACCTTCTATTTTCATTGTGTGTTTAATATCTTAAATTCACCAGCAAACATTCAAGTTTCTGTAGTAGGGGTTTCTGAGAAATGAAATGAAGACATATACTCTCGGAAGCTCTAGGGAACAGGGCAGCAGTGGGTTGCAGCTTACTTAAAGAAGCCCCAAGTGTCACCAGTGCAATCAAGTACCATGACAATAATCACAGCAGGAAAAGAAGAACCCCGTGTTTGGTGGGGAGCAGGGCTGTACCTCTGGCTAAAGCACCAACTGGCAGTGGAGAACAAAAGTTTCAAAAGCTTATTTTCCCAGCACAACAGGCTGGTGCACTAAGAACACAGTATTCCCTCCAAAGCAGAATCATCATCATCTCACAGCAAAAAGGGCTCCCTTTGCCTTCAAGAACAGCATGACTACTAGAAAAAACTTGGCCAAGTAAATGAAGAGAAAGGAAACTTACCTGGGGTCAAAAACCCCTGGAGTGCGACAGGTCGGCCCAGAACAGGACTGTAACATCATTAACCGATAGTTCATCTTTCCTAAAAGCTCTGGGTCTATGCTTTTAGCAATGTTAGTGATTTGGTCTGGGTCTGCAGTCAGATTATAGACTTCTACAAACACCTAGAGGACACGAAAGAATGGAGGAAAGAAAAGAGCAAGGGTTAGCTGTGAAGAAATACTCTTAATGTGATTTATTTCTAAATGGGAAGGGAGGAAGTAGATAAAAAAATCAAGGCCCTGGAGACTCTCAATCTGGTCTCGAGATCCTCAAAGAGCTCACTGCTTCCTTGAGATGAGGGAGCATCTGTTCTGGGGGTTCAGTTGCTTCAGGTCTCCAGCCACACAGCCTGTGTGCCTTCAGGCAGAGGCAAGAAGGGGTATGGGGAAGAAATGCATTATCTTCTGTAATTAAAACAGAACAGAAGGCAGGAGCTTCCAATGGCAAGGTCTCAGAAACAAGACTTGGCAATAAAGTTACTAAAGCAAGAGCAAACATTTAAAGGTGATTTTTGCCCTAGAATTGTGAAGTTCAAATGGGAATGGATATGAAAGTACTCTTGCCTGTGTTATACAAATGTTAAGTTTTCCTATTTTAAAAAGTAGTTGTGGATATACTGGGGAAGGACACAGTACTAATTATTATTTCTAAAATAAGACAGGTCTAACGCAGTACTTTTCCCTCTATAATCTGTATGCTGTTCTCCAAATTGGAGTCAAATGTTAGGCTAGAAAGATGGTAGGAAATTTTGCCTATAATGGTTTCAGGTAGCTGCCCTCACACTATCACTTATAAAATAGTTATCGAACTGATAAACATCATGGGGAGCAGGGAACAGGAACTGAGTTTGAGGGAAGCTCTCTTGCTTGTCCAAAGTGCTTATCAGCTGCAAATGGAGTGGAGAATGAGTCCATTTCTGAGAAACACAGATGGGCATCCGTTCCAGATGGTCAGATGAGGGTTGCCAGATGGGGCAAGTAAGCATATGCTGATAAACAGTAAGAAACCACAAGGGACTAGAGTCCATGGGATCCTTCAGATAAATCCACACCAAACTGTGTTGGCCAAAAACCACCTTCTTCCATGGATGGACTCCTGGGCCTCTGACCCCTACTCTAATCTACTGGAGCAGCAGTGGATTATGCTGTGGTGGGAACAGGAGTTTCTGAATACACCAGGTGCTGGTAAGCTTTCTAGGAAACACTCCAACTCAAGTGAAGTTGACTTCACTTAAAAGTGAAAGTTCTTTCACTCCAAACTACGAGGGAAGCTAACAGACAAAGCATTTATCATTCTGAAAACATGAACTGTGCATTTAAAGTATGTATTTGGGTGGTGGTAGGAATGGAGAGAACTCCAGAAAGATTAGAGAAGTGAGACATGGCCTTACAACGGAAGGAAACCTAAAGTGAAGCACAGATAAGAAACACAACCTCTTCCCTAGGGAGCAGCCTTGGAATTGCTATCTTATGCCACCAAGTCCAGCCAACAAAGCACCAGCAAGAAAGCAGTGGGGGAAGTGCAGGCAGAAGTCCCTCTTACCTCCTGGTCATCAAACTCGCAATACTGCAAATTCCACAATGCTGACATTGTCCTCACACAGGCATAGGTATTGTTATAAGCATCTTCACATACACAGTCTGGGAAACATTGCTGTAGGGATATTTCAAAATTTAAATGAAGACAGTTGTTGCATAGTAACAAATACCTAGTTGCCTAGAAAGGCAATCAGCTTGGCTCGTGCCAGACATGCAATCTGACAGCAATTAGAAAACCTTCCATGGAGAAGCCAGTAACTCAAAAATAGATGTGAGGCTTTGTTCCTTTGGCTAACCTGATCAAGGTATATGGGTTGTTCCATTTGTAGACTGTTGCCATCCTTGTCTGCTAAACTCTTGACAAGAATTACTTATAATGGGCACCTGTAAAATGTATGGGTTGGCAAGGAGAAGAAATCAACTCAAATGACTCTTTTTTTTTCCTGAGATAGAGTCTCACTCCCATCACGCAGGCAGAAGTGCAATGGTGTGATCTCGGCTCACTGCAACCTCCACCTCCTGGGTTCAAGTGATTCTCCTGCCTCAGCCTCCTGAGCAGCACAGGCATGCACCACCACACCCGGCTAATTTTTGTATTTGTAGTAGAGATGGGGTTTTGGCATGTTGGCCAGGCTGGTCTCGAACTCCTGACCTCAGGTGATCCACCCGCCTTGGCCTCCCAAAGTGCTAGGATTACCAGGCGTGATCCACAGCACCCGGCCCAAATGACTCATTTCTAAGAGCTACTAGGAACTATCACCCTAAAAAGTTGCAGAAGGCTAAAATGAGTTTTGTGGAGTCATTTGCAGGTTAAGTTATTTATGAGTGTTTTTATCACCAAGTACAACTTAAATCTAACTTCTGTCTACCATATGATCTGTTATTGTACTTTTGGTTGGTTTATTACACTGTAACACTTTGGTGTTAGAAGAATCAATCAACTCCAAATGGAAGCCGATTTTCCCTTCTCCAGAGTGAGGCCAAAGAGTGAGGCCAACATGGCTGTTCCCCTCTTTGTGACCCGGCTGGCTGCCGCCAATGTAGGCACTCGTAATGGCATGGTTACAGGCAGGAACCACATCTCTCTACTTCATGCCTCAGTAACATCCCTAATTTTAAAAACTGGTACTGTTATTGGAAGGGGTAGAAAAACAGGGAAGAGGAATTGATAAGAACATGGGTGGATACATGCACTTGCTACATAAATTGGAAGAATTAACAGTGCACATTCTGATGACAGGTCGGCAGCATCATTTCCAAGATCACTGGATTTACCTTTGTCCATCTACTAACCACTCACAGTCAGTGACAAATGAAGAGGACTCAGATGAAAGATTTCAATACTTGACACATGGAAACCAGCACCTTGCCACGTTGTCAGTGAGAAATCTGTCTAAGTCAATTCAAGCTATTACTCACAGATACGCCAGGACTCAGGGAAGGGCATGTTGGGTCAGTGACGTTACGGCCTTCTCCTTGGTATTCCACCAGGACATCTGATCGCCAGGTCAAGTTACTGGCACCTCTCTAGATAGAAGAGTAAGTGGAGTTTCTGTGAGGCACATAGACTATGATAAAGATCACAAAGTAATTGACTGCTAAAGGGGACTTGGGAGTCAAAAGTAATTGGACTGTTCATTCAGTAACTGAAGGGAATGACTAAAACAGGTGCACATGAAAGCTACTGAGCAGCATCTTTGGTACTTAAGGGCCTTTACAAGTGATGGTCAAATGCTTTGAAAATGTAATAGTTCCTTTCCAAGGCTACTTCCATGAATCAGGTCAGCAATGGAACCTGACAAGGTAGCTAAGCAAGAATCAAAGTTACAGTGCAAGTTGCTGAAAGTCCAGACTAAAATAAATAATACTGTCATATGCTCTATGTAAGAACTGTTTTAAGCTCAGACTAAGGAACTTATAACCTAATAGAAACAAGGACAATAAGGAAATATTCCACAGACTTGTGTGCAAAGGACTGTAACAGGTTCAAAGCACCTCTTGATGGTCAGAATGAAGGTATAGTACATTAACTCACTCTTCAATGCACCTTCCATGGTGTGGAAGGAAAGAAGTGGCAGCATTTGAAAGGAGCAAGTTTAAGACACAAATGGTGAAAGGAGAAAGAATCTAGGAATAGGAACAAGTTTTAGATTCAAAGAGCATGAATATAGGTTGAATGCAGACCACTTAGATGTGTGGCTTCCTGAAACCCAGGTTTCAGACAAGGAAGCAGTGCACAGTGAGGGTGGAGAGGCAGGCTGGTACCACACAGGATAAGGCCCTGAACATCATGCTGCCCAGGCTTGTCCTAGAAACAATAGGAGGTTTTTGAGCAGGGAGGTAACACAATCAAGGCAGTGATTTAGAAAAGTAAGCTTAGTGGCAGAATCTAGAGACAGAATGGAGATATGCAAAGACAGGAAGACCAGGTTAGAAGCTGCTCTTAAAATGGTCAAAGTCTGGTTGGCAGCTTGGTGAAACGCAGAATCTCGGGTCCTACTCTAGCTCTAACAAGCCAAAGCCTACATTTTAGTAAGACCTCTTGGTGACTTCCATGCATAGTAAAAAACTGAGAAGCACTGCTCTAAAAAAGTGGTCCTTAAAGTGTGGTTCCCAGGACAAGCAGTATCACCTGGAAACTTGTTACAAATGAAAATTCTTAGTTCCTAACATAGGTAGACAGCAACCTGGGTTTCAGCAAGTCCCACCGGCAATTCTAGGGAATGCCTGCTTGAGAATCACTGCTCTAAAGAATGCTAAACATGGGTGAGTACAGTGGGGAATGGGTAACAGCTTGTGCAAGGCCTTGAATGCCGCAGCCACCTGAAAAGGGGGAGTTAGAGATAGCAATTATTTCCTAACTTACTGTTCTACAATGAAACTTGAACAATCCTGTGCGGCTCAGGATCTCAGAAATCATGACTCACTGGAGACTTAAAAAGCTCACGCTGGCTGGGCGCGGTGGCTCACGCCTGTAATCCCAGCACTTTGTGAGGCCGAGGTGGGCAGATCACCTGAGGTCAGGAGTTCGAGACTAACCTGGCCAACATGGTGAAACACCGTCTCTACTAAAAAATACCAAAAAACTAGCTGGGCATGGTGGCGTACACCTGTGGTCCCAGCTACTTGGGAGGCTGAGGCAGAATGATTGCTTGAACCCAGGCGGCAGAGGTTGTGGTGAGCCGAGATGGCACCACTGCACCCCAGCCTAGGCAACAGAGCGAGACTGTCTTGGAAAACGAGAGGAAAAAAAAAAAAAAAAAAAAAAAAAGCTCATGCTGCCAAACCTGAGCCGTGAAGCTGGAAGGTGGAATTGAGTGAACTGTCAGAATTGAGTGAACTTCAAAATCCCACCCTTGAATGTCAAAGTGTCCAGGGGAGAAAAAAGCATCTGAGAAGCCTAGATCAGTGGTTCCTGAACTTTGCTGCATATTAAAAATCACCAGGGAAACTTGAAAAATCCCAAGGGATTCTATCTCATGCCAATTAAATCAGAATCTCTAAGGGTGAGGCACAGACATTAGTATTTTAGTTTCCGAGTGATTCTGATGTCTGACCAAGTCTGAGACTCACGGTCTGTAGGGGTTGTTAAACTTTTTTTGTAAAAGGCCACAGAGTAAATATTTAGGCTCCTGGCTATACAGTTCCCTGCCACTCAGGTAGCAGGGAAGCAGCCATCAACAATACATAAATGAATGAGCGTGGCCGTGTTCTGATATAACTTTATTTACAGACACCGGGGTGGGCTAGATTTGGCCCACAGGTTGTAGTCTGCCAACTGCTAGTCCAGCAGAACTTGCTGGCTGACACGTTCTCCATCTCTGCTGTTCAATATGATGGCTACTGAGCACATGATGTGCGGCTAGTGCAACCGAAGAACTGAATTTCATTTTTAATTTAAATAAGTAGCCACACATGGCTAATTAACTGTTCTAATACATCAGTATTTCATCGGAATAACCTCCAAAAACAAAACATGAACAAGGAAAAGAACCAAGTCTTAAGTGGCACTTTGAGAACTGTGCAGAGAAATTATACACAGCATAAGGATTTTTACCCCTAGAGTGAATCAGTTTCTTTTTCTAATTAGAAAAAAACTTAATACGGTACAAAGTATAAGACTTGTATGAAAAGTTAAAAGATGTAAAATTTCCTCTAACTGATCTATAGCTTAAATGCAATTCCAACCAAAAGCCAACGTTTTTCAGGTAATCTGAAAAGCCGATTCTAAAGTTTATGTGGAAGACAGGGGCTAGGATCCCCATGAGAACAATAAGCAGAGAGGTATGCCTATGCAAATCGAGATTTAGTTGCACAGCTTTATAACACAAAATGATATTGGCACAGGGATAGATGGATCCATGGAGCAAAAAAGACAACTAAGTATCTATAGAGCAAAAAAAAAAAAAAAAAAAAAAAAGAGAGAGAAACTGAATCCCTGACTCATACCTTACAAGAAAAGAAATTTTAGATACATCAAGGACTTGGATGTAAGAGGCAGAGCTACAAAAGTTTCAGAGGAAAATACAGGAGAATAGCTTTCTGGCTTCAAAGTTTAGAAGCATCTTTATAAATATACAAAGGACACTAAACATTAAAAGAAACAATATATACATTCAATTCCTGGAGTGCAGTGGTACGATCTCTGCTCACTACAACCTCCACCTCCTTGGCTCAAACAATCCTGCTACCTCAGCCTTCTGAGTAGTTGGGACTACAGATGCACACCATCATGCCTGGCTAATTTTCTGCATTTTTTGTAGAGACTGGGTCTTGCCATGTTGCCCAGGCTGGTCTTGAACTCCTGGACTCGAGATCAGCCTGCCTTGGCCTCCCAAATTGTTGGGATTACAGGCGTGAGCCATTGCACCTGGCTCCCATATCTTAATATATGGAAAAGACAAGTCATAAAAGGAGACTATGATACACAAAAATGCAGAGGCATTTCTCAAGGGAAGAAACACAAAAAGGCACAAATGAAAAGTGATTCCCTGATCAGTAACACAATTTTTTTTTTTTTTTGAGACGGAGTCTCGCTCTGTCACCCAGGCTGGAGTGCAGTGGCCGGATCTCAGCTCACTGCAAGCTCCGCCTCCCGGGTTTACGCCATTCTCCTGCCTCAGCCTCCCGAGTAGCTGGGACTACAGGCGCCTGCCACCTCGCCCGGCTAAGTTTTTGTATTTTTAGTAGAGACGGGGTTTCACTGTGTTAGCCAGGGTGGTCTCGATCTCCTGACCTCATGATCCGCCCGTCTCGGCCTCCCAAAGTGCTGGGATTACAGGCTTGAGCCACCGCGCCCGGCCAGTAACACAATTAAAAGAAAAAAAAAAAAAAACGGACAAAGGATCCAAATATGAACACATCTCCAAAGAAGATATACAAATGGCTGACAAACACATGATGAAATGCTAACCATCAATAGTCAGCAGGGAAACACAAATCAAAACCACAATGAGATACCACTTCACACCTACTACAATAATCACAAAGACAGATAATAGCAAGTGTTGGCTCACACCCATAATCCCAGCACTTTTGGAGGCTGAAGGGGGAGGATTTTTTTTTTTCCCCTTAAAATCTTCTTGGAAAACATGTGAGAATCTCTTGAGCCCAGGAGTTCGAGACCAGCCTGAGCAATGTAGGAAGACCTCATTTCTGCTAAAAATTAAAAAAAAAAAAAAAAAATTAGCCAGATGTGGCAGCCAGCCACTGTAGTCCCAGCTACTTGGGGGGGCTGTGGTGGGAGGATCCTCTGAGCCTGGGAGACTGAGGCTGCAGTGAGCTGTGATCAGCAACACTTCGCTCCAGCCTCGGTGACAGCGCAAGACTATCTCAAAAACAAACAAAAACATCACAACTGCATTGTTCATAATAGCCAAAGAGTGGAAACAGCCCAAATTATCTGATGAATGGATAAGCAAAATGTGATACATTCACACACAGAAGGTTATTTGGCACTAAAACAGAATAAGGTACTGACACACGTTACAATGATATGATCCTTGAAAACACTATGCTCAGTGAAAAAAGCAGTTACAAGAGGCCACATGTTATGTAATTTCATTTATATGAAAAGTTCAGAGCAGACAATTCTATACAGACATAAAGTAGATTCGTGGTGGGAATGGAAGCAACAGATCTAATCAATTCCCTGCACCACAGCTTAATCAATTCTCTACTAGATATGTGGATTTCCAGTTTTCTCCTATTAGAGTGACTACTGTGTCTGGGGGTTTAGGGTGATGAAAATGCTCTTAGATGATGATGATGGTTGTGACTATACCAACAACTATTGAATTGGACACCTAAAAAATGATTTTAATTTTGAAATGGAGTTTCACTCTTGTTGCCCAGGCTGGAGCGCAATGGCGCGATTTCCACTCACTGCAACCTCCACCTCCTGGATTCAAGTGATTCTCCTGCCTCAGCCTCCCGAGTAGCTGGGATTACAGGTGCCTGCAAACATGCCCAGCTTTTTTGTATTTTTAGTAGAGACAGGGGTTCACCATTTTGGCCAGGATGGTCTTGAACTCCTGACCCCAGGTGATCCACCCACCTTTGGCCTCCCAAAGTGTTGGGATTACAGGCGTGAGCCACCGCGCCCAGCCAACACTTTAAATGAGTGAATTGTATGGTATGGGAATTAAGCTGTTAAAAAATAATTCACCTCATTATTAAACAAACAGATGCACAGTAAGACCAAATGCCACATTTCACTCACCAGACAGGCAGAAGTTAACTTGTCTGTTTTTGACGTGTGTACTCTGAAGTGGTATGTCTTATTAAACTAACCTTCTGACAGGTTATACTGATTATACTTGTATGAAAAGTATATAAAGTACTTTCCAAATTCTCAGACTTCTAAAATCTTGGGTGTTTTAAAAATCTTTGCCAGTTCACAGATAGAGGTCTCCTTCAGTTAAGCACTTCTGTGATTAGCACTGAAGTAATCTTTTTGCATTTGTTTTGCCATTTTTAATTCTTCTACAAGTTGATTAGCCACTTTTTTTGCCCATTTTCCCACTGGGATACTAATCTTTGTTAAGAACTCATGTATTTGGACTAACGACTCTTTTTACATATGCTGCCAATGTGTTCCCAACCTGTCACCTCTCTTTATTTATGGTGGGTATTCTTGAGGAGAGCAAAAGAGGGGAGGAAACAGAACTCTAAATTTCACATGTGGTCTAATTTTTTATTTTAGAAAACTCCTTCCCGCCACAAGATTTTTCTGCCCCCCAAATTTATTATTTAATGTTTAAATTTTTAAGTCTTTACACAACCCAGAATTTATTGTGGTCTTGGCTCAGGCCTGATTGAGGGCTCTATACTTACCAAAATGGGCAAAAAGGACATCCCATCCATCTGTGTCTTATTTAGGTCATAGCCAGCAATGTCCAAAATAGTAGGACCCAAGTCAATGTTGGCAACCAGCATCTATGCAAAAGAGGGAAAAACAATCTAAAACATAGCTGGTCTCATTTTCCTTTTCTATCTATACTAAAGTTCTCTTCCCCCCACCCCACCCATGAGACAACAACACTTACTATTACCTTTTATACAGCCCATGCTTTGGTCTGTTTTATGGATTCAAATATAACTATAATAACTTACAACAAAATATAAAGTCTTACAAGGCTTGTATAATAGTATATCCCCTGGGGAAGTGACATATTTATTCTACCCATTCTGTTATTGATCAAAATGTTTTTTTGAAAACTCCTTTGGAACTGCTTTGAGTTTGCTGTGAATCATGAGAAAAATGTTGGTCTAATTATTTTATACGAAGTGTCTTACAACTTGATTATTCAGATTAACTAAATTTGACTTCAAATGAACTCCAGACATTTTGGAAGACCTCAAAAATGGAATGTTTGCCACCAATGAGAATTATTAGCTCTTTTTATAGCTTCTCAAAGGGACAACACTGCCAAAATATGTTTGCAACAGGCTGTGAAGGCTGCAGAAAATTTATTCCAAAAATATAGCAATACAAGATTTTTTAAGAGCAAAAAACTTAGATGTTTTTAAACATTCTAGAAACTAAAGGCATTGTCCTGTATTTATGCTTTGACTTATTTCCTTGGTTATCAGACTATTTTCCTTCTGCAGACAACACCTCTACAGGGCCTAATCCAGAGTAGCCTGATAGAAATATAAAAGGGACCCCACATGCAATTAAAAATTGTCCAATAACCACATTAAAACAGGTAAAACTGTATACATTTCATTTAACCTCCTATAAAAATATCTGAATATTAATATTTCAACATGTAAACAATATTTTTTTAAAAGTCGATGAGATTTAACTTTTTGTGAACCAAGTCTTTGAAATCTGGTATTTCACAATAATAACTCATCTCCATTTGGACTATCCACATTTCAAGTGCTCAACAGCCACAAGTGGACAGTGCAGGCCTAGACAGAACGTAAGCATAGAAGTCACTTGGTCACGCGCTAGAAAAATCTTCAAGCGCTAAAACACTCCATCAGGGGAAACAAAGAGGAAATGAGAAAAACTGGGAACTACAGTTTACTGTGCCAGGTATTTGACGTTTATTCTCATTTATTCCTCATCGCAGTCCGTGGACACAGTGTTTACAGGTGAAGAAATGAAACACAAGAGTGGCTGGAGCAAAGTTACCAGCTTATAACTGGAAAAGCCATCACTTACTGACAGGAAATAACAGTCTTCAAAACTGTTGAGAACACTTAGATCATCTTAGGAGAGGCCAAACAGAGAAATAAAACAAAACAAAAACACCCCAGCCCTGCAACTATTAATTTGAAAACAAAACCAAAAGTACAGATAGGAAAGGCAAAAAAAAAAAAAAAAAAAAAATGTTCAGAATATTATCAGGGGCCAGGTTTCCTGATGGCTAGGACAGCTCTTAGAGGGCAGAGTGATAAATATCCTGGCTCTGAATCAATTAGTCTAACTCTGCAGCTGTTAGGAATTACCGCCCAGAGGCAGACACTTTAGGAGAAAGGCAATCCATGTGTTTACTCAGTGAGGGAAAAACCTCACACACAAAAAACGATGTCTCCAGGGATGATACAAGACCCACTGCTACAGATAACTTTCCTGGTTCCAAATCCCCCAGGCAAACTGAGCAGCTTGGAAAACAGTCATCAAGTGTGAGTGTCAATATGGAAGAGGTCACAGGAGGAAAGGAGGGTCAAAGAGAGACACCATCTCCAGAATGAGATCAAGACAACAAGCCATCTACAGACCCTGAAGTGTGACTAGCAGATCTTCAGTGACGCCTGTAACATGAATGAGGTGAAGCCAATTCCTCAGATACTATGATGTTCAAGGCAGTTTTAAAAGAAAAGAGGAAACATCAAAAAACCCACAGAGATATAAAATGGTGACTGTCATCTCACCAAAAATTGCAAGAGCCAACACCTGTATAATGGGAGGCTTGCTCCTTTTTTGGTGAGGTGGGGGGAAGCTCTTTCTTTTTGTTTTGTTGTTTGAGACAGGGTCTCATTCTGTCACCCAAGCTGGAGTGCAGTGGCACAATCACAGCTCACTGTGTCCCTGACCTCCCAGATTCAACTGATCTTCCTGCCTCAGCATCCAGAGCAACTGGGACTACAGGTGCACACCATGATGCCCAGCTAATTTTTGTATTATTAATTTTTAGCAGAGATGGGGTTTCTGCCACGCTGCCCGGGCTGGTCTCAAATTTCTGAATTCAAGTGATCCGCCTGCCTTGGCCTCCCCAAGTGCTGGGATTACAGGTGTGAGCCACTGCACCCAGCCGAGGCTCTTTCTAATGGCATTTTGCTCTCTGGAGAGAAAGGGGTAAGATCCAGTATAAATCCAAAGTCACTAAGATTCAGCACAAGTACCGTAAGCACAAGTCATTCCAGGACTCTTTCTCCCTAGAAATCTATAATTATCACACTCCCCTAAATATAATGGATAAACTGCCTCCTCTTCTAAAATGTTATCTGAATAAGCAGACAGTCTCAAAATTAGCATACTATATCAGGAGATGGGAGACATCTAGCGAACAGCAAGTATGAATGAAGAGTTAAAAAGAATTACACCTACCTCTGGTTTTTATATAACCAAGAATTTGGATGGATTCACCCATCAATGTGATGACTTTGATAAACATTAGTTTCAGGGTATTGCTTTTGTCTAGTAAAAATTTAAAAATTCATTTATGGGCTGAGCACAGTGGCTCTCGCTGGTAATCCCAGCACTATGGGAGGCCAAGGCAGGAGGATCACTTGAGGCCAAGGCTGCAGTGAGCCATGTTTGAGCCACCACATTCCAACCTGGGTGAGAGAGTGCCTATCTCAAATAAACAAAAAATTCATTTATGGATTGGAACAGAAAAAGCTTTGACAAGACCAAAAATATATTTTTTGAGACAGATTTTTTGCTCTGTTGCCCAGGATGGAGTGCAATGGTGAGATCTCGGCTCATTGCAACCTCCGCCTCCTGGGTTCAAGCAATACTCTTGCTTCAACCTCCCAAGTAGTTGGGATTACAGGCACCCGGCACCGCACCTGGCTTATGTTTTTGTTTTTTGTTTTGTTGGTTTTTTTTTTGAGACAGAGTCTCGCTCTGTCGCCCAGGCTGGAGTGCAGTGGCACGATCTCAGCTCACCACAAGCTCCACATCCCAGGTTCATGCTGTTCTCCTGCCTCAGCCTCCCGCGTAGCTGAGACTACAGGCGCCCGTCACCAAGCCTGGCTAAATTTTTTGTATTTTTAGTGGAGATGAGGTTTCACCATGTTAGTCAGGATGGTCTCGATCTCCTGACCTCATGATCCACCCGCCTTGGCCTCCCAAAGTGCTGGGATTACAGGCGTGAGCCACCGTGTCCAGCCTAATTTTTGTATTTTTAGTCAAGACGAGGTTTCACCATGTTGGCCAGACTGGTCTCGAATTCTTGACCTCAGGTGATCTACCTGTCTTGTCCTCCCAAAGTGCTAGGATTACAGGCATGAGCCACTGTGCCCAGCCAAAAAAATAAATTATTTGATAAATCACACTCTCTCAGGTTGACAGTGTTCTTAGCAATCAAGTATATAAATATCCTAATCCAATGAAAGTCCCTAGAAAACCCTGGGGTAGACTGGCTGTGGCGGCTCATGCCTGTAATGAGGGGAGGAGGGCTGATTGCTTGAGCCCAGTGTTCCAGAACAGCCTGGGCAACGTAATGAAACTCCATCTCTACAAAACAAAACAAAACAAAACAAAACAAAAAACACACACAAAACAAAAATTAGCTGGGCATGGTGGTGTGTGCCTATAGTCCCAGCTACTCAGAAGGCTGAGGTAGGATGATCACCTGAGCCTGGGAGGCGGAGGATGCAGTGAGCCAAGATTATGCCACCGCGCTCCAGCCTAAGTTACAGAGCAAGACTCTGTCTCAAAACAAACAAACAAATAAACAAACACTCCTGGGGCTTAAATCAAGGGGTATCACGCATAGAACCTGCTTACTCTTGCTCTGAAAGAATGACACTGTTGCATAATTACTGAAAAGAACAAGATGGCAATGGGCTCTCAGAACACATCAGGTTTCCAAACAGACACCCAAACCCTGATGTTGAATTTCTGTAGTTATCAAAGAAAAGGCTCCAAGCACACCAGGAAGCACCCCAAATTCACTTAGTGAAAAGCACTGTAACTGCATGAGAAAGTGCAGAATCCCATTATCTTGGTTGCTTCAGCTGGACTTGCCCCTCAGTTCCAGTTTTCCCGACAAGGAAGAAGGTGGGTTCCACTTGATAATGGAGGCTTAACATCCTCTTACTTTCACAAAACTAGGGGAACCAAGGCTGATTTTGTCCAAAGCCAATAGGTGGTCTTCCTGACTCCCAGTTCACTTCTATTTCCCTGGGACCATGCTGTATCATTCTAGTTTTCCTACTAACCTTTTCCTTTCTAGAATTCCTTTTGCAGAACTTCTACCACCAAAGCTAAACCAGTCAGAGGAGAAAACGTCAATAGCCAATCTTTGACATCTATACATACGACCTTGTCCCAGTTCTCCCGCATAGCCAACACGCAGCTAAGTCCACCAGTCAGTTAAATGTGCACTGATCTGGCTGTCGAGGCTGCTGACAGCTCAGCTCATTATGCCCAACTCACAAGCCAGTGCCACTCACACAGAACGGCTGGTACTGAGTCAACTGTGCTGCCAACACATGATACATCACCCATCATCTCTGACATTCCCTGTGCCAGGGGAAAGCTGGGGCACTTCATGCTTCTCAAAGTACACCTGTCAATGCAGCAATGTACAAACACATGGGTTCTGAGAATGCACAGACTTAACTTTCAGTCCCTGATCTGCCACTTACTTTGCAACCTTGGCAAAAATCCATTCAACTAATGTGGATGTTCCCCAGTATATGTTAGGGGATGGATATTTTAAGTTTAGATAGTTCCTCTTTTCTAGGACATCCTAGACTAAAAAAGACAAACTCAATAGGGTGTGACAAGTGTGAGGCCAGCTGGGAACATATAGGAAGGGCATCTACCCCATGTGGGAGCAGAAGTATGAAGCGACTTCCCAGAGGGAGCCCTAAACCAAAGCCCTAAAGGACAATTAACTTGGCCAGCTGAAGGGGGTGCGAGATGGGCATTGCAGAAAGAAGGAGCAGTCACTTGTACAAAGGCCAGGAGGTGAGAGAGAAGGTCCACTTAGGAAGTACAAGAAGTTCAATACAACTGCTACCTTCTGTCTCTTAAACAAGCCTAGCTTATCCTTACATCTGAGCCTTTGCATTTACTGTACTGCTCAGGACACTATTCCCACAGATCTCTGCATGGCTAAATCCTTCTCAACATCCACGTCTGCTCAAATGCCTCAGAGGCTTTCACTGACCACTGTAGCTTAAATATCTTGTGCTCCCTGACACAGGGATTTAAGAACTGATCTTGTGGCCAGGCGTGGTGGCTCATGTCTGCAATCCCAGCACTTTGGGAGGAGAAGGCGGGCAGATCACAAGGTCAGGAGATTGAGACCCCATCTCTACTTTAAAAAAAAAAAAAAATTAGCCAGGCATGGTGGTGGGCACCTATAGTCCCAGCTAGTAGGGAGGCTGAGGCAGGAGAATGGCGTGAACCCAGGAGGCGGAGCTTGCAGTGAGCAGAGATCGCGCCACTGCACTCCAGCCTGGGCAACAGAGCGAGGCTCCATCTCAAAAAAAAAAAAAAAAAAAAAAAAAAAAAACAAACAACAAGGCCGGGCGCGGTGGCTCAAGCCTGTAATCCCAGCACTTTGGGAGGCCGAGACGGGCGGATCACGAGGTCAGGAGATCGAGACCATCCTGGCTAACACGGTGAAACCCCGTCTCTACTAAAAAATACAAAAAACTAGCCGGGTAAGGTGGCGGGCGCCTGTAGTTCCGGCTACTCGGGAGGCTGAGGCAGGAGAATGGCGTAAAAACCCGGGAGGCAGAGCTTGCAGTGAGCTGAGATCCGGCCACTGCACTCCAGCCTGGGCGACACAGCAAGACTCCGTCTCAAAAAAAAAAAAAAAAAAACCAACAACAACAAAACTGATTTTGTTTGATTGCTCCTTGCCATGTGCAAGGCTCCTTGGTGTACTGTACTGGCAAAGAAGATAATAAATACTTGTTGACTGAGCTATAATGTAATGGTTAAGTATACAGACTTTGGAGCCAGACTGCCCCAGTTCAAATGCAGGGCTCTGCTGCTTTTTAGCTATGTGATCTTCAGCAAACAACTTCTCTGCTTCCGTTTTCCTCATCTGCAAAATAGGGATAACAGCACCTCTATCTCATCAACTGTGAGGATTGAGTGAGTTGAATCAGGCAATACACTTAGAATAGCACCTGTCCCATACTAAACAATACATGTTAGCTACATTGTTGAAATGGCTTCTCAGAAACCAGACTTCATTTAGATTGCTTAGAGAAGGTGAAGTTTCTGATTTTTAACATTTAGATGGCAATGTTAACTTAAAGAAAAAAAGGAACAATTTTTTCCACAGGCAGCTGGCCGACACATTTCACTATGATCTCATTCAGCCTCCTTCCCACGTGGGCTGAGGTAGCCCTGCTCCTAAAAACAGAACATGGCTGCTGACATGGTCTCCTCAATCAGTTCCAAACAACCACCTCGAGAAAACACTTGTAAGATTTAATGGTCTTCCAAACTTGCTTATCTCCTTTGAAAGAGGGAGCCTGTTTAGAAGGCACTGAAATTTGTAGGGAAAAGTGACTAGCTTTAGGAACATGGGTCTTAAAGGAAAAACACAAAAGGTAATTATGAAGGCCATTTTACCTTCCAAAAGAATTTTAACAGAACTCCATCAAGAGTGTTGTAAAAGGAAATAAGTGAAAAATAGACATTTTAAACAAGTAAATATCAAGCTCCAAAATTAAAGTACCCAATATACCCAGAAAGTCTGGCCCATTTAAAAACCCACTTAGCAATTTCAGCTTAAAGTGTGTATTTGTTCATCTTCTTTGGTCTCTCAGAACTGGGACTGACATTGAAATTGGGATATCAGAAAGGAGAGAAGACATAGCTGGCGGAGCCTGTCAATTCTTTTCTCCTGAATGTTGGAGGACAGTATTTTGGATGAGGATGAAGGTCCTCATGACTGCTAGGAACAAAGTGCCTCAGCATTAGGTACCATGTTTGGAAAAAGACACTGAAACCGAATGGGAATGACAACAGAACAATGTGGCGTATTATGGCAGTTCTAGGGAGAGAACCAAGAAAGCAACAAAGCATTCATAAGGAAAAGCCCGGCACAGGGAAAGACTAATTCCTAGAAGACATGTTTTTGATAGCCTTATACTCAAAGCGAGGTCAGGCCAGCAGCAGACATCACCCAGGAGCTGGTCAGAAATGGAGAAGCAGAAATCTGCATTTTAACCAGATCCCCAGGGGATTCACAGAAAAGCCAGAGGAGCTCTGCTCTACAAGGCAGTGGGCCCCAAACCAGGCTGCCTCTCAGAATCACCTGTAAACTTCGAAAAGGAAAAAGGCAGATGCTGGGTCCCTATTCCAGACCAAGTGAGTCAATTACACTCTTTCTGGATATTGCCCAAGCACGCAGCATTTTTCTTCTTCAGTTTTGGAGGGCAATCTTGATGCACACCCTCTTTTGAGAGTCACTGCTCCAGAACAAAGATCCAGTCTCAAAAGACAAAGGAAAGCTACGCATCCTAATGGGACATGTACATGTGGGGTGAAAATACAGATATAGAGAGCAGTGGGAAGTTAAGGGGAAAAAAAAAGGAATCACTATTTCCATTTAAAAGCTCTTCTGCCGCTCAGCCCTAGTGGGAAGAGGAACCGAACCCAATCTTCTCTCAGGAGGAAACACCTTATTTTCTCAGGCCAAATGCCTACCTGTCCACAGCACCAGCTTGCCAGGCACCTACCTTGCTTGTCTGATTTGGTTTGATCCCAGGCCCTCGAACCAACAGTGGAACTTTGATATCAAACTCATACAGCTGTCTCTTGTCTATTGGCAAGGAAAACTGTCCTGAAAACAAAACACACAAGGTAAAGATGGAGCCAAGACAGGGGCCTTGCTCATGTTATGTTTCACTCATTTAATCCACAGTCAAAACTAAAACAACTTTGTTCTACTGATTCTGGTGTTTTAATAGAAAGCTGAAATTTGCCTGGAGACATCTCTTGTTACTACAAGGCAGGAAAACAACGAATTTATCTTCTCTAAATAAATGACTAGAAGGGACTCCCTGGCTTATGATAGGACAAAATGAGCAAAAATAATGACAGGAAAGTATTGAAACACAAATACATAAAAAATTATGCATGCTACTCAGCCTCATCACAACTGAATGAAGTTTACTCCAAAAACTGTCAAATAAACAAACAAAAACACCTATCCTGTGTTTCCTGAATAAACTGCATCTCAAAATAACCAAATAATTGATAAGGGGAAGTAGTTCTCTGAGGAATTCCAGCTAATAAATACAAAAGAAAGGACAGGATTACAAAATCAGCATTTTGCAGTTTCTGAGGGAATAATGAATTTAGGCAACAATCATCAATGGAATAAAAGAAAAGCTCAAAGGAAGAGCTCAGGCTGAAACCACCTGACCCATCAATCACCAGCACCCCAAAAACAGTGCAGCCAGATGCCTCGGGTCTCATGACACGATGCAATAGGAAGAACACACCTGCAGGCGAGGATGCACCATCACCTGAAAATGCAAATTTCTATCAAGTTCCGAATCTACCAGTCTATAGGAAATGCTGACTAGAGATGAACAAGTTAAGGCACTATAAGACAGCAGTTAGCCAAATTCAGAATGTGAGACATTCTGATGGACAAAAGACCCACTTCTCCCTGCAAATTCATGGCAAATGACAAGAGTTAGGAGACACAATAACTATAGGTAGTATGTGGACTCTGTCTGCATCTTTTTTTTTTTTTGAGATGGAATCTCGCTCTGTTACCCACGCTGGAGTGCAGTGGCACGATCTCAGCTCACTGCAACCTCAACCTCCTGGATTCAAGCGATTCTCCTGCCTCAGCCTCCTGAGTAGCTGGGACTACAGGCATGTGCCATCACGCCTGACTAATTTTTGTATTTTTAGTAGAGAAGGAGTTTTGGCATGTTGGCCAGGCTGATCTAGAACTCCTGGCCTCAGGTGATCCACCTGCCTTGGCCTCCCAAAGTGCTGGGATTATAGGTGTGAGCCACTGTGGCTGGCGGTCTGCATCTTGATACATAATAACCAGAGTCAGATGCATAATCTGGTGTTGAATCCTGGAGTCATGTGTATGGGAGTTGCTTCAAAACCTTCTAGCAACAAAAGAAAAACACACGGAGAGTAGGAAGAATTCAAAAGAGTGGCCTCATGCAGCTGAAAATCTAAGCCGGATAATGGGGGCTATTTTACTATTCTCTACTTTGTGTTTAAAAATATTCACAGGCCGGGCATGTGGCTCACGTCTGTACTCCTAGCACTTAGGGAGGCGGAGGTAGGCAGATTACCTGAGGTCAGGAGTTCAAGACCAGTCTGGCCAACATGATAAAAACCCATCTCTACTAAAACACAAAAATTGGTCAGGCGTGGTGGCATGTGCCTGTAGTCTCCGGTACTCAAGAGGTTGAGGCAGGAGAATCGCTTGAATCTGGGAGACGGAGGTTGCTATGAGCCGAAATCACGGCGCTACTACACCCCAGCCTGGGTGAGAGAGTGAGATTCTGTCCCCCCACACCCCCTCATCAAAAACATAATCACAATAATGCATTAATGCCTAAGCGATCTCCTCCTATGCAAGCAAGTCTCAAGTGAATCCCATTCAAGTGGACATTTATATATGTGGAAAAGAAGAAAATGTTTGCTTTTAACAACAGAAGGTCCAAGTAGAAAGCATGAAAGTCAAGGACACAGAGCTGACTCATCCTGCAGCTTTTGAAAAAAACCAAAAACACTCAAAAAACAAATTCCATGAATGGCAAGAAAGTTTTCCCCACAAGACAACCTTCTTTTGGCCTTCCTGTCTCAAATGCCTTCCATACGGCCTGCCTCCAACCCATCAAGTTCATGCTCTGCCCCCACTCTAGAACACCATGTCATCTTGCGTGTGAAACAGCAAATAATAAAACCTGGTTTCTCCATGTGTGAATGATGTGGTGCTCCAACTGGAGGGGTCCTGAGGGCAAGATACTCCCTCTGGCATGTCCAGTTATAACAAGACTAGAACTCTCTGCCAGGGCTCACTGGGTGAAAAAGGAAAGACATATTCTCAAAGATCACAGCAGTACCTAACCCTGCCTCTGACCTGTGTGATAGCCATTGTCTGAGGTATAGAAGATGTAAGTGTTGTTGAGCTCCCCGGTGAACTCCAATCTCTTGACCAGTTTCTCCACAAGGTCATCAACTGAGAGGAGAGTTTGCCACCTGGATGTGAACAGAAGGTAGAAAGGGGCAATGGCTGAGGTATCACTATCTTGCCAAAACAAACAAACAAACAACCAAAAACAACCAAAAACAAAGACACCCCCGTTTAAAAAAAGAAAAAACCCAAAACACTCTCCCCCAAAACTCAAATCCCCAATCTCCATTCCCCAGACCTTCCCATTGTAAAAAACAGATTAGAAAATTCCAGAACATAATTCATTCCAAAGTTAATTGTTTCCAAAGAAATAAACTCGTTTTTAAATAACCCGTTAGCTTTACTTTTTATTGGCAATAGTGATGAGAGTAGAGACAAACAGAAGAAAGAGTTGTCCATTCTCAGTACTGTGTACTACAGATTCAGACAGGACTGTGCTACAAAAAAGCTTAAGATGTTTGAACTAGGAGCTGGCAAACTATGACTCATGGGCCAAAGCTTGCCCACTGTCTGTTTTTATAAAGTTTTATTGGACTACAACCATGCTCATTCATTTACACATTACCCAGGGCTGCTTTTGTGCTACAATAGCAGAGCTGAGTAGTTGTGACAGAATGTATGACCTGCAAGCCTATTAATATTTACTATCTGCCCCTTTACAGAAAAAGTTTGCTTATCCCTGGTCTACACTAAATACTTCCTAAGAGAAAGTAATGGATTTTTAAAAATTGAATTAAGATAATTTCTTGAAAATTCCAAACAGCAAGGGCAAATATTTTGATCTTGTCTAAGCTGTTGGGTCATTTGTCACAGACGACAATGGGCTCTCTTAACCAAGTAACCTTTTCTTTAAAGCAGGAGAAAAAAATTCTACCACATGGTTCAAGTTTGCAATACTTTTGCCAAGTCCTAAAAATGGGCAGTCTAATTAGTACTGGGGTCCAAAGGCCACCTCATTGAGTGTAAAGGAATGTCTCTGCTTCTGGTGCCCCATCGAAGCCTCTCTCCCACTGACCTGCTTCCCTCTATTTTTGTTTCAGAGACAACAATGTGGTGGTCCCCTCTTCATGAGCTGATTTGTAGAGTCCTTAAAACAACTCAGATTGTTGCCTAGCAGCAGCTCTTACCTTTTCCTAAATGCATTATCTAAAAACTGTATTGAAGAATTAGTCATTGGAGTCTTGGCTTGCCTAATTAGCCAGTGCTTGTTCTAAAATTTAGAAGGAAAAAAATGTTAACACCAAGTCACCACAGTCAAACAAAATACTGGATTACTAGAATAGATAAATAGAATCATTTCATTCATAATTCAGTAAGAAGGAACTAATTGGAACCTGTTTAAGCAACTTCAGACCTTCTCTCCCTTCCTGCATTCCTAAAATAGAAATTTCTGCAGATTAACTCAATCTCTCATTTTTCAGCTTCCCAGCACCTCCCAAACCATAAAAGGTCTTGGCTCCTCTGTTAGCAGCATTAAGAAATTTTAGAGGATGTCACTGGGCAACTACTGGCTAAAACGAGATTACATTTACAACTCTGATTTTATGCCTTTGGTCTACTACAATTACAAAATGGGCAAGTAACTTTACCTTTCTCTAAGTTGCTTTTTTTGAGACAGAGGTGGAGGTTGCATTGAGCCAAGATCGCACCACTGCACTCCAGTCCAAGGCCAAGCTAGAGTGCAGTGGCGCCCATTTCGGCTCACTGCAACCTGTGCCTCCCGGATTCATGTGATTTTCATGCCTTAGCCACCTGAGTAGCTGGGATTACAGGCGTGCACTACATCTGTCTAATTTTTGTATTTTCAGTAGAGATGGGGTTTCGTCATGTTCGCCAGGCTGGTCTTGAACTCCTGGCCTCAAGTGATCCTCTTGCCTTGGCCTCCCAAAGTGCTGGGATTACAAGCATAAGCCACCACACCTGGTCTGCCTTCCTCTAAGTTTTGCCTAGCCAAGACATCGGTCACCCTAGATCCTAAGGAAAAATCTTATTACAGCAATTTCCTAAAACTTCAAGTCTAAATCTGGAGGGCCCTCCCATTTAAACAAAAACATCCCCATATACTATTCTCTCTTCTCTATTCGTAAAACCCTAAGCCACCATATCTCAAACTATGCTCCTCAAAGTGTTACTAAGTTTGGGAAATGCTATATAGCATATCCTCCTGCTAGAAATTCACATTCGATCATGAATAACTCTGAGAAGTCCTGCAGCAGAGTGACTTATTTAACTCAAACTTTCCAAACTTACTTGACCATGGGAACTTTTTATTAACTTCTTTTGGAACACAGATTGCGAATGGTCCTCTAATTTAAAACCCAGTTCACTCAGCTTTGAAATTGTATTTAACAAGCACTTGCCCATAATGTGCCAGGCAATATGCTAATTGTTTCTATGTACTTGAATTCATACAGTAGTTCATAAGGGATCAAGAGCTCCCACTTCACATGAAAAAATGCAGTTAAGCATCGTGCTCATGGTCAGAACTGAGCTAGAAAGTGGTAGTTCTGAGTCTGACTTTATGACTCCTTCTTTCTATAACCTTACAAGCAATTACAATTTCTGGATAACAGACCTGAGGCAATGGAGGCCTTCCATCTTTGAACCAGGGAACTGTCTATACACCAAGCCAAATGAAGTATAAGTAATTGGCACATGAGGCAAACATATGGGTTGTCGTGGCTTTTAATCATGTCACCTGGTTCATTTTTCCATTCAACTTCCCTTTCCATCCGTATTGCTCTGTGCCACCCCTTCTTCCCATGCCTCAAAGGCTAGTGAGGGCCACCAGGAGGCTGGTGCAGTCCCGGCTATGCCAGGAGGGAGGAGAGCCTGCACAGAGGTTACCAGGAGAGCCTGAGTGATATGCCTGTAAATTGGGAAAGATGGCATTCTTTACCATTCCCTGTCAACTATCCAGCTGCTCAATGGATGTGTAGCACGAACTTTATCTGTACTTGCAATGCAAGTATACTATCGGTTGTACTAGGAACAGATGCAATTACCTCTAAAACATTGTGAAGAAAAACCCACTACATGGCTCAAAGGCTTCCTGACAAGTATATCATATAGTTAATTATACTGAGTACGGCTGAATACAAGGGATGCGGGAAGCTACCGTTCCATGGATGTTGAAGTTCTTGTTTCTTGGTGCAAAGACATTCTGGAAGGCCTTCTGGTACTGAGGTGCAGCTGTCCAAGGTGAATGAGGCGCTGGAGTGGCGATCATCATGAAGAAGGGCTCAAAGTTGGACTTGTAGTCCAGAAAGTCCAAGGAGACATTAGCCTGACACATAAAAAGATTTGTCATCTCCTACCTTACCCAATAGATGAGTATTTAATAGATAAATGTCTTCTGGTGAGCAGACAGCACAGGGTCTTACTAGCTTTTAAGCAATCTTAGCACATGATCTCATGTCATAGCCATTTGCAAGCATATTGTTGGAACAAATATATTTGGTTTTTAGGCAATACTTTAAAGACTGAGAAGCATACCAACATAAGAAGGCAATGAAGATCTTGATGATTTTATATGACCTAGAAATCATGTCTCCCACAAAGAAGGAAACAGTAACGTGGCAATTTTAGTATTAACTTACACTAATGGAGATTATGGTATCTACATGTGATGCCTTAAAGAATGTAAAAAGAGAGTCAGCTTAAAACAGTGGGAAAGGTAGATTAAGTTACCTTAAACTTATGAAAATATGCAGAAAGTAGATGTCATAAATTATGCACTGAAGTAGTGAATAACATTAGATTCAAATACATCCCACTAGAGCTTTAATACATGGACTTACATTTTTCCTTTGCTTATCAGAAGATACTTTATGAAAATGAAAGCATGCTACATATATATTGTTTTTCATTGTTCTGAAGTAATTTCATTTATTCCCAACAATAACTCAAAAGATACTGACTGTATCTATCTCCTATAACCCCTCCATCTACCTTTCACTCCAGTCCCATCAGCTTCCTTGTGGTTTCTCAAATACGCCAGGTACACTCCTGCCTCAGGGCCCTCCCACTTACTCTTCCCTGACTCTGTAGCACTATTCCCCAGATCTGCACAGCTCATTCTCACCTACTTCGAGTTTCTGCTTAAATGTTATCTAAGTAACCTCATACCCTAACTAATTTCTCTAACTGATCACCAGTTAATGACACAACACATAAGACTGTGTGTGTGTAAGTAAAATTACCTTCCACAGAATCAGGGACTTTGCTTCATTTACTGCTGAATACTGGCTACACTAGGTGCTGAACTATTGAGTGAATGAATATATAATACTATGGAAGACTGTCGTTAGAAATGCCTCAGAATAGGAAAGTCCCAATTTAACCTGCTTTCAGTAATTTTTATATATAAATACCCAATGCCCAAATAAATCCAGTATCCCTATCCCTCCATCCTCATAATGGGGGCCTGTGAAGCTGCCATCTTGTAGCTTGTGAGTAAAACTGGGGTCAAGAGTAGGTACCCTTACAAAGTAAAACCTCTACAAAGTAATCTCTATAGTCGACAAGATTAACCTTTGGAAAAGGGATTTGTTGCTGGAATTTCAAGAGCATTAGAGCTGAGCCTGGCTTATACACAAAGAAAACACCCTCAGGAGTTTGTAATCAGCTGGAAATACTCTTGGGCAGTTAGACCAAGTTACTGTGCATTTATATTACCCAACACAAACAAGTAAGATTATAGGTTTTCTAGGCAGAGTCTTCAATCAAATGTGAGCCAACCCTGTAAGGACAGAGCTACAGGGCTTCTGCAACTCACCAAAACATCTGTCAGGTAGTCCACGCTATAGTTTTCACCATGCTTCCGTGCCTTCCCATTGATAGACAGGGTGTAATTATAATACTTAGAATTCTTTTCCTATTAAAAAGAGGAAAGTCAAATTTGTTATGAGGTCAGTGCACAAAGTAGAAGTCTGAATCCATGCTGGGCTAAACTATACTCTGAGCAGTGATAAGACATTAAAAAGATAATTACTCAAGTCAATACTGAATTGGAGTTTTTGACTAGGGTTTTATTAAAGACAAGCACAGTTTCAATTGTACATTCTAGTTAAAAAGCCAGAAGTAGATCAGGTAGAAAAGCAAACTACTTTGCTAAACCATGTACAATGCAGGAAAAACATCCCAGAAAGGACTGACTCACAAGTCAATAGACCTTTTTTTTTTTTTTTTTTTTTTTAAATATGAGACTGGGTCTCTCTCTGATGCCCAGACTGGAATGCAGTGGCACAATCGTAGCTCACTGCGGCCTCAAATTCCTGGGCTCATGTGATCATCTTGCCTCAGCTTCCCGAGCAGCTAGGACTACAGGCACATGCCACCACACCCAGCTAATTTTAAAATTTTTTGTTGAGATGGGGTCTCGCCATTTTGCCCAGGCTGGTCTCGAACTCCTGAACTCAAGAGATCCTCCTGTCTCTGCCTCCCAAAGTGTTGGGATTCTAGGCATGAGCCACTACACATGGCCACAAGTCAATAAATTTTAAGGTTTTAAAATGACTAATTGTAGGCCAGGCGCGGTGGCTCAAGCCTGTAATCCCAGCACTTTGGGAGGCCGAGACGGGCGGATCACGAGGTCGGGAGATCGAGACCATCCTGGCTAACACGGTGAAACCCCGTCTCTACTAAAAAAATACAAAAAACTAGCCGGGCGAGGTGGCGGGCGCCTGTAGTCCCAGCTACTCGGGAGGCTGAGGCAGGAGAATGGCGTGAACCCGGGAGGCGGAGCTTGCAGTGAGCTGAGATCCGGCCACTGCACTCCAGCCTGGGCGACAGAGCGAGACTCCGTCTCAAAAAAAAAATAAAAATAAAAAAAAAAAATAAAATGACTAATTGTAATAGCAAATAAAGTTACGTCAATATCAGAGCTAAATTAAACATATTCTGCATCTGTAGGGCTGCATATAATTGTCACTGACTTCAGTAATCACTCACCAAGGCATACCAGTAACTCCAACCCAGAGGAACGTGTTCTAGTCCACCTGCATCTGGGGCTCCGTACTGAAAAGCAAGACAAGTAGGGACAGTTACAAGTCCTTAGATATGACCAGACCAGAAAGAAACAGGAAATTTTAGAATCTTTTTTTTTTTTTTTTTTTTTTTTTGAGACGGAGTCTCGCGCTGTGTCACCCAGGCTGGAGTGCAGTGGCGCGATCTCGGCTCACTGCAAGCTCCGCCTCCCAGGTTCACACCATTCTCCTGCCTCAGCCTCCGAGTAGCTGGGACTACAGGCGCCCGCCACCACGCCCGGCTAGTTTTTTGTATTTTTAGTAGAGACGGGGTTTCACCGTGTTAGCCAGGATGGTCTCGATCTCCTGAACTCGTGATCCACCCGCCTCGGCCTCCCAAAGTGCTGGGATTACAGGCTTGAGCCACCGCGCCCGGCCTTAGAATCTTTTTAGACCAGTGCCTGAAACAGACACTAGTCAAAAATAAACTCTAATAATCCTAGGAACTTCTAAAGCCAGAGTTGGCAAACTACAGCCAGTGAGCCAAATCTGGCCTGATGACTTCTGTATGAACAGCAAGCTGAGAATTTGTTTTAACAATTTTCAAATATAAAAGTTAATCAAAATAAGAATATTTTGTGAAATGTGACAATTATATAAATTCAAATTTTAATAATGATAAAGAGTTTTATTGGAAGACAGCCACATTCCTGTACATAGTGTAGTGTCTGTGGCTGCTTTCACGCTACAGTGGCAGAGCTGAATAGTAGCAACAGAGACATATGACCTGCAAGGCCTGAAATGTTTACTATCTCACCCACTACAGAAAAAGTCCACACAGCCTATCCCACGCAGCCTATTCATGGGGTGAATGCTGACCTGCTGATACCATAGACTGAATAGTCCAATTGACCCTAAGTAGTTCAAATAATCAGACTATGAGCTATCGACTTATTATACATTGAACATCCCAAATCTGAAAATCTAAAACTTTTTGAGTGCCAACATGACACTCAAAGGAAATGTTCACTGGAGCACTTCACATTTTCAGATTTGGACTGTTTCAGATTTGGACTGTTCAATATCATGCATATATTTCAAAATCCAAAAAATCTGAAACGCAAAATACTTCTGATCCTAAGCATTTTGGATAAGGGATAATCTGTATTTCAGTTGCCCTGCAGATGAAACCCACTTTTCGAACTTGATTTATCTGATGAGATGAATAAAATAAAGAAACCACAGAATTATCCCCCTTTATCCTTACAAGGTTTAATGCCATCCACTTAAGGCAGAATTTAATCCCTGAAAACAAAATCTTTCTACTTTAACGGGCTCTTAATTTTATATACACATCAGATGTCCTTCAACATGCAAAGCAGTGTAAGCTGTCTTTATGACCCATAGCCCCAACCAAATGACCCAGTATCCACAGTTCCTAGTTCTCATGATCCTTTTCAAACTGACTCACCTTCCTGCAGACTCACAAGGTTGCAGATTCCCCCAATTATTGGGGGGAGGGGAGAATTAACAGAAAATCCAGATCAGGTATTAAGATCTCTAGCAACTACAGATAAAGAGTATAAGTACATTTTCTCTTTGTCTTGAACCCCTAGTTTAACTGTAAGAGCTAACCCCAAACATTCTGAAACAAACTATTTCCTTTAAGCTTGGACTCTGGGTAACAGCTAAGGCCAATGTGTGAATGTGGGCACATGGAATCTAGCCTTGACAGGTCACCGGGCGTATCCCTCCATCTAGGTCTACAAGGCTGGTGTACCAGCTGCTGGCCATATACTTTAATGACCTGCAGGACCCTGACTCTGGGTACTTCATCACTAATCTCTCCACATTTTGTTGCCACTTTTCACATTACAAAATGAGTTAAGCATTAAGTTGTTATAATTCAGAAAAGATTCTAAAAATCTGAGGAAAGATTCTAAGATGAAAAAATGTCTTCAGTTAGGTACTGGTAACAGGGAATGGAAACAAAGATACCATGACAGCCACATGACAAACAGAATTCCTGAGGAAAAAGGGATGACGCATCAGACAGCAGCACTCTTAGGACAATTTTTAAATACATGCTCCTGGGACTACTGAAAGGAAGAACAAGTACCCACATCATATAAATACACTGTACTTACCCAAATCATGTAAATATGTACATGTGTACTTATACGAACATATTTACATGATGTGGGTACTTGTTCTTGCTTAACAGGCAGATTCACAGAAAACAGCGTACACCAAGAAATCCTTTAACATTAATTGATACTACTAATAAAATTAACATGAATTATATTCACATTTTAAAAGTCATTATAAAAAAAGAAAGAGATCATTGAACATACCTCATTTAAGTATTTCCCTGCAAAAAAGGTCTGATAACCACACATTGATCTGAGAATTGCTGGGAAAGTATTTGGTTCTTGGATCTTCTGCCAGGACTTGCTACTGCAGTTCCCCTCTAGAGTGTTGTTCACAACATGATGATTATGTGGGTACTTTCCTGTCAGGATACTGGCTCTGCTGGGGCAGCAGAGAGCACTTGGCACATACTACAAAGGAAAGGAAGCAAAAAGGACAAAGTCACACAAGAAAGATGAACTTCTCATCATTGCTAAAGAGGGTAAAGAAAAGCTCCTTAATACTCTAACTTCAAATATGTCGTTTCTCATGGAATATATGTATTTTTTTCTACACATGACATACTTCAGGGCTGCTTTAAGTCACATAGTGGAGACATCAAAGCAGATAAAACAAACTGAGAATACAGATTTCTTTTTCAAGTGGCTTCTTTCTGCAGGATAATAGTAATTCTATTCTCATCCGCCATAGAGGTTTTTTTTTTTTTTTTTTTTTGAGGCAAGGTCTCACTCTGTCACCCAGGCTGGAGTGCAGTGGCACAAGCACAGCTCACTGCAGCCTCGACTTCCTGGCGCAAGTGATCCTCCCAAACAGCCTGGAGTACAGGCGCTTGCCACCACTCCTGGCTTTTTTTTTCATTTTTTTATTTGTAGAGATAACATTCTTCCTATGTTGTCCAGGCTCATCTAAAACTCCTGGATTCAAGTGATCCCTCCACCCTGGCCTCCTAAAGTGCTGGGATTACAGGTGTGAGCCACTGCACCCAGCCAGAAATAATATTTATACATGAGGAGCACAGCATGGTGAGAGATGGGTCTTAACCAAAGATAGAATACTACCAGGATCTAATTGAGACACAGTGGTTCATTTGCAGGCTGATCTGCAGCTTTACACATTTCCTATATCACTTTAAACACTGGACACAGACTTTTTTCCCTACTGTAATTATATTTCCATTAGCTACTGTCAGCAACAGACTTTCCCCATTCTACCCAATCATATTGGTACACATCACCCAGCCACTTCACAGAAAGGTAATACTAGCTTACACTTGGACCAGCAGAGAAGGAATGAGCATTTGAGCACAGACTCATGCCAAAATTGGGTATTATCCTTTTAATACTAGCAAGCCTTTTTGCCTTTCAAATTCGATTTGGCATTTTAAAATAACAGTGAGGATGAACATTCTCCACAGGTACCGACCAACTGTTTGTGTGTTCATATGCTTTGCTCATTTTTTTCCTCTAGGGCTGTTGGCCTCTTGTTACATAAGATTTAAGTTAAGGAAGAATTCAGTCATGATACAAATACTTCCCATTTTTACTTTTGCCTTTTAATTTTATTAGATGTTTGACTTCTTAAGTTTAAATTGGCAACTCTTAACTCTTTCCCTTTTTGCTTTCTGATCAATTTTATAGCCAGTACACAGTTTATCTTAATATTACATTTTGGCATCTGGTAGAGCAATTTCTTTTTTTTGAGACAGTCTTACTCTGTCACTCAGGATGGAGTACAGTGGTGCGATCTCAGCTCACTGCAACCTCCGCCACCTCAGGGTTAAGCAATCCTCCCACCCCAACTTACCAAAGTAGATGGGACCACAGACAGGCACCACCATGCCTGTATTTTGTTGTTGTTGTTGTTTTGAGACGGAGTCTCACTCTGTTGCCCAGGCTGGAATGCAGTGGCACAATCTCGGCTCACTGCAACCTCCACCTCCCGGGTTCAAGTAATTCTCCTGCCTCAGCCTCCCGAGTAGCTGGGCTTATAGGTGCCCGCCACCACACCTGGCTAATTTTTTGTATTTTTAGTAGACATGGGGTTTCACCATGTTGGGCAGGCTGGTCTTGAACTCCTGACCTCAGGTGATCCGCCCGCCTACGCCTCCCAAAGTGCTGAGATTACAGGTTTGAGCCACTGTGCCCGGCCCAATGCCCAGGTATTTTTAAGTATTTTTAGTAGATATAGGATCTTGCCATGTTGCCCAGGCTGGTCTCAAACTCCTGAGCTCAAACAATCCACCTGCCTCAGCCTCCTAACGTGCTGGGATTATACAGCCACTGTAATTTTTTTAAAAAATTACTTTGATTATTCTCATCTATTTATTATTCCAGATAACTTTTGGAATCGTTTGAGTCTAAAACAATCTTGTTAAGATTACAACTAGAATAAACATTTTATTATATAATATTGTGTCTTAGTTGAGCACAGTGGCTCACACCTGTAATCCCATCTATTTGGGAAGCTGAAGCAGAGGATTACTTAAGGCCAGGAGTTTGAGACCAGCCTGAGCAATAGAGCGAGACCCTATCTCTAAAAAAAAGTGGAAAAAAATTAGGCGAGTGTGGTGATGCATGCCTGTAGTCCCAGTTACTTGGGAAGCTGAGGCAGGAGGATTGTCTGAACCCAGGAGTTTGAGTTCAGGTCTTCAGTGAGCTATGCCACTGCACTCCAACATGGGCGACAGAGTGAGACCCTGTCTCAAAAAAAAAAAAAAAAAAAAAGGAAAAGAAATGTATATAAAATGATGTGCATATCTATGTATCAGATATTTTTTATCTTACCACTCACATCATTTTGTAACTTACATAGGTCATAGTCATTTCTGGCCCCAACCAGTTACTCTTAGAGAGTTTATAAATTATAAATGAGGTCGGGCATGGTGGTTCACACCTGTAATCCCAGCACTTTGGGAGGCCGAGATGGGAGGATCACTTGAGCTCAGGGGTTCCAGACCAGCCTGGGCTACATAGTGAGTGAGACCTTTTCTCTACCTTTATATAAAATAAAAATAAACAATTATGAATATTTTCTTTGTCTCCCACCTTCTATTTTTCTAACTGATTACATGGAAGAAAAAAAAATTCATTTTTTCATTTTTATCTTGAATTCTAGTGATTTTAAAGGGTTTTCAATAATTCTCCTGTGTTCCTAGATAGAAAATCCAAACAATCAGAAGTAATTTTTCCAATATTTTTACCTCTTATTTCCATAAGACTTATGACAATGACTAGTCGGAACAACATTAAATGGAGCACTTGTTTCATCTCTAACAGCAATGCCCTGAGTCTTTTACCTTATGTATTTGAAATAGTCATCATAGTCAGGATGTATTCTTATAACAGCTTAATACATTACCAGGAAAGAATGCTAAAATTTCAGAGTATTTTCTAGTATCTATTGGGAAGAACAATAAATTTTCCTTCTTTCAATTACTTGTATCATGTTGGTAGACATATAATAAGCAACACCACGTAGTATATACTATAAGAAGTCAGGCATTGGCCGGGCGCAATGGCTCATGCCTGTAATCCCAGCACTCTGGGAGGCCACGAGGTCAGGAGATCGAGACCATCCTGGCTAACACAGTGAAACCCCATCTCTACTAAAAAAAATACAAAAAGTTGGCCGGGTGTGGTGGCAGGTGCCTGTAGTCCCAGCTACTTGGGAGGCTGAGGCAGGACAGTGGCATGAACCTGGGAGGCGGAGCTTGCAGTGAGCTGAGATCGCGCCATTGCACTCCAGCCTGGGTGACAGGGCGAGACTCTGCTTCAGAAAAAAAAAAGAACTCAGGCATTGGCTAGGGCAAGGTAGCTCATGCCTGTAATCCCAGCACTTTGGAAGGCCAAGGAGGGCAGATCACTTGAGGTCAGGAGTTCAAGACCAGCCTGGCTAACATGGTGAAACCCCGTATCTACTAAAAATACAAAAAATTAGCAGGGCATGGTGGTGGGTGCCTGTAATCTCAGCTACCCAGAGGGCTGAAGCAGGAGAATTGCTTGACCCCGGGAGGCGGAGGTTGCAGTGAGTCGAGATCGCGCCACTGTACTCTAGCCTGGGCGACAAAGCGAGACTCCATCTCAAAAAAAAAAAAAGAAAAAGAAAAAAAAGAAGTCGGGCACTGACAGAAGTGCTCTACACCTATTAACTCAACCTCACAACAACTCTGAAGATGATTTTGGTACTCCCTTTTATAAATGGGGAGGAAACGGGCCAGAGAGGTTAGTTTGTCCAAGGTCACACTGCTAGAAAAGAGGCAGAGAGGGTATTCCAGACTAGGCGGTCCGGCTCCAGAGTCTGAGCACTTAAACTTAACACTGTGCTACTATTCAAGGGATTTCCTGATAGTAAGCTACCCTTACATTCCTAGACTACCATTCACTTGGTTATGTACATGGTTCTTGAAAATGAATTGATACTTTATTTTGAATTTCTGCATCTATATTTATGGGGTGTGTGTGTTGCTATTTGTCAGTTTTGGCTATCAGGGTTAATTGGGTTTTACCATGGAAAAGTTCACACAGCATACATATATCTTGATTTTTTTATAATCCATTTTCAAACCTCAAATGGTGAGGTTTAAAATAAAATTCTCTAGTTCTGAGACTGGCTTAGAAATATCTGCAATTCATCTTCAATTGATAAGAGGTAATATTTCAACGAAAAGAGTTTATATCACATTAAATAAATCCTTCAAATCAGGCATTTAACAAGGAAAAAACCACATAGATCATACCAGATTCTCGAGAAGAGTGTTTCTTCTTAGAATACAAACAGTTAAATTAACAAAATTGAATTAGCTTTCAAACTTACAGCGCTGGAAAAAGTCATCCCCATCTCTCCGATGAGAGCTTTTGTTTTCTTCAGTGGTGTCTGTAAAAGTACGTAATTATCCATTAAACAATTTATTCCAATAAACTGAGACACACAGGCCAGAATTCCTGTTTGGTTACATCTTACTCAATCTTTTATTCCCAAATGGTCAGCTCTAAGCAACAGCCAAAGACAGTCCTGTATGATTCTAGAGAAAGGTTTGGTTCCAGCCAGCTCCATCCTGCATAAAAGTGCAGGAGGTCAAAATGCTTGCAGGAAGGGAAAGTTCAGTCAATGGCAATAACATCTTTGTGCCCTTATTAGTCATCTGCCCCCATATAAGGCAGAGAGGGCAGATCTATTTCCATGAATTAATCTTTAGAAGTAGGATGTGGGAAATGATATACAAAGGGAACCTTCCGCCCTATAGAACAGAAGTAAGACAACAGTTGGATTCTGAAAGCCAGACGAGGCCCCAGGGCTGAGACTGATTCACACCTCACACACTCAGACGCACACTGTTCAACTACCAGCTACTGTTGTCTGCATAGACCCACCAGCACCTCAGGATAAGGACTTGAACCAGGTGGTAAGCAGGTGTACACAGAACACTGTCAGGCAAAAGGCTACTCAGAAACTACTTTATGTCCTGCTTTTCATCTTTTGTTCAAAATCTAAGATCCTTACAAGTACAGAGACAATTAAGTTCCCCCTAGAGTGAGGACAAACATATGAAGACAGTCATTTAAATACGAATAAAAGGAATACTAATATTCTTCAGATTCTAGACAAAAAAAGCACTATTGTAAGAGGTCATTTTAGTTGTAATATGAGTCAGTTCATGATGATTCTGAGATACCTTTGAAACCTAAGACCATACTGAATGCAGTTTTAAGTATATTTTGTTGTGAAATAATTCCTTAAAGATCCCTAATCTAAGGCCGGGCACGGTGGCTCAAGCCTGTAATCCCAGCACTTTGGGAGGCCGAGATGGGCGGATCACGAGGTCAGGAGATCGAGACCATCCTGGCTAACATGGTGAAACCCCGTCTCTACTAAAAAATACAAAAACCTAGCTGGGCGAGGTGGCGGGCGCCTGTAGTCCCAGCGACTTGGGAGGCTGAGGCAGGAGAATGGCGTGAACCCGGGAGGCGGAGCTTGCAGTGAGCTGAGATCTGGCCACTGCACTCCAGTCTGGGCGACAAAGCGAGACTCTGTCTCAACAACAACAACAACAAAAAAAAACAAGATCGTTAATCTAAATATGTAAGTAGGTTAACAGGAGCCTCATTTTTAATAATGTATAAATGACTTTTCCCCATTGTTTTGTATAAATACAAAACCTATGGAATCCATAAACTCAAAAGGATGAGGATTCTAACTTATCCAAAAAAAGCTCTGATAATTTCATGAGTAGATTCAGAAGAGGCTGCCAAGAGACGCCAGAGATGCAGAAGATCTTCGCCAACCTTCCGAAGCAAAGTCATCAACCATACTCTCCTCAAAGCCATCACTGGGTACCATCCTCAGGAAAAGAATACTGGGCTTAATGAGACACTGGCTTGATTAAAAAAAAACCTGAGTTACTATGAGGACATTCGAAGATGAAATGAAGATTCAAAGAGTAAGTGGAGAAAAGGACCAGAGTTGACTGTATAGGACTTAATTGTCAAACTGATAAATATGTAAAACTATGAAAGAATATCTGATTTACGGTAATATTGTGTAATAACATTTATTAAACACAACGTGTGCCAGGCATTAATCTAGGCAGTGGTGGACAGAGGATAGTCCTTGCCCTCATGATCCCTGAACTCTCGGGGACTTAAAACAACTAACAGGTAAACAATCAGTCATTTCAGGTGGTGATAAGTGCTGTGAAGAGAATAAACCAGGATGATGTGATTGCAGCTGGTGGGAGGAAAGGGGAACTACTTTAGATGGGTGGTCAGGAAAGGCCTCTCTTTCAGGAGGTAACTTGTACAGAGAGCCATGCGATGAGGAGTCAGTCACGCAAAGATTCAGAAGATGTTTCAGGCTGGGTATATAGCAATACAAGGGCTGCCAGAGGAAGGAGAGAGGCACCTGGGAGGAAACAGAGAAGCCAGTGTGGTGATGGAAGCAGCTTACTGAGGAGAAGGGAGAGGGAGGTAAGATGAGGTCAGAGAGGTAGGCAGGAGTCAGTGATGCAGGGCCATATAGGAATTTAGACTTTAGGCCCGGTGCAGTGGCTCACGCCTGTTATCCCAGGACTTTAGAAGGCAGAGGCAGGAGGACTGCTTGAGACCAGGAGTTTGAGACCAGCCTGGGCAACATAGCAAGACCCTGGCTCTACAACAAATACAAAAATTAGCTGGGCATGGTAGTGCGTGCCCGTAGTCCCAGTTACTTGGGAGGCTGAGGTGGGAGGATTGCTTGTGCCCGGAAGTTTGAGGTTATAGTGAGCTATGACTGTACCACTGCAATCTAGCCTAGGCAAGAAGAGTGAGACTTTGTCTCAAAAAAAAGTTATTAACTGTCATCTTTATACTGCTAACAATAGTACAAAAGATAATAATCATCTGTGCTTAATTGAAAAAGTCCCAAACAAGAAACCATACTGTACCCAAAATGTGTATGTGTCTCTATGCAAACTAGAAGGAAAAATGAATCCTTAAGATCTAGGCAAAGACAGCGGCTGATCAAGTTAAGGTCACGCAAGAGTCTTTAAGCAGTAGCCAATTTCATGTCCTCATGTGGGCAAACATGTTTCTCTGCTCACCCCAAGCAGAATCCTTTTCATTAAAACCCTAAAGAATCATTTACTTTCCTGGTTCCATGTATAGTTGTTCTGAAATGACACTTCTGATAATTCTGTGGCTAAAAATGGAAATTGTCTTGCTTTCAATTAAGCAATGACATATTTATTCTTCCCCGGCCTGGCACAGTGGCTCACACCTGTAATCCCACCACTTTGGGAGGCTTAAGTTGGCAGATCACTTGAGGTCAGGAGTTTGAGACCAGCCTGGCCAATGGTGAAACCCCATCTCTACCAGAAATACAAAAATTAGCCGGGCATGCTGGTGGGTGCCTGTAAACCCAGCTACTTCAGAGGCTGAGACAGGGGAATCGCTTGAACGTGGGAGACGGAGGTTGCAGTGGGCTGAGATGGCGCCACTGCACTCCAACCTGGGTGACAGAGCAAGACTCCATCTCAAAAAAAAAAAAAAATTTCTTCCCCTACCTTTTATCATAGTTTCTTCCATCACTTGCCTGAGGTTTTGGCCAAATGTCACTTTTCTCTTTTTTTTTTTTTTTTTTTGAGACAGAGTCTCACTCTGTTGCCCAGGCTGGAGTGCAGTGGCACAATCTCGGCTCACTGCAAGCTCCGCCTCCTGGGTTCACGCCATTCTCCTGCCTCAGCCTCCCGAGTAGCTGGGACTACAGGCACCCGCCACCACGCTCGGCTAATTTTTTTGTATTTTTTAGTAGAGACGGGGTTTCACCGTGTTCGCCAGGATGGTCTCGATCTCCTGACCTCGTGATCTGCCTACCTTGGCCTCCCAAAGTGCTGGGATTACAGGCGTGAGTCACCGCGTCAGGCCAATGTCACTTTTCTTAAATGATTTTTTTTTTCCCGAGATGGAGTCTTGCTCTGTCACCCAGGCTAGAGTGCAGTGGCACAATCTTGGCCCACTGCAACCTCCACCTCCTGGGTTCAAGTGATTCTTCCGCCTCAGCTTCCCGAGTAGCTGGGACTACAGGCACATGCCACCATGCCCGGCTAATTTTTGTATTTTTAGTAGAGACGGGGTTTCACCATGCTGGCCAGGCTGGTCTTGAACTCCTGACCTCGTGATCTGCCCACCTCGGCCTCCCAAAGTGCTAGGATTATAGAGGTGAGCCACTGCGCCCAGCCGTGAATGATTTTTAAAAGAGCAACTTATGCTTCTGTGAAGAACAGTGTGTCCACCACACTACAATGATGTTTAAGTAAAATCAAGAAAGTGGTAAGAACAGTGTCCTGGCAAAATAAAAAATAAAAACAGAGTCCCACAGATACGTGGAACAAATACAATGAAATGTTAAAGATGATGCTACTATATAAAAGAACATTTCAAAGATGCCTGAAACATTCCACTATAAATCTAAATCATGTTGTAAGCACTATCTACAATCCTTTGACCTGAGTTAGTCTGGTAGGGGTTGACCACTGTTTATTTTGCCAACTATGGCAGCAATCTGCAATCTTTTTTAGGTTAGAGCTCTCTTTCCCCAAAAATGAAGATATTATATACAAAGTTTTACATGTAAATTAAGGAGTTCCATGATGTCACTGGCATCCCCGAATGTCACCTGCAGACTCACTGACCTATGATGTGATTATGCTGGTGTGGGTATGTGGAATGAAATCTGATTATCATCACAGTATTCTAGAACAGGAGAAAAAGCATGGTACTCTGAGATCATAAGATACCCAGGCTTTGTCCAGTATTAGCTATGTGAACCTTAGTCATGTCACTTAACCAGCTTCCAGTTTTAGTTTCCTTTTAAGATAAGGATACTATGTACAGTAGAGGACTCCCGTGATGACTGAAGCACAAGTATAAAAATCCTCATGCTCTGCTCAGCTCCAAGTAAGTTCTCAAATGCTCTTGTCTTAGCTCTTCCCCTTGGAGTCCTGTTTGGCAATTAGTGGTAGAATATTCTGAAAAAGGCTAGAAGATAATCCAGAATTCTTGAGTTGGGAACATTAAATCTGACTTATCTCCTCTACTCAACTTTGGTACCTCTCTCCAGTAGAAACACTTATTTAAAAAAAGAATCTCGGCCGAGACAATGGCTTATGCCTGTAATCCCAGCACTTTGGGAGGCTGAGGTGGGGGGATTACTTGAGTCCAGGAGTTCAAGACCGGCTTGGGCAACCTGGAGAAATCCTGTCTCTACAAAATATTAAAAAATTAGCTGGACGTGGTGATGTGTGCCTGTAGTTCCAGCTACTAGGGAGACTGAGGCAGGAAGACTGCTTGAGACTAGGAGTTCAAGGCTGCAATGATCCTTGATTATACCACTGCACTCCAGCCTGGATAACAGAGCAAGACCCTGACTCAAAAAATCTGCTGCTGGCTTAACGAAGCAAATTGGATTAACATACTAAAAGGAAGAGACCTCAAATACACACAGACTACAGCCGTGGTTTATAAGAATTGAAGAAACTGAACTCTGAATACCTCATATTTAAGTAAAGAATTTTGTTTTCAACACCTAAAAAACCCTGACCTTTTAACTGAGTACTGTAGTCACTGCTAGAGAAGGCTTGCTTTTTCTGGACAAAACACTCTTCAAGGACACAATTTTTTTTTGTTTAAATAAAAAAGGAATGTTGTGAGCAGACAAGTGCAGTAGTTGGAAGAGTAGTGAAACTAAAGTGTAGGAGGAAAATTAAATCAAGATTGATGTCAACATGGCTTGGTAGAAACTAACAGACAATGAAGCATATATGGCAGGAAGAAGTGTGTAATCAAAATGCAAGCATCTTAAACATCAGCTATAAAAGACTCAAGCTCTTGAGCACAACCTAAGAAATATATTTTACAACTCGGGAAGAAAGATAGATAATGATTACCTTTAGCAAGTGTAACACACACACTCACACACGGCCATTTTCTATTCTACTCTATTCCAGAGGAAATAAAAAACGTTGATAGTCACTAAACTGATTTCACAACTCACTCACGGGTTGGGACCAGGGGCTTGAAGGACACTGAGCGAGGGTGTGTAATTACACAAGAAAAGTTAGGAACATCTTGCCTGGAGTATTTCATAGTCTCAGCATTCAGCTGAAAGCAAAAAGAGAACTGAAACGAATAAAGCAATAAAACATTTGGTTTTAAAGCGAAGAGAGGAATGCTGAACCCAGGGTTAGAGGACTCTGCCTCAACTACTCATGTCTTGGGCAAGTTGCTTTCTGGACCTCCATGGGGCAGGGGTTGGAGTGGATGTTTCCAAAGGTCACAGATTCCAGAATTCTGCAATACACAAGCAAAATTAACTCGGGGGAAAAAAAAAAGAAGTCTTGTGACAACACCCATTAGATAGAAAATGAAACACTGACAGTCTCTAATGCAACAGTCAGGTGTTCAATCAGACTAATTGAATTTTCTTGATTCTTGTGAGGCAAAACACACCCTCAATAGTTCGACGGTCGGCCTACCAGATTAGTTCACTTCAGGCTTTTTTTTTTTTTTTTTTTTAAGACGGAATCTCGCTCTGTAGCCAGGCTGGCGTGCAGTGGCCCAACCTCGGCTCACTGCAACTTCCGCCTCCCGGATTCAAGCGATTCTCCTTCCTCAGCCACCCAAGTAGCTGGGACTACAGGTGCGCGCCACCACGCCCAGCTAATTTTTGTATTTCTAGTAGGGACGGGGTTTCACCATGTTGGCCAGGATGGTCTAGATCTCTTGACCTTGTGATCCGCCCGCCTCGGCCTCCCAAAGAGCTGGGATTACAAGAGTGAGCCACCGCGCCCAGCCCAGTCTTATTTTTATAGACATCAGATACAGACATTGTATACAGGCACAAATGTGGAGGTCGTCTAGGTCCCTCATAAAGGGGACTGGACTTGTCTTTGATCCTCTAATCCAAAAGAAAAACAATCAGGGTTTGAGTGCTTTTAGCCAGCACCTGATCCTCATTGGTTCAACCCATCCTCCACTGGTCTCCACATGTTTATCTTGAGATATTAACGTAAACTCCACAGCAGTACGGTCCAGACTAGAAGCTGTGTGTGCTGTACGCAAGTGCCTCAATCCAGAAGGGAAATGAGTGTTGCAGTCCCTAACACCGGCATAAAGGGCCTCACGTGGGAAAACCAAACCTACCCAGGGATAAGACAGCCAGTTCGGGGAGGGGGGATGGGCACCGGGAAAGAGAGCAAGAAACCGGGGAGTCAGCCCCAGAGATAGAGGGGCGGGGCAGAAACAGAAGAGTTACCATGCCGCCGAGCACTTCGTCCTGGTCGTCCGTGAGGAGCAGCACCACGTTGGGCCTCCGGGTTCCCGCTGCCACCCCGAAGACCCCCAAGCAGCCGCCCAGCACCAGTAGCAGCAGCGCTGGGCTGCAGGAGGGCAGGTGGCGGGGGCTGCCCTGCCGGAGCCGACCTGGGGCTAGAGGCAGGAGCTGCATGGCGGACAGGCTCCGGGGTGACCCCGGGACGGGACGGAGGGACGCACAGGTAGCTGAAGGGCGAAAGGCCAACCAGCCGAAGGAAGAAAAAGCCTTGCCTTGAAGGCCGGTGGCTGGGGTCAGGCGTTTTCTCCCTAGGCGCGATCACGTGAGCCGGGGACAGGGGGCGGAGCACGCAGAGCGGTCACGTGACGGTCGGCGTGGGCGGGGCCGCGGACAGGCGCAGCCGGGAGGGAGGCACCAGGCAGTGGCGGAAAAGGGGCGGAGAACCGGAAAAAAGGGCGGAGAACGGGAAAAAGGTCGAGACCCGTGCATACCTCACGCGCAGGCTCGGGTTGCGTTCTGGTAGGACCTGTTTCTGAGTGCTTGGTGGAAAGATTTAAATTGGGGGAAGAGAAGATGAAAAGCAGGAAAGAGTTGGCAAATACTAAGCAACAGATTAAGGAAGAGACAAGAAGACTGTACTTAACAGATACTATTATCAGCTGGTGAGGAAAGTAGACTCTACCATATTTAATCTCCAAGTCGAGGGGCACTTACTCAAGGCCCAGATGTTTAATCGTTTTTTATTTTCTCTACAACTTGTGAAATAAGTCTTAACATTCTCATTTGGCTCAGCCATTAAATTTGGAACTGGATTCCAGTTCAGCTCTCTTAACTCCAAAGCCTGATTATGTTCTGCTTTCCTCAGCTGACATTGTAGTTTGAAACAATTTAGGGATGTCCTGATCCTAATGGTCCTTGCTGACTTTTTAAACACCCTCTTGGAAGATTTTGGAGGTTGTGCAGATCGAACAAAAATCTTGAAACATGGTCATCCAACTGCATTATTAAGTAATCTTTAGCGGGGAATAGCCCTTGAAACTAGTTCCAGATATTTCTGTGGCCTCTCTGGAACAATTTGACTTTGCCCCTCTCCTGACGTCTATAAAAACAGATCTGATCGGGCGCGGTGACTCACGCCTGTAATCCCAGCACTTTGGGAGGCTGAGGCGGGTGTATCACCTGAGGTCAGGAGTTTGAGACCAGCCTGGCCAACATGGTGAAACCCCGTCTCTACTAAAATACAAAAATTAGCCGGTCATGGTGGGACGCACCTGTAATCCCAGCTACTCGGGAGGCTGAGGCACGGGAATGGCTTGAATCCAGGAGGCGGAGCTTGCAGTGAGCCACTGCACTCAGGCCTCAGGAACAGAGCGAGACTCTGTCTCAAAACAAACAAACAAAAAATCACAGAGATCTTCCTGGCAAGGTGAACTGTCAAGTCATGTCCCCAGACTAATATAACAGGGTATAACCTCCTTGCTGGTAAAAGTATTTTCTCTGAGTTGATCTGTTTGCCAAGAAAAGTCTCTTAAAACTCGTGAAAACTATCCCAGAACTTAAAATATAATAAAAAATAAATAAAAATACAGAAACTCGTGAAAACACTATACTATAAGGTAAAAATAATGATGGAAACACTTTGAAACCTCATGTGTACAAGGATAGGGCTTATGCAAAAAAAAAAAAAAATAAGAATTACCTTTATTATTTTGTTTTTTTCACCACAGAGGGGTAATGTGCTGAGTCCTAACAAGGTTTGAGGTACGGGTTTGAGGTAGGGGTCGTTAACTCACACCATAGCGTGAAAACCCAATCATCAGGCTTATGAACCACAAAAGGATCTTAATACTGTTTTTTGTTTGTTTGTTTGTTTTTAAGTAAGCCTACAGAAGGCAAAAGAAGCTTTAAAAAAATTAAGTAGTTTTTCTGCAAGAAACAATTATGCCGGAAATATGGCCAGAGCAGTTCCTAGACAACCAGAATACTTGGTTACAACCTTGGCCTAGGCCAATTTTTCAAGCTAGTTAGAATAACTAATCCTTAGGTAGTCACGTTTCAAGACTTCCAGGAAGACTTTCTTACACAAAAAAAGAACCTATTTCACTGTATTGATGTCCCAAATTGTAAAATTGTTTCTTTTCTTTTTTTTTTTTTTTAAAGGTTAGATTATAAACTGTTTGAGGCCAGAAATTGTGTAATTAGTTGACCACTTTGTTCAGGATGCTGCTGTCAGAGGCGATTGAACCAGAGCAATTCCATCTTGAATAGGGGCTGGGTAAAATAAGGTTGAGGCCTGCTGTGCTGCATTCCCAGATGGTTATGCATTCTAAGTCACAGGATGAGATAGGAGGTCATAAAGATACAGGATGCAGGTCATAAAGATCTTACTGATTAAACAGGTAGCAGTAAAGAAGTGGGCTAAAACCCACCAAAACCAAGAGGGTGATGAAAGTGACCTCTGCCCGTCCTCACTGCTAAACTCCCACCAGCACCATAATAGTTTATAAATGCCATGGGAATGTCAGGATGGTACCCTCTATGGTCTAAAAAGGGGAGGCATGAATAATCCATCCCTTGTTTAGCATATCATCAAGAAATAACCATAAAAATGGGCAACCAGGAGCCTCAGGCTGCTCTGCCTATGGAGTAGGCATTCTTTTATTCCTCTACTTTCTTAATAAACTTGCTTTCACTTTACTCTATGGTCTTGTCCTGAATTCTTCCTTGCCTGAGATCCAAGAACCCTTTCTTGGTATCTGGATCAGGACCCCTTTCCGGTAACACTGCTACACTAGTGCCGAAGAGACACTGTCCCTCGTTCATGGAATTTGCAGTCTAATGGCAGAGAGATTGACAATCTAATCTTGAATCTTGTATATGATTACAAATAGACATGCTATGAAGGAAAAGTAAAGGGTGCAGTGAGCATTTAAGGTGGTGGGAGGCTCACTTAGTCTAAGGTGCCCTGAGGAATTGATCTTTGAGTGAAATCTGAAGTTTGAGTAGGAGATAATTTGTTAATGGAGTATTGGGTGGAATGTCTCCTAGGCACAGAGTACAGTATATGGAAAGGTCCTGAGCTGGTGCATTGCAATAACTAGAAGAAGCCAGTGTGGTTAGAGCAGAGGGAGAGAGGTGGTGAGGACCCAGATTCTATTTTAAGGACTTGGGTTTCTATAGTAAGGCTAATTGGAAATTACTGAAAGAATATAAGAGAAATATAATCATACATGAACTTTTAGAAGATCCTTTAGACTGTGGCATGAAGAACAGATTGGAAGAGGACAAGTATGGGTAAGGGTAGACCAATTAGGTGGAGAGAAAAGTAGCTAACGGGCAGATTCAAATTTTGTGGGGCCTGAAGTTTATGTGCATTTGGCGAGTGGGGGTTCTTTAAGAAAAAGAATAATAATTTTAGATACAAAAGTAGGTACACAACTGAATATGTATTTAGACTAAAACAAAATACAACGTTACACATTTTTAAAAGTTGAAAAATATAGGCCGGGCGTGGTGGCTCAAGCCTGTAATCCCAGCACTTTGGGAGGCCGAGACGGGCGGATCACGAGGTCAGGAGATCGAGACCATCCTGGCTAACACGGTGAAACCCCGTCTCTACTAAAAAATACAAAAAACTAGCTGGGCGAGGTGGTGGCGCCTGTAGTCCCAGCTACTCGGGAGGCTGAGGCAGGAGAATGGCATGAACCCGGGAGGTGGAACTTGCAGTGAGCCGAGATCACTGCCACTGCACTCCAGCCTGTGCAACAGAGCAAGACTCTGTCTCAAAAAAAAAAAAAAAAAGAAAAATATTACAAATAATGCAAAAATTTAAAGTAACATTTTTGTTAAGTAACCGCCAGGCATACTTCTTCATACTTTTTTCCCCTTACATTATATGGCTATATACTCTTTAATCATCTCTTCATTTGATGATAGTTTATCATATTTTCTAAAGAGAATAGAAAGATGATTTAGTTTTTTAGCTAGTGTGTTTGATCAGTATTTGCTTTTTATTAGTGATAATTCAGAAAAGTTATTTTTCACCTGCACAGTTCATTATTGGTTTTATATATATATATGTTTAGTATTTTTGTCAAATTTCAGAAAACTCTATCAAATATCCTCTTAACATAGGCATTTCGTGACATTCTGCATTTTATTTTATTTTATTTTTTGAGATGGAGTCTTGCTCTGTCTGCACTCTTGGCTCACTGCAACCTCCACCTCCCAGGTTCAAGTGATTCTCCTGCCTCAGCCTCCTGAGTAGCTGGGATTACAGGCATGCGTCACTATGCCCGTCTACTTTTTGTATTTTTAATAGAGATGGGGTTTCGCCATGTTGGCCAGGCCAGTCTCGAATTCCTGACTTCAAGTGATCCACCAGCCTCGGCCTCCCAAAGTGCTGGGATTATAAGCATGAGTCACCACACCTGGCCTTTTTTACACAGTTATTAATCTTATGTAGTTTTTGAATTGAAGTCACTCATTTGTCATCAAGGTACTCATTGTAATCATGTATTGTGAGTTTTATGTCATATTCCTCAATGCTAGTGTGAGATCAAATCAGAAAGAAATTTGAATATTTTTCAATGAGTTTATATAATTCACAAATTATCAGTTTAATAGCCTATTTATTACTTTAATTTGCAATTTATCTCTTCCTCTTTCCAGCTTTATTGAGATGTAATTGACAACATTATGTATATTTAAGGTGTACATGTTTTCATATATGTATACAGTGTGAAATGATTATTCTCTTCCTCTTAATGAATTACTGTTCTTCTTATGATTGAAACTTTTTTTTGTTACTCTTTACTTCTCAATGTCAGGATAATTTCTCTTTACTTTCTCATTCATCTTTATCACTTTGGTTTCGTGTCCTATTAATTTTTTTTTTTTTTTCTTTTTTGAGACAGTCTTCCTCTGTCACCAGGCTGGAGTGCAGTGGCACAATCTCAGCTCACTACAACCTCCACCTCCCAGGTTCAAGCGATTCTCCTGCCTCAGCCTCCCAAGTAGCTGGGGTTACAGGTGTGCGCCACCACACCCAGCTAATTTTTGTATATTTAGTAGAGACAGGGTTTTGCCATATTGGTCTGGTCTCAAACTCCTGACCTCAGGTGATCCACCCACCTTGGCCTCCCAAAGTGCTGGGATTATAGGCATGAGCCACCATGCCCAGCCTAGCCAAGTTGTTTTTTAAAGACCATGCAGCCCTTTTTCCTAATCATTATAATAGCTGTGTTAACAGATGACTGATTGTAAATGCTGTTTAACCACAGGTTAAAATAACAATCTTGTTTTACTTTGTTGAATAATGTCTCAGATGTTTTCAGTTGGCTAAAAATGTTTAAAAATTGCTCATAGGGTTTCCTATTAGAAAGTAGTGCCTAATAATTGCCAACTAATCAGTGGTTGTCATATCCAGAATAGAATATATAGTATTATTTGGTGTTTGGTTATGTGTTTGACTTACCACTTTTTTTTTTTTTTTTTTTTTTTAGATGGAGTTTAACTGTTGTTGCCCAGGCTGGAGTGCAATGGTGCGATCTCGGCTCACTGCAACCTCGCCTCCTAGGTTCAGGCAATTCTCCTGCCTCAGCCTCCTAAGTAGCTGGAATTACTGCATGCGCCACCACGCCCAGCTAATTTTGTAGTTTTAGTAGACACGGGGTTTCTCCATGTCGGTCAGGCTGGTCTCGAACTCCTGACCTCAGGTGATCTGCCTGCCTCGGCCTCCCAAAGTGCTGGGATTACAGGTGTGAGCTACCGTGCCCGACCATTGACTTACCACTTTTTAAACATATTTTTTCATTATTTCAATTTTTTCCACAAATCTTTGTAGTAAAATAAGTCATTTTTTCATTTTGACATGTTTTTCCAAGAGCTTAAGCAAAAATGGATCCAATTCAGCTATTAGTTGGAAAATTCCTGTGGAATTTTCATTATAGGAACAATAGTACTTTTCATCATGACCTCTGAAGTATAACTTTCACTTAACATTTAATAACCTCAAAACTTCTATCTCTGGCCATGATGGAGTAACAGTGCCAGACTAATTCTCTTGCTAAAAGCAACTAGAAAACAGGGCAATATAGATGCTTTTATACAAGGGACAATAGTGAAGGACTGTGATCCACGTGTAAAGAGAAGCAAACAATTGCTCCAACTTTTTGCCTGATGGAGGGACGTTCTGAACCAGAGAGCAGGAAAGAGTATCTCATGCCTGACAAAGTTGACTTGCTAACTTTGGGTGGAGAGAGATCAAGGTTGAGGGAGATCGAGGCAGCTGGAAGTTTGCAGGAAAGAATTCCAAAGAGAAGGATGCTGTATAGATTTAAAAGCTCCATAAGTTTACACAGATGTCTTTCTGAAACTTTGCTGAACACTGAGATGTACATTCACAGGGTGCAACACCACCAGAAGGCAAAGCAAAGAATGACCAAGGTAATGTAAAATAAATAACTCTCAGAGAGGTTGGAATGTTTGAGATCCAACCAGCCATAGGGGAAAGTCCTCCCTGATCATCAGGAGCATTCCTTAAGAACCTGGAAAGGTCATGCCCTAATAGTGGAGCTAAACTATCATGAGTAAAATGTACTCTGCACCCACAGAAACAAAGCTTGGGTACAGTCCTCAAAAGATCAGACTAATCTGCAAGGAAAGTAACTTGCCTTCCAGAATAAGGCTCAACGCTCTTTAAGGGAAGACTATGAAACCTAGATATTCAACAGTATGAAATTCACAATGTCCTGCGTCCAATAAGAAAATTACTACACAGGGCTCAGGCACGGTGGCTCACGCCTGTAATCCCAGCACTTTGGGGGCTGAGGTGGGCAGATGATAAGGTCAGGAGATCCAGACCATCCTGGCTAATGACATAAAACCCCATCTCTACTAAAAATACAAAAAATTAGCCAGGCCTGGTGGCGGGCACCTGTAGTCCTAGCTACTCGGGAGGCTGAGGCAGGAGAATGGCGTGAACCCGGGAGGCGGAGCTTACAGTGAGCCGAGATGGTGCCACTGTACTCCAGCCTGGGCGACAGAGCAAGACTCCGTCTCAAAAAAAAAAAAAAAAAAATTACTATACAGGGTCCCAAATAGGAAAATGTGACCCCCTACAGGCTCCCAAATAGGAAAATGTAACCCCATGACCAGAAGAAAAAATTGTCAATAGAAACAGATAATAAATGATAGGGATGAAGAAGTTAACATAGATTAGTGTGTTAAAACTCCTGTTATAACTTGTTCAAGTATCTAAAGAAAATCATGAGCCAATTGAGAAGAGAGGTAGAAGATATATAACTGGGCCAGGCCCAGTGGCACACACTTGTAATCCCAGCACTTTGGGAGGCCTGGGTGGGCAGATGGCTTGAGCCCAGGAGTTTGAGACCAGCCTGGGCAACTTGACAAAACCCCACCTCTACAAAACAAACAAGCAAACAAACAAAATACACAAAATTAGCTGGGCTTGGTGGTATGCTTCTGTACTCTCAGCTAGTCAGGAGGCTGAGAGGTCCAGGCTGCAGTGAGCCATGATCATGCCACTGTACTCCAACCTGAGTGACAGAGGGAGACCCTGTCTCAAAAATAAATAAGTACAAATAAAATCTATAACTGTATAGTCCTATATCTGAAAATTCACCACATGGATTAACAGATGATTAAACAATATGCAGGGGGGAGATAAGTCAACTTGAAGATATAGCAAGAGAAAAATATCCAAAATAAAGCAAAGAGGGAAAAAAGTGAAAACAAAAATGAGCAGGGCACCTGTGACCTGTGAAACAAAATCATGGGGTCTACTATTTACATAATTGGAATTCTAGAAGAAATAATTTTTTGAAGAAATAATAGTTGCTGTCTACATATAGAGAAAACTCTGATATCAGACTCAAGAAATTCAATGAACCCCGTACAGAAAAAACAAAGAAAATCATACTGGGAAACATCAAAATCAAAATTCTGGAAACTAGTAATAAAGAAAAGTAGACTTTATGACAAAAATATGAATAGAGATAAAACAGGGCATTTTGTAATGATAAAAGGTTTAATCCATCAGGAAGATACAACAATTATATATGAACCTAAGAAACAAAGTGCCAAAATTCTTGAAGCAAAAACTGATAGAAATAAAGGAAAAAATGGACAACCCAATAATAGTTGGAAACTTCAACACCCCACTTTCAATAATAGATAGAGTAGCTAGGCAGAAGATGAACAAGGAAATAGAAGACATGAACAACATTATAAAATAGGTAGACCTAACAGAGATCTACAGAACTCTCCACCCAACAAGAGCAGAGTACATACTCTTCTCAAGTGCCTGTGGAATGTTCTCCAGGATAGACCATGTACTAGGCCATAAAACAAACCTCGATAAATCCAAAAGGATAAAAATAATACAAGTATATTCTCTCACCACAATGAAATAAAATGAGAACATGATAAGAGTTCCAGAGAAATTTGGGTAGCTCACAAATATTTGGAAATGAAACAACATACTCCTAAATAATAAGTGGATTAAAACAGAAATCAAAAGGGAAATTAGAAAATACTTGGAGATGAATGAATATGAATACACAACATACTAAAACTTGGGATACAGCTAAGATAGAGCTTGAAGAGTAACTGGCAACTGTAAATGCCTATATTTAAAAAAGAAGAATGATCTCATATCATTAATTTAACCTTCTACCTTAAGACACCAAAGAAAGCAAAATAAACCTAAACCAAGCAGAAGGAAGGAAATAATAAAAATTAGAGCAGAAATTAATGAAACAGAGGATAGAAAAAAAATAGAGAAAAATCAATAGAAGCAAAAGCTGATCCTTTGGAAAGATTAACAAAATTGCCAAATCTTGGTGGTCCCTATCATATCTCCATGTAAGTAACCAGTCTGGCCCCTGCAGAAAGGATCATGGGAAGTGATCATGGCCTACCACAAGCTCAACCAAGTATTAGTCCTGATGCTGTGGCCATGCTGGATTTGATACCTTTCCTAGACAAGATCAATACGACCACAGGTAAATTGTAAGCAGCCACCAATTTGGTGAATGCGTTCTTTTCTGTCCCAATCAGAAAACAGGCTCAGAAAAACTTCACATTCATACAGAATGAACAAAAGACAGCTACAGTTTTGCCCCAAGGTTATGTTAACTCATCTCTGTGTCACAATATGTACTATGTGACTATGTGTTATAATACAGCCCTGACAAATCCAGAGACTGCCCGGGCATCCTGCAGAACATCTTATTCATCCAATACATTGATGACATCATGCTGATCAGGCATGATGAAAAAGAGGTGACTAGCATCTGGACACCTTGAGATACACGTGCTCCAGGGGGTGGGAGACAGGCTCTGTGAAAATTTAGAAACTTGGTACTTCAGTAAAGATTTTTAGGGGGTCCTGGGATGTGTCATGGCATTGCCTCCGAAGTAAAAACAAACTGCTGCATTTTGCATTTCTTACTAGTGAGAAAGAAGCACAGTGCCTGGTAGAACTCTTTGGATTCTGGGTGAAATACATTGTATGCTTAGGAACATTGACCCAGCCCATATATGAAAGGCTGCCAGCTTTGATGGGGACTGGAGCATAAAAGTGCTCTGTAACAGGCAAGGCTGGCTACATAATTTCTGGGGTCCAGTGTGAAACAAAAATATGGGGTCCTTTGTTCAAAAAGCAGAAAAAATGTGCCACTTAAGTTACTAAAATATAAACGTTTTTCTTTAAAAGTATCTTATTACTTACAAAATATATAGGGGTTATAATAATATATAAGTAACGGCCGGGCGCGGTGGCTCAAGCCTGTAATCCCAGCACTTTGGGAGGCCGAGACGGGCGGATCACGAGGTCAGGAGATCGAGACCATCCTGGCTAACACAGTGAAACCTCGTCTCTACTAAAAAATACAAAAACTTAGCCGGGCGAGGTGGCAGGCGCCTGTAGTCCCAGCTACTCGGGAGGCTGAGGCAGGAGGATGGCGTAAACCCGGGAGGCGGAGCTTGCAATGAGCTGAGATCCAGCCACTGCACTCCAGCCTGGGTGACAGAGCGAGACTCCATCTAAAAAAAAAAAATAAAAATAAAATAAATAATAATAATAATATATAAGTAACAACATAATCTTAAATTTATATGATATAAATAATGAGACTTTATTATCTGATATCTTGATTGCAAGTTTCTTCTGACTTGCTTTTCTGCAAATTCAATGTTTTTTTCTTTTAAACAGGGTCCCACTCTGTCTCCCAGGCTGGAATGCAGTGGTGTAATCATAGCTGACTACAGCTTCAACCTCCTGGGCTCAAGCAATCCTCCTGCCTCAGCCTCCTGAGTAGCTGGGACTACTGGTGCATGCTACCGCACCCAGCTAATTTTTACATATTTTTGTAGAGATGAGCTCTCCCTACCTTGCCTAAGCTAATCTCAAACTCCTGGCCTCAAGTGATTCTCCCATTTTGGCCTCCACAAAGTGGGATTATAGGTGTGAGCCACCATGCCTGGCCTGCAAATTCATTTCCTAGGCCATCATATGTTTTCAGCAAATTCATTTTCAATGGATATAATTGAAAGCAATATCAGTGACTCTTGCAAATGCAAGACTGCAAATTTTTTTTTTTTTTTTTTTGAGACAGAATCTCACTCTGTCGTCCAGGCTGGAGTGCAGTGGCACAATCTTGGCTCACTGCAAGCTCCGCCTCCCAGTAGCTGGAGGAGAATTCACGCCATTCTCCTGCCTCAGCCTCCCCAGTAGCTGGGACTACAAGCACCCCCCACCACGCCCAGCTAATTTTTTGTATTTTTAGTAGAGACGGGGTTTCACCGTGTTAGCCAGAATGGTCTTGAGCTCCTGACCTCGTGATCTGCTTGCCTCAACCTCCCAAAGTGCTGAGATTATAGGCGTGAGCCACTGTGGCTGGCCTGCAAATATTTTTTGATAACATTAATTTTGAGAAGGATCTTTCTTCCGATATAACTGTCACTATTGCTGTTAAGACTATTTTATAGGCTGTATAGCAAAGGAATAAATTTATGACAACTTATTTCAAAATAGAAATTTTAGCACATGGGCCAGTTGTGGTGGCTCATGACTGTAATCCCAGCACTTGGGTAGGCTGAGGTAGGCGGATTGCCTGAGCTCAGGAGTTTGACACCAGTCTGGGCAACGTGGCAAAACCCCATCACTACAATAAAATATGAAAATTAGTTGGGCATGGTTGTGTGCACCTGTAGTCCCAGCTACTCAGGAGGCTGAGATGAGAGGGTTGCTTGTGCCCAGGAGGTTGAGGCTTCAGTGAGCAGTAATTGTACCACTGCACTCCATCCTGGGTGACAAAGCTGGACCCTGTCTCAAAAAACATTAGAAAGAAGGAAATTTCAGTACATGTAGAACTGACGATTCCTGTAGAATTTTTTTTTTTTTGAGACGGAGTCTCACTCTATTGCCCAGGCTGGAGTGTAATGGCACAATCTTGGCTCACCACAACCTCTGCCTCCCAGGTTCAAGTGATTCTCCTGCCTCAGCCTCCTGAGTAGCTGGGATTACAGGCATGCGCCACCAGGCTTGGCTAATTTGTGTAATTTTTTTTTTTTTTTTTTTTTTTTTTTTTTTTTTTTTTGAGACAGAGTCTCCCTCTGTTGCCCAGGCTGGAGTGCAGTAGTGTGATCTCAGCTCACTGCAACCTCCACCTCCCAGATTCAAGCAATTCTCTGCCTTTGCCTCCTAAGTAGCTGGGATTATAGGCGTGTGCCACCACGCCAGGCTATTTTTTTTTTTTTTTTGTATTTTTAGTAGAGACAGGGTTTCACCATCTGGCCAGGCTGATCTTGAATTCCTGCCCTGGTGATCCGCCTGCCTCAGCCTCCCAAAGTGCTGGGATTACAGGCGTGAGCCACTATGCCACCACGCCTGGCCTACTTTTTGTATTTTTAGTAGAGATGGGGTTTTACCATGTTGGCCAGGCTGGTTTCGAACTCCTGACCTTGTGATCCACCTGCCTTGGCCTCCCAAAGTGCTGGGATTACAGGTGTGAGTCACTGGACTTGGCTGAAAAATTTTTTTGAAAAGTATTTAACTCTTCCTATGGATCAGTTTCAAGTTGAATTTAATTTTTAACGTAAAGTATAAATTATTGTAATTTTGCAATTGTAAAATTGTAACTGGCGTAACAATTACATTGTAACATTTCCTTTGACATTTCCAGTAACTTTTGAAGGTCATTTGAAAAACTCCATGGCTTCAAACTTTTATACAATTCAAAGTGCTTATTTATACATTCTATCACCGTATCTCTAATTACAAGGAAAAAGTAATTTTAATTAATAATTGGCTCATCCGAAACTTCCTATGAAAATAGTGTTCTTTTTTGTCAAATACAAACATCTTTAAATTTATATTTCTATAAATTTAAGAAATTTATATTTCTTAAATTTATATTTCTAAAATTTATATTTCTAAATTTATATTTCTAAATTTATATTTCTAAAATTTTTCAGCCAAGTCCAGTGACTCACACCTGTAATCCCAGCACTTTGGGAGGCCAAGGCAGGTGGATCACAAGGTCAGGAGTTCGAGGAGTTCGGGATATTTGATTTGCCACGTTGCAGAAGTTTTTGAAAGTAGAGACTCTAAACTCTGAAGAATTGTAATAGTTCCCTGATATGGTTTATTACAATGTCTGAGTATGCTTTTTTTTTTTTTTGGTAATAATTTAATGACAGTGTATACTACCTGAACTGGCAATTTCTGTCCTGTCTCTCAAGCCTGAAAATTAAGATTTGTGCAAATGCCACAGAGATGGGATTTGGGAAGTAGCCAGGCAAGCTAGGCTTCCACAGCAGGTCCCAGGGCTGGCTTTATGCAGAATCCCTTTACTTTCCTACAGCTTCCACCACTGCTGCTGCTTCTCAGCTATTGCTGCTGTCAGCCGGCACTGGTCCCTACCTAGCTACTTTGGGGCCCTTAAGTGCCCATGACTGCCCTCAGGTGTGCATGTGTGACAATCGCATGGTGCCTGGTGCTGCCTGCTGGACCTCCTAGCTTGGCATAACTCCACTTCTTATGCACGTGACCATTGTCCCATATGACTGCGCTTATAAAACACCAATTTCTTCTTCTTCTTCTTTTTTTTTTTTTTTTTTGAGACAGAGTCTTGCTTTGTCACCAGGCTGGAGTGCAGTGGTGCGATCTCGGCTCACTGCAACCTCGCCTCCTAGGTTCAAGCGACTCCTCTGCCTCAGCCTCCCGTGTAGCTGGGACTACAGGCGAATGCCACCATGGCCAGCTAATTTTTTTTGTGTGTGTGTGTTTTAGTGGAGATGGGGTTTCACCACGTTGGCCAAGATGGTCTCAATCTCCTGACCTCGTGATCTGCCCACCTGGGCAGATCCCAAAGTGCTGGGATTACAGCTGTGAGCCACCGTGCCCAGCCAAAACACCAAATTTAAAAACAAAATTATTCACCATTTCATGATGGTGATAATACAGCACTAAACCAGGAGTAAAGACCTTCTGAGAGTGGGGTTCTGTACAACATATCCATGACGCCCATCCTGGTAGCAGGTCCCAGCTGTGGTTTAAGTAGCCCTTCTGCTTGGACCATATACTCCAGCAGAGCCTAAGGTATTCCGTGTGTAAGATGCAATCTGTTGCAAACCCCAGTAGGAAAATCACAAGGCAGGCCCACAGGGTTTTGGGGCAAGGTCATGACATCTATAGCAGGAATTATATACCATTTGAAAAATAGCTCCTAGTGTACTGAGCCCAGATAGAGATGGAACTCTTAACCACGAGGCACCAAATGACCATGCTTTCTGAGTTGGGTTCTCCTGGATCTACCAAGTCATTAAGTTGGTCAGGACCAGCATTAATCCTTTGTAAGCTAAAACACTACATTTGGGAACAAGCACAAACAGGACCAGAGGGCAACAAACAAGTACATGAATAGGTAGCCCAGACTCCCATATCACTTGTCATAGTTACACCACTGCTCCTCTATCAGCTCATGCCCAAGGGCCTGTATGACGAGCTGAAGGAGGAGAAAAAAGCCCCAACTTGGTTTATAGACAAAGCAGTGTGGTGTATAGGTGCAAGGTAGAAATGGATGATAGCTGCAATCACTCAGCATTGGCCTTGAATCATAGTAGTTAACAACAACAACAACAACACAGTAACAGGAGGAGCTTTGGGTGGTGCACCTGACCATTCAGTTTGTGTGGAAGGAAAAGTGGTCTGAGGTTAGAATATATATGGACTCATTGGCAGTGGTGAATGGTGTCGGCTGGCTGGTCATGAGCCTGGAAGGAAAATCAGAAGACTGGAGAAAGGGAGGTCTGGAGTTGTGGCACGTGGATGAACATATAGGAATAGGCACAAAATGGCCAGGTGCGGTGGCTCATGCCTGTAATCCCAGCACTTTGGGAGGCTCAGGCGGGCAGATCACCTGAGGTCAAGAGTTCTAGACCAGCCTGACCAACATGGAGAAACCCTGTCTCTACTGAAAATACAAAAATTAGCTGGGGGTGGTGGCACATGCCTGAGGCTGAGGCAGGAGAATCACTTGAACCTGGGAGGCGGAGGTTGCAGTGAGTCGAGATTGTGCCATTGCATTCCAGCCTGGGCAATAAGAGTGAAACTCCACCTCAGAAGAAAAAAAAAAAAAGGAATAGGCACAAAGTGTGAAGATCTTTGTATCACATGCTTATGCCCAGCAGAAAGCATTCATGATGGAAGAGGCACTAGACAACCAATTAGACAAAATGGCTTAGCCAATTGATATTAACCAGACTTTGCTGGTGGCCACTGAAGTGCTGGTACAATAGGCATATCATTTCCTTTATTTATGCTTTTTGAGACAGAGTCTCACTCTGTTGCCCAGGCTGGAGTACAGTGGCACAACCTTGGCTCACTGCAACCTCTGCCTCCCAGGTTCAAGCAATTCTCCTGCCTTAGCTTCCCGAGTAGCTGGGATTACAGGCGCCTGCCACCATGCCTAGCTCATTTTTGTATTTTTAGTAGAGATGGGGTTTCACCATGTTGGCCAGGCTGGTCTTGAACTCCTGACTTCATGATCCACCCACCTTGGCCTCCCAAAGTGCTGGGATTACAGGCATGAGGCACTGTGCCCAGCCTACATCACTTCTTTTAAAACAATGTCACTTTCCCAGGAGTTTTAGATCAGCCTGGGCAACAGGGCAAGACTCTGTCTCTAGAAAAAGAAAATCACTTTAATACAGATGAGAGACAGAGGCTTAATTTTTAGCTGATATGTATTGAGGTTTCTTTCTACTACTGCAAAGGAAAGGTTATATTCTGTCACTCTGAAATCTTGTGTAATAATAATTAAGTAGGAAATTAGATACCCAAAATTCCTGTAAGCCTCATGACTTGAATATCATTCTGCATTAATAGCTCTTATTTACTCATGGTATACTATGTATTAATATGCATTTCCTAAATTCTGTCTAAGGTTTGATGGCTTTAAAAAATACTAAAATTGGGGACGCATCTTTGCTGTTTGCAAAACTCAGCCATTCCACCCTGTGGGCTTTCGAGAGTCCAAACCAACTGAGGGTGGAAGGGATCCCCCAGCACAGCACAGCTGCTCTACCAAAACATGGTCAGACTGCTTCTTTAAGTGAGTTGCTGAACTGTTCCTCCTCACTGGGCAGGACCTCCCAACTGGGGCCTCCAGCCACCCTGCCAGTGTTCTCTGGCTAACAGAGATTTGAAAACTTCCTAAGACAAAGCTCCTAAAGGGAGGGGTGAGTTACCATCTTTGCTATTTGGGAGACCTAACCATTCCAACCTCTAGGCGTTGAAGAGCCCAAGCCAACTGGGAGTGGAAGTATATCCCAGCACAGCATGGCTGCTCTACAAAAGCATGGCCAGACTGCTTCTTTAAGTGGGTCCCTGATCCCCTTCCTTCTTACTGGGTGAGATCTACCCAACCGGGGTCTTCATCCACCTTCTACAGGTGTGTTTGAGCCAGCAACAGGTGTGCACCTCCCTGGGATGGAGTTCTCAGAGGAAGGGACAGGCTGCCCTCTTTGCTGTTTCACAGCCTTCACTGGTGATACTTCCAGGTACTGGGAAACCCAAGGTGACTAGGACCAGGCTGCCAGCAAACCACAGCAGCCCTACAGAAAAGTTGTCAGGTTGTTAAAAGAAAAACAAAAATAAAAACAAAAACCATCCAAAGGTCAGCAACCTCAAAGATTGAAAATATATAATCCCACAAGGATGAGAAAGAATCAGCACAAGAATGCTGAAAACTCAAAAAGCCAAAATGCCCTCTTTCCTCCAAATGACCACATCACCTCTCCAGCAAGGGTTTGGAACCAGGCCAAGGCTGTGATGGCTGAAATGACAGAAGTAGAATTCAGAATATGGATAGGAACAAACTTCACTGAATTAAAGGAGGATGTTGTAACCCAATGGAAGGAAGCTAAAAATCATGATAAAACATCACAGGAGCTGACAGACAAAATAGCCAGAATAGAGAAGAATGTAACCAACCTGATAGAGCTGAAAAGCACACTACAAGAATTTCATAATGCAATCACAAGTATTAATAGTATAATAGACCAAGTAGAGAAAAGAATCTCAGAGCTTGAAGACTCTCTTTCTGAAATAAGACAGGCAGTCAAGAATAGAGAAAAAAGAATGAAAATGGGCCGGGCGCGGTGGCTCAAGCCTGTAATCCCAGCACTTTGGGAGGCCGAGACGGGCGGATCACGAGGTCAGGAGATCGAGACCATCCTGGCTAACACGGTGAAACCCCGTCTCTACTAAAAAAATACAAAAAACTAGCCGGGCGAGGTGGCGGGCGCCTGTAGTCCCAACTACTTGGGAGGCTGAGGCAGGAGAATGGCGTGAACCCGTGAGGCGGAGCTTGCAGTGAGCTGAGATCCGGCCACTGCACTCCAGCCCGGGCGGCAGAGACTCCGTCTCAAAAAAAAAAAAAAAAAAAGAATGAAAATGAATGAACAAAACCTCTGAGAAATATGAGATTACGTAAAGAGACTGAATCTTTGATTGGTAAAGAGATGGGGAGAATGGAACTAATTTGGAAAACACATTTCAGGATATCATCCATGAGAACTTCCCCAACCTAGCTAGACAGGCTAACATTTAAATTCAGGAAATGCAGAGAACCCCAGGAAGATACTCCATGGGAAGATCATCCCCAAGACACATAATTATCACATTCCCCAAGGTCAAAATGAAAGAAAAAATGTTAAAGGGACCTAGAGAGAAAAGCCAGGTCACTTACAAAGGGAAGCCCATCAGACTAACAATAGACCTCTCAAAGGAAAACCTATAAGCCAGAAGAGATTGGGGACCAATATTTAACATTCTTTTTTTTTTTTTTTTTTTTTTTTGAGACGGAGTCTCGCTCTGTCACCCAGGCTGGGGTGCAGTGGCCGGATCTCAGCTCACTGCAAGCTCCACCTCCTGGGTTTACGCCATTCTCCTGCCTCAGCCTCCTGAGTAGCTGGGACTACAGGCGCCCGCCACCTCGCCTGGCTAGTTTTTTGTATTTTTTAGTAGAGATGGGGTTTCACTGTGTTAGCCAGGATGGTCTCGATCTCCTGACCTCGTGATCCACCCGTCTCGGCCTCCCAAAGTTCTGGGATTACAGGCTTGAGCCACCGCGCCCGGCCTTAACATTCTTAAAGAAAATAATTTTCAACCCAGAATTTCATATCTGGCCAACTAAGCTTCATAAGCAAAGGAGAAAATAAGATCCTTTTCAGACAAGCAAATGCTGAGGGAATTCGTTACTACCAGACCTGACTTACAAGAGCTCCTGAAGGAAGCACTAAATACAGAAAGAAGGCTGCGCGTGGTGGCTCACGTCTGTAATCTCAGCACTTTGGGAGGCCAAGGTGGGCACATTACTTGAGACCAGGAGTTTGAAACCAGTCTGGGCAACATGGTGAAACCCCGTCTCTACTGAAAATACAAAAATTAGCTGGGTGTTATGTTGCACACCTGTAATCCCAACTACCTCAGAGGCTGAAGCATGAGAATTGGTTGAACCCAGGAGGCAGAGGTTTCAGTGAGCCGAGATTGCACCACTGCACTCCAGCCTGGGTGACAGAGTGAGACTCTGTCTCAAAAAAAAAAAATTATATATATATATGGAAGGAGAAGACTGTTACTAGCTACTGCAAAACACACTGTAGTACACAAAGCAGTGACACTATAAAACAACCACATAAGCCGGGTGCGGTGGCTCACGCCTGTAATCCCAGCACTTTGGGAGGCCAAGGCAGGTGGATCACAAAGTCAGGAGATCGAGACCACGGTGAAACCCTGTCTCTACTAAAAATACAAAAAATTAGCCAGGCACGGTGGTGGGCACCTGTAGTCCCAGTTACTCAGGAGGCTGAGGGAGGAGAATGGCGTGAACCCGGGAGGCAGAGCTTGCAGTGAGCCGAGATCGCGCCACTGGACTCCAGCCTGGGAGACAGAGCGAGACTCCGTCTCAAAAAAAAAAAAAAAACAACCACATGAACAAGCCTGCAAAATAACCAGTTAACAACATCATCATGACAGGATCAAACTTATACATATCAATAATAACCTTAAATGTAAATGGGCTAAATGACCAATTAAAAGACACAGAATGGCAAGCTGGATAAAGAACCATAACCTATTGGTATGCTGTCTTCAAGAGACCCATCTCACATGCAATGACGCACATAGGCTCAAAATAAAGGGATGGAGGAAAATTTACCAAGCAAATGGAAAACAGAAAAAAGCAGGGGTTGCAATCCTAGTTTCTAACAAAACAAACTTTAAGCCAACAAAGATAAAAAAAAGACAAAGGGGGCATTATATAATGGTAAAGGGTTCAATTCAACAAGAAGACCTAACTGTTCTAAATGTATATGCACCCAACACAGGGACACACAGATTCATAAAGCACATTCTTAGAGACCTTCAAAGAGACTTAGAGTTTCACACAATAGTGAGAGACTTTAACACCCTGCTGACAATATTAGACAGATCATCAAGAAAGAAAAATAACAAAGATATTCATGACCTGAACTCAGCACTGGATCAAATGGGTGTGATTGATATCTACAGAACTCTCCACACAAAAACAACAGAAAATACATTCTTCTCATTGCCACATGGCACTTACTATAAAATCAATGACATAATCAGAAGTAAAACGCTTCTCAGCAAATACAAAAGAACTGAAATCATAACAATCTTTCAGACCACAGTGCAATCACATTAGAACTCAAGACTAGGAAATTCATTCAAAACTGTACAATTACATGGAAATTGAATAACCTGCTCCTGAATGACTTTTGAGTAGATAAATGAAATTAAGGCAGAACTCAAGAAGCTCTTCGAAATTAAAGAGAACAAAGATACAACATACCAGAATCTCTGGGACACAGCTAAACACCCTCATCAGAAAGTTAGAAAGATCTCAAGTTAACAACCTAACATCACAGTTAAAAGAAATAGAGAAGCAAGAGAAAACAAATCCAAAAGCTAGCAGAAGACAACAAATAACCAAAATCAGAGGTGAACGAAGGAGATAGAGACAAGAAAAATCATTCAAAAGATAAGCGAATCCAGGAGGTAGGTTTTTTTTTTGAAAAAATTAATAAAATAGATAGACCATTAGATTAACAAAGAAGAAAAGAGAGAAGATTCAAATAAACACAATGAGAAATGATAAGGGGAATACTACCACTGAACCCACAGAAATACAAGCAACCATCATAGAACAGTATGAATACATCTACACACATAAACTAGAAAATCTAGAAGAAGGCCGGGCGCGGTGGCTCAAGCCTGTAATCCCAGCACTTTGGGAGGCCGAGGCGGGCAGATCACGAAGTCAGGAGATCGAGACCATCCTGGCTAACATGGTGAAACCCCGTCTCTACTAAAAATACAAAAAGAAATTAGCCGGGCGTGGTGGCGGGCGCCTGTAGTCCCAGCTACTCCGGAGGCTGAGGCAGGAGAATGGCGTGAACCCGGGAGGCGGAGCTTGCAGTGAGCCGAGATCGCGCCCCTGCACTCCAGCCTGGGCGACAGAGCGAGACTCCGTCTCAAAAAAAAAAAAAAAAAAAAGAAAATCTAGAAGAAATGGATAGATAAATTTATGGACACATACACCCTTTTAAGACTGAGCCAGGAAGAAATTCAGTCCCTGAACAGACCAATAATGAGTTCTGAAATTGAGGCAGTAATAAATAGCCTAACAACCAAAAAAAGCCCAGAACCAGATGGATTCACAGCTGAATTCTAGCAGATGTACACAGAAGAGCTGATATCATTCCCACTGAAACTATTTCAAAACATTGAAAAGAAGGGACTCCTTCCTAGCTCATTCTATGAGGCCAGAATCATCCTGAAACCAAAACCTGGCAGAGATACAACAACTACAAAAAAACTTCAGGCCAATATCCTTGATGAAAATTGATGCAAAAATCCTCAAGAAAATACTGGCAAACTGTATCCAGCAGTATATCAAAAAACTCATTCACCACGATCAAGCAGGCTTCGTCCCTGGGATGCAAGGTTAATTCAACAGACACAAATCAATAAATGTGATTCATCACATAAACAGAACTAAAGGCAAAAACCACATGATTATCTCAACAGATGCAAAAAAGCTTTCAATAAAATTCAACATCCATTCATGTTAAAAACTCTCAATAAACTAGGTATTGAAGTAACATACCTCAAAAAAGTAAGAGCCATATATAACAAACCCGCTAACATCATACTGAAAGGGCAAAAGTTGGAAGCATTCCCCTTGAAAGCAGGCACAATACAAGGATGCCCTCTCCCACTGCTCCTATTCAACGTAGTATTGGAAGTTCTGGCCAGGGCAATCAGGCAAGAGAAAGAAAGAAAGGGCATTCAAATAGGAAGAGAGGAAGTCAAACAATCCATGTTTGCAGATGACATGGATCCTATAGCTAGAAAACCCCATCAACTCAGCCCAAAAGTTTCTTAAGCTGATAAACAACTTCAGCAAAGTCTGGTATACAACATCAATGTGCAAAAATCACTAGCATTCCTACACACCAACAACAGTCATGCCAAGGGCCAAATCAGGAATGAGCTCCCATTCACAATTGCTACAAAAAGAATAAAATACCCAGTAATACAGCTAACTAGGGAGGTAAAACATCTCTACAAGGAAAATTACAAACCACTGCTCAAAGAAATCAGAGATGACACAAACAAATGGAAAAACATTCCAGGCTCATGGAAGAATCAATATAATTAAATTGGCTATACTGCCCAAAGCAATTTATAAATTCAGAGCTATTCCCATTTAACTATCATTGATATTCTCCACATAACTAGAAAAAACTATTTTAAAATTCATGTGGTACCAGAAAAGAGTCTTGCTCTGTTGCCCAGGCTGGAGTGCAGTGGTGCAATCTCAGCTCCCTGCAACCTCTGCCTCCCAGGTTCAAGTGATTCTCATGCCTCATCCTTTCAAGTTGCTGGGATTACAGGTGTGTGCCACCACACCCGGCTAATTTTTGTATTTTTAAAGTAGAGATGGGGTTTCGCCATGTTGGCCAGGCTGTTCTGAAACTCCTGGTCTTGAGAGATCTGCCTGCTTTGGCCTCCCGAAGTACTGGTATTACATATGTGAGCCACTGCACCCAGCCATCAGTGGTTCTCTCTTATATCCAGAGCTTCAGGGAACTTGCGTGGAGCCTGCCAGTTTCCTGGTGGCCGTAATGTAGGGTGAGAAAAGCAGCTGTCCTTTGCCAATACCACTTCTAGGATTATATTTACTAAAGTTAACTTTTCTTAGGAAAGTAGGTAATTGGTTGTTTTTTTCTCTGGTTTTCATGGTATTCATTCAATTAGTTAATTAAACAAATATTTATTGAGCAGTTACAATGTGCCAGGGATTGTTCTACGTCATGGGCATATATCAATGAATAAAATAGACAAAATTCCTGCGCTCAGAAGCTTACATTTTAGTGGCAAAAGACAGATAACAGAATAAATCAGATTATATACTGTAGTATGTTGGAAGAGGGTATTATGGAAAAAAAGAACAAAGAAGTGAACTAAGGAAAAGCTGGGGGATGGGGAGCTGCAATGTCAAATAGGGTGGTCATGGAGGGATTCACAGAGAAGACTTTTTTTTTTTTTTTTTTTAGACAGAGTCTCGCTCTGTCACCCAGGCTGGAGTGCAGTGGTGTGATCTCGGCTCACTGCAACCTCCGCCTCCTGGGTTCAAGTGATTCTCAGGTGCGGGCCATCACGTCCAGCTAATTTTTGTATTTTTAGTAGAGTCAAGATTCCACCATGTTGGCCAGGATGGTCTCGATCTCTTGAGCTCGTGATCTGCCCACCTCAGCCTCCCAAAGTGCTGGGATTATAGGCATGAGCCACCATGCCTGGCTCACAGAGAAAACATTTAAGCAGAGACGAGACTCTGGTGAGAGGAAAGTCGTGCCAATATCTAGGGGAAGATCATTCCAATAAGTACAATGATCTTAACTGTGCTTTCCTTGTTAGTTTTTAGTTTGCCATTTTCCTCTCTTTAGATTTGGTAATGATGGGGAATGGGAAATAATTTTGAAGTACTTATTAATTTAGAAATGTTGAATGTCAATAACCTATTGTTTTCTTGGTCTCTTTTTTCCCTTCAGCTCACCTTGAGTTTCTTTATCTATAATTCCTGATAGAGATTCCCTAAATGAGAATAGTGCTGAAGACTAATAGTTAATCACATCTCTTCTTAGGGGGCAGAGATAAAAAGGGCTGGGAAGCCAACTAAAAAAAGAGATCCAATTTCAGTGTTTACTCCTCTGAAACTCCTGCTTGTTGCAAAGTTTGGCATATGAAGGAAGACTCAGAATTCATTGAATGCCAGGGACAATAGGGAAAAAGACCTCAAAAAACAAAACAACAGCAATATAATAATAAATTCTACTCTCATTTCATACATTTAAACATTAAATGGTAACAGTAGTCATTAATATAGTTATAAAATCATAAAATAATATTATAATATTTCCAGTATAATTTAAAATTCTGAATACCTAAGTGAAAAGTACAACTTCTGCTTATCTCATATTAACTCCAGTTTCAAAAAGGGCCCTTTTATTGCTGTGCTGGTGTCAAGGTACACCAGATTTCTACCTGTAGGGTCAGGCTCTATTATGAAAGTGCCTTGGAAAACAAAACTGTGCTAAACAAACACGAAACACCACTGTTGTTCACCAGGTGTGTTGTTACTCCTTTTGGAAGTGTGGTCAAGTATTTAATAGCGTTTCACTAATATATATTCATCCATCATGAAAGCCAGACACTTTTTATGAAAAGTTCACTTTATTCTTTGTGAATGGACACATTATTTAGCCTCTCCGTGCCTAAGCTCCCTCAGCTGAAAAGTGAGAATAAAACCACACTTATCTGCTTTATTGGGTTAAAGTGAGGATTAAGTGGGATAATTCATGCAAATCTCTAAGAACAGTGCCTGACATACAAAAAGCGCTAAAACATGTTGCCAATTATTAACTTCACAAAAATATCTACAGTGGAGCGGCAGCTCCAAGTTCTATTGAGGTCTGGTGTAAGATACATCTCTCACGGTCTCTTGTAAATTTTTGATTCTACCATCATCAAAACTAGCTCAATTAACGTATTAGTTCGGTCATCTCAAGAACATTTATTAAACACTCACTCTGGTTACATCTTGTATCAGGGAATTCGTTGATTTTAATCCAGTGCTTTGTTTTTCACTGGAGGAAATAAGTTCACAGCGTTATTAAGTCCTAAATATTTGCCAGGTGTTGAGAGTTTTAGAAAGCTTATTGTCAGAGACTAAACTAAGAAGGCTTTTGAAGGCGCTCAGATCAGGTGGGAAAGTGAGAAGGGCTGGTATTGTGTTCCAAGTATGTCAAGAAGGAGGGCTCCTGGCCTGGGCCTATTGATGGGCGTTTAGAACCCTCCCGGGCATTATTTCTAGCTGGCGGCTGAATAAGAGGCAAGAGTCACCCTCTTTTTGAGTTAAATCACGTGCTTAATTAAAAGTGAAGGTGGCGGCGGCTGCTGCGCCCTCCCCCTTCGGGCTCCTGGCTGCTTCTCGACGGCGTTCTGGCCACGTCCTGCGCCTTCTCGCGCACAGGAGAGCGCTCTGGGTAGAGGCCGGGCCCCGGCAGCAGGTGGCTCCAGGTAGCTCAGTGGCGTGGCCGTCTCCTCGTCCAGTCCGGAGCGGAGGGGAGGGGTTCAGGTGCGGGCTCTGGGGACGCCCGGGCACCTCGGGGATCCAGAGCCCGCTGGCGCCGCGCCCGGGAGGGCACCCCTGGCGAGGACGAGGCCGCGCCTCCTCCCGGAACTGGCCGGCGCCGCGAGGCGGGAGGAGCAGCGGGAGCCGGGTGGCCGCGCCTCGGGGACCATGGACGTCCTTCCCACCGGCGGGGGCCGCCCGGGGCTCCGGACGGAGCTGGAATTCCACGGCGGCGGTGGCGAGGCGAGGCTGGAGAGCCAAGAGGAAGAAGCGATTCCTGCAGCGCCCCCAGCCCCGCCCCTCCGGGGAGCGGCGGAGCCGCCGCGGGGCTCCCGGGACTCGTGGGACCGCGACGAGGACACGGAGCCCGGCGAAGCGCGCGGCGTCCGTACTAGCCGCACGGCGTCCCTGGTGAGCGGGCTGCTCAACGAGCTGTACAGCTGCACAGAGGAGGAGGAGGCGGCGGGCGGGGGCCGCGGGGCTGAGGGCCGTCGGCGGCGCCGCGACAGCCTCGACAGCTCCACCGAGGCCTCGGGCTCCGACGTGGTGCTGGGCGGCCGCAGCGGTGCCGGCGACTCCCGCGTGCTACAGGAGCTGCAGGAGCGACCTAGCCAGCGGCATCAGATGCTGTACCTGCGGCAGAAAGGTGAGGGCCGGGCGCAGCGGGGTGCGGGGGGCTTCCTGGAGCCGGACTGTCCTCGCCCTCTGCCCGCGCTCCAGCGCGCACCTGGGCTGCTCGGCAGAGCGCTCAGATACTGTCTCTTTGGATCTGACGCTGGTACCCACCGTGGCACAGATTTATGTCCACATTTAGTTCTTAAGTTCTCCGGAGTAATTGAATCAAGCATCAGTTGATGGAGTGGGCAGTTTCCCCGCTTTTCCCTCCTCCCATCTCCCCTCTCCCCGTGTGTTCGTGGAGGCCCCAGGGGAGAGGCAGCCCAGATTCTAATTTCACCTGAACAGCTGTTAGGACAGGGTTGGAGGTTCTGATAGGTATACCCGACCTACCTAGAGGGCGCTGCCAGAATCGAGCCGAGTCCTAGGGGTGTTCTTTCCTTTTTTTTTTTTTTAAGTCCGCCTTCCCTGGTCACACCACTTAGTGTTTAACTAGTGAGGCAGAATAATTCGATAATGCGGTTTCGAAGCAGAGCGTGTGAATTCTATTTCTGCCAGAACGTACGGTTCCAGGCAGCTCACTAGGATTTTTGTTTGTTTGTTTTCTTTTTTTCCTTCTCGGTGGCAGGTTAGTGGAGGGCCCTAGAGTGTTGAGGTTTATTACAGAATTTAACTGCTGGTAACCTTCAGTTGGCATGGAGAGGTCGGCCTGAGAAAATGGCCTTGGCTTTCAGAGAGGCTAATTTGGTGTTTCTTTTGTTATGAGACTCTGATGCTCGTGCCTTCGTGTCGAGTCACACTTTTTTTTTTTTTCATCTGGTCATAATAGCTTGCCTTTCAGGCAGCAACAAAGTTGTTACAGGTGTGTTTTTTTGTATAGAAATATCAACACCTCCATTTACAAAATGAGGTGAGGTATGGAAAACAGATGTCGAGCCACCATAACATTTCTTGACAGTAACGTCTTTGTGCTAAGTTACCAGGGGAGGAAGACAAGACAGTCTCCCAGCTCCCACTGTAAAATTTGAAAAAAAAAAAAAAAAAAAAACCTAGGAAAAGAATAAATCTGTCTGCTTTCTCAGACCTACGTGAACAGCTTTTAGCTTCCTCTTTTGACTTCCTAGTGAAGATTTTTTTTTTTCCCAGCTGATTGTTACAAATGGCTTCCAGGTTCCTCCCCCTTCCTGGGACTTTAGCTGTAGCTGTGCCATTTCATTTTATAGAATTATTTGGTTGTTCTCAGAGTGTCTGTGTATGCCACAAGTCCCATAGGGCAATAGTTCTTTCAGACTCCAACAGAATCAGTTTTGAAGAATTATGATTTATCTTTTCACAAGATTTTACATTTTTCATCACCGAGGGAATTCTGGGAATTAGTAATTTCCTTTTTGAAGAGGAAAATTGGCAAGCTAAAGTTTAAAGAAGTAGTAACGGTACAGCTAACTATGCAAGTGGATTTCGTATGAATGGCCACACAACTAATCATCCACAAGCCCTATAATAGTTCGTTTTGCCTGTTTCAGTCTTATTGCATGGCTAGTTGCCTGTTAAACCTTTCTTCCCTTGTAGTCAACCCTATTAAGATAAACAAAATACCGTATCATAATAGTCCTATATACACATACGCGTGCTTACGTGTGCACACATACACACACACACTCCCTCTCCCCTTTATTGATAACATCATTCGTGTGCTAAGATTGAAGTATCAGGTGATGATACAGCTGTCTGCGTAAACAATGCTGCTTTTTAGGTTATTTGATCTTTTTCTCAGGTTCAAAAAATATTCCCCTCAATATAACTACTCTGCATTCAGTAAGAATCTCATACAATACTGATAGCCTGTGTATTGTCTCCTGTCACTGCTAGGGATTTTGCTGTAGCACTTATTTAGCTATATATTTAACATGTGTAGGTCCTTTAGGTGAGGCACCAGAATGGTTTCTCAGGACATCTGGACTCTCTTCAGTATTTCCATGGTTAAGGGGATGAATTTTGGAGTCAGACTCCTGGGTTGATATCCGGCCACAGTTCCTTACCAGCTGTGTGACCTTGGACAAGCTATTTAACCTCTCTGTGTCTCATTTTTCTTATAAATAGGGATAATAATACCTCAGAGGGCTGTGGTGAGAATTACATAAGTTAGAGTGTGTGACGTGCTCAACAGATGTTAGATACAACTTTTTATCATATACCCTGGAATTCCTTAGGACACTGAGCACAGGCTGTGAGTTGACAATGTCTTTATTTTTCCTGTTAACACCGTGTAAGAGGCTGTGGCTGATGCCATGGAGCATTCGAAGATGAAAGAGACCTGTTTTCATCCCCAGGAGGCTTCTATATCAGCAGATATTGCTATAAAATACATTTTCACCCTCATCTCTGGAAAAATTTTCCCATATTGAACAATAAATGTAATTCAGAGAATTGGAGTTGTAGGCACCTTAGGGATCACTGGAAATGAGATAATGTAAGAACCCTTTTTTAGAGGAAAAGTATAATTTAAATGTTTTGTGATTATCCTACCACTTTTTTTTTTTTTTTTTTTTTTTTTTGAGACGGAGTCTCGCTCTGTAGCCCAGGCTGGAGTGCAGTGGCCGGATCTCAGCTCACTGCAAGCTCCGCCTCCCGGGTTCACGCCATTCTGCTGCCTCAGCCTCCCGAGTAGCTGGGACTACAGGCGCTGCCACCTCGCCCGGCTATTTTTTGTATTTCTTAGTAGAGACGGGGTTTCACCGTGTTAGCCAGGATGGTCTCGATCTCCTGACCTCGTGATCCGCCCATCTCGGCCTCCCAAAGGGCTGGGATTACAGGCTTGAGCCACCACGCCCGGCCCCTACCACTTTTATTTCTAGAAGGAAAATATTGATTTGGTTCTTTGTTTTTTTGTTTTGTTTTGTTTTTGTTTTGACAGAGTTTTGCTCTTGTTGTCCAGGCTGGAGTGCAATGGCAAGATCTTGGCTCACTGCAACTTTCTCCTGGTTTCAAGTGATGCTCGTGCCTCAGCCTCCCAAGTACCTGGGATTACAGGCTTGTGCCACCATGCCTGGCTAATTTTGTATTTTTAGTGGAGACGGGGTTTCACTATGTTGGTGAGGCTGGTCTCAAACTCCTGACCTCAGGGGATCTGCCTGCCTCCACCCTCCGAAGTGCTGGGATTACAGGCGTGAGCCACTGTGCCCGGCCCAAAATATTGAAATATTCAAAGAAAAATATTTCTTCTATCTGAAGGCATCTAGGAATGAAGAGCCTCTGGTCGCCTCTTGTAGGCTTTTTCTTATATTTAGTCATATTTTCATTTAACTTAAATGTTCTCTTTTCTTTCTTTCTTTTTTTTTTTTTGAGACAGAGTTTCGCTCTTTTTGCCCAGGCTAGAGTGCAATGGCGCGATCTCGGCTCACCGCAACCTCCGCCTCCCGGGTTCAAGCGATTCTCCTGCCTCAGCCTCCCGAGTAGCTGGGATTACAGGCATGTGCCACCACCCCGGCTAATTTTGTATTTTTAGTAGAGACAGGGTTTCTCCATGTTGGTCAGGCTGGTCTTGAACTCCCGACCTCAGGTGATCCACCTGCCTCGGCCTCCCAAAGTGCTGGGATTACAAGCGTGAGCCACCGCGCCCGGCAAATGTTCTCTTTTCATTATTTCCTACTATGTTTAAAATTAGGGGGAGAGGAAGAACTAGCCTTTGCCTTCTTCTTCATGGTCATTCCTTATTCTTACTTAAAGCGTTATTTATATTAGTGTTTATAAAGACCATTCCCATTTGTTTCTCAGCATAATCTTTATGCTAGGCATAATTTGAGACTTGGAGCACACTTCCTTGCCTAAAATCACTCAGAGTTGGCTGATCCAAAAGCAATCCTTTTTAACTCAAGGCCAAATGCATTTTCCATGGTGAGGTCAGGTTTGAGAGCCCTGCATTTCTTTGTTACAGACCCCAAAAGTTGACTTTGACTTCTAGAGTACATTTCTACTTTTGAGCGTTTCTTTTCTTCCCTTCTGATTCTCTTTAGTTTCTCCAAATCCCTTTAAAAACGAGTAGATCCAAACCCCACAGAGAACCTCTAATGAGGGGCTAGCTAAGGTTAAGTTGAGTGGGAGACTTCACCTGCCTACCAGATCTTGCTCTAGTGACTAATGATATCAAATGTGACCAAAAGAAACCTCCTCCCACATTGTAATGATCATTTATATAAAGACAGTAGACAATTCTGGTTCCCAAATTTGTTTTTACCTGTAGAAAAACTGCTGTTAAGGGGAGGGAGAGCATTAGGACAAACACCTAATGCATGCGGGGCTTAAAACCTAGATGATGGGTTGATGGGTGCAGCAAAACACCATGGCACGTGTATACCTATGTAACAAACCTGCACACTCTGCACATGTATCCTGGAACTTAAAATAAAGTAAAAAAAAACCCTGCTGTTGGGAATATTAATTTTATGAATGTAGAATTATTATAATTTATCTGTTTAAAGGAAATTTATTTTCTACCGTATCTGAAAAATTGCTGAGGCTCTAAGATGAAATATTGTACCTCTAAGACGAAATGTTTTTAGGCAATTGGAAGACTGGATATTTAAAACAAAACCAGTATTGCCACATTCATCTACTTTACAAAATGTGGTAAAATTATTTACTTTTAGCTCATCATTTATAAACATAGATGAGTACTTTAAAGACTTTTTTGAGATGGAGTTTCACTCTTGTTGCCGAGGCTGGAGTGCAATGGCGTGATCTCGGCTCACTGCAACCTCCTCCTCCTGGGTTCAAGCAATTCTCCTGCCTCAGCCTCCCGAGTAGCTGGTGTCATACGTGTCCGTGTGAAGAGACCACCAAACAGGCTTTGTGTGAGCGACATAGCTGTTTATTTCACCTGGGTGCAGGCGGGCTGAGTCCGAAAAGAGAGTCAGCGAAGGGAGATAAAGGTGGGGCCGTTTATAGGATTTGGGTAGGTAAAGGAAAATTACAGTCAAACCGGGGTTGTTCTCTGGCGGGCAGGAGTAGGGGTCACAAGGTGCTCAGTGGGGGAGCTTTTTGAGCCAGGATGAGCCAGGAAAAGGAATGTCACAAGATAATGTCATCGCTTAAGGCAAGGACCTGCCATTTTCACTTCTTTTGTGGTGGAATGTCATGGTTAAGGCGAGGCAGGGCATTTGCACTTCTTTTGTGGTTCTTCAGTTACTTATATGTGCGAGTCACGGGATGCGATGGCTTGGCTTGGGCTCAGAGGCCTGACATTCCTGCCTTCTTACATTAATAAGAAAAATAAAACAAAATAGTGTGAAGTGTTGGGGCAGCGAAAATTTTTGGGGGGTGGTATGGTGAGAGAATAGGCGATGTTTCTCAGGGCTGCTTCAAGCGGGATTAGGGGCGGCGTGGGAACCTAGAGTGGGAGAGATTAAGCTGAAGGAAGATTTTGTGGTAGGGGGTGATATTGTGAGGTTGTTAGAAGAAGCATTTGTTGTATAGAACGATTGGTGATGGTCTGGATGTGGTTTTGTATGAATTGAAAAACTAAATGGAAGATGCAAGGTCTGAATAAAGGAGGAGAGAAAACAGATATTAAAGGACTAAGAATTGGGAGGACCTAGGACATCTAATTAGAGAGTGCTGAAGGAGTCTCAGCATAGCCTTGCTAGCAAAGATTATTTAAGAGGGAATTTAGAGTGGCGGTTTGGGATAGCACTAGGAGATATCAGCTGTGATGGCTTGGAGAAACAGTGTAAACTAGCAGTGTAAACACGAGCAGGGCATTTATGAGTAGTTGAGAATGGTGAATAGGAGTATGACTAGACAGAAGACAGTAGGAATGACAAGTTTTTTGGGGTGCAGTCCAAGTTGGTCTGGTGTCTGGAATGAGACTGGGACTTAATAAAAAGGAGTGTCCACACAGGAGCTCAAATGCGCTGTAGCATTCCGAGGACAGGCCTGAATTCTGAGAAAGGAAAGTAGTAAAAGTATTGTCTAGTCCCTTTTGAAGTTGGTGATTGAGCTTGGTGAGGTGTATTTTTAAAAGACCATTAGTCCACTCTACCTTTCCTGAAGATTGAGGATGGTGAAGGATATAAAGGTTTCACTGAATACCAAGAGCCTGAGAAACTTCTTGGGTGATTTGACTAGTAAAGGCTGGTCTGGTATCAGACTGTGTAGTGGTGGGAAGGCCAAACCAAGGAATTATGTCTGACAGAAGGGAAGAAATGACTGCGGTGGCCTTCTCAGACCCTGTGGGAAAGGCCTCTACCCATCCAGTGAAAGTATCTACCCAGACTAAGAGATATTTTAGTTTTCTGACTCGGGGCATGTGAGTAAAGTCAATTTGCCAGTCCTGGGCAGGGGCAAATCCCCGAGCTTGATGTGTAGGGAAGGGAGGGGGCCTGACGATCCCTGAGGGGTAGTAGAATAGCAGATGGAACACTGAGAAGTGATCTCCTTGAGGACAGATTTCTATGATGGAAAGGAAATGAGAGGTTCTAAGAGACTGGCTAGCGGCTTGTAACCTAGATGGAAGAGGTTATGAAATGATGACAGAATAGAACGGGCCTGTGAGGCTGGAAGGAGATAATTTCCTTGGTCTAAGAACCATTTGCCTTGTGTGGGAAGAGATTGATAGGTGGAAGTTTCAGTGGGGGAGTAGGTGGGAGTAGAAGTTGGAAGCTAGCCGCTTTTTTAGCTAACTTATCAGCATAAGCATTGTCCTGAGTGATGGGACCTGATGCCTTTTGATGGCTGCTTTTTTAGCTACCTTATCAGCATAAGTGTTGTCTTGAGCAAAGATTGGGGGAAGAAAATAGATTTTGGAAGTTATGAGAACTGTAGAGAGTTGAGCATAGTTTGTGATTTTTAGGGCCTCTAACAGTATTAAAGCGGTGGCAGCCGCTGCGCGCAGACATGAGGGCTAGGCTAAAACAGTAAGGTCGTTTGGACAGAAAGGCTACAGGACGCGGTCCTGGCTTTTGTGTAAGAATTCTGACTGCACTAACCATGCCTAGGAAGGAAAGGAGTTGTTGTTTTGTAGAAGGGATTGGGGTTTGGGAGATTAGCCGGACACGATCAGCAGAGAGAGTAAGTGTGTATTTATGAGAATTATGTCGAGATAGGTAACAGATGAGGAAGAAATTTGGGCTTGACTGAAGTAATGGGGGCTGTCCGAGAAGCCTTGTGGCAGTACAGCCCAGGTAATTTGCTGAGCCTGTTGGGTGTCAGGGTCAGTCCACGTGAAAGCAAAGAGAGGCTGGGACGAGGGGTGCAAAGGAATAGTAAAGAAAGTATGTTTGAGATCCAGAACAGAATACTGGGTTGTGGAGGGAGGTATTGAGGATAGGAGAGGATATGGGTTTGGCACCACGGGGTGGATAGGCAGGACAATTTGGTTGATAAGGCGCAGATCCTGAACTAAACTGTAAGCCTTGTCTGGTTTTAGGACAGGTAAAATGGGGGAATTGTAAGGGGAGTTTACAGGCTTTAAAATGCCATGCTCTAACAGGTGAGTGGTAACAGGCTTTAATCCTTTTAAAGCGTGCTGTGGGATGGGATATTGGTGTTGAGTGGGGTAAGGGTGATTAGGTTTTAATGAGATGGTAAGGGGTGCATGATCAGTCACCAAGGAGGGAGTAGAGGTATCCTATACTTGTGGGTTAAGGTGGGGGGATACGAGGGGAGGATGTGAAGGAGGCTTTGAACTGGGGGAAAAGGCAGCAGTGAGGTGTGGCTGTAGCCTAGGAATAGTCAGGGAAGCAGATAATTTAGTTAAAATGTCTTGACCTAATAAGGGAGCTGGGCAGGTGGAGATAACTTAAAAGGAATGCATAAAAGAATGTTGTCCAAATTGGCACCAGAGTTGGGGAGTTTTAAGAGGTTTAGAAGCCTGGCCGTCAATACCCACAACAGTTATGGAGGCAAGTGACACAGGCCCTTGAAAAGAAGGTAATGTGGAGTGAGTAACCTCTTTATTGATTAAGAAGGGGACGGACTTACCCTCCACTGTAAGAGTTACCCAAAGCGTCTGTGATGGTCCAGGAGGCTTCTGAGGCGATGGGGCAGCGTCAGTCTTCAGCCGCTAAGCCGAGAAGGTCTGGAAAGGAGTCAGAGCCTTGGGCCAGAGTTCCAGGGGCTCTGGGAGTGGCTGCCAGGCGAGTTGAACAGTCCGATTTCCACTGGGGTCCCACACAGATGGGACACGGCTTAGGAGGAATCCCGGGCTGCGGGCATTCCTTGGCCCAGTGGCCAGATTTCCGGCACTTGTAGCAAGCTCCTGGGGGAGGAGGTTCTGGAGGAACCCCTGGCAGCTGCGGTTTAGGTGTTTGGAGTTGTGTGCTGGAGATATGGCTGGGGTTTGTCTCACAGTGAAGCAAGGAATTGCAACTCAGAAATAAGTTGCTACTTGGCTGCCTTTATTCTATTATTGTACACCTTGAAGGCGACATTCATAAGTCGTGTGGTGGGGTTTGAGGGCCGGAATATAATTTTTGGAGCACTATTTAATGTCGGGAGCAGATTGGGTAATAAAATAAAATGCATATTAAGAATAAGACAGCCTTGTGACCTTTCCGGGTCTAGGGCTAAAAAGCGTCTCAGGGTTGCTGCTAAACAGGCCATGAACTGGGCTAATTTTTTCATATTTGATGAAAAAGAGCCTAAATGCTAACTGATTTGGGAGAGGTCGGATAAAGAAAAAGGAACGTTAACCTTGACTATGCCTTTAGCTCTAGCCACTTTTTTAAGAGGGAATTGCTGGGCAGGTGTCGGAGGGCTAGTCGAGGAACGAAACTGTAAGCCAGACCAGGTGTGAGGAGGGGAGGTGATAAAAGGATTATAGGGTGGGGGAGCAGAGACTGAGGAAAAGTTGGGACCTAGCTGGGCCTGGCGAGGAGGGGAGAGGTCAGGCATGTGCTACCACGCCCAGCTAATTTTGTATTTTTAGTAGAGATGGGGTTTCTCCATGTTGGTCAGGCTGGTCTCCAACTCCTGACCTCAAGTAATCTGCCCACCTTGGCCTCCCAAAGTGCTGGAATTACAGGTGTGAGCCACTGCGCCTAGCCTTTAAAGACTTTTTTTTTTTTTTTAAATCAGCTGTTAGGTTTATTATTAATGTTACAGACTAAAGAAGATTCTTTTCTAACAAGCTTACCATCTGAACACTTCAGTGGTACAAAATACACACGCCAGTTTTCAGGCAATGAAAGGTAAGTTTGGCCGGGCGCGGTGGCTCAAGCCTGTAATCCCAGCACTTTGGGAGGCCGAGACGGGCGGATCACGAGGTCAGGAGATCGAGACCATCCTGGCGAACACGGTGAAACCCCGTCTCTACTAAAAAATACAAAAAACTAGCCGGGCGAGGCGGCGGGCGCCTGTAGTCCCAGCTACTCGGGAGGCTGAGGCAGGAGAATGGCATAAACCCGGGGGGCGGAGCTTGCAGTGAGCTGAGATCCGGCCACTGCACTCCAGCCCGGGCGACAGAGCCAGACTCCGTCTCAAAAAAAAAAAAAAAAAAAAAAAAAAAAAAAAAAAAGAAAGGTAAGTTTGCAGCCAGAACTAGATATGGTAAAAGCAGGAGTCTTTGCTTACATGTTACAGATAGGCTTAAGGATAAATTTACCTTACTGTATCTGTTTCATGGACAGGGCAGATAAATGAGTGACATATTTGATCAATATGCCCTAGCTGAATACATGTACATGTAATGTTGAGTGAAAACCTAGAATTAGTTGGTTTAAATGGATGTTCTATTTATCTTTGGACTAATATCACATTGGAATTTGTATTCCTCTCAAGGTATTAATCGTTATTCTTATTTTTCTTTACTGATAGACACTAATGAACTGAAGGCGATCCTTCGAGAGCTAAAGTACAGAATTGGCATCCAGTCGGCCAAGTTACTTCGGCATCTGAAGCAGAAAGATAGGCTTCTGCATAAAGTGCAGAGGAACTGTGATATTGTGACTGCCTGCTTGCAGGCTGTGTCACAGAAGAGAAGTAAGTATTAGAATAGTGTTACTTCTTTTGCCACATGCGACTAGAATGTTAGGAAAGCTGAGCCAACAGACTGTGTTTTTGAATATATTGAAAACTTTTAAATGCAAGCTTATACCCTCAGAACTAAGAACAAGGAACAACTCAGACAGCTTCCTATTTTTCAGTTAAAATGTATACTTCATGTCTAATGTTACAACCTTAGATTGATTATTCTAGATTTGAGGTAGTACTTTGATAATATTTTTACCTCATGCTGAATAATGATTAAAATTTTATTTTATTTATTTATTTTTTGAGACAGAGTCTCGCTCCATCGCCCAGGCTGGAGTGCAGTGGCGCGATCTTGGCTCACTGCAAACTCTGCCTCCCGGGTTCAAGCAATTCTCCTGTCTAAGCTTCCCGAGTAGCTGGAACTACAGGTGCCCACCACCAGGCCTGGCTAATTTCTGTATTTTTAGTAGAGATGGGGTTTCACCTTGTTGGTCAGGCTGGTCAGGCTGGTCTTGAACTCCTGACCTCAGGTGATTCACCCTTGGCCTCCCAAAGTGCTAGGATTACAAGCGTGAGCCCCTGTGCCCAGACAAATTTTTATTTTTAAAACAGCATCACTGGCTGGGTGCGGTGGCTCACGCCTATAATCCCAGCACTTTGGGAGGCTGAGGCTGGTGGATCACCTGAGATCAGGTGTTTGAGACCAGCCTGGCTAACATGGTGAAACCTCATCTCTACTAAAAATTAGCTGGGCATGGTGGCTGGCACCTGTAGTCCCAGCTACTCAGGAGATTGAGGCAGGAGAATCGCTTGAACCCGGGAAGCAGAGGTTGCAGTGAACTGAGATCACACCATTGCATTCCAGCCTGGCGACAACAGTGAAACTCCATCTCAAAATAAAAATAAAAATAAATAAATAAAACAGCATCACACAGACATAGCCTAAAAGGCATGTCCTTGTTCTCTTATTCTGTGTGTTGCTACAGTAAGTGAACTAAATAATTGATTTAAATAAATAGATTCTTGTAACAGGACCTTAACAACTTGCTCTGAAATCTGAAGATGGCAAAATATTTTAGCAAATGTAACCTATTTCTTGCATAATCATAACTAAGAACTGTGTGGGAGCTGTGTGGTTTGTTAATCAATTAAAAATAAATTGCTAAATTGCTGATCCATATTAAATACTAGGTATAAAACCTCGTGAATTAATTTAAAAATTTTCCATGCAATAGCCTTATGTTTTATTCTGCTAATATTTACCTATTTTTGTTTTGCATTCTTTATTAACATGCAGCATGGCAGAACAGTATGCTAAGGTATGGTAAATATAGGCACAATGATGTTTTTGATAAAATGCCTGACAGCTTTTCAGGCGATTGTGGAAGTTGCCTTTTGTTGCTCTTTTACTCTGTCACATTTTATATGTAAATTGACACGTGCTAGAGTGCTTTTTTTTCATAATTGCAAATTAAGATGTGTTTGTTTTCATGAAAAAATTTTTGGGGTTTGATTAGTTTCTGGTAATGAAATTAATCGCTTAAATTTCATTCTTATGTTTATTATTAAAAATCCTGTATTTTCTTGCTTCTATTATATTTCTGTTTGTTATCCCTAAAGTATTATTTATGCTGTTTATTAAAGAAGGTTTTACCTAATGGATATTAACAGATTGCTGCAGGCCAGGCGTGGTGGCTCACGCCTATAATCCCAGCACTTTGGGAGGCCGAGGTGGACAGATAACCTGAGGTTAGGAGTTCGAGACCAGCCTCGCCAACATGGTGAAATCCCATCTCTACTAAAAATATAAAAATTAGCTGGGTGTGGTGACACATCTGTAATCCCAGCTACTCCTGCCTGAGGCAGGAGAATCACTTGAACCCGGGAGGCAGGGGTTGCAGTGAGGCAAGATTGTGCTACTGTACTCCAGCCTGGGCAACAGAGTGAGGCTCTGTCTCAAAAAAAAAAAAAAAAGAGTGCTGCTTGATTATTGTAATATCACTATGGTTCATACCAAACAGGAATGCGATTGAGTAGACTGACTTTGAATAGGCTTTTCTCCAGAGTCAAGCACTTGTCTGACATAGCTAGAGAAGGGTGTGTGTGTGTGTGATTTGTGTGTAGCTATTGAAAGTTGGCGTGTATTATAAGTATTTGATAGTTTTCCATTAATTCTGATTGATTTACACGTCAAGTTAAAATATGTTTTCCCCTTCTATTATGAGATACCTTGGTTTTGAGTTTTCTCTTTTCAACTATGTTTATATCCTACTCATTATTATTGTTTGTAGCAGCAGCTAAAAGCACAGAATGGTAAATGCATGGGTTTTTGATGTGTGGGAAAGTATAAGGGAGGGTGGAGCAAGTTCAGGAGACAGAGAGGAATGTCAGGCTAGTGCAGGGCCACAGATTGGTGGATTCTATTTGGTAGTTACTAGGGACTGATCATCATCTGGAATTTAAATTTGCTTGATTTATAGAAGGGCTGGCATTTATGTTATTTTAGAAAAACGTGCCCACAAGCTCTCAGCGTAATTCACGAATTTGTCAATGCATCCTTCCTATGTATTTTAGAGTTTGTCTCTTTAATTACAGCCAGGGTTTTGCATTTCAGAGAATACAGGGCTGTCTGGCACCTTTCTCTGAGAGTTCAATTCTCTCTTTGCTAATAAGACCCTATTTAATGGAACAGAATGTTTTTTGGTAAGAAATAACTGCATTAGAATTATTACTCTCATCATAGGATACTGTATCTTGATTTTTGACACTGTCAAAATTGTCAAAAATTTGACTAAAATTTGACTGTCAAAAATTTGACTACATGGTTATTTACCTATCTTAAAATGCCAGAGGTTAGATGTTTCATGACTAAATCCCTGATTCCAGTAGTTGCATGTTTTGCCTCTTTCCTCAAAGTCAACTAATTCTAAAGAATTGAGATTTTTTAAAAAGTCGAGATTTCACTATCACACTGAATAACATATTGAGTTTCTTGTATTTAGTATGCAGAAGTTCAGATAATCCCCATTTTGGCCTCCACATAGATTTGATGTTTATAATTCTTTGCATAAGTGACTTTTCCCCTTCTTCTTTTTATTCTTCTTCTTTTTTTTTTTTTTGGAGACAGTCTCATTCTGTCGCCCAGGCCCAGGAGTGCAGTGCTGCAGTCTTGGCTCACTGCAACCTCTGCTTCCCGGGTTCAAGTGATCCTCTTACCTCATCCTCCCAAGTAGCTGGGACTTAAGTGGGTGCCAGCATGCCCGGCTAATTTTTGTATTTTTTGTAGAGACACAGTTTCACCATGTTACCCAGGCTGGTCTTGAACTCCTTGGCTCAAGCAATCTGCCCTCCATGGCCTCCCAAAATGCTGGGATTACAGGTTTGAGCCACCTCACCTGACAGGTTTTTCTCCTTCTATAATATGCTATAGAATAGAAACTATTTTATTGTTTTATTAAATTGGGTTATTTCTTGTTAATACACAAAAGGGACTATAGTAATTTTGAAATAAGAGTCAAAAGTAAATATAAATTATGAACCAAAATGGCTCGATCATTTTTATTTCTAACACAAATGATATAGCTACTTACATTTTATGGTTTCCTACACCAAGCCTTACAGTAGTATCTCCTTGTTTTAAAACTGGACTGGGAATAAGAAAGACAAGATCAATATTGTGTTATAGAAGAGCATACTTTTTCCCCCCCTGTTGTCATGCACGTCCATGTGAAGAGACCACCAAACAGGCTTTGTGTGAGCAACATGGCTGTTTATTTCACCTGGGTGCAGGTGGGCTCAGTCCAAAAAGAGTCAGCCAAGGGAGATAAGGGTGGGGCCGTTTTATAGGATTTGGGTAGGTAAAGGAAAATTACAGTCAAAGGGGCATTGTTCTCTGGTGGGCAGGAGTGGGGGTCACAAGGTGCTCAGTGGGGGAGCTTTTTGAGCCAGGAAAAGGAATTTCACAAGCTAATATCATCGCTTTAGGCAAGGACTGGCCATTTTCACTTCTTTTGTGGTGGAATGTCATCAGTTAAGGCGAGGCAGGGCATTTGCACTTCTTTTGTGATTCTTCAGTTACTTCAGGCCATCTGGGCATATACATGCAAGTCACAGGGGATGCTTGCAAGTCACAGGGGATGCGATGGCTTGGCTTGGGCTCAGAGGCCTGACATTCCTGCCTTGTTATATTAATAAGAAAAATAAAACAAAATAGTGTTGAAATGTTGGGGCGGCAAAATTTTTTGGGGGGCGGTATGGAGAGAGAATGGGCAATGTTTCTCAGGGCTGCTTCAAGCAGCATTAGGGGCAGTGTGGGAACCTAGAATGGGAGAGATTAAGCTGCAGGAAGATTTTGTGGTAAGGAGTGATATTGTTGGGTCATTAGAAGAAATATTTGTCGTATAGAATGATTGGCGATGGCCTGGATGCGGTTTCGTATGAATTGAAAAACTAAACGGAAGACACAAGGTCTGTATAACAGAAGGAGAAAAAACAGGTGTTAAAGGACTAAGAATTGGGAGGACCTAGGATATCTAATTAGAGAGAGCCTAAGGGGATTCAGCATAATTACTTGGTTGGTGAGTTTTTAGGCTCTAAGTTTTTGGGGTGCAGTTTAAGTTGTTCTAGTGTCTGGAATGAGACTGGGACTTAATAAAAAGGAGTGTCCACACAGGAGCTCAAATGGGCTGTAACCTGTAAAATTCCGAGGACAGGCCTGGATTCTGAGAAAGGAAAGTGGTAAAAGTATTGTCTAGTCCTTTTGAAGTTGGTGATTGAGCTTGGTGAGGTGTGTTTTTAAAAGACCATTAGTCCACTCTACCTTTCCTGAAGATTGAGGATGGTGAAGGATATAAAGGTTTCACTGAATACCAAGAGCCTGAGAAACTTCTTGGGTGATTTGACTAGTAAAGGCTGGTCTGATATCAGACTCTATAGTGGTGGGAAGGCCAAACCAAGGAATTATGTCTGACAGAAGGGAAGAAATGACTGCGGTGGCCTTCTCAGACCCTGTGGGAAAGGCCTCTACTTATCCAGTGAAAGTGTCTACCTAGACCAAGATATATTTTAGTTTGCTGACTGGAGGCATGTGAGTAAAGTGAATTTGCCCATCCTGGGTGCGGGGCAAAACCTCCAGCTTGATATGTAGGGAAGGGAGGGGGCCTGAACAATCCTTGAGGGGTAGTAGAATAGCAGATGGAACACTGAGAAGTGATCTCCTTGAGGATAGATTTCCATGATGGAAAGGAAATGAGAGGTTCTAAGAGACTGGCTAGTGGCTTGTAACCTAGATGGAAGAGGTTATGAAATGATGACAGAATAGAACGGGCCTGTGAGGCTGGAAGGAGATAATTTCCTTGGTCTAAGAACCATTTGCCTTGTGTGGGAAGAGATTGATAGGTGGAAGTTTCAGTGGGGGAATGGGTGGGAGTGGCCGATATGAAGGAGGAAAACTGCCGTGAGGGATATAAGTTGGAACCTAGCTGCTTTTTTAGCTAACTTATTAGCATAAGCATTGTCCTGAGTGATGGTTGGGGGAAGAAAATAGATTTTGGAAGTTATGAGAACTGTAGAGAGTTGAGCATAGTTTGTGATTTTTAGGGCCTCTAACAGTATTAAAGCAGTGGCAGGCGCTGTGTGCAGACATGAGGGCTAGGCTAAAACAGTAAGGTCAAGTTGTTTGGACAGAAAGGCTACAGTATGCGGTCCCAGGTACAGTACGTGGTCCTGGCTCTTGTGTAAGAATTCTGTCCGCACTAACCAGGCCTAGGAAGGAAAGGAGTTGTTTTGTAGAAGGGATTGGGGTTTGGGAGATTAGCCGGACATGATCAGCAGAGAGAGCACGTGTGTTTTTATTCGAGAATTATGCGGAGATAGGTAACAGATGAGGAAGAAATTTGGGCTTGACTGAAGTAATGGGGGCTGTCCGTTAGGCCTTGCAGCAGTACAGCCTAGGTAATTTGCTGAGCCTGTTGGGTGTCAGGGTCAGTCTAAGTGAAAGCAAAAGAGAGGCTGGGATGAAGGGTATAAAAGAATAGTGAAGAAAGTATGTTTGAGATCCAGAACAGAATAATGAGTTGTGGAGGGAGGTATTGAGGATAGGAGAGGATATGGGTTTGGCACCACGGGGTGGATAGGCAGGACAATTTGGTTGATAAGGTGCAGAGATCTTGAACTAACCTGTAAAGCTTGTCTGGTTTTAGGACAGGTAAAATGGGGGAATTGTAAGGGGAGTTTACAGCTTTAAAAGGCCATGCTATAGCAGGCGAGTGATAACAGGCTTTAATCCTTTTAAAGCGTACTGTGGGATGGGATATTGGTGTTGAGTGGGGTAAGGTTGATTAGGTTTTAATGAGATGGTAAGGGGTGCATGATCAGTCACCAAAGAGGGAATAAAGGTATCCTATACTTGCGGGTTAAGGTGGGGGGATACGAGGGGAGGATGTGAAGGAGGCATTGAACTGGGGGAGAAGGCAGCAATGAGGTGTGGCTGTAGCCTAGGAATAGTCAGGGAAGCAGATAATTTAGTTAAAATGTCTCAACCTAATAAGGGAGCTGGGCAGGTGGGGATAACTAAAAAAGAATGCATAAAAGAATGTTTCCCAAGTTGGCACTAGAGTTGGGAATTTTAAGAGGTTTAGAAGCCTGGCTGTCAATACCCACAACAGTTATGGAGGCAAGGGAAACAGGCCCTTGAAAAGAAGGTAATGTGGAGTGGTAGCCTCCATATTGATTAAGACCGGGACGGACTTACCCTCCACTGTAAGAGGGTCTGTGATGGTCCAGGAGGCTTCCGAGAAGATGTGGCAGCGTCGATCGTCAGCCGCTAAGCCGAGAAGGTCTGGAAAGGAGTCAGAGAGCCTTGGGCCAGAGTTCCAGGGGCTCTAGGAGTGGCTGCCAGGTGAGTTGAACAGTCCGATTTCCATTGGGGTCCTGCACAGGTGGGACACGGCTTAGGAGGAATTCCGGGCTGCGGGCATTCCTTGGCCCAGTGGCCAGATTTCCAGCACTTGTAGCAAGTTCCTGGGGGAGGAGGTTCTGGAGGAACCCCTGGCAGCTGCGGTTCAGGCGTTTGGAGTTGTGTGCTGGAGATATGGCTGGGGTTTGTCATAGTGGAGGCAAGGAATTGCAACTCAGAAATAAGTTGTTACTTGGCTGCCTTTATTCTATTATTGTACACCTTGAAGGCGATGTTCATTAAGTCGTGTTGTGGGGTTTGAGGGCTGGAATTTAATTTTTGGAGCTTTATTTAATGTCGGGAGCAGATTGGGTAATAAAATAAAATGCATATTAAGAATAAGACAGCCTTGTGACCTTTCCGGGTCTAGGGCTGAAAAGCGTCTCAGGGTTGCTGCTAAACAGGCCATGAACTGGGCTAATTTTTTCATATTTGATGAAAAAGAGCCTAAATGCTAACTGATTTGGGAGAGGATAAAGAAAAAGGAACGTTAACCTTGACTATGCCTTTAGCTCTAGCCACTTTTTTAAGAGGAAATTGCTGGGCAAAGGGCTAGTCGAGGAACGAGGAACGAAACTGTAAGCTGGACAGGGTGTGAGGAGGGGAGGTGATAAAAGGATGTAGGGTGGGGGAGCAGAGACTGAGGAAAAATTGGGACCTAGCTCGGCCTGGCGAGAGGGGAGAGGTCAGATGGGTCTGTAGAAAGGAAGATTAGAAAGACTCCGCGACGCCTGGGGTTGGGACTGAGGGGACAGGCGGGAGGGAAAGAAGGAAGATCTTTCTGGGACGAGTTGCATTGGGAACAGAGACTAGGGAGGGACCAATGTGTAAAAGAACGCCTGGATGGCAGGCACCTCAGACCATTTGCCCATTTTACGACATGAATTATTTAGATCTTGTAAGATAGAAAAATCTAAAGTGCCTGTTTTCTGGCTGTTTAGAGCCATTGTCAAGTTTGTATTGGGGCCAAGTGGTGTTGCAGAAGATGATAAGGCGTTTAGGTTTTAAGTCAGGTGTGAATTGAAGAGGTTTTAAGTTCTTGAGAACACAGGCTAAGGGAGAAGAAGGAGGAATGGAGGGTGGAAGGTTGCCCATAGTGAAGGAGGCAAGCCCAGATAAAAGAGAGTAGAGACACAGAGAGGAGTTCGGGGGTTCTTGCCCTCCAGAAAAGTGGGAAAGGGGTCGGTGCACGGAGCTAAGTTATTGGAGCGCAAAAATAAGAGATTGGGGCTCAAAAATAAGAGGGGGTGTAAAAATAAGAGGTTGGGGTTCTTGTCCCTCCCCCAATAGAGCAGAGAAGGGGTAGAAACAGGGAGAGAAGGGGTCAGGGTTCTTGCCCCTCCCCCAGAAAACCAGAGAAGGGGTAGAGACAGGGAGGGTAGGGGTTGGGGTGCTTGCCCCTCCCCCAGAAAAGCGGGACTTGCCACTTAGGGTGAAGGACCAAGGCAGGTGTCCCTGCAGTGTGGTCAGACACCTCTAAAACATGGGTGAGTAATCAGAGAGGTGGTCCCTGCAATGATTAAACACCAAGGGAAGGCTGCCTTCCCCAGTCTGTGACCGGTGCCGGCGTTTTGGGTCCACGGATAAAACGTGTCTCCTTTGTCTCTACCAGAAAATGAAAGGAATTGAAATGAAGAGAAGGGAGAGATTGAAAGGTGGTGCCAAGATTGAAAGGAGAAAGAGGTCGAGGGATAGTGAGAGAGGTTGGAGAAGAGAGTCAAAAGAGGCCACTTACCTGATTTAAAATTGATGAGATGTTCCTTGGGCTGGTTGGTCTGAGGACCAGAGGTCATAGGTGGATCTTTCTCACAGAGCAAAGGGCAGGAGGACTGGGGATTGATCTCCCAAGGGAGGTCCCCTGATCCGAGTCACGGCACCAAAATGTCATGCGCATCCTTGTGAAGAGACCACCAAACAGGCTTTGTGTGAGCAACATGGCTGTTTATTTCACCTGGGTGCAGGTGGGCTGAGTCCGAAAAGAGTCAGCCAAGGGAGATAAGGATGGGGCCGTTTTATAGGATTTGGGTAGGTAAAGGAAAATTACAGTCAAAGGGGGGTTGTTCTGTAGTGGGAAGGAGTGGGGGTCACAAGGTGCTCAGTGGGGGAGCTTTTTGAGCCAGGATGAGCCAGGAAAAGGAATTTCACAAGCTAATATCATCGCTTTAGGCAAGGACGGGCCATTTTCACTTCTTTCGTGGTAGAATGTCATCAGTTAAGGCGAGGCAGGGCATTTGCACTTCTTTTGTGATTCTTCACTTACTTCAGGCCATCTGGGCGTATACGTGCAAGTCACAGGGGATGCGATGGCTTGACTTGGGCTCAGAGGCCTGACACCTATATTTAACCATTTATCTAAGGATAACCATGGTATAAACAATTTAATACTAAAAATTGGTAATAAGAGTAGCAGCAGCTGTTACCATTCATTGAGTACACACTTTTTGCCAAACTTGCTTTTATTTCTCATAGCAACTCCAAAATGGTATGTAGCTCTAGGCATTGTTTATTAGGAAATTGATTCAGAAAGGTTAAGTAATTTGGCAAGCATCACACAGCTGGTAAGTGTTTGAGATGGGATCTGAAGATAGGTATCTCAAAAGTCCACACTTTCCGTTATAAACTGTGACATAAGAGGGTTCTACTTTTTCTTGGCAATTAGATAACTGTAATGTTATTGGAATACAACTGAGCAAGAAAAAATTTATAACATGAGTTATAAATACAGAGTTTCTGGTTTATTAGAATGTGCAGCTTTAGCATAGTTTGCATATGAAATCAGTACTTTATCTTTCCTGGGCCAAATGGATTATTGAACAAATGTAGCTTGGTGTGCAGGAAAATACACCTAAAAGCTTCAAGGCACAATTAGAAGAATGCAAAGAGTATTTGGTCAGGATTTCTACCCAAGAGAATTGAAGACATATGTCCCCACAAAAACTTGTTGATTTTGATGTTAGGATTTTTAAGTGGTTTGCTTAACCTGTTTCTCATGAAAGCAGAAGGAAGGTCATATTAATTATTAGCATTGTATAGTTTTGCTATTTCCTGCATTGGTATAGTAAACGTTTAAGTTATGCTGGTTGAATTTGTGAAATAGTTTTACAGATCAAGTGATAAAATCTAGCTGTCACTTGAAAACTGAAAAAAAAAACATGAACAAAATGTGAATATATGCAGAAATATTATCTTTATTTTAGCTTTGCTGATAAATATAAAAATTTTAGACAGCTTATAGTCTAATTTTGTTAATGTGTCCACTCTCACATCCTGATAATAATGTGATTAACTCTTACTATGATAAATACCTAAAATGCCTGGTAGAGACTGATGATTTGTGAAATAGGTGAGTAATCTTTTTCTTTTCATAATGAGTGTCTTCTCTTCATTAATACCTTGTCCTCTGTGGCAGGAAAAGAATTTGTGTGGTCCCGAGTTTGATGGCACTGAAACTCAACATTTTCCACTAAAAAACAATTCTCTTTGTAAAATTATAAAAATAATCTACCCAACCGGCATTTTGAGTCCTAGATTTCTACGCAAGAGAATTGAAGACATATGTTCCCATAAAAACTTGTACAAGGCCGGGCGCGGTGGCTCAAGCCTGTAATCCCAGCACTTTGGGAGGCCGAGGCGGGCGGATCACAAGGTCAGGAGATCGAGACCACAGTGAAACCCCGTCTTTACTAAAAATACAAAAAATTAGCCGGGTGCGGTGGCGGGCGCCTGTAGTCCCAGCTACTCAGGAGGCTGAGGCAGGAGAATGGCGGGAACCCGGGAGGCGGAGCTTGCAGTGAGCCGAGATCGCGCCACTGCACTCCAGCCTGGGCAACAGCGTGAGACTCCGTCTCAAAAAAAAAAAAAAAAAAAAAAAAAACTTGTACAAAAATGTTCATAGCAGTATTGTTCATAATAGCCAAAAAGTAGAAACAATTCAAATGTCTATCAATGGATGAATGGATATATCAAATGTGATTATTATTCATATAATTGAATATTATTCAGCCATAAAAGAATGAAGTATTGACTCATGATACATCATAAACCTTGAAAACATTATTCTAAGTGAAAGAAGCCAGACACAAAAATTACCATATTGTATGATTCCATTTGGCAAATATGTAGAGACAAAAAGTAGATTAGTGGTTACTAGAGGCTGGGGGTGGGGGAATGGGCAATGACTACTAATGGAATGGGTTTCTTATTGGTGTGGTGAAAATGTTCTGGAATTAGATAGTGGTGATGGTTGTACAATTTTATGGCATGTGAATTATATAAAATATGATAAAGTGTTAAAAATGTAATACACCCATGGAAACTTTGGAAAATACAGAAATGTTAAAGGAAGAGAAAAAATTATTTTTAAAAGACAGTCCCTTAGAATATTGAAGTGGTGGGTTTTTTTTTGTTTTTTGTTGTTGTCGTTGTTTTTTTTTTGAGACAGGGTCTTGCTGTGTCACCCAGGCTGGAATGCAATGGTGTGATCACAGTTCATTGCAACCTCTGCCTCCTGGGCTCAAGTGATCCTCCCACAGCCTCCTGAGTAGTTGGGACTACAGGTGTGTGCCACTACACCTGGCTAATTTGTGTGTGTGTGTGTGTGTGTATATTATATATATATATATATAGTTTATTTTTTATTTTTTATAGATATGGAGGCATGGAGGGGGTGATGGGGGAAGGTCTGCTCAGGCTGGTCTTAGATTCCTGGGCTCAAGGGATCCTCCTGCCTCGGCCTCCCAAAGTGCTGGGATTACAAGGCGTAAGCTAACATACTTGGCCTGTAAGAAGGTTTTAAATTATCGATCCAGCTTTTAAAATAACTATAGGATTATTTGTATCTTCTGTTTCTTCTTGCATCATCCCTGGTGTATTATATATAATTTGCCATAACTTTTCTTATTTGCAGGCATAAAATTATTAAGAATATTTTGGGTGATCCTTTAGTTTTTCAAGATGTTAAAACAATTTCACTGATTTTAAACAGGAATTCACTTACTACTTAAAATATCTTTTGTTATAGAATGTATCATAAACAAGAGAATGTAATACATATATGTATTTTTTAAAGAATAAGTGAACAAAGGTGTATACGTGTGGATATTCACCGGTCAAGGTTGAGTAACAAGTATCACTGGCATGTTGAAAGCTCCCTGTGTGCTCCTTCCTGGTTGAAATCTCTCTCCCCCACATTTGTGTTAACCATTACCTTGCTTTTCTTTATACTTTCTCCACTTCCTGTATAGGTTCCTAAGCAATATATGGTTCTGGAAAATAAAGTAGCAAGCACAAGCCTTGTTATGTAGGGAAAGGGTAGTGTTGCTCTCTTAGATAAAACCTTTCAGAAGATAAACTGTGCTATCTCTGGGTCCCAACCTGGTTTTAGGTTCCCTTCTGGAGAAGTCAAAGGGCAAGGTTATAAATGAACCATGTGACTTCCGCCAGGCTATGCTTTAGGCTAGTATTTATTTATTTATTTATTTATTAGATGGAATCTTGCTCTGTTGCCCAGGCTGGAGTGCAGTGGTGCGATCTTGGTTCACTGCAACCTCTGTCTCCCGGGTTCAAGCGATTCTTCTGCTTCAGCTTCCCCAAGTAGCAGGGATTACAGGTGTGTGCCACCACGCCCAGCTAATTTTTTTTTTTGTATTTTTAGTAGAGATGGGGTTTCACCATGTTGACCGGGGTGGTCTTGAACGCCTGACCTCAAATGATGCGCCTGCCTTGGCCTCCCAAAGTGCAGGAATTACAGACATGAGGTACGCCTAGGCTAGTTATTGAATAATCAACTAGGTTGGGGGAGAGGCTTGCTTTTTATTTTTTATTCAAAGCTCACCATGGCCTTTCCATGCTCTCCTCTCCATTCCCACAGAAGTATTGTGCTTTGGCCTACTTCTAGGAGCAGGAGCAAGGCCATAGTGAGCTTTAAATAAAAAATAAGAGCAAGCCTGCTGGGTGTGGGGTCTCACACCTGTAATCCTATTACTTTGGGAGGCTGAAGCAGGAGGATTGCTTGAGCTTTCGAGTAGAAGACCAGCCTAGGCAACATAGTAAGATCTCATCACTACAAAAAATAAACAAAAATGCACTGGGCGTTGTGGCATGCATCTGTAGTCCCAGCTGCTCGGGAGGCTAAGGCATGATAATTGTGTGAGCCTGGGAAGCAGAGGTTGCAGTGAGCTGAGATTGTGCCGCTACCCTCCAGCCTGGGTGACAGAGTGACACCCTGACTCAGTAAAATAAAAAATAAAAATAGGCTGGGCGCAGTGGCTCACATCTGTAATCCCAGCACTTTGGGAGGCTGAGGCAGGAGGATCATGAAGTCAGGAGTTTGAGACCATCCTGGCCAACGTGATGAAACCTCATCTCTACAAAAAAAAAAAAAAAAAAAAAAGCTGGAAGTGGTGGCACGTACCTGTAATCCCAGCTACTCCGGAGGCTGAGGCAGGAGAATTGCTTAAAATCTGGGAGGAGGAGGTTGCAGTAAGCCAAGATTGCACCACTGCACTCCAGCCTAGGCGACAGAGCAAGACTCCATCTCTAAAAAACAAAAACACAAACAAACAAAAACCACAAGTACAGATGAAAATATGGGCGAGTTCTCCTGGGCATTCTGTCCTTAAGTTAGAAAGATGGTCCGGCAGCAGGAAGCCTCTTGTGTTGACTTCCCTCACACGACTGTTGATACTGTTGATTGAGCCACGCAGCTCCACTCCCGACTGGCTGGCTCCATCTGCCTGCATTGCCATCCTGGGTACCTCATTGTGGAGGCTTTCTTTGTCTCTCTCCTGTGTTGGATCTCTTGTATCCTGGATCTTATATTTCTTTCTTGATTATTCTTTTTATTTTGTTTCCCATATCCCCTTGAGAGAGAGGGCTTGTGAAGTAAATTTTTGGTAACTCTGCAGGGGTGAAAATGTCAAATGTCTTGATTCTGTATAGGCGCTTTGATCGACTATTGCATACTTGCTTTATTGCCTTCTCACTTGTCTTGTTGCTCTTGAGAAGGCTGAAGCTTTTCTGATGCCCGATCCTTTATCCGAGACTGTTTATTTTTTTTCCCTTTGGCTTGTGGAATATTCTCCTTGTTCTTGGTGTTCCTGAAATACAGTGATCATGTTGCTTCGAGTGGGCCTGTTTTCACTCAGGTCATTGTCACTGGGCCTAGACAGGCTCTTTCAATCAGGCAACTTTTGTCATTCAGTTCTGGACATTTTCTCTGAATTATTTCTTTGTTGTTTTTTCTCCCTCCTTTTTCTTTTTTCTTTTTCCTTTTTCTGGGGTTCTATTGTTTGGCTGTTGGAACTTATAGACTAGTTCTGTAATCTATCTATCTATCTATCTATCTATCTATCTATCTATCTATCTATCTATCTTTCTTTTCTTTTCTTTTCTTTTCTTTTCTTTTCTTTTCTTTCTTTCTCTTTCTTTCTTTCGACAGGGTCTCATCTGTTGCCCATGTTGGAGTGCAGTGGCACAATCATGGCTCACTGCAGCCTTGACCTCCTGGGGCTCAGGTGATCCTCCCACGTCAGCCTCCTGAGTAGCTGGGACCACAGGTGCACACTACCACACCTGGCTACTTTTTGATTTTTTGTAGAGATGGGATTTCAACCATGTTGCCCAGGCTGGTCTCAAACTCCTTGTCTCAATCAAGTGATCCCCCTATCTTGGCCTCCCAAAGTGCCAGGATTACAGGTGTGAGCCACTGCACCTGGCTGTAACGTTTTCTCTCTTTCTCGCTTCCCAACTCCTTGTTCTTTTTGATTTATTTTCTTGGAGATTACCTCAACTTTATTTTCCAGTCCTGTTATTGAGAAATCTTTTTGGGTTGCTGTTTGAATGTTTCTTTTATATGGTATCCTGTTCTTGTTTCGTAGATGCAATATACTTTCTTATTGCTCTAAGGATATTATGATAGAGACTAAAACAGACAAACAGAAAACAATTTGGAAGAGATAAGATTATACAGGGAGGAAAGAAACTTTCAAAACTGTATTATATTTAGAAGATTTCCTTAGATGTCTGGTATTCCTTGGCTGTCTGCTCATAATTAGGTGTGGGAGTGTAAACGCTGACTTGAACTCTGGGCTCCCTGGCAGGGCTTATTGACTTTGAGCTTCATTGAAGTGCCATCTGGATGGTCCCTTTGCTGTGGAACCCCTCAGGTCAGTATCTTCAAGTCTTTCTTCTGGGCTGGTCAGATTCTTCAAGGAAGAGTCTTCTGATCTCCTGCTTGAAGAGTGAAGGTCTGGCTCCTGGTATTTTGGGAGCCGAGGTGGGTGAAGAGACCTGGGAGTGTCTGCATTCAGTATGCATATGGCCATTGAGTCCCTGTTTTAGGTAAGGTACTCACCCTCCAAGGACTCTGTTATCACTGTCTTCAAAAATAAGACTCAAACTTTTGCAGGGGTGGGAAAGGGGTAGTTGCCAACCTTATGAAGAGAGGAACGAGGGATCCAACCATTTCTCAACAACCTTCTCCCCATATTCCTTGTCAAGCCTTCTGGGGAACTGGTTGCCAATCCCCAAGTCTCTTGTGGACTATGTGGTATAACATAAGTTGGATTTCAGCTTTCCTGTTAGTTTGGGATTTGGCTTTCTAGGATCCTCTGTCAATTTATGTTTGCTTGCTTTTCCAGCTTCAAAAATTCATTGCTATTCTCCATGCTCCTTTTTTTCCCCCTCACTCTGGTCCTTGTGGGTTATGATTTAAAAATTATCTTTACAGCCGGGCGCGGTGGCTCACGCCTGTAATCCCAGCACTTTGGGAGGCCGAGGCGGGCGGATCACGAGGTCAGGAGATCGAGACCATCCTGGCTAACATGGTGAAACCCCGTCTCTACTAAAAATACAAAAAATTAGCCGGGTGTGTTGGCGGGCGCCTGTAGTCCTAGCTTCTTGGGAGGCTGAGGCAGGAGAATGGCGTGAACCCGGGAGGTGGAGCTTGCAGTGAGCTGAGATCGCGCCACTGCACTCCAGCCTGAGCGACAGAGCAAGACTCTGTCTCAAAAAAAAAAAAAAAAAAAAAAAAAAAAAAAAAAAAAAAATTATCTTTACAATATTTTTAGTGTGGTTTTGGTGGGAACCAAAATTAGATGCATTTTTTTTTTCAATCTTCTGTCTTACCCGAGATGTGCTTTTTCCTTTTTCATAAGCTCATTTCTTTTGAGAGACGAAAAGCAGTTATTCAGATTAGGGTAGATTTGCCTTAAATTTGGAATTTGCCTGCAAAATTGTGAATTTTTATACATTTGTTAATATTGATAACCGTGTTAGGTATGTTTTTGATATATAATTAGCAGCCTGGTCTACCCTGAAATAACTTAGAACATGACTAGATGAAAGAAACTGATTGAGCTTGCATACAGCATATTTTAGCAACAGTTTCCCCTGATTTTCTTTAAGCTCTTTAGCATCTTAAAGTTAAGAGTTGTTTTTTTTTTTCGTTTTGTCATAATTTACTTGTGTTTCTTATGACTTCATTATAAAGGGGTTGATTTGTAGGAAAAAAATCTGAATCTTAGTCATGGTGATTGAGAGCTACTAGAAATTTTTTAAAAATGGTCTCCATTTACCCACAGGCTTTGGCTGAGCAAAGGGAAACTTGGAAAAGGTGAACTTTGCTGAAACTCACTCAGCTGGTTAATGACTCAGGAGTTTTTTGTTTGTTTTCTCTTGTCAGTTATGGCAAGAGAAAACTATATATACAGCCAGCAGGGGGAGCTCTTTCTCTTAAGCTTTCATGAGAGAAGTATTATACTATTTATGTTCTCTGTATTGCTACAAGGGTAAGACAGCCTATAAGACTAAAAGTGATGCAACATAAGATAGACACCATATGAAAGAAATACAGAGAAACTTTGTTGGAACTACTATATATATGTATTGTGACCACTTTTGTATTTGGTTATGAGAGAATACTTCTAGAAGTGGGGATATTTTGTCATTTATAGTTTAAAAAGGGGCATTTACATTAAACCATTTTTATAGGCTATCAAGAGTATTATTCTTTTTTTTTTTTTTTTTTTTTTTGAGACAGAGTCTCGCTTAGTCGCCCAGGCTGGAGTGCAGTGGCGCGATCTCGGCTCACTGCAAGCTCCGCCTCCCGGGTTCACGCCATTCTCCTGCCTCAGCCTCCCGAGTAGCTGGGACTACAGGCGCCCGCCGCCTCGCCCGGCTAATTTTTTTGCATTTTTAGTAGAGACAGGGTTTCACAGTGTTAGCCAGGATGGTCTCGATCTCCTGACCTTGTGATCCGCCCGCCTCGGCCTCCCAAAGTGCTGGGATTACAGGCGTGAGCCACCGCGCCCGGCCAAGAGTATTATTCATTTAACAGATATTCTGTGTTTACTATTTCCCACACATGATTGTAGGTGCTGGGAATACAGTAACAAGTAACATATCAAGATTAAGACCTCACAATTTGAAGTTCTTTTATATGAAGTGTAAATACAAGCCTAAAAGAAATACTTTTCCCCCGAAAGAATTGATTCTTTAATTTGGTAGGACAATCAACTGCATTTTTCCTATGTCAGATCTTTAATCAACAGCAAAATAAATATAAGATGATAATATAACGTATACTGAATGCTTACTTTTAGGAATTTCACACAAATCTTCAAATACCATTGTCTTCTGCAAAAAAAAAAATAGACTATTCCAGTATTCTTAAGCTTTGCTGCATATTAGAATCACTTGAAAAATTTAAAAAGGCTATTAATGCATGGCTCCTCAGCCCAGACATTCTGGTTTAACTGGCATGGAGTGTGGTCTGAACATTGTGATTTTTAAGCTCCCTGGGCTATTCTAATGTACAGAAAAGTTTGGGAACTGTTGGACTGTTTCCTAATAGTGACAGCTTCCTGAAGACAAGCTCCTTTGAATCCCTATTCTTCCTGTTCTGTCACTTTGCACAGCGTATTTGACCTAGCAGTGATCAATAAACATCCAGTGCTTGGTTTCCTACTAACTCTGCTTCGAGTTTTTGGTCATCAGCATAATGACTCACTTGTGTACTTATTTAACTTATTTATTGCACTCTTCGTCATTTTCACCTTGCAAAACCCCAAGCCTGATTAAACTCAAGTCTCTGCACATTCTGTCTCTGCACCTACCTAGCTGACTGCAGCTGCAGAAAGACATATCATGGGGATGACTCTTTAAATATGTGACCACCAGCCTCACAGACACCCTTGGTGCCACCAGCAATCCTATTGTATTTCTTCAGTCTGTTCTTACTCCTCTCTCTCTCTCTCTCTCTCTCTCTCCCCCTTTTTACATCCTGTTTTCTCCCATCACTCTCAGCTGGTGATTTTTTTTTTTTTTTTTTTTTTGAGACGGAGTCTCGCTCTGTCACCCAGGCTGGAGTGCAGTGGCACGATCTCTGCTCACTGCAAGTTCCACCTCCTGGATTCACGCCATTCTCCTGCCGCAGCCTCCTGAGTAGCTGGGACTACAGGCGCCTGCCACTGCGCCCGGCTAATTTTTTGTATTTTTAGTAGAGACGGGGTTTCACCATGGTCTTGATCTCCTGACCTTGTGATCCGCCCGCCTCGGCCTCCCAAAGTGCTGGAATTACAGGCGTGAGCCACCGCGCCCGACTCAGCTGGTGATTTTTGCTGTGTATTTTAACAGAGAAAATGTAAGCAATCAAAAGTGAATGTCCTCATGCTCCCACCTGTGTAGGTGGCATTCCCCCGTAACTCGAGATGAACTGTTCAGCTCTTCTGGGGTAGCCTGCATCCATCTTTTCTTCCCCACTCAAGGAATCACCCTTCTTCTTGTCTGTCTTTCTTCATCAGGTTTTCCATGTCTGCTGGATTACTTCAACCAGGATAGAAGCATGCCATTTTATCCTTAATCTAAAACCAAACATTAAAGTCTTATCTCCACACCTCTATTCAGCCATCATTCTGGTTTTCTGTGCCTCTGCTTTTTATCTGTAAAATGGACAATAATATTGGCCCTACTTATCTCTTAGGAATGTTTTGAAGACAGAATTGAAAGTACTTTGAAATGTTAAATGTGTACATGTATATATGTATTTGTTTATAAATTCAAAAGTTCTGCATTGAGTACCTGCTGGGTGCTAAGGTGCAAAGAAGAAGAAAAATATGCAGTATCCTCAGTGAGCTTTCAGAATAAAGTCAGAGAAGCCAATAAAAAATTACAGTATAATAGTTCTAATGGAGGTTGTGGTATATTGAAATAGATTTTTTGACAACTCCTATTTTTACACATCATGTGTTGACATTTTGAAGTATTCTGAATCCATCTTTCCAATATGATCAGCTAACGAATGGTGGTTTTAACTGTACCAGGTTTCAGCTTGACATTCCAATGAGTCTTATACTATTTCAGGATAGAATTATGTATTTTTATGAAATTGGAGGAAAATGCTTAGGAGAAGGTGTTGCTGACAGAGGAGAATTTCAGGCAAGTCAAGGCTGATTTGATATTCTCAAGACAAGGACTTGTTTGAGTGGTATTAGACTACCGGAAAGACCTCCTATTGTAAAATTAAAAAACCTTGACGTTTGCTCAGTTATGCAACAGAGTTATTCGGGGGATGAGTGGTAGAAAGATGGAATGGGAGCTCAGAGTGTTCTCTGTGTGTACACATCCCCTTCTCTTCTTGCTCCTCTTTCCTTGGACCACTTCTTCAGGGTACAGACTGGGCCCCAGCATCTGCCAGGCTGGAGTCTGGCTTCAGGCACCTTTCTTAAGAGCGGGAATGGAGAAAGGTGAGAGAAGCCTGGGCTTCTGAGGATGTGCCTCTGGAGAGCTGATGGGATGTGAGACGGGTGCATTGGTTGAGAACATGGACTCTGGAGCCGTGTCCCCTGGGCTGAAATCCCAGTTTTGCCACTTACTAGTTCTACAGTCTCATGCAAGTTCCCTAACCCCTCTGTGTTTCAGTTTTCTCATCAGTAAAATGGGAATGATGATGATTTCACTTCATAGGATGGTTATGTGAATTAAGTGAGTTAAAGTATGTAAAATGTTTAGAACACTGTCTAGCTGTAGTATTTACTGCCATTGCAATAATTCCCACTGTGGGAGGTTTAGAGGTTGCCTTTGCCATCAACATTTGCATCCTAGCCTGTGTAAGGCAATTATAAAGGTTGCTGGGCTTCTCGCTTACAAAAAAATTGATGAGATGGGTTATTTGAGGAGCAGGTGTTGAATAATCAGTTAGGGATTATATAATTTTTTAACTCTTCGGGAAAGGATTGCTTCCTCTTCTCCAGTAACATGCAAGAAGAGTGCTCTTCCTCTACGTGTTTCCATTGAGAATGTGATAGGTAAATGTGTCTTGGGGATACATGTTATATCTGATGGTCAGCCTTGTGTGCACAAAGGGCAATAGGAGCAAAGGTGGGAACCACCCAGATCTTCAAAGCACTAGGGAACATGGGGAAGTGCGATTAGAAAAGGCTGACAGAGGCCGGGCACGGTGGCTCACGCCTGTAATCCCAGCACTTTGAGAGGCCGAGGTGGGTGAATCTCGAGGTCAGGAGGAGTTCAAGACCAGCCTGGCCAGCATGGTGAAACCCTTTTTCTACTAAAAATACGAAAAATTAGCTGGGCGTAGTGGCAGGTGCCTGTGATCTCAGCTACTTGGGAGGCTGAGGCAGGAGAATCACTTGAACCCAGGAGGTGGAGGCTGCAGTGAGCCGAGATTGCATCATTGCACTCCAGCCTGGGTGACAGAGTGAGACTCCATCTCAAAAAAAAAAAAAAAAAAAAGACTGATAGAAATGTGCCTTGTGGACAGGGTTAGGAGGGGTGGCAGACATTCCAGGCAGAGATAAGGGCACAGAGGCTGAGGGTGCATCAGGTATTTGGGATACTCTTGGTAATCAACAAGTGCTAGACACAAAACTGGAGGCTGGAGGGAAGTGGCAGAAGTTGAGACTGGAGTTTAGATTGTGTGTTCTGTAGCAATATCTCCCTGAGCACAAGAGTGACGTGACCGTGACTGGATTTTCATGTTTCAGAGGTCATTTTGGCAGCAGTGAGGACAGGCTGGATAGGGTGAGTGGATGTGAGGAGTATTGGGAGAGGTGAATGGAATCAGCCCATAGAGTCGATGGGCCCTGGGAAACGGGCTCCTGGAAATGGAGGAAAGGCAATGAGATATTTAGGAGGGAGATTCAGTGGGACTGGAGAGTGTGATATGGGAAGAGGAGGAATCGGGGTTGATGTGAGGGCTTGAGTAAGGTGTGGGAGGCTGCAGCAGAGATCCCTCAGGTACCACAGGGAGACTGCAAGGAAAGGGAGTGACCTGTTAGAGAGGGCAGGACCCTGGGAGAGAAAAGAGCCAACAAGGAGAGCAGCGTGGAAGATGCTGTGGGAGGCTAGAGGCCTTCATTTAAGAAGAGTTTCTGTTTCACGCAATGGTGGGGACAGAAGCCACATTACACTTGGTTTCTCAGCAAGGGTGTTAGAGTCATTCCGGAGTTTTTTGGAGATGAGATGGATGAGAACTAGGCTTGTTCTGTGCTCCTCGTACAGAGCTGTTTCTGTCCGTCTCCGCTTGTTAGAATTGATGAATTTTTCCTCCTCTGAACGTCACCATTCCCTATACTTACTTCTATTAGACCGCTAATTACATTTCATATTTGTTTCTTTATGCATCTGTCTTCTCTCTCCCTGCCCATTAGACATAGATTTTCTGGAGGAGGGGCTGATCATTCATCTTCTTTTTCTCAGCATCTGTTACACAGCTTCATTACAGTGGGACTCATTGAACATGTGTGAGATGAATGGATAGATAGGTGGGTGGATAAGTTAAGAGGTTGGATCAAGGTTACTGTGTGTGCGTGTGCATGTGTGTGCACTCGTGAAGCAGGTGATTTGGCTATGAAAGCAAGAGAGGCAGGCGGGGTAGGCTCAGCACTTATGAACAACAGTACATATTTATAATCATCACTTTGACGAACAGGAAAGGGACTGATTAGGAAGAAGCACCAACAGGGTCCTGTTGAGATCGGAGCTTCTTACTTCATAAACATGCAGGAATTTTATGGAATTGTAACAACTCAGGATTTTGGAGCTAGAGGGAGCCGTAGGGTTAATCTAGTGCCACCTCCTGTTGAACACAGGGTACTAGTGTATGTGGGCTGCCTTCTTAGCTAGATTAAAAGCATTTTGAGAGTATGGCCATTATCCAGTAAACATTTATTAATTGACAATGTTAATACAATCTTTACATGAGGAGGGGATGCAGAAAATTAGGCTTATCATTTACTTAGAAAGAAAGACTGAAAAATAGTTCAAAAACCTACGTATTAGGCAGCAGGAGAATAGCAAAGACAGGTAAATTCAAATGTGTTCTGAGGGCCTCCTTATCAGCACTGTGAAATGTTATTTACCCAGTCTTAAATTTGCATCTAACCTTATCCCCTCCCCAAACTGCAGGAGGTTTTCTCCTACCTGCTTCTTGGCGTTTTTGCCGTGAATTTTTACTTTCAGTGGATTGTATACTATGGAACAATAATGTAACATCTTTTTTTTTTTCTTCTGGTACTGGCACAAACAAGTACTTGTTTGTAATGGACTCTGTATAGAAATATATTTTGACATGTGTGTTGGAAAATAATTGTTGCTAATGAATGCGCATTCTATCCCATGCCTAGCCCATTAGAGCTCTTTTTTGGCTCTGTACAGTATTGCCTCCCCGACACCATTTGCAGAAAGGGATGTGCCAGGACGTGGTCATTAAGGAAGCATTAAAGCTCGCCATTTGGCCTGTGATCTTTCCCAAAAAGCTTTGGTCATGTATGAATGTTGCTGTCGGCTAGGCACCTTGTTCTGTTTTTGGCATATCTGGGTCCTCCAGCTCTGGGTGGAGACGAAAAAGGTCTCCCACATTTTGCTGCTGTTACCTGGGATGGCCAGCAGAGGACAGGCTGGCTCCTTTCCCTGATCCAGTACCTGGGACTCTTCTTCCTGCCCTGTTGGTCTCCGATCCCCACCGATTTTCTTTTCTTCCTTTTTCTTTTCTTTTTTTTTATTATTATACTTTAAGTTCTAAGGTACATGTGCACAGCGTGCAGGTTTGTTACATATGTATACATGTGCCGTGTTGGTGTGCTGAACCCATTAACTCGTCATTTACATTAGGTGTACCTCCTAATGCTATCCCTCCCCCTCCCCCCACCCCACAACAGGCCCCGGTGTGTGATGTTCCCCATCCTGTGTCCAAGTGTTCCCATTGTTCAATTCCCACCTATGAGTGAGAACATGCGGTGTTTGGTTTTCTGTCCTTGCGATAGTTTGCTCAGAATTATGGTTTCCAGCTTCATCCATGTCCCTACAAAGGACATGAACCTCATCCTTTTTTATGGCTGCATAGTATTCCATGGTGTATATGTGCCACATTTTCTTAATCCAGTCTATCATTGATGGGCATTTGGGTTGGTTCCAAGTCTTTGCTATTGTGAATAGTGCCGCAGTAAACATACGTGTGCATGTGTCTTTATAGCAGCATGATTTATAATCCTTTGGGTATATACCCAGTAATGGGATGGCTGGGGCAAATGGTATTTCTAGTTCTAGATCCTTGAGGAATCGCCACACTGTCTTCCACAGTGGTTGAACTAGTTTACAGTCCCACCAACAGTGTAAAAGCATTCCTATTTCTCTACATCCTCTCTAGAACCTGTTGTTTCCTGACTTTTTAATGATTGCCATTCTAACTGGTGTGAGATGGTATCTCATTGTGGTTTTGATTTGCATTTCTTTGATGGCCAGTGATGATGAGCATTTTTTCATGTGTCTGTTGGCTGCATAAATATCTTCTTTTGAGAAGTGTCTGTTCATATCCTTCACCTACTTTTTGGTGGGGTTGTTTGATTTTTTCTCATAAATTTGTTTGAGTTCTTTGTGGATTCTGGATATTAGCCCTTTGTCAGATAGGTAGATTGCAAACATTTTCTCCCATTCTGTAGGTTTCCTGTTCACTCTGATGGTAGTTTCTTTTGCTGTGCAGAAGCTCTTTAGTTTAAATAAATCCCATTTGTTAATTTTGGCTTTTACTGTCATTGCTTTTGGTGTTTTAGACATTAAGTCCTTGCCCATGCCTATGTCCTGAATGGTATTGCCTAGGTTTTCTTCTAGGGTTTTTATGATTTTAGGTCTAACATTTAAGTCTTTAATCCATCTTGAATTAATTTTTGTATAAGGTGTAAGGAAGGGATCCAGTTTCAGCTAGCCAGTCTTCCCAGCACTATTTATTAAATAGGGAATCCTTTCCCCATTTCTTGTTTTTGTCAGGTTTGTCAAAGATCAGATGGTTGTAGATGTGTGGTATTATTTCTGAGGGCTCTGTTCTGTTCCATTGGTCTGTATCTATGTTTTGGTACCAGTACCACACTGTTTTGGTTACTGTAGCCTTGTAGTATAGTTTGAAGTCAGGTGGCGTGATGCCTCCAGCTTTGTTCTTTTGGCTTAGGATTGTCTTGGCAATGTGGGCTCTTTTTTGGCTCCATATGAACTTTAAAGTAGTTTTTTCCAATTCTGTGAAGAAAGCCATTGGTAGCTTGATGGGGATGGCATTGAACATATAGGTTACCTTGGGCAGTCTGACCATTTTCATGATATTGATTCTTCCTATGCATGAGCATGGAATGTTCTTCCATTTGTTTGTGTCCTCTTTTATTTCATTGAGCAGTGGTTTGTAGTTCTCCTTGAAGAGGTCCTTCACATCCCTTGTAAGCTGGATTCCTAGGTATTTTATTCTCTTTGTAGCAATTGTGAATGGGAGTTCACTCATGATTTGGCTCTCTGTTTGTCTGTTATTGGTGTATAGGAATGCTTGTGATTTTTGCACATTGATTTTGTATCCTGAGACTTTGCTGAAGTTGCTTATCAGCTTAAGGAGATTTTGGGCTGAGGTGATGGGATTTTCTAAATATAGAATCATGTCATCTGCAAACAGGGACAATTTGACTTCCTCTTCTCCTAATTGAATACCCTTTATTTCTTTCTCCTGCCTGATTGCCCTGGCCAGAACTTCCAATATTATGTTGAATAGCAGTGGTGAGAGAGGGCATCTCTGTCTTGTGCCAGTGTTCAAAGGGAATGCCTCCAGTTTTTGCCCATTCAGTATGATATTGGCAGATCCCCACCAATTTCCTGATGTGTCAGATCACACAGACTCTGGAATCAGTTATGTAAAGAAAAAACTAGTGGGAAAGCGGCACAAAATTCATTTTTTTCCTCTAAACGACTTGAGGTTTTTGGGACAGATCTCTTTTAGCCCACATTGGTGGCCTTCTCTGAGCATTTTCTGCCCTAATTCTCCTAAAATCACCCACAAAAGGTTTATGGGGCTCAACCCTCAACCCTGTGATGCGGGAAAGTTTGTAGTCTTCAGGTGTTGGATGATGATTCTTAGTAGAACCATTAAAGAGGCTTCTCTTGGCTGGATGCGTGGCTCACACCTGTAATCCCAGCACTTTAGGAGGCTGAGGTGGGCGGATCACCTGAGGTCAGAAGTTCAAGACCAGCTTGGCCAACATGGTAAATCTCTGTCTCTACTAAAAATACAAAAATCAGTCAGGCTTGGTGGCGGGGCCTTTAATCCCAGCTACTCAGGAGGCTGAGGTGGGAGAATCGCTTGAAACTGGGAGGTAGAGGTTGCAGTGAGCTGAGATCACGCCATTGCACTCCAGCCTGGGCAACAGAGAAATTGGGTCTTCATTCTGAAGACTTTAAAACAAAATAGAAAAGAGGCTTCTTGTGTTTGAGGTCCCACATTAAGGTCTGCAGCGCACCGCACTCCTATAAAAAGACACGGCCTTTATGGAGCTAAACAGTCTTTGTGTATCCATGTTAATAGATTGTTGTTGTTGTTGTTCTTGGAAAAATGTGATAGTAATAGTCATCCCTTTTAGAGGAAGAGCTAAATTTGTGAACAGTGTTGGGCTATGGGTTCTGGAGTCCTGAATCCTGTTTTTTTGATGCTACTGGTTTTTTCTGCACATCATCCTGTTTGTCTTTGTTGACTTACTGGTGACTCCTCTTCAGTGTGTCTCATTGAGAAAATACATTTCTTGGCTAGGCGTGGTGGCTCATGCCTGTAATTCCAGCACTTTGGGAGGCCAAGGCAGGCTGATCACTTGAGGCCAGGAGTTCAAGACCAGCCTGGCCAACATGGTGAAACCCCGTCTCTACCGAAAATTAGTTGGGCATGGTGGTGGGCACCTGTAGTCTCAGCTACTTGGGAGGTGGAGGCAGGAGAATTGCTTGAACCCAGGAGGTGGAGGTTGCAGTGAGCGGAGATCTTGTCATTGCACTCCAGCCTGGGTGACAAAGTGAGACTCTGTCTCAAAAACAACAACAACAACAACAAAAAAACAACAAAAAAAGGAAAATACATCTCTTCTTTTAAGATTTAGTTACCATAGTAAGGAGGATTAATCCTATATCAGAAAACGTAACTGCTTTCTTGGGGGGAATGAGCATTTCTCTCTGCCATCCCAGTCTGTCCACTGAAAAAAATTATTTGCAGTTTATTTCTGTATTAAGGGTGAATATTGAACAATGAGCAGAAGGTGTGTCTGTTGTTGTCATTGTTCATTCAACCCCACCAGTGGGAAGACCAGTGGAATGTAAAATTGCTCCAGCTATGTATACTGTTCAATTTCAGCATCCATTGACATCTGTGTCTTCTCCATGGAAGGCTGGGGCTGGACTTTCTTCAACTTTCCCATTAAGTTAATGCTCCTTGCACTTGAATTTCAATCTGTGTTTTACTTGAAACCATATCCAAAGTGTGTGTCAGTGCTTTGAATATAGTTATGAAATGAGAGCTTCAGGAAATGACATGACTGAGCTTTCCTGGAAAATGAACCTAATCCTTCTCTCAGTTCATGGAATAATGAAATTTGAGATCCTTGGGGGATAATCTAGTTCAATTTGCTTATTTTACAGATGAGGAGATTGAAGGCTCAGAGAGTTGAATAAGATGCATACAACCAGCTCACATCCATTAGGAGCTCTGTTATTATTTTAAAAAATCAGAAAATGACAAATGTTGGCAAGAATGTGGAAAAACATTGAAACCCTTGTGTGCGGTTGATGAGAATGTAAAATGGGGGAGCTGCTGTGGAAAACAGTATGGTGGTTCCTCAAAAAATAAAAATAGAATTAGCATGTGATCCAGCAAGTCTATTTCTGGGTGTATACCGAAAAGAATTGGAAGCAGGGTCTCAAAGAGATATTTGTACACCCATGTTCATAGCAGCATTAGTCACAATAGCCAAAAGGTAGAAGCAGTCCAATTGTACATCAGTGGATGAATGGATAAACAAAATATGGTACAGCATCTACATACAGTGGAACACTCTTCAGCTTTAGAAATGAAGGAGACTGACACATGCTATGACATGGATTAACCTTGAGAACACTATCCTGAGTGAGATAAGCCAGTCACAAAAGGACAAATACTGTATGATTCCACTCATAAGAGGTACCTAGAGTAGTCAGATTCATAGACACAGAAGTTTAATGGTGGTTTCCAGGGGCTGGGGAGAGAGAGTGAGATGGTTTGGCTGTGTCCCCACCCAAAGCTCATCTTGAATTGTAGTTCCCAGAATCCCCACGTGTGGAGGGAGGGACCCAGCGGGAGGTGACTGGATCATGGGAGTGGTTCCCCCCATGCTGTTCTTATGATAGTGAGTTCTCACAAGATCCGATGGCTTGATAAGGGGTTTTCCCCTTTTGCTCGGTGCTTCTTCCTGCCATCATGTGAAGAAGGACGTGTTTGCTTCCCCTTCCACCATGATTGTAAGTTTCCTGAGGCCCCTGCAGCCATGCTGAACTGTGAGTCATTTAAACCTCTTTCCTTTATAAATTACCCAGTCTCGGGCAGTTCTTTATAGCAGTGTGAGAATGGACTAATACAGAGAGGAATGGAAAGTTGTTGTTTAATGTGTATAAAGTTTCACTTTTGCAAGATGAAAAGAGTTCTGGAGATTGGGTATACAACAGTGTGAGTAGTGCCTAACACTAGTGAAGTGTACACACAAAAGGGGTAAGATGGTAAACTTTGTATATATTTTACAACAGTGAAAAAAAGATGCTCTCAAGTCACATGGGTAGTTGGTGCTGTATTTGCTCTCAACTCCCTGTCCTGTGGTTTTCCTTTGTTTTTTTTTTTTTTTTTTTGAGACGGAGTCTCGCTCTGTCGCCCAGCCCAGGCTGGAGTGCAGTGGCGCAATCTCGGCTCACTGCAAGCTCCGCCTCCCAGGTTCACGCCATTCTCCTGCCTCAGCCTCCCGAGTAGCTGGGACTACAGGCGCCCACAACCGCGCCCGGCTAATTTTTTGTATTTTTTTTTTTAGTAGAGACGGGGTTTCACCGTGGTCTCGATCTCCTGACCTTGTGATCCGCCCGCCTCGGCCTCCCAAAGTGCTGGGATTACAGGCGTGAGCCACCGCGCCCGGCCTCTGTGGTTTTCCTAATATGCCATTTGTGGCATTCTTTCTACCAAACTAATCATGGATCAAAAGCTAAAGCATCCTTCCCCCAACTGGTTTATTTACCACCTGGAAAAATAATTTAATTTCTTAATTTTTTAGAGACAGGGTCTTTCTCTGTTGCCTAGGTTGGAATGCAGTGGCATAATTATAGCTCACTGTAACCTTGAACTCCTGGGCTCAAGGAAGGCATCTTCCTTCCCAGCCTCCTGAGTAGCTGGGACTACAGGCCCATGCCACCCTGCCTAATTTTACATTTTTTTTTTTTTTGTAGAACTGGGGTCTTCCTATGTCTTCCAGGCTAGTCTCAAACTGCTGGCCTCAAGTGATCCCCTCACCTCAGTCTTGGAAAGTGCTATGATTTAACAGCATGAGCCACCATGCCCAGCCAGAAAAATAAATTTCATTGTTTGAACTTGGCTGCTCTTTGACTCTCCACTTTCCTCTCTCCTTCAGATGGCTCCTTCCCACTCTGTGCTCCAACCAAGCAGAATGAGTTACATGCAGTACTTACAATTTATCACATTCTCTCTTGCCACATGCTATTTCCTCTGCCTGGTACTCTTTTGCACTACGTCTATATAGTACTTCTATTTTTAGGATTCAGCTGAAGCACCATCCCTTTTGAAAGTTCTTTTGACCACATAGTCTGAATTAGGTGCTTACTACTTCCAGGGTCATCCTGGCCACGTGGCATTGCCATACTCTGTTTCCTGGTCTGTGTCTCCCACTGGACTGTGCCGTGCCTATCTCAGTGCTCTGTGTCTAGCACACTGCTTGCACAGGGGAGGTGCTCGAAAATGTTTGCCATAAGATGAACTATACCTTGGAAGATACTGCTATAAGAGAGACATACTCAAAATTGTCAACTGATTTGCATCTCTCTGGCTTTCCTAAGGGTATCTCTTATTTTTATTGTGGTAAAATGTATAAAACAGAGATTTTACTACCTTAACCATTTTAAGTGTGCAATTCAGTGACATTAGGTACAGTCACCAGAACTCTTTTCATCTTGCAAAATTGAAACTCTGTACCTATTAAACAGTAATTCCCCATTCCCTCCCTCCCCAGCCCCTGGCAACCCCCATTCAGTATTTGTCCTTTTGTGATGGGTTTGTTTCACTTAATATAATATCATCAAGGTTCATCCATGCTGTAGCATGGATTATATAATATAGTAATATGTCCATGCTATAACATGGATATTTAAGGCTGAATAATATCCCATTGTATGTATTACCACATTTTGTTCATCCATTCATCCATCCATTCATTCATCTGTGGGCATTTGGGTTGCTTCCACCTATTTGGCTGCTATGAACATGGTATAGCTCTGTGTTTTAAAACATGGCAAATCTGTCTTTGTGTTATCCATTCAATACCGCACAAAACTATACTTCTAATAACCGAAATTCTTGTTGTGAATTTTATTTAAATAGTTTTTGGGGAATAGGTGGTTTTGGTTACATGGATAAGTTCTTTAGTGGTGATTTTTGAGATTTGATGTACCGTCACCGAAACAGTGTACACTGTACCCAATGTGTAGTCTTTTATCCCTTGCCCCCTCCTATTCTAACCCCCGAGTCCCCAAAGTCCATTATATCATTCTTATGCCTTTGCGTCCTCATAGCTTAGCTCCCACTTTATAAAGAACAACATATGATATTTGGTTTTCCATTACTGAGTTACTTCACTTAGAATAATGGTCTCCAGTTCCATCCAGGTTGCTGCAAATGCCATTATTTCATTCCTTTTATGGCTGAGTAATATTCCATGGTGGAATGTTACTTTTGTTTATCTACTTGTTGGTTGATGGGCATTTAGGTTGGTTCCATATTTTTGCAATTGTAAATTGTGCTGCTATAAACATGCGTGTGCAAGTGTCCTTTTCATATAATGACCTCTTTTCCTCTGGGTAGACACCCAGTAGTTAATAACCTGAATTCTTTACAGCTTGCATTCTGAAACATTTTTCTTTTTCTTTTTCTTTTTTTTTTTGAGACGGAGTCTTGCTCTGTCACCCAGGCTGGAGTGCAGTGGCCAGATCTCGGCTCACTGCAAGCTCCGCCTCCCGGGTTCACGCCATTCTCCTGCCTCAGCCTCCCGAGTAGCTGGGACTACAGGCACCCGCCACCTCGCCCGGCTAGTTTTTTGTAATTTTTAGTAGAGACGGGGTTTCACCGTGTTAGCGAGGATGGTCTCGATCTCCTGACCTCGTGATCCGCCCGTCTCGGCCTCCCAAAGTGCTGGGATTACAGGCTTGAGCCACCGCGCCCGGCCATTTTTCTGGAGCTATCTGCCTTCTGGCCTGTTCCACTCATTCTGGCTTTCATCTTGATTTGTTTTTCTTAAAACTTTCTCCAGCTTCCCTCTGCATCTGTGATTCATGCTCTGCCTCTTTGTGGCTTTGGATCAATAATGCTACAGATCTAGTCTAATTAATCATGGATCAAAAGCTAAAGCATCCTTCCCCCAGATGGTTTATTATTAATACCATCCAGAAAAATAATTTATAATTTAATTATCTACCTCATAGAGTTTGGGATCTTTGGCAGAATGTGTTCCCTTCCCCCTTTCTTCTTCGCTATTTCCTCCTCTTCCTCTCCATCAAAAGTGGCTTTATCTCCACTTTAGCAGCTGACAGCAAATCTCCCATGCTCAGTTGATGAAGCCCTCCTTTCTTACCCCTCATCCGTATGGCTCTCCCTCCACCCTGCTCCATCTCCTGTGATCTCAAGGCCTTGGAGAAGTGATCTCAAGGGCTCAGAGAAATGAAAAATAACCTTTGGTATTCGAGACAACCAGTAGCAAAATATAACTCCCACTTCCAACAGCCCATATTGATGGGGGAGAGATTTGCTTCATATGTGGTCTATGTTGGGCCATTCTCCTTCTCCATATTTTCTCTGTTCTTACAGCACCATCTTTTTGCCTCATTTCTTTGCTCTACTCTGTTCCTCCCCCATCATCTTCTCGTGACTCACACTGTAATCCTAGCACTTTGGGAGGATCACCTAAGGTCAAGAATTTGAGGCCATCCTGGCCAACATGGCAAAACTCCGTCTCTACTAAAATACAAAAATTAGCCGGGCATGGTGATGGGCACCTGTAATCCCAGCTACTCAGGAGGCTGAGGCGGGATAATCACGTGAACCTGGGAGCCAAAGGCTGCAGTGAGCCAAGATGGTGCCACTGCACTCCAGCCTGGGCAACAGAGCGAGACTCCATCTCAAAAAACAAAACAAAACAAAACAAAACCCCAAAGTACTACTGACCTAATGCTATGTAACAGTTTACAGAAGGCTTCAGTGTAACATGGAGAGAAGCTGTAACGTGAAGGAAAATAGGCAATGGCTAACTACTGAATCAAATCCTAGACAATTATTGTTCTTAGATGGCCTTTGACTTTCTTCTCCTGGAAATTCCTCCTGATAATCTTTTCCTGTAGGCTCTACTAATCTATTCTGTTGCTCAGCCATCCTTACTGTTAGGAAGCCAGAAGCCCCAGAGCCTAGAAGGTAAACTCACATCACTGGCCTAATCCAATTTTTCCCTCATGGAGGAGTCAGCCATAGATAAATTTGCTGCCTAGTAGCTTCACTCTGTGTCATTCTAACTCACCTGGATAGCATCAGGCAGGATAGAGGAGGCATTCTAAACATTTCTCTTTGAACAAAGTTCATTTGGAATCAAGTTGTATACCACATTTTGTAAATGCAAGTCTTAGACATATGGCAAGGGAACATCTGAAATGTTGACTCACTCTATCAAAATGTCAACATCAGTAAGTAGTTAATGAGATTTTTATGAGATTTAATGAGTAAGTGTAATATAGTGCAAGATTTTTAAAGCATTTTTAAAAAGTCTTCAGACAATTTTGTTAGAATCATCTCAAAAGTTATCTTAACACAGATAGTGATTATGACAGCTGCTCCCTGCATGGGAGGGAACACAACAATGGCACAAAAATTATTCAAGGCCAATTATACTGAGTCTGCATCATTGAACATTTTTTCTCTATGAAGAGGATCTTTCGGTTTGTTGCTTTTTCAGCTAACTAACCAGCTTCCTGTTTCCTTTCTCACATTTGGCAAATTAATTTTCGGGACAAACTATGTCTGCAGTTTCTAAGGAAACATCAAGGGGCTCAGATTTCTCCCAGGTGGGTTACAGGGTGGGTTGATGCAGAAAGGAGTGCTCTGTGAGGTGCTCACCAAGCCCCATCCCACTGTGTGCCCTGATTGACTCCTGTATGTCCAACCATGGCGTCGTATCAGATAGTGCCAGTATTTGTAGTCCTCACCTAAGAACTTCACTTGTTTGTTCTGTTATCTTGATATTTTTTTGTTAACTGGCAGTGCTAGGCTGACCTTGTTGTTGCTGCTGCTTTGCTATTTCTACCAGTACCTTGTTTGTACCAGTAGTTAAATAACGGAAGAGGAGTTTTTGGAAATGATGGACATTTCGTTCAGTTGGTGACATAAATGGGGGATGTGAACAAGTCTACTTTCAGAACTTCTAAAATGTTTTGATCCTGCTAAGATACAAAATACCTGATTATATTTTATTAACTTAGTAGATAGAGTATGGCTTTCAAGTGAGACAGACCTGGGTTCAAATCTCAACTTCACCACTTAGTAATTGCACGACCTTGGGAAAGTTATTTAACCTCCTGGTCAGTTTGTTCATTCATTTGTTCATTCTTTTTTCTTTCCTTCCAGAATAAAAAAATTAGAAAAGTACAAGGAAAAATAGAGTAATTTCCCATATTCTTACTACCCAGAATTATCTACTTATATTTCCATGACTATATTTTCCTTAAGTTGTTTTTTTCCTATGCCTACCAAAAAATTACCCTGTTGATATATGCATAGACTCCCCTTTTGCTTCTTGTTTCTTGGGAAATAATATATACTTTGTTGGGCTAAACAAGATAAAATAAAGCATCCTTCTCAGTGTCTGATCCACAGTAAACAACTGGTACATGGCAGTAGTTGTTATTATTGTTAATCCTCCTTCTATATTTGTGCATTTCCATTGGAAAATATAGTCCTGGTAAATCAACAAACTTATAAAAACAATTGTTTTTGGACAAGCTATTTCTCCTTCTACGATATATTTGTAAGCCACAACTGGAAGAATTGGTGTTAATATATGTAGGAATGTAGAATACTTTGTAAAACCTATTTATATTGCAAATAATGAGAATGTATTCAAGACCAGACCTTTTTCATAAATGATGGACTGCACTTGGTAAACTTTTAAAAAAAAATGGTTGAACCAAATTTTAGAAAATTGCATGCATTATTTAAAAAGCTATGATGTTGGGCCGGGCGCGGTGGCTCAAGCCTGTAATCCCAGCACTTTGGGAGGCCGAGACGGGCGGATCACAAGGTCAGGAGATCGAGACCATCCTGGCTAACATGGTGAAACCCTGTCTCTATTAAGAAATACAAAAAACTAGCCGGGCGAGGCGGCGGGCGCCTGTAGTCCCAGCTACTCGGGAGGCTGAGGCCGGAGAATGGCATGAACCCGGGAGGCGGAGCTTGCAGTGAGCTGAGATCCGGCCACTGTACTCCAGCCTGGGTGACAGAGCGAGACTCCGTCTCAAAAAAAAAAAAAAAAAAAAAAAAGCTATGATGTTGGAGGAATAGGGCAATTGAGAAGAAAATTGCTTACTTAAACTCTGCTATTAGAGATGGATTTTTCTTTTTGGTTTGCAGTGATCTTGCAAAGCCAGTGGCTACTGAGTAATTAATGCTGGGGCTTTATTAATTTATGAAGAACAGGAAAGGGTTGGCTTGTCTGCATTGTAGCTCATTCTTCTCAAGTAACATGTTAAAAAAAATCAAGATGATGAAATATGGGAGCAATTTGTCAATTTAAACAAACATTCTTTTTATGGGCTTCCTGGAGTGATCTTGCATTACATTTCTAGGTCATATTGGGTGGTAACAAAATTAAAGAGCAAAGAAGCTTGGGTGACCTGGTGGCATTGTTGGTAATCTATGACAAATGTTGTAAGGTAGGTTTAAATGTCCTTAAAAATATTGTAGGGTTGGACATGGTGGTTCAGGTCTGTAATCCCAGTACTTTGGGAGGCCGAAGTGGGCAGATCACTTGAGCCCAGGAATTTGAGACTAGCCTGGCCAACATGGTGAAACCCGGTCTCTACTAAAAATACAAAAACTAGCCGGGAGTGGTGGTGCATGTCTGTAGTCCCAGCTACTTGGGAGGCTGAGGCAGGAGAATTGCTTGAACCTGGGAGGTAGAGGTTGCAGTGAGCCGAGATCGCGCCACTGCACTCCAGCCTGAGTGACAGAGCAAGAGTCCGTCTCAAAAACAACAACAACAACAACAACAACAACAACAACAACAGAAAATCCCTATGAGTTAGGTACTTTTGCTGTCCCATTTTCTGGGTGAGCAAACTGAGACAATGAACTTACCCAGGTTTACATAGCCACTGACTGTGGGAGCCAGGTTTCAAATCCAGGCAGCTGTACATTTTAGCTACTATTCTATGCTGACTGCCATTATATCTAGAATTTCAAGAGCATTTTCACCTGATGAGTAGAGCAAACATGTGACATTTGAGCATCACAGATTTTGGAAACTTGTCAGGGAGACTAAGAATAGTGTTTGAATGTTTTATTACGTGATGTAAATCTTAGTCAAAATAACCATTTGTAAATACATCTACTAATTTCTCTTGTAGTTGGATAAAAAGTCCTTTTCTAATGAGTGGGTTGGTATGGCTTCCTTCTTGACATGATGAGCTCATGATTTTCTGTCTTTTTAAAGTTCATGCTGACTGTCAAATGTGTACAGAGCCCCATGCTAGCTGCAGGCAGGGGAGGAGAGAGATACAACAATGAGTAAGACTTAGTTCCTGTGTTCACAGGAGTTTATGATGTATTGAGAGGAAAGAGACTGCCTATGAATAATACAAGGGCGTGGATGAATCAGGTGTGGGAGTGTGGAGAAGTGTACCATCTGGAATACAGGTGTTAAAGAAGGTACTCTTTTTTTTTTTTTTTGAGATAGGGTCTGGCTCTGTCACCCAGGCTGGAGTGAGGTGGTGTGATCTTGGCCCACTGCAACTTCCACCTCCTGGGTTCAAGTGATAGTCGTGCCTCAGCCACCTGAGTGCCTGGGATTACAGGCGAGCGCTACCACGCCTGGCTAACTTTAGTATTTCTAGTAGAGATGGGGTTGTGCCATGTTGGCTAGGCTGGTCTTAAACTCCTGGTCTCAAGAGATCTACCTGCCTCAGCCTCCCAAAGTACTGAGATTACAGGTATGAGCCACCAAGCCTGGCCAGGAAGGTACCATTTCTAAATGTCAAATCAGCAGGATCCCAATCTGATGTTCTTCATGTGCCATAGATAAAATTAAAAAAAAAAATTTACTGAGAGCCTAGTTTGTGTCAGGTCATGTGCTAAAAAACTACTTTGAATTTTTAAAAAACACACCGTGGGTACTTAGTTTTCAAGTATCAGGAAGGTTTAAAATGTAGTGAAACTAGAGGTAATTTTTTAAAAAGATAGAATGTGGCCTCCTGAGGAGCTTGCATATCTGATTGATGCTGGCACTGGGCCATACTGATGCACTGCCAAGTGACACTCTGTTGTAAGCATGGACTAAAGACGGTGGTAATTAACAGTGCTGGCGCTGCTATATTAAGTACGTGAGTATAATAGGCCATGCTTATGCTGTTTCTAAAAGAGAAGGAGAACATAGAAAGTGTATTTATTAAGAGCTGTCTGCTTCCTTAGGAGTTTTTCTCTACTACCAAAACTTGAGATTGACTTTCAAAAACAAGACATAAATTTGACCATTACCAGGGCCCACTATTACTGGTGGATTCTTATATATTTATGATGGTGAAGATTAAAGTGAATGTAAATTACCAGATATGCTGCCTTTTGAAATGCTGAGGCCTATAGTGACTGACATACCGTTAAATTCCTCTTATCCCCGAATATCTGTCACCTGTGTAATTCAGGAGACATGTACGTTCCTTTTCATGTAGATGCTGATGTGATTTGAAATCCCTTTACGTTCACTCCTCTATAATTCAACCACAGCCGAATGTTCTGTTAACCTTTATCTTTAGAACACAGTAAGGGAAAACATTAGATAATTCTGTTAAATGTTTCTTTTGAGTAAATTTTTTAGTATTGACTTTTGAAATACGATGCCAATTCTTTTTACACAGATCTTAGTTTTACTCGTGGGAGTTAACCTGCTTAGTATGACTTGTTGGCTCACATTTTTTTCTTTCTGTTTCTCTGAACTGCCTTGAACATAAGTTTCATTTGAAGAAATAAAATTCCCAGCTACTTTATGGTGTTTCTAGAAAAAGCAATAACAGAAAAGTATATGTGAAAGCAGGAATTATGAAGTTTAGCTATTAAAAAAGACGTTTTCAAAGGGAGGTTCTGTGAAGAATCCTGAGACTCTGCTTTCATTTTTAAAATTAAACATTAAATTTATCGCAAAGTAAGACTACTGTAGCAGCACCTCATTGCATTGGAATATGACAAATGTATCCGTAGAGAAACCATGAGGAAATAAATTCATGAAAAAACTCATAAAGCATTTAGTATTATATGCATATATACAATCATGCATAAATATATTTTTTAAACTTTCATATTTCAGATGATGACTTGGGTTCAGCTTTACTACATGAACTTTTTTTTTTTCTTTTGAGACGGAGTCTCGCCTGTCTCCCGGGCTGGAGTGCAGTGGCCGGATCTCAGCTCACTGCAAGCTCCGCCTCCCGGGTTTACGACATTCTGCTGCCTCAGCCTCCCGAGTAGCTGGGACTACAGGCTCCCGCCACCTCGCCTGGCTAGCTTTTTGTATTTTTTAGTAGAGACGGGGTTTCACCGTGTTAGCCAGGATGGTCTCGAACTCCTGACCTCGTGATCCGCCCGTCTCGGCCTCCCAAAGTGCTGGGATTACAGGCTTGAGTCACCGCGCCCGGCTATTACATGAACTTCTTCTAATACTTGTCCTGGACTCTTAAACAATGAGAGTAACGATGTAAAGATAATGTAAGATTCTTTTTTTTTCTTTTTTGAGACAGAGTCTTACTCTGTCACCAAGGCTGCAGTATGGTGACGTGATCATGGCTCACTGCAGCCTCGACCTCCTGGGCTCAGGTGATCCTCCCAAGTAGCTGGTACTGTAGCCATGTACCACCACGCCTGGCCAATTTTTTTGGTAGATTTTGTAGAGACAGCGTTTTGTCATGTTGCTGAGGTTAAGATTAGTAATAAATACATGAAAATTTGATTTGTTCAGAATAGTCTTTTTTTTTTTTTTTTGAGATGAAGTCTTGCTCTGGTGCTCAGGCTGGAGTGCAGCAGTGCTATCTTGGCTTGCTGCAACCTCCGTCTCCTGGTTCAAGTGATTCCTGTGCCTCAGCCTCCCAAGTAGCAGGGATTATGGGCATGTACCACCACGCCTGGCTAATTTTTGTATTTTTAGTAGAGATGGGGGTTCACCATGTTGGCCAGGCTGGTCTCGAACTCCTGACTTCAGGTGATCTACCTGCCTTGGCCTCCCAAAGTGCTGGGATTACAGGCATGAGCCCCGGCATCTGGGCCCAGAATACTCTTTTTAAGTCAAGAGCGTGTAATAACTTGTAGAAATATTCTTAATGAGGACTGACAGCAAAAGGATTTCTTTCTTTAAATTTCAGTTTATCTGAAAACACAGCAACTCAAACTGTATTGTCCAAGCATTGCCATTGGCCAACATTTATACTGGATTGAGGAATTCTAAGAGTAATAAGACTGTCTGAATATCAGTTAAATTGGTCTCAGAGAATACTAGGGTTGGAAGCTGCTCTACTTGTATTGCTAGTCCGGCCTCACCTCATTTTAAATGTCCTTTCACAGCATCCCCAACTGCTGGGCTTGCAGCCTTTGCCTGAGAACTCCAAAGGAGAGGACATTTATGATCTCCTGAGGCTGGATGTTATATTACAGTCACAGCATTCTTTTTTTCCTTTCTTTTCTCTTTCTCTTCTCTCCTATTCTCTCCTCTCCTGTCCTCTTTTCTTTTCTCTTTTCTTTTCTTTTTCCCTCCCTCCCTCCCTCCCTCCCTCCCTGCCTCCCTCCCTCCCTGCCTCCCTCCCTCCCTCCCTCCCTCCCTCCCTCCCTCCCTTCCTTCCTTCCTTCCTTCCTTCCTTCCTTCCTTCCTTCCTTCCTTCCTTCCTTCCTTCCTTCCTTCTTTCTTTTCTCAGGGTGTTGATCTGTCACCAAGGCTGGAGTACAGTAGTGTGATCAGGGCACACTGCAACCTTGAAATCATAGGCTCTCAAGTAATCCTCCTGCCTCAGCCCCCCGAGTAGCTGGGACTATAGGTGTGAGCCACCATGCCCAACACAGCATTCTGAAATTTTGCTGACATCTGCCTCACCATAGCTCCCACTTAGCAGTTCTAACTTAGCCCTTTGGAGCAAACACAAAACTAATTTCACAATTTCTACCAAGTGAGTGAGGGCACCAGAGGAGTATGAGGCGAGGACCTCAGTGGGGTATCCTGGCCAGTCAGACTCACCCTGTGGGTCAGGTCTGGGTCCTGTGCTGGGCAGACTTCTGGGATGACTGCTCACAGCACCATTTTGGCCTCTAGTACAGCAACAACAAACACTAATCAAAGGACAGTATTGAGCTCCTGCTTTGTGCCATGACTTTCATTATGTCATTTAATTCTCACCGTTAACTCAAATATCATTCATTCTAAAGATGAGGAAACTGAAACCCAGACATTAAATAACTTGCTCAAGGACATAGAGGGAGCAAGTACTGGCATGAGAATTCTAACCTTTGTCTGCCGCATTGCCTCCTGGAGGGTCTCACCTGTGTCCCTTCACACGTCTCCTCATTGGCCCACACATTCTACATTGTTTCTTCTGAACTCAGCCTGGAGAGCGAAGGCTTCCAGACCTGTCAAACCAACATTATTGTTAATTCTAATCTCTCTCCTGTTCCTGGTACTTCTCTCTTCTCATCGCCAAAATTAAGCATATTACATTCAAGGGCATCACCCTTCTCCTGTCTAGAGATACATTTCTAAGTCAAACAAATCTACCTCAATAGATATGAGAAACTTCTCCTTTCACACCTCTCCTCAACGGGGTCAAAAGAATCTTAGGGCCTGGCACATGGCTCATGCCTGTAATCCCAGCACTTTGGGAGGCCGAGGTGGGCGCATCATTTGAGGTCAAGAGTTAGAGACCAGACTGGCTAACATAGTGAAAACCCATCTCTACTAAAAATACAAAAATTAGCCAGGCATGGTGGTGTGCACCTGTAATCCTAGCTACTCAAGAGGGTGAGGCACGAGAATCACTTGAACCCAGGAGGTGGAGGTTGCAGTGAGCCAAGATCCCACCACTGTACTCCAGCCTGGGCAACAGAGCGAGACTCTGTCAAAAAACAGACAGACAAACAAACAAACAGAATCTTAGAATGGCTTGGTGTAAGGTTGGGGAATCCCAGATAAATGGTTCATCATGACCAGGTTAAACAGTTATTTCATCTTCTGCAGTGATGAGTGTGAATCTTCCAGTTGTATTCCTGATGTGGAACTAAAGAGCTGAATACCATAACTGTAAGAAGAGCATACATGAACTTTGTCCTTGGCCTGTTTTCAGGTGAAATTTAATAGCTCAATGAAATGGAGCTCTGGGAAAACATTGCCATATATTTAATACTTAAGATGTAGCAAGAATGCTATCTCTCCAGTTATTCACATAGTATTTTAAAGGACCTTTCACATAGGCCTTGTGTCCTTGTCACTCTTTTTTTTTTTTTTTTTTTTTTTTCTGAGACAGAGTCTCGTGCTGTTACCAGGCTGGAATGTAGTGGCGCAATCCTGGCTCAGTGCAACCTCTGCCTCCCTGGTTCAAGCAATTCTCCTGCTTCAGACTCCCAAGTAGCTGGGATTACAGGCATGTGCGACCACCCCAGGCTAATATTTGTATTTTTAGTAGAGATGGGGTTTCACCATGTTGGCCAGGATGATCTTGATCTCCTGACCCCGTGATCTGCCTGCCTCGGCCTCCCAAAGTGCTGGGATTACAGGCGTGAGCCACTGCGCTCTGCCAACTGTAAACTCTTTGAGGGTAGAGTATGTACTGTGTTCATAATTGTGTCTCTCATAGTTCTTAGTACAGTGCCTTTCCCACCGCATCTGATTAATGATTTTTTCATGAATAAATGAATAAAAGAAATATAAGGATGTCTTTATATGGTCAATGTCAATCTAGCTCAATTAGTAGTGAGTCAGTTTCAGTCATTTTGAAGCAAGAAAATACTTAACAGGAAATACCAGGACAAGAAGAAGAATATGATGATTTCTAAAATCTTTGGTTAATTATGCATCTGAGGTTACATGGATCTGGCAGCAGAGTTGTAAGTACATTTCCATATGACATTCTGAGTGTGATTGGTGTTGGAATTTTTAAATCCTCTCTGTTCCATGCTTCACAGAATTCTTTCTCTAAAATTAACAGAATACAAAAGCTATACCTGATTGTCTTAAAGGATGCCTGTATTTAAATAGAGAAATTATTTTTATGACTAAGATAAGAAAATCATATAAATAGAAAATGTCCCATGTAGGTAATGTGATCTGTCAAATAATTTTACAGTTTTTTTCTTCCCCCTCAGTTTCCTCCTGCTGCCCTGCCCCTGCATCTGTCATGAGGGAGAAACTGTTACAATGCTCATAGTGTGTGGACTCTGTCTTGGATAATGAGTTGAAGGAACTACTTTTTTTTTTTTTTTTTTTTTTTGAGATGGAGTCTCACTCTGTCACCCAGGCTGCAGTGCAATGGCATGATCTCCGCTCACTGCAAGCTCTGCCTCCCAGGTTCAAGCGAGTCTCCTGCCTCAGCCTCCCAAGTAGCTGAGATTACAGGCGTGTGCTGCCACACCCAGCTAATTTTTGAATTTTTAGTAGAGACGATGTTTCACCATGTTGGCCAGGCTGGTCAGCCTCCTGAAGTGCTGAGATTATAGGTGTGAGCCACTGCACTCGGCCTTGAAGGAACTACTTGTTAAGTCTCTACTTTTAGTAGGTCTGAGGAAAGTGTTAACTTCTTATGGAAGTGGCCACAGATCTTGTCTGTTTAGGAGACGCCACTTTCACTATTCAGGAGCCGTTCACACATGTTAAAAAAATTGTGTGATGAGGAGAGAGGAGGAAGAGTGGCTTTTATGCCACCAGACCCCCACTCTTTTTATTATCACAGGTGCAAAGTGTCCCCATCTCCTGCCCAATGGGAGACACCACTAGATCTGGTGGTCTGATGAGATCTCCTCTGATGCTCAGCTTGTGTGCTCATCAGCACCTGCCAGGGAACTCCACAGCTGTACAGATGAGTTCCAGGCCCACTTCCCCAGAGCAGGCTGGCTCCCTGTGGTCTCTCTCTCCTCACAGCAGGCTTCCAGGGCCTTTTCTCTTGGTAATTGTCAGTTCCTGAAGATAAGCACGTAGGCCCTTTTTACTTTTAGACTTTACTGTTAAACAAAAAATAGCAGCATTAGGAAATCACAAGTCTCAGACCCACTTCCCATTCTGGAAGCCCCTCGGGATGTAGTTTTTAATTCCTTGTGTTGGGCTTTCTTTTCTTACTGACTTCTTCCCCCTTCTCCCATTAAAGGAAAAATTCGCTCTCAAGGAAACCTCATTCCCAGCACGTAGGCCTGAAGATGCAGGGTATGGCGAATGGTTCATACTTTTTTGTTTCAGCCTGGGCGCTCACATCTGTGGGGGATGTCCTCAGGTTATTAGCTCTGAGACATTTGGGAGGCATTTCCTCAAAGCTTTCATTTTCTTTAGCAATCCAAATAACATTATCTCATCCAGTGTGAAGTGTTCATTGAGCCTTCCTTCCCCTAAATTCAGCATAAGTCATAACCATTCTAGACTGTGACAGTGTATAATTTGCCCAAATGTGAATTCACTATTAGTTTGATTGGTAAAAATTGCTTGATTAGTAAAGAATGATGGTAAATTGGCCTGGCTCCTGAGATTCTCTGGCAAAGTCCATGCTGGCTTGAGTTCTCTGTAAGTTGACTTTAGATGACATCTTTCACGTTTGGAAAACTATTCCGGACATGAAATAAGAAACTGTGAGTCACACAATCAACATAATACTAGGCTTGGGCCATGGCTGCTTTTAGAGTATTGTGTTTTAGTGCTCATTTAATTACTTGTTTGCTATAAAAGTTGGCAGTCCTGACTTTCCTCTTCAATGTAAACAAAATAATATTGTCTAATTCCTTTGCTACTTATTGCCATCATAGCAGAAACTCTTAAATTTTATTTTAAAAACAGAGTTAGATTTTCCTCGTAATAGATCTAAAAGAGGTGAAATTGAATGTTCCTTTTGCAAGCAAACAAGCTTCTGTCACTACTAGTAAGAAAAATATTATAACTAAAGAAGAATCTAAAGAGAGGTCTTTTTATCCGTCATGACACTTGGGTGCGTTGACAGCCTAGAGTCTAGATGTCAGCTTTGGCAGTCTGGAAATTTGGTATCTTCAGGTTACTGACTGCTGAGTGAACTCAGGGGTATTGACTGCTATTAACTGGTCAGTATATTCTCTGGACTGCAGCAGAGTCTATATGGGAAATCAAATGACAATCCAAAGTTTGCTTGGTGAGCATGATGTCACAGCCAAAGGGAGTTGGATGGTCTGAGTGGCATGTGTCACAGCCCTAGGGGCAGAATGTCCTCCTCTCCACTCCAGAGACAGTGTTGTAGAGCAGAGCTGATTGCTTGTCCTCTTGGCTTGCCTAGTGATGGAAACTGAGCATGAATAGCCTCTCTTGTTAAAATAGAACACAAAACCCTCTAAGGTTTGAGCATGTGAGAGGTCTGGAAGACGCGACTGTGCATGCAGTTACCAACTTGTCCTCCTGGATTTTCCCTCTCCTGCCAGTTCCTTCTCTTTGCCTTTGGGTATTCATCACCATCTTCAGCCCCAGGATATATTGTACCCTCTAAAAAACTGGTCAAAGGGAAGCATCAGACCTCTTGCTATGGTTCTCAGTACAGCTGAGATAGGCTGCAACAACCAATGAGTGTCTCATTAAAATTAATAGAAAGCTGAAGGATACAAACATGTACCAAAACTGTAAAAAGTTGATGGTTGATGGAGAATAAATTTCTGTACCGGAGCTCGCAGCAAAAGGTTGGGAAATCTAAGCCAAGCAATTAGTTATGACCAAGTTAAACAATGACTTCATTTTCTAAAGTGATGCCTTTTCAAAGAGTACTGCCCTTTTGAAAGCATCTTTACCTCTGCCAGGCAGCTACAACTGAATAGCTTGCATGTCCTTTATTAGCCTGCTTTACTTTTGCAGATGGCTCATCTCATTTTTAACAGATTCTTACACAGCTCATTCTTAGGGTTGCACCATTTCTCACATTGTCCTCAAATTCTGAGAAGAGTCATAAGAATGCCTTCTTTTTCTGGCTTGTTTAGGCTATCTTTATGAAGGCATTTAAAGATATTCAATATTGTTTATAATCAATAGCAGCATTTTTTTTTTCTTTTGATACAGGGTCTTGCTTTTTCACCCAGGCTGGAGTGCAGTGGCCCATCATAGCTAACTGTAACCTTGAATTCCTGGGTTCAAGCGATCCTCCTGCCTCAGCCTCTCAAGTAGCTAGGACTACAGGCACACACTACCACACCTGGCTAAATTATTTTATTTTTGCAGAAACAGGGTCTTGCTATTTTGCCCGGACTTGTCTTGAACTACTGGCTTCAAGTGATTGTCCCACCTTGGCCTCCCAAATCACTGGGATTACAGACCTGACCTGACCCAGCAATTGTTTTTTGTTTTTGTTTTTATTTCTGAGGCAGGGTCTCACTGTTACCCAGGCTGGAGTGCAGTGGTGTGATAATGGCTCATTGCAGCCTTGACTTCCCTGGCCTCAGGTGATCCTCCCACCTCAGCCCCTTGAGTAGCTGGGACTACAGGTGTGTGCCATCATGCCCAGCTAATTTTTGTAGCTTTTTTTTTTTGTAGAGATGGGGTTTCACCATGTTGTCCAGGCTCAGCCACTGTTTTTCAAGTTCAAATGGTTTCATTTTCGGCCAATAGGAAGGAGCCTATTTATGTGAGTCTTGTGTCCTTTTGACTTGACCCCATTAATTGTGAAACATTTCCTGTCTTTTTGAGGTCATCAAAATGTTTCAGGGTCATCTTGTACTTTTTCTGACCCAAACCTGGAATCAGTCACTCCTCAAAGGAGCCTTAGTTCCTTTGAGTGGGAAATGGTTTTTAGAGACCATAACCTGGGTGCTGGGAGTGTTCATTGCTGCTGAGTTGTCCTTACTTCTAAACCTAGTCAATGGCTGTATATATATATTTTTGAAAAGAAAAAAAAATGAGTTCATACTAGTGTTTCCCATGTAAATATATTATTGTAATATTTTAAAGAAAACTTAATTACTTTGGTTGTACACTTATATTTTCTGTTACACTGAAAACATCTTGGCTCCATTTGATATTAGCATAATTATTTATTTGCTTTATCCTGTAGTTGATTTAAGAATTTAAGAAATATGAATATTATTAAGAATACTACTGAATGAAATGTAAAATTTCTTTGCAGTTTTATTTGCTCTGGGAATATGTACCACTGTTGATGTACAGTCATAGTAGTGTATTCTATGTCAACTTAAGAGAGAGAATTATTTTTTTCTGTGTTCTTATGCTATCAGTGGGATAGTCCATTAGATTGATTTGTTTCCATTAATTTTCAATTATTAGAGTTTTCTTTTACAATTTAAAAATACTTTATTCATTTATAGTCAGGGACTAGGTCTGTTGCTCAGGCTAGAATGCAGGGGTGCAATCATAGCTCACTGCAGCTTTGAACTCCTGGTTTCAAGCCATCCTCCTGCCTTGATCTCCCAAAGTCCTAGGATTACAGGTGTGAGCCACTGTAACTGGACTATTTTATGTATTTTCAAAATTTATTTTTATTTTTATGTTTTTTTAAGACATGGGGGTCTCACTGTGTTGCCCAAGCTGGCCTTAAACTCTTGGGCCTAAGCAATTTTCCCACCTCAGCCTGCCAAGTAGCTGGGACTATAGGCATGCTGCTCCATCATCCTGGGTTTTTTAAAAAAAATTTAATTTGTTAATATTATGTTATTCCAGAGCCAAAACTGCAGAAGGCACATCAAGAGAGGACTCAGTTTTCCGTTCTTGTCTCCTCCACGATGTTCCTTCTCCCATACAAGTTTCTAATTTGTTTTTTGGTTTATCTATCTAATGTTTCTTTTTATAAATATTAGCAAACACAAATACTTTTATATCTTCCCCCCACACCCTTTCTTTCATCCATTTTAATGGTAAATATTCCATTGGTGAATATTACTGTTTGAGAATGACTTTTTTTTTTTTTTTTTTTTAACCATAATGATGGGCAGTAGTTCAGAACTACTGAAGTCTGGCTGGAGAGATGAGGAACTATTACTTTTTAATACTGCTTGAAATGGGAACACTTTTTTCTGGAAGCCCATTTTTCTAAAAGAAACAATCATGTTTTTTCTTCATTTTCTCCGCGCCTCTAATCTGACAGGAAATAATTCAACGCATTTCGGGCTGAAGCATGTGCCTTGCTGCCTGTGGTTGGGTCACCGTCCCTTCTGAGGCTGCTCGGAGGAGGGAGAGGACATTTGCCTTCGCGGGTGTTCTGCCCCTGAGACTGACGCTCCTTGGTGCTCTCTCTGTTCCCTCCCAGATCTTGGGAGAAGCGCGGACATCTCTGTTTCTGCTTTTGGTCCCCGAATGCAGTTGCTCGTCCACCGGCCCCCTGTTTCTGGCGCTCCTGGGCGCGGGGGAGCTGGGGCCGCCCCGCCTGCGCACGGCGGTGCCGGGATTGGGGGCGGGCGCGCCGCCTCCGTCTCCCGCGTGCTCGCTCTTTCGCTCACTCGCTCCCGCCGTCCCCGCCTTGAGCGATCTCCTGCCTCAGCCTTGCAGGCTCCGCACTGCAGATGCCGGCGGCTTCCCTGTGCTCGGCGGCTCCCGCGGTGCCCCGCAAGTCCCCGTGACCCTCCAGCATCGGCTGTGCGCTCCCTGCTCCCAAGGGCCGGTCAGCCGCGGACACTCACCCAGCTCCGCGAGCGCAGCCGCTCAGCCGGTGAGGCAGCGGGGACCGAGACGGACGGTGGCCGCGCCAGAGCCTGGGGCGCTCCCGGATGCGGCAGGACAAGCTGACCGGGTCTCTGAGGCGCGGGGGGAGATGCCTGAAGCGGCAGGGCGGCGGCGTGGGCACCATACTGAGCAATGTGCTCAAGAAGCGCAGCTGCATTTCCCGAACCGCGCCCCGGCTGCTCTGCACCCTGGAGCCGGGTGAGGACCCAGGGCTGCAGATGGGGCGCTGGAAAGTAGCGCTGGGGCTGCCCGCGCTTCTGTCTTAGCCTGACTCCGTCTAGGCCGGGGAGCACCGGGGAGAGTCCGCTTGCCACCCGGTGCTGGGCACTGCGTTGGCACCTGCAGGGCGCAATCGGTCTGGAAGGGCAGAGGGCAGATGGGGGCCTGGGCGGGGCAGCGGCCTCCCCAGGCACGGAGAACCCTCTTTTTCCACCCACTGCCCGCGGACCCCCACCCTGCGGCCTATGCGCTCGGCCTTCTCCGCGTGGCGGGGAAGTGCGGGTGGCTGCCCGGGCCATCAGAGGCCGCACCACCTATTGTGTTCCAGGCTCGCAGGAAGCCAGACCTTGAGAGAGGTGGGGGCGGAGAGAGGCACAGGTTTGACACTGGAGGTCGGAAGGGGAAGGCAGTGACTGCAAAGGCAAAATTGGGTGTTATTTTCCCAAGCGTCCCTTCAGCGTGAGTGCCGGGGTCAGCTTGAACTGGAGCCTGTAATTTGTGAGTGTGGGTGGGGAGCAGCAGGAGATCCTTTTCATAGGTGAGGTCTGGGAACGAGCCTGGCCGTGCTAGGCAAGGCCCTTCCTGCCGTCAGCCTGTGTTTACCCATCCCTGCTTCTCCAGGCTGCATAACTCCGCGTCTGCTCTATCGCCAGGCATCCCTCCCCGGGATTTTAAGATCCCAGCCCTAGCGCGGGCTCCTGGGCACGGAGGTTTCTGGCAAGGAGTGGCCGCAGAGAGAGTTGGCTGTACTCTCACTGGTGCTTGGCGCTCACCTGTTCCCTGGAGTGGCACCAGCTGGGCTCCAGGCGGGTTGGCGGTCTCTGGTCCCCACCCCCCAGCGCCTTGGGGACCTGCTGTAGTGCCGCAGGAGAATCGAGGCGCCGAGTCCCAAAGGGTGGGATGCGGCTCTGCCTTTCCCAACCTCGTGGTTTCTTTGTTTTTCTCCCCTAGGAAGTATCTAGTTGCAGAGGCTGTAGTCTTTCTTCACCATCTTCCTTTACCTCTTTTTTTTTTTTTTTTTTTTAAATCTCCTTCCCACGTTAAAAGTAAACGTTTTGTGTTTCTGAATCCGGAATAGCCGTGATTATCAGATGAAACATAAACCTTTTCTCTGCCCGTATTCTGTTAGAAGAAAAGGGGGGTGAAAGTGACCTGGTTTAAGCTTTTGCATGCAGGCGGCGAATCAATTTCAGTTAAATCCTCTTGCTCATTTTTGATCATGAGAGGATAGTTGTGGTTTTGGCCAACTAACCCCTACTGGGTTTCACTATGGGAAGGCAATCGGCCTGATGCCCAGCAGGTGCCCCGGAAAAGTTAGAAGAGCACATTGGTCAGACATACAGGGAATCCTTGTAGTGCGGCAAGAATGTCAGCGCGGGACCAAATTTCCTGGTCTTTGTTATCAAGCAAACGTCATGAATATAGGCTCCTCCATTCAGCACCTCGCGTCTGGACAGCAACCTCACTTCTAGGTCTTGTTTCAACGTGCCTTAAAGTGTGCGCTGGGCTGGAAACACTCCTGTGGCCATTGTATCACCGTTCTACGTTTGGGCAGGACTTCGTTTAAACCACCTCAGAGAGAGGCGGATCCATGGGGTACTTAATATTCCTTCGGAGAAAAAAAAACTTACCTGTCCAGGCAGAGTATGGTTATGGCCCTGAAGCTTTAAAAAGAAATATCAAGGCATAGATTGGATGCCTGGGATTCTCTGTCACAGCTTACTTTGGAAACCTAGGACCCGACTCATGCATTTACAGTGCTCTTCCAGGGTTCCAAGAAGAATACCTACATACTGTCATGGGCTTGCAAAAATCAGCTACATCTCTTTCCAGCTTCTTGACTTCACATATACATATTTTTTAAAAGACCAGTCTGCTTGCTTACTTACTATTATTTCATAAATTCCAAAGATTGTTCCTATTCATACCAACCTCTAAGAAGTGGAAGTTGTGGAGAAGTTTTCAGTACACCTAATCTGCTATCAACAGTCTTAGAAACAAAAATGCCATCATTTGATTTTTGCAATTTGTAAAATTTAACGTTATTGATAATATTTGGCATTTCTTGGTCCTTGAACTTTTGAGCAATAATTCCTTTAAAAAGTGGGGCTGGATGCAGTGGCTCATGCCTGTAATCCTAGCACTTTAGGAGGCTGAGGCAGGTGGATCGCTTGAGGTCAGGAGTTTCAGACCACCCTGACCAACATGACGAACCCCTCTTCTACAAAAAATACAAAAATAAGCTGTGCGGGGTGGCACGTGCCTATAATCCCAGCTATTTGGGAGGCTGAGATGGGAGGATTGCTTGAGCCTAGGAGTCCAAGGCTGCATTGTGCTATGACTGTGCCTGTGAATAGCCACTATACTTCAGCCTGGGTGATATATTGAGACTCTGTCTCTTAAAAAGAAGAAAAGGAATTGAGACTGAGATAGGTTAGATAAATTGTTTCAGTCTAGGAACCAAGTCGAATGGAGGACTGTGTGACTCCAAGCTTGCGGTAACATTTTTTTGTTTTTGTTTTTGTGGTACTCCAGGCATCTATGTAAACCACCATCATGTGTAGTAAGGCACATTCTATTGCTGTAGGTATTTTCCTATTTTAAGAATCAATATGCTTACCTTTTAGCAAAATTGACTAAAATTTAGTAAAGATACATACTTTAAAAAAATTTGTGATGATTCAGCAGAATCAAGCTTTTACTTGTATTTTTGATATAACTTGTTATAGTCTCCAAAAATAACATCTATTATGTATTTCTCTTTCAGGAGTTGATACCAAGTTGAAATTCACTCTTGAGCCATCTTTAGGTCAAAATGGTTTTCAGCAGGTAACTTTGGTTTTGAAAAGACTCTTCTTTTGGGGGTACCAACAGGGCAGGCACATTGAGATATATTCTCAAAGTGGAAATAATGTGTTCTTTGAAATGAATATGAAGACTAGTCACTTCAAAAATATTTCGGGTAAAGTAGCCTTTGAGCTACAAGTGACCTGGGTTTATATTTGCAATGACAAATTTTGCACTTTCTATTAATGGTACATGTGTGAAAAAAATTTAGAGTGAATAAATTTCACACCTGTACCATAATGTCTATTATTCTGAACCCCATAACATATATTTTGGCTTATTAACCAGAGCTTCCCAGCCATTTTGTGTGTACTGCAAAGGGGTCACAGATGTGTTAAGGGTGCCCAAGGGATGGGATGTGGCACAGTAATAGCCATGGACTGATCAATTCTGTCTGAAAGAAGCTTTGACTGTTTACCTCATTGTGCTGTGCAAATTTCAATGCATTCTGTGAATGTCAAGATGGGAAAAAGATTGTAAAGTGCTTATCTAGGTCACTGTGATCACCTCCTGGGATTTCTTCTTTGTTCCTAGTGGTACGATGCTCTCAAGGCAGTTGCCAGGCTATCCACAGGAATACCAAAGGAATGGAGGAGAAAGGTAAGGGGGACTCATAGGGCTAGAATACAGAAGGATCATCTCTGCCCTTCTTTAAAGCCTCTGGAATGTCAAAAATATATTCTAGGTTTAGTTACTTGAAAACCTGTCTTGATTATTCATTCATGCAGTAAATAATTATTGATTATTCTGTGCCAAGTAATGTTCTAGGTACTAGGGATAGAGCAGTGGAAAAAAACAGACCAAAGTTTTTTGTCCTCATGGAGCTTACAATGAATAAAATATAAAGTATGTCAGATGGTAATAAGTGCCATGGATAAAAATGTAGAGAGAAATAAAGAGCGTTTAGGAGAAAAGGGGTAAGGAGGTGGAATTTTAAATCGCAAGGTGACATTTGAATAGGCCCCTGAAGGAGGTGAGAAGCCAGCCATGCAACTACCTGGGAGGAGATACTCCAGGCAGAGGGAACAGCCAACGCAAGCACCCTCAGCCCTTAGGTGGGAGCATCTCGCATCTGGGTTGTATTCAAGCAAAGATGGGATGGGGCGGGGTGGGGCGGGGCTGGGGCACAGTGAACAAAGGGGGAAGAAATAGGAGAGGGAGTCATAGAGGTAATGTGGTGGGTTGAGGGGGTGGCAGATCATGGAGAATCTGGGAGGCCACCACAGGTCTTGGGCTTTTGCTCCGTGTGAGCTAGGAAGCACTGGGAAGTTTTGAGCAGGGGAGTGACATGATGAATGGGCTACTCTGGGTACTGACTTGAGAATATGAGAGACAAGGGCTGAAATAGGGAGACCAGTAGGAGACTTGCAGTAGCTCAGGCAACAGATACATCAGGGTTGTGGTAGTGGAGATGGAGATCCTAGATATATTTCGAAGACTGAGCTCACATGAATTCCTGTTGGACTGAATATAAGGTATAAAAGGGATGTCAAAGATGACTTCAAGATTTTGGCCTGAGTGATTGGGAGGTAGAATTACTGTTTACTCAGATGGGAGGAGCAGGCGTATGTATGTCTGTAGGGTGGATGGTGGAGTAAGTGATTGGTTTTGGATCTATTAAGGTTGAGATGCCTATTAGATATCTAATTTGAAGATATCAAGTGAGCATTTGGATATATGCTTCTGAGGTTAGGAGAGAAGTCTGGCCAGATATATGAATCAATGTTTATTCCTGCTAAATCATGTTTAGATACCAAAACTTGAAATACATGCTTAGGATATTGATTTATAAGCCTAATCTTTGTATTTCTAGAATTTGAAAATGGAGGGTTCCTCAAAATATTCATAAAAATGACATTATGAAATACAACTTTCAGAAACAGATTTTCTGGATAAAATAATCAAAGGAGTAAAAATATCCAGTGGCTCTTTTTAAAAACTTATTCATTATGGGAGCCCATCTGTCAGTTTTGTGTATGTGCGTGAGAGGGATGGTTTAAAGGCAGAAGCCACTCCATGGTGAAAAAAAGCCCCATTCACCATGAGTGACCAGATGGCTCTTGCCCAAGTATGGAGAGCAATTGAGAGTCAAGTAAAATAAGCTTATGAGATTATACAGGTTATTCAATGAACAGAAATAAAATTTGAAAATCTTCTTGATTTGTCTTCCTAACAGTATCCCTAATGCCTGGATTGCTGCTTGACACATAGTAGGAACTCAACAAATATTTATTGAAAGAGTAAATGAAAGGCTCTAAATGGTACAAATCAGTAAAGCAAAAATTTCCGTGAAGCTCTTGTAGATTTCTACTTATGAGCAAAAGCTGGTCTAGGGGACACTTCCCATTTTCTTGTTGAATGCAATAACTACTTTCTAATAAAGTTGAAATTATATATTCTACTTTGGCATTCTCCTTTGTCTATGTAATATTTTAGGTTTGGTTGACCTTGGCAGATCATTATTTGCACAGTATAGCCATTGACTGGGACAAAACCATGCGCTTCACTTTCAATGAAAGGAGTAATCCTGATGATGACTCCATGGGAATTCAGATAGTCAAGGTAATGCCCCTGAACTTGGCCTGTCATCCTAATACAGAAGAAAGACTCTAAGAACCAGTTGCTTTTTGGACAGAGGATCGAATGATCTCTACCTTCTGGTTTGAATATCTGCATATTTTCTGCCTTCTCATTTCATTGGCTTTTCCATGGGGAACCTTGACAATGTGTTGTCTGCATAAATTTAAATGTTACCAGTAAGAAGAAAATGTTTGCGAATGAACTTTCACTCATATTCAACTTATTAATCTTCCTCACACTATAGGAAGGACCCTTTATCATGGCTCAATAATGCCGACTGGATTTTTATATAAAAGTCACTGATTGAAAAAGTTAGTTAAGTATATTTCATATGAGAATCATTTGGTTCTTATTAGGGTCTTTCATAGTTTCTTAACTGCCCATTTCTAAAGACAGGTTCAGAGGTGGGGTCTACTTCCAACCAAATACTTGTGGGTTCAAGCCAGCTGTGTAGGCAGTGGCTTGCTTACCTGGATTATTACAGTTGAACAGAGCCTGGTGCTAAAAGCCAAGGATACTGATTCTGTTTGATCCCAGTATTATCCTCTTACATAAGGCTCTAGAACATGGTTTTTGATTTTATATGAGTACATTACAGTGTGATACTAAGCTGGGGTTTTAAAAGGAAAGTTGTTTCATCCAAATTTTGGCCACCTCAAGATGGCTAATGTTTTGGCATATTTGGAGATTTTTTTAAAGGAGGAAGTACTAACTAAAATCAGCTACTTTCTGTTCTAACTTCGTCTGTTTCAGACAAATGCTAAAAAAGTTATGCAATTTTACATTGTGTACTAAAAAGCCTTTGCATTATTCACATTTAAGCTATATATTTGGAATTTTAGAATATGTTTCACAGAGATGAAGTATCTCATATTTGAAATGTTTCCTTTTTGTCTAACTGGTGAATTAAGGCAATGCACTTTTTGTAACAATCATCTTATTAAGAGGATCTTTTGTTTTCTCATTGAAGTGAATCTTATGTCAGTTAATGACTTCAGCTCTTGAAAATTATAGTCCCTGCTTAGTAATTAAATTATAGATATTGCCTTCATTAAAGCATATCAAGTATTTCTGTCTTTCTTATATAAATTCATAAAATAATTTGAATAGAATGATTTTTCTCTCTATAATCACATTTTTTGCTATTTTGATTTCACTCCTTTATGTTATTTAGAGTTTTGATAGCTAAATATTATACTTTATTTGTAGAAAGGAAGAATGTTACCCTCATACGTGTATTGTGATGGCTATTGTTTTATCTGAGAAATATTATTAAAACAAATTATCAATTTATATGAAATTATAATGTAATTATTATTAATTCTGAGCTACTTTTTGTGGTAATCCTGGAAACATTTTAAGTTGAAAATTTGCCTGACTGAAATTCCCCTTGCAAATCTCTCTTAAACAGCATATTACAAAATATTATGAAAAAGAAAGCTAAAAATGCATTTTGGCTCATATGTATAACAACATACACATTTTTGAAAAATAAAATTTATGTTGATAATTTGATTCTGTTTATTGAGTCAAAAAATAAGGTTTATTTTGAAATAATATTAGGAGTTGTGTTTTTGAAAATGTTGTTTCCCTTCCATTTTAGGACCTTCACCGCACAGGGTGTAGTTCTTACTGTGGCCAGGAGGCTGAGCAGGACAGGGTTGTGTTGAAGCGGGTGCTACTGGCCTATGCCCGATGGAACAAAACTGTTGGGTACTGCCAAGGCTTTAACATCCTGGCTGCACTAATTCTGGAAGTGATGGAAGGCAATGAAGGGGACGCCCTGAAAGTGAGTAGCAGGCTCTAACAAAGGCAATGGACATTCTTCTGAGAGTGAGAAATTGGAACTATAATCTCTCTTCCTTGATGTCTCATCCTTTTCCAAGGTGTTTGTCACTCCTTTGTAATGACCTATGATAGCATTTCCTCCAGGTTGGAGTCATGTCAAGTGACAGACTTATGTAGCTGCCAACTGTGAGGCAAATTGTTATGTGTTTAGTATCATTTATAAGACAACATATTTTAAAGCAAGTTAAATATTAATTGTATTGGTTATTCATTACTATTCAACAAATTAGCTGCTTAAAACAGCAAACATGTATTATCTTACAGCTTCTTTGCGTCAGAAATCTAGGCATAGCCTAACTGCCTCAAGGACACATTGCTGTGGCTGTTAAACTGTTGGTTGGCGTTGTGGTCTCATCTAAAGGCTCATTTGGGGGTGGGCATTGGCTTTCAAGTTTGTTTATGTAGTTGTTGGCAAGATTTAATTCCTCAGGCTGTTGGACTGAGGCTCCAGTTCCTTGCTGGCTGTTGACTGGAGGCCTTTTATAGTTCCTTGCCATGTGGGCCTCTCCATCTCCCAACCCAGTGGCTGGCACCCCCAAAATGAGCAAGAGAGTAAAAGATAGTGAGCAAGGCAAAAGAATTTAAGTTCCAGATTTGTAGCCAAACATCAGAAGTGACATCCCACTATATTTCCGTGTTCTGTTCTTTAGAAATCAGTCACCAGGTTCAGCTCATAGTCAAGGGGAAGGGCTCATACAAGGGTGTGACTGTATTGTGTTAGAACTGCCTCCCACACCAGTTATGCTTCATTCTGATTGGATTGCTTTATTGGGCTGCTTTACTCTTTCATATTTGGAGCAAGATATGGAGGAGTTGGATTGAGAGTGAGTGTCTATGGAAAGTGTTTGCATGGAGAAGCATTATGGAATTGACTTACATTAATATCTTTTAATCTTTGATGCCTAGGACCTTTATTAGTTAAATTTTAAAAATGTGTTGAGATGGGGCACTAGTGATTTAAGCTCATTGGTTTGCATGTGAGTCAGTGAGTCACCAGAAATAGAGTGCTTATGAGAAACGAAACATTTTAAATGTGGAGGCTAATGCCTATTTGCTTAAGGCAATGTGGGGTTACTAATTCATGTTTGAACCTTTAAACTGCTCTTGACTGCAATGCTTTGTGATGTATGAGATAGATACTTAGTCTTCGTGTTCAAGAACCACCCCTGCCATAACCCTACTCCCAACAACTTGTGTTTGACTATGGTTAATACCTTATTGATGCTGTCAATCACTGATTAATGTGATGTGGAAAAATAAACAAATGTTCCTCTTGGTTTTATACATATCATGGTGGACAAGTTATAAATCCAGCTTGACATGATCTAAATCTGTGTTCAACCTCTCACTTTTTCCATTGATGTATTTAAGGAAGCAGCTTTGAAGTTACTTGTTCATCACAAAGGCACGGGTAGGAGAGGGAGGAAGGCAGTGACAAATACATGACTTTAAGATGTTTTTTATTAAGAAGGAATTTTGTTTACTCAGTCTGTCAGCTTTCATCAGTTTTTTTCCAGATGTAATTGGTATGACTATAAAATGGGAATTTTCTTTAGAGCAATTGGAATAAGTGAATCAAGTTAGGGGTGGGATGGAGACGTCCAAGGAAGGAAGTGTACATCCCAATCAAATTATGAAAGGGCTCAGTAATACTTGAGAAACTAGAAATTAAAAACTCACTTACAAATATGGATTAAAGATGAGAAACTGAATATTTCAGCCCCCACGAAAAAGAGCTCCATGCAATGAGATGATGTGATCATCCTTTAAGAGTGTATAGATCTTGTGTTTAGACATTTAATACGCAGAGGAAGGTTGGCTTCATGAAGAAACACTTCTGATGTCGAGGAAAATATTGTATGTCTGTTTTTCCAGCATAGACTCTACAAGTCATAATTACTAGGGAAATATATAGTTTATTAGAAATAGGTGAACCATTTTTTCCTGCTATTAGCACTTAAGTTTTTACTTAGCAAATCTTTTATTTTTGTTAAAAATTCAGAGCTCTCCCATTATTTAGCCAAATCTTTTTTTTTTGTTTTGGAGACAGAGTCTTGCTCTGTCACCCAGGCTGGAGTGCAGTGGCATGATCTTGGCTCACTGCAACCTCCGCCTTCCAGGTTCAAGCAATTCTCCTGCCTCAGCCTCCCGAGTAGTTGGGATTACAGGTACACGCCACCACACCAAGCGAATTTTTGTGTTTTTAGTAGAAATGGGGTTTCACCATGTTGGCCAGACTGGTCTCAAACTCCTGACCTCAGGTGATCCTCCTGCCTCAGCCTCCCAAAGTGCTGGGGTTGCAGGCGTGAGCCACTGTGCCTGGCTTTTTTTTTTTTTGGATCTAAGAGTTGACCTTGGAAATACAGTGGTGGGTGCTTTGAGTGAGCTGGCTCTATGTCTTCACATCAGACATTGAGATGCCTTCAGATAGAGAATTTCACTGTCACAGGAATTAGTATGATCATTGAAGATTTTTTTTTTGCTTGTTTTCACGTAATTTTGAGGAATCATAATTTCTCAATAAAAACCAAATATCTTTCTTGGCACTACGTATCTTATCCTTAGATGAAAAATACAATAGTTGTCAGTGTATGACCTTTACGTCTGCATTCATGATCCTGTAAATTCCTCTAATTCTGATCCATAGAGTGCTAGGTTCCTGCAAGGGTACTCCGCCATGCTGAAACTTGCTCTCCTCATCAGCTGCTGCCTCCCAGAACCTCCTCTCCCCACAAAGACAGAATTTACTCCTTTTCTTGTTGCTGAGCTCCTATTTCCAAGATGATGTTACATTTACCTGGTAAATTTTATCCTAACATAAGAAGGCTAAGGCCCAGTGGGTCTGGCCACCTTATAACAAAGGAGAAGGTCCTCCTCGAGAGCATGCCCCTGCCCTACTGACTCGTTCAAAACTATGACCCTGAAAAGTAGAAATTATAAGCTGAGGAGGAGGGAAAAATGGGCCCTTGGCAGGGCAGGGAGATTTTTTTTGGGCGGGGGGTGGTGGGTGGAAATAGAGTTTTACAGTATCCTGAATGTCAAAATGTGAGATAGCTACTGTTCTACCAACATAGAGCCCGTTATGTATATAGAGCCAGTTATGATTTTGTTCTTAATTTTGTTTTTCTGGTGCTTTGGGGAAGGAGCTGGTCTTTTAGGGAGTGGGTCAGGTACAGCATGCCAGACCTTTTAAGAATGAAGCCGCCTGAATTAGCACCTGGATACTCTTCAGAGAACTGCAAACAAAGAAAGTGGAGGTAGTGATTCAATGCTATTATAACTCTGAAAATATCTGACTTCTCCAATTCCACTGTACAAATGAACCTAAACATTGAATGGAAATACATGGTTCCCGCTATTTTTGTTGGTAAGAGTTTGGTGGGAAAGAACCAGGGATTGACTTACAGACCTCATGTGTGTTTGGCTGGGTCATTCTAGAGGTTCTTGACATATTAGGAAAGGTAATACAAGTAGAAAAATCAAAATGAAAATAGCAATTTGAAGAACTTCTATAACAACCTTATGAAAGAAATACAGATTTTGAAAAGTACTATTTGTTCAAACAAAGCATAGTTGCATTTTCCCAGGAAGTGGACAAAAAACCAACATGAGTTGCTCTAATAGCCCAGGTCGATGATGAGTAAGTCTTGAGAGCTGCTTCTGTGGGGGTGTTTTATGATAGGCCTGCTCTTAGTTTTCATGTTGAGGTTGTAAAACTGTGCTGACACCAAGGAGCCAATGCTGAGGCTCTGCTGGCTGCTGCACAAGCTTGGGCTTTGTCATTTTTCAGAATGATGCTAAGGGTTGCATAATCACAGCTACTTATGGGCCGAACTCAGGTCTAGCAGCCCATCTAGAAATTTCAGACAGCAGCAGACTTGAGGTCTGAGTTGCTTAGATGATTATGCCACATGCTCCCTAGCCAGGCTGTAGGAGAGCCTTGTAAATCTGGAACATTTCGTACTGATGCATTTAAGGATAGTGTGCTTTGGCTAACAGCGTTTTATCTATTTGAATACTTATTTTCTCTTTAGGACATGTTGGGATCCCAGTTTTTACAAAGCAGTCTTAAGCTTTATCTTTTTTTCTTTAGATTATGATTTACCTTATTGATAAGGTACTTCCCGAAAGCTATTTTGTCAATAATCTCCGGGCATTGTCTGTGGATATGGCTGTCTTCAGAGACCTTTTAAGAATGAAGCTGCCGGAATTATCTCAGCACCTGGATACTCTTCAGCGAACTGCAAACAAAGAAAGTGGAGGTAGGATTCAATGCTCTTGTAACTGAAAATATTTGTCTTCTCTGATTCCACTGTACAAATGAGTCTAAACATTGAATGGAAATATATATTTCCAGGTATTATAAGAGCTTGGTGTAATGAAACAGATTTTTAGAGAATGAAAACAAAACTGAAAATAACAAAAGGCCACATGTTGAACCTCTAACTGGTCATAGTTAGGAAGTCAGTCAAGAGCCTAATACTAGTACCAGATCAACAACTGAAATGATGTACTCTGGATGGAGTACCACGTACACATCTTACTATCTAGTTAAACTGCTCTAAGCTGGCACCAAACTTGCAGGAGTCTTTAAAACTGAGCTACAGGTACAATTTAGTACAAACTGGTTTTACCTGAACCATTGAGATTATGAAAGAGTAGCTAAGAGCCACTGCTATCTAGTGGGCATGATCCAGTTTTTGGAAGTATCTGAGCTCATAGCTGTCATTATACGCACTGCTTATACTTCCCTGGCTGTGTGTACAGAATAGTCAGGAGTTTGTTGTGTTTCCTCCAAGCCAGTGGTCCCCAACCTTTTTGGCACCAGGGACCGGTTTCAGGGAAGATAGTTTTTCCACAGACCAGGGCTTGGGGGATGGTTTCAGGATAATTCAAGCACATTACATTTATTGTGTACTTTATATATATTATTATTACATTGTAATACATAATGAAATAATTACACAACTCACTGTAATGTGGGATCAGTGGGAGCCCTGAGCTTGTTTTCTTGCAACTAGATGGTCCCACCTGGGGGTAATGGGAGACAGTGATGGATCATCAGGCATTAGATTCTCATAAGGAGCATGAAACCTGGATCCCTCACATGCACAGTTCACAACAGGCCTTGTGTTCCTATGAGAATCTAATGGTGCTGCTGATCTGACAGGAGGCAGAGCTGAGGTGGTGAGCAATGGGGAGTGGCTGTAAATACAGATGAAGTTTTGCTTGCTGCTCACCTCCTGCTGTGTGACCTGGTTCCTAGCAGGCCACAGACCCAGAGATACCTGAGTATCTCTAGGCATTTCCTTCTAAGCCATTTGAATAATCTCATTTAACTTGGCTCTGCAGTATAACTGTGTGGATTTTATAATGCTTCCGGATAGGCCAATCTTCCCTGTCCCCTAGTCAAGACTCACTTTAGTGAGCTACATGTTTTTACCCAAGTGCCTTGCACTTGGCTGTGAGGAACAACCTCAGATTCTAGTCTGTGAACAAAGATACTCCCATTGTTCATAGGTAAGGAGGAAGAAAATGAATATAGGAAAACAGACATCTTTTTGTTTACACTTAGGTAATTGTACATATTGGCTATAATTTGGAGGGAGGATCGCTCTACATATTTGAATTTTTTTTTTTTTTTTTTTTTTTTTTTGAGACAGAGTCTTGCTCTGTCACCCAGGCTGGAGTATAGTGGCCGGATCTCAGCTCACTGCAAGCTCCGCCTCCTGGGTTCACGCCATTCTCCTGCCTCAGCCTCCCGAGTAGCTGGGACTACAGGCGCCCGCCACCTTGCCCGGCTAGTTTTTTGTATTTTTAGTAGAGACGGGGTTTCACCATGTTAGCCAGGATGGTCTCGATCTCCTGACCTCGTGATCCGCCCGTCTCGGCCTCCCAAAGTGCTGGGATTACAGGCTTGAGCCACCGCGCCCGGCCTTTGAATTTTTATATCACATAAAAATACATACTGATCACATAAAGTAAGAGAGAGTACTATGTTTTTAATAAATTCAGAAATTTCAAAATTGGCTGGACCCCAGATCTTTAGTTGGAAATACTTTTAAATGTAATGTTTATTCTCTATTTTGGGATTTGCCAACTATCTTTCTGTTAATGATTTCTAGTTTAACTCCACTGTGGTCTGAGAACTATGTATAACTTAAGAAGTTGATAGATAATTTATAGTGAGCAATTTTATTCTTATCAAAGCAGCATTTGAATGTAAGTGGGCATTATATGATTTCGAAAATCTGATGGCTTTTGCTTTTGAGAGACTGAAATCCTTTCTTTTTCTTCTATTTTTGGTGAGGAAAACTTTTTCCTTAATTTTCAGCTCACTACAATAGGCAGAGCCAAAGTAAGTTTTAGATTAAGATTTCTGAAGTATTGTAAATATTTTGTGAAGTTCATATTTATAAAGCATACCTGTATTTTTCCAGAAACATGGCAGGAAAAATAGGAAGAAAGAACAAGAGTTTAGAAATATGAGGAAATCAGTCAGGAGATACAACACATCTGAGTGGACATGGAAGACTAGAAAAGGGTATCTGCATATGTGGCCAGTCATCAGTTCTGAAGGAATTGAATGTGTTTGTTTTGTTTCAGGTGGATATGAGCCCCCACTTACAAATGTCTTCACGATGCAGTGGTTTCTGACTCTCTTTGCCACGTGCCTCCCTAATCAGACCGTTTTAAAGATCTGGGATTCAGTCTTCTTTGAAGGTTCAGAAATCATCCTAAGGGTGTCGCTGGCCATCTGGGCAAAATTAGGAGAGTAAGTGAGTTCCACATTCTGCTCTGTTCTGTGATGTTGAGGGTCTTCAGCAGTTTTTGTGCTCTAATATGTAAAGCATCGATATTTAAGTGAAAACAGAAAGTTGTGAACTTTTAAAATTGCTTTAGCCTCCTGAAATCTCAGCAGGCTCATTGCTGGCACATGCAGTCTATTTTGGAGAAGGGGGCAGACTCCTTTAGGCCTTCAGATTCTCCCGCTCCTCCTCAAGCGCTTGTGTCCTGGCTGGTTCACTCCTTGTCAGCATCTCTGTGGACACTAGTTGGGAAGAGGGAAAGGAACTTAGGTGGCAGAGAAACTGAAAGATGTGGTTAGGAGTAGGTGAATTTGTTAGTTAATATTACAATTTGGATTATTGATGAATCTTTATTTTGTTCTGCCTTTCAGGGCTGTGATAAAATTAAATGAGATAACAAGGTATCTAGCCTGGTAGAACACATAGAACTTCTTTCCTTTCATTAAGAATTAATACTCTGTTGGAATCTGTCACTGCCAAAACATATTACCAAATAGATTTTGCTTATATTCTTTACTGGTAGCAGGGCTGAAAAAGATAGGGTGTTTTTCATTCATCTTTGATATATTATGACTACTACATAAATTTCGTACCTTCTGGGTAACGGAAGAAGCATTAAGTGGTGAAGTTTTTACCATTTCTCTTCTGGAGCTATAAATGACGAGTGGGTTCCCATAGACAATATGTCACAACACTAGTAAATCACTGGCACAGTTTTGTTTCGAAAACCTTTTAACTAGCCTTTGTATTTATGGTAAGTTGTTTCCTGGGAGACTTCTGGCATTTTTAACAATTTTGCAAAGAAAGATCCACCAACTATCAATTCAGGGACTTAAAAAATTATTCTTGTGTGTATTTTTAAACATCACCTAGCTATCTCCTTTGCCTTGGTTTTGTTGTACATTGCTTTTCAGCTGGGTAAATAAATTCATCTGTATGGGATTTGGTGTTCTATTTACTTATCTCTCATTACCTCCCAGTAACTACCTCTTGCTGCAGCCATGTATTTCCAACTTACTGTATACATTGTAAACCCTTTGAGCTTTGATAGTTTCTTTGGGTGTGATAGTCCAGTTGCTGCATGGCTGGTTTATAACATTAAAATAGTAAAGCGCTTTACTGTATGATGAGCCAGTTATAATTGCCTTTGTGTTGGTTCTTCATGAGCGAGCAGGAAGAAAAGAGGTGATCCTGGTTTTACTCCTCTCTATCCATTAATCTGTAGAATCAGAATTTATTCCTATGATCATTCCAGGGATGTCACACTGTTGAAATAATAATAGCTGCAACAAAAGCCAATATTCATTGAGTGCTTGCAATGAACAGGAACTGTTCTAACTACTCTGGATGTATAAACTCATGTATTCTTCATCATCCTGTAAAGTACGCACTGTTGTCATCTCCATTTTATAGATGTGAGAATTGAGGCACAGAGAAGTTCAGTTAATTGTCTAAAGTCACCCAATTACTAAGTGGAATGGGCTGAATTTGAGCCCAGGCTTTCCTGGCTCTAGAGTCTGTGCTTTTAATAATGTGAATCGGCCGGGCGCGGTGGCTCAAGCCTGTAATCCCAGCACTTTGGGAGGCCGAGACGGGCGGATCACGAGGTCAGGAGATGGAGACCATCCTGGCTAGCACGGTGAAACCCCGTCTCTACTAAAAAATACAAAAAAACTAGCCGGGCGAGGTGGCGGGCGCCTGTAGTCCCAGCTACTCGGGAGGCTGAGGCAGGAGAATGGCGTGAACCCGGGAGGCGGAGCTTGCAGTGAGCTGAGATCCGGCCACTGCACTCCAGCCTGGGCGACAGAGCGAGACTCCGTCTCAAAAAAAAAAAAAAAAAGTGTGAATCTACTGATAATAAATGGCTAGTCTTTTTGAAGTTTAGGGGTATATGAATCAGAATGATAGAATTTTAACTCTGTCAGTTTTTGCTTATTACAATTCTGTATGTTTTGAGCATGCAGCTTGTTAAGGGAAAGGAAAGGCCATTGACATACATCCTAAATGTCTGCAGTGCCTGCCATTGTGTTAGGCAGTTTAAACACATAATCTCATTCAGTTCTCCCAATAACCCTGTGAAGTAGGTAGGGTTGTTCTCTCTGTCTTTTCCACAAGAAAATTTCCCCAGGAAGGTTAATTAGCTGTTTCATAGTCACACAGCCAGTGAATAGCAGAACTGGGACTTAAATTTGGATCTTTCTGATTCTAGTGCCTATAATCTTCCCCACAAACTTCCTGTTGGAAAAACCATAAAAGCATATAGGTAATCTCCAGTTTATGTACACCTGAGTAACATGTGCCTTATATATGGTTATCTAGGACCTCTCCTTTCACCTGGCTTCTGCAACTTGGAATTTCTACCTTTCACTTCACCAAGGGTACTCTGGAATATGTAAATTGTAGACCATTAGCACACTATCACTAGCATCTCTTTATGTGTCCTTTCTCCTCTGCCCCTGCTGCTGTTTTGGTTTCCTCCCTCATCACCCATGCCTGGCCCACTGTGGTATGTCCTCCTTGGTTTCCCCATGGTAACCCACATTTGCCGTGCCACCTCCAGGCAGACCTTGCCAAGGGCACAGCTGTTCCCTTACTCCCTACTTAAAGCCTTTTCATGACTCATGCTCTGTAGAGGCTCAGCTGCCAGGTGAGGCCTTTGCTCTCTGCTCTCAGTAGCTCTCTTCCCTCAGCTCTCACTGGCTTCCTCTGGTCCTGCAACCACTTCCCCCATCCTGGTCTCACTGGTTGTGTGGAGCTACTTGCAGTTCCCCAGATGAGGCCTGCTGTCTCCTGCATCTGTGTCTTTGGAATGCTTATTCTTCCTTGTCAACCTGAAAAACAATTTCATCTCAACATTATTTCTCTTCCTTACCTCCCGGGGTAAATTTAAGCACCTTTCATTCATGCCCACAGGCTGCTCTACACTTTTATAGTAATACTTCAGCAGTTTATTCCATTCATTTATTTACATGATTGTGGCAATGGGATTAGAACAACACTCCAGAACTATGGTTTTTCCGTAATCATATTATTTTGGATGGCTTTACAGAAATCCCCCAGCATTAGTGTATATCTTCTGGTTAGTGGGAAACTAGAGTTATCCTACAATACAAAGAATGTTGTCATATAAAATGGAAATACCTAGGCTGGGTGCTGTGGCTCATGCCTGTAATCCCAGCACTTTGAGAGGCCAAGGCAGGTGGATCACTTGAGGCCAGGAGTTTGAGACCAGCCTGGCCAACATGGTGAAGCCCCATCTCTACTAAAAATACAAAAAATCAGCAGGGCGTTGTGGTGGACGCCTGTAGTCTCAACTACTCGGGAGGCTGAGGCAGGAAGATTGATTGAACCCAACAGGTGGAGGTTGCAGTAGGCTAAGATGACACCACTGTGCTCCAGCCTGGGCGACAGAGGGAGACTTTGTTACAATAAATAAATAAATTGGAAATACCTGGTACTCTTTGCTTTGGGCTCTTCTGTTTTCCCCTTTCTAGAAGAAAGATTGAAGTCCAACCTGGCTCACAGGTAGCCAAGTGAGTGTCAGATTCTTTATTTACATGTAGAACTGAATGCAGGAAAAGGTGTAATCTCCAACTAGCAGCAGCACCCCGAGAAGAACTCAGAAAATTCTGCCTGTGAAAACTCCCCATGGACTGATGAAATATGCAGATGCAGTTCTTGTAATTTTCATCTTTTATTCCTACTGTGGTTTGGTTTTAAATCTATTATATTAATGATATCACTGTTTGCAGATTAAGACCAATAGACTCCCTCAAAGGAGATAATTGTTCTTTAGTACCCAATTTCATGGTTATGATTTCTAACCAGTGGTGGGAATTCTGATGTGTCGATTGTGTCCCGTGGAAACAATAAAGATGCCACAGCTGGGATTGTGAGGCTGGGGGAGCCAAGTAGGAATGACAGGACTTATCCAAAACGAGTACCTTAAAGTTGTTTTTAGTATTTTTAAATGTTTCACCCACAGTGGGCTTTAGGAATATCAGGATTTTGATATTCATTGATTGATAACTTGAGTTATTTGATGGCAAAAGGCCACTGCCCCCCCTTTTTTTGAGACAGGGTCTCACTCTGTCACCCAGGCTGGGTTGCAGTGGTGCTATCATGGCTCACTGCAGCCTTGGCCTCCCAGGCTCAGGTGATCCTCCTGCTTTAGCCTTCTGAGTAGCTGGGACCACAGATGTGCACCACAATACTCAGCTGATTTTTAAAATTATTTGGAGAGATCGGGTCTTGCTGCGTTGAGGCTCCTGGCCTCAAGCAATCCCCCTGCCCCAGCCTCCCAAAGTGCTGGGATTATAGGCATGAGCCACCATGCCCAGCCCAATATATCTTATACCTGCAGCATGCACTGTTACACAGCATGGATGCCCTAAACAAGTTCTATTTTCTGTCCTTTCTTTATCTAGGCAGATAGAATGTTGTGAAACAGCAGATGAATTCTACAGCACCATGGGGCGCCTTACCCAGGAGATGCTAGAGAATGATCTTCTGCAAAGCCATGAACTCATGCAGGTGAGTGGGCAACATGGAGCAGCCTGGCTCAGGGAACCCCAGGCACGGTGGGAACAACCAGTGCCAGAGCAGCGGTCTTGAGAAATGTGCTTGGTTAGCTGTCAGACTTAGTTTCTTAAATTGACCAAGAGTCTGTTCATAATTTGATAAGAATGTATGTCATAAAAGGAAGTAAGAAATGAATGATGGATATTTGTTGTATCTTTCCTTCAGACTGTGTTGCTTAGAAATCATTAGCAGCAATATAAAGATAAACTGGAAAAATACACTGGAAAAACAAAATCACCAAGTGCTTATTCTGAATTTTATTCTTAGCCTTTCTTTCCTTTTTTGAGACTGTCTCATTCTATCACCCCAGCTGGAGTGCAGTGGCACAATTGTTGCTCACTGTAGCCTCTGTCTCCTGGGCTTAAGCGATCCTCCTATCTCAGTCTCCTGAGTAACTGGGACTATGGGCTTATGCAGCCATACAGCTAATTTTTTATTTTTATTTTTGTATAGATGGAGTCTTGCTATGTTGCCTAGGCTAGTCCTGAACTCCTAGACTCAAGTGATCCTCCCATCGCGGCCTTCCTAAGTGCTGGGATTACAGGCATGAACCATTGTGCCCAGCCTACTTAGACTTGTGGGGGAAAACAGTTAGTGTGGGGAAGAAATTATTGAGGATAAAAAAGATTATTCTCATCAGCATTTTGATTCATTTGTTTTACCCATATTTTCAACTCAGGTAACTATATATTAATCATAAATTTTAAAGTGAAAGACTTGAAGGGTTTGGTTATTTTTTTATGGCATATTACTGTACCTCAATATCATATTCATCAAGTCTTTGAAATTGACAGCAAGTATAGAAAAAATAGCTGACTTATTAACACTCAGTCTTCCATTAGATTCTTTTTTTAATTTTTGTGGGCACATAGTAGGTGCATATATTTATGGGGTACATGAGACACTTTGATATAGGCATGCAATGCATAATAATCATATCATGGTAAATGGGGTATTCATCTCCCCAAGTGTTTATCCTTTGTGTTAGAAACAATCCAATTATACTTTTAAAGTTATTTCTAAATGTGCAATTAAATTACTATTGACTCTAGTCGTCCTGTTGTGCTATCAAATACTAGGTCTTATTCATTTTTTCTAACTACTTTTTGTACCCAGTATCTCTACTTCCCTATCAACTACTCTTCCCAGCCTCTGGAAACCATCCTGCTACTGTCTATCTCCATCATTTCAATTGTTTTAATTTTCAGCTCCCACAAATAAGTGCAGACTTTCAAAGTTTGTCTTTCCGTGCCTGGCTTATTTCACTTAACATAATGATCTCCATTTCCATCCATGTTGTTGCAAATGACAGAATCTCATTCTTTTTTTATGGCTGAATAGTACTCCATATTGTATATATACCACATTTTCTTTATCCCTTCATTGGTTGATGGACACTTAGGTTGCTTCCAAATCTTGGCTATTGTGAACAGTGCTGCGAGAAACACGGGAGTGCAGATACCGTTTTGATATACTGATTTCCTTTCTTTTGGGTGTGTAACCAGCAGGCAATTTTTGGATCATATGGTAGCTCCAATTTTAGTATTTTTTTGAGGAACCTCCAACCTGTTCTCCATAGCGATTGTACTAATTTACATTCCCACCAACAGTGTACAAGGGTTCCCTTTTCTCCACATCCCTGCCAACATTTGTTACTGCCTGTCTTGATTAAAAGCCATTTTAACTGGGGTGAGATAATATTTCATTGTCATTCTGATTTGCATTCTGATGATCAGTGATTTTGAGCATCTTTTCTTTGGTGTTGTCGGGTTTTTTTTTTTTTTTTTTTTTGGAGGCAGAGTGTCACTCTGTCCCCAGGTTGGAGTACAGCGGCACCGTCTCAGCTCACCGAATCGCGGTTCAATAATCACTCCTGGGAGCCGGGCGCGGTGGCTCACGCCTGTAATCCCAGCACTTTGGGAGGCCGATGTGGGCGGATCACGAGGTCAGGAGATCCAGACCATCCTGACTAACACAGTGAAACCCCATCTCTACTAAAAGTACAAAAAATTAGCAGGGCGTGGTTGCGGGCGCCTGTAGTGCCAGCTACTCGGGAGGCTGAGGCAGGAGAATGGCGTGAACCCGGGAGGCGGAGCTTGCAGTGAGCTGAGATCGCACCACTGCACTCCAGCCTGGGCGACAGAGTGAGACTCCGTCTCAAAAAAAAAAAAAAAAAAAAATTGCTCCTGAGTTCAAGCGATTTTCGTGCCTCAGCCTCCCAAGTAGCTGGAACTACAGGTGTTCGCCACCACGCCAGGCTAATTTTTGTATTTTTAGTAGAGATGGGGTTTCTTTTGTTTGTTTGTTTGTTTTTTTTGAGACGGAGTCTCGCTCTGTCGCCGAGACTGGAGTGCAGTGGCCGGATCTCGGCTCACTGCAAGCTCCGCCTCCCGGGCTTACGCCATTGTCCTGCCTCAGCCTCCCGAGTAGCTGGGACTACAGACGCTCGCCACCTCGCCCGGCTATTTTTTTGTATTTTTTACTAGAGACGGGGTTTCACCATGTTAGCCAGGATGGTCTTGATCTCCTGACCTCGTGATCCGCCCGTCTTGGCCTGAGATGGGGTTTCACCATGTTGGCCGGGCTAGTCTCAAACTCTTGACATCAAGTGATCCTCCTGCTGAGCTTGGCCTCCCAAAATGCTAGGATTATAGGCGTGAGCCATGGCGCCTGGCCTAGAGCACTTTTCATAAGCCTGTTTGTCATTTGTATATCTTCTTTTGAGAAATGGCTATTCAGATCTTTTGCTCATTTTTAATCAAATTATAAGATTATAAGAGTTATTTGAACTCCTTGTATATTCTGGTTATTAATCCCTTTTCCGATGAGTAGTTTACAAATATTTTCTTCCACTCTCTGAGTTGTCTCTTCATGTTGTTGATTGTTTTCTTTGCTGTGCAGGAGCTTTTTAACTTGATATGATCCCATTTGTCCATTTTGCTTTGGGTGTTTGTGCTCATGGGGTATTACTCAAGAAATTTTTGCCCACTACAATGTTTTGGAGAGTTTTTCCAATGTTTTATTGTATTAGTTTCAAGGTGGAGGTCTTAGATTTCAGTTTTTAATCCATTTTGATTTGATTTTTGTATATGGCAAGAGATAGGGGTCTAGTTTTGTTCTTCTGTGTATGGATATCTCGTCTTCCTGGCACTATTTATTGAAGAGATTGTCTTTTCCCCAATGTGTGTTCTTGGCACCTTTGCCGATAATGAGTTCACTGTAGGTATGTGGATTTGTTTCTGGGTTCTCTGTTCTGTTCCATAGGTCTGTGTGTCTGTTTTTATGCCAGTACCATGCTGTCTGGGTTACTATAATAGTAGTATAATTTGAAGTCAAATAACGTGATTCCTTCAGTTTTGTTCTTTTTGCTCAGAATAGCTTTGACTATTCTGGGTCTTTTGTGGTTCCATATAAATTTTAGGATCGCTTTTCTGTTTCTGTAAAGAATATCGTTGGTATTTTGATAGATATTTTATCAAATCTGTAGATTGCCTTAGGTAGTATGGACATTTTAACAATACTGATTCTTGCAATCCATGAACGTGTTGTATCTTCACATTTTTTGGTGTCCTCTTTGATTTCTTTCATTAGTGTTTTATGGTTGTCATTGTAGAGCTCTTTCATTTCTTTGGTTAACTTAATTCCTAGGTAGTTAATTTTGTTTGTTGCTAATATAAATGGGATTTTAAAATTTCTTTTTCAGATTGTTCACTGTTTGCATATAGAGATGCTACTGATTTTTCTTTACTGGGAGACTTTTTATTATGGCTTCCATCTTGTTACTTGTTATTGGTATGTTCAGGTTTTGGATTCCTTCATTGTTCAATCTTGGTAGGTTGTATGTCTAGGAATTTATCCATTTTCTCTAGATTTTCTGATTTATTGGTATACAGTTGCTCATAGCAGTCACTAATGATCCTTTGATTTTCTGTGGTATTAGTTTTAATGTCTCCTTTTTCATCTCTGAGTTTGTTTATTTGGATCTTCTTTTTTTCTCAGTCTAGCTACAGGTGTGTCAATTTTATTTATCTTTTTAAAAAAACCAACTTTTCATTCTTTAATCTTTTGTATTGTTTTTTCATTCAGTTTTATTTATTTCTGCTCTGATCTTTATTGTTTCTTCTACTAATTTTGGGTTTGGTTTGCTCTTGTTTTTCTAGTGCTTTACTATATATCATTACATTATTTATTTGATGTTTTTCTTCTTTTTCGATGTAGACATTTATAACTATAAATTTCCCTCTTAGTACTGCTTTCACTCTGACCCCATAGGTTTTAGTATGTTGTATTTTCATTATCATTTGTTTCAAAAACATTTTCAGTTTCCTTTTTAGTTTCTTCATTGACCCACTGGTCACTCAATAGCATACTGTTTAATTTTTATGTGTTTGTATAGTTTGCAAAATTCCTCTTGTTATTGATTTGTAGTTTTACTCCATTGTGGTCAGAGAAGATCCTTGATGTTATTTCAATTTTTTGAATATTTTAAGACTTGTTTTGTGACCTAACATATGATCTATTCTTGAGAATGATCCATGTGCTGAAGAGAAAAATGTGTATTCTCCAGGTGTTGGATGAAACGTTCTGTAAACATCTACTAGGTCCATTTGTTCTATAGTACAGATTAAGTTTGATGATTTTTTTTTGTTGTTGATTTTCTGTCTGGGTGATCTGTCCAATGCTGAAAATAGGGTGTTGAAATCTCTAGCCATTACTGTGCTTGGGTCTATCTCTGTCTTTAGCTCTAATAATATTTGCTTTATTATCTGGGTCCTCCAGTGTTGGGTGCATATATATTTGTAATCATTATATCCTCTTGCTGAATTGACCGCCTTTATCATTACATAATGACCTTCTTCGTGTCTTCTTATTTTTGTTTTGAAATCTATTTTTTTCTGTTAGAAGTACAGCTACTCCTGCTCCTTTTTTGCTTTCCATTGGCGTGGAATAACTTTTTCCATCCCTTCATTTTCAGTCTATGTGTATCTTTTTTTTTCTTTGTTATACTTTAAGTTCTGGGATACATGTGCAGAATGTGCAGGTTTGTTACATAGGTATATACGTGCCATGGTGGTTTGTTGCCCCCATCAACCTCTCATCGACATTAGGTATTTCTCTTAATACTATCCCTCCCCTAGCCCCATACCCTGTGACAGGTCCCAGTATGTGATGTTCCCCTCCCTGTGTCCATGCGTTCTCATTGTTCAGCTCCCACTTTTAAGTGAGAACCTGCGGGGTGTGGTTTTCTGTTCCTGTATTAGTTTGCTGAGAATGATGGTTTCCAGCTTCATCCATGTCCCTGCAAAGGACATGAGCTCATCCTTTTTTTATGGCTGCATAGTATTTCAGGGTGTATATGTGCCCACATTTTCTTTATCAAGTCTGTCATTGATGGGCATTTGGGTTGATTCCAAGTCTTTGCTGTTGTGAATAGTGCTGCAATAAACATATGTGTGCATGTGTCTTTATGGTAGAATGATTTATAATCCTTTGGGTATATACCCAGTAATGGGATTGCTTGGTCAAATTGTATTTCTGGTTCTAGATCTTTGAGGAATCGCCACACTGTCTTCCCACAATGGTTGAACTAATTTACACTCCCACCAACAATGTAAAAGTGTTCCTATTTCTCCACATCCTCTCCAGTATCTGTTGTTTCCTGACTTTTTAATGATTGCCATTCTAACTGGTGTGAGATGGTATCTCATTGTGGTTTTGATTTGCATTTCTCTAATGACCAGTGATAATGAGCTTTCTTTCATATATTTGTTGGCTGCATAAATGTCTTCTTTTGAGAAGTGTCTGTTCATATCCTTTGTCCACTTTTTGATGGGGTTGTTTGTGTTTTTCTTGTAAATTTGTTTAAGTTCCTTGTAGATTCTGGATATTAGCCCTTTGTCAGATGGAAAAGTTTTCTCCTATTCTATAGGTTGCCTGTTCACTCTAATGATAGGTTCTTTTGCTGTGCAGAAGTTCTTTAGTTTAATTAGATCCCGTTTGTCTATTTTGGCTTTTGTGGCCATGGTTTTTGGTGTTTTAGTCATGAAGTCTTTGCCCATGTCTATGTCATGAATGGTATCACCTAGGTTTTCTTCTAGGATTTTTATGGTTTTAGGTCTTATGTTTAAGTCTTTAATCCACCTTGAGTTAATTTTTGTGTAGGGTGTAAGGAAGGAATCCAGTTTCAGTTTTCTGCATATGACTAGCCAGTTTTCCCAACACCATTTATAAATAGGGAATCCTTTCCTCATTGCTTGTTTGTGTCAGGTTTGTCAAAGATCAGATGGTTGTAGATGTGTAGCATTATTTCTGAGGCCTCTGCTCTGTTCCATTGGTTTATATATTTGTTTTGGTACCAATACCATGCTGTTTTGGTTACTGTAGCCTTATAGTATAGTTTGAAGTTAGGTAGTGTGATGTCTCAAGCTTGTTCTTTTTTCTTGGGATTGTCTTGGCTATATAGGCTCTTTTTTGGTTCCATATGAGATTTAAAGTAGTTTTTCCTAATTCTGTGAAGAAAGTCAATGATAACTTGATGGGGATAGCATTGAATCTATAAATTACTTTGGGCAGTATGGCCATTTTCACAATATTGAGTCTTGCTATCCATGAGCATGGAGTGTTTTTCCATTTGTTTGTGTCCTGTCTTATTTCTTTGAGCAGTGATTTGTAGTTCTCCTTGAAGAGGTCCTTCACATCCCTTGTAAGTTGTATTCTCTTTGTAGCAATTGTGAATGGGAGTTCGCTCATGATTTGACTCTCTGTTTGTCTATTATTGGTGTATAAGAATGCTTGTGATTTTTGCACATTGATTTTGTATCCTGACACTTTGTTGAAGTTGCTTATCAGCTTAAGGAGATTTTGGGCTGAGATGATGGGGTTTTCTAAATATGCAATCATGTCATCTGCAAACAGAGACAATTTGACTTCCTCTCTTCCAACTTGAATACCCTTACTTCTTTCTTCTGCCTGATTGCCCTGGCCAGAACTTCCAATACTATCTTGAATAGGAGTGGTGAGAGAGGGCATCCTTATCTTGTGCCAGTTTTCAAAGGGAATGCTGCTCCCAGCTTTTGCCCATTCAGTATGATATTGGCTGTGGGTTTGTCATAAATAGCTATTATTATTTTAAGATATGTTCCATCAATACCTAGTTTATTGAGTGTTTTTAGCATGAAGGGGTGTTGAATTTTATTGAAGGCCTTTTCTCCAACTGTTGAGATAATCATGTGGTTTTTGTCATTGGTTCTGTTTATGTGATGGATTACGTTTATTGATTTGTGTATGTTGAACCAGCCTTGCATCCCAGGGATGAAACCAACTTGATTGTGGTGGGTAAGCTTTTGGATGTGCTGCTGGATTTGGTTTGCCAGTATTTTATTGAGGATTTTTGCATCAATGTTCATTAGGGATATTGACCTGAAATTTTCTTTTTTTTCTTGTGTCTCTGCCAGGTTTTGGTATGAGGATGATGCTGGCCTCATAAAATGAGTTAGCTGTTAATCCGTCTGGTCCTGGACTTTTTTTGGTTGGTAGGCTATTACTGCCTCAATTTTGGAACTTGTTATTGGTCTATTCAGGGATTCGACGTCTTCCTGGTTTATACTTAGGGTGTATGTGTCTAGGAATTTATCCATTTCTTCTAGATTTTCTAGTTTATTTGCATAGAGGTGTTTATAATATTCCCTGATGGTCGTTTGTATTTCTGTGGGATCAGTGGTGATATCCCCTTTGTCATTTTTTATTGTGTCTAATTGATTCTTCTCTCTTTTCTTCCTTATTAATCTGGCTAGCAGTCTGTCTATTTTGTTGATCTTTTCAAAAAACCACCTCCTGGTTTCATTGATTTTTTTTGAAGGGTTTTTCATGTCTCTATCTCCTTCAGTTCCACTCTGATCCTCATTTTATGAGGCCAGCATCATCCTCATACCAAAACCTGGCAGAGACACAACAAAAAAAGAAAATTTCAGGCCAATGTCCCATTTGCTTGGTAAATCTCCCTCCATCCCTTTATTTTGAGCCTGTATGACTCTTTGCACGTGAGATGGGTCTTCTGAATACAGCAAACCAATGGGTCTTGACTCTTTATCCAGTTTGTCAGTCTGTGTCTTTTAATTGGGGCATTTAGCCCATTTACTTTTTTTTTTTTTTTTTGAGACGGAGTCTCGCTGTATTGCCCAGTCTGGAGTGCAGTGGCATAATTTTGGCTCACTGCAACCTCTGCCTCCTGGGTTCAAGCAGTTCTCCTGCCTCAGCCTCCTGAGTAGCTGGGACTACAGGTGCGCGCCACCATGCCCAGTTAATGTTTATCTTTTTAGTAGAGATGGGGTTTCACCATGTTGGTCAGGCCAGTCTCGAACTCCTGACCTCGTGATCTGCCTGCCTTGGCCTCCCAAAGTGCTGGGATTATAGGCATGAGCCACTAGGCCTGGCCTAGCCCATTTACATTTAAGGTTAATATTGTTATGTGTGAATTTGATCATTATGATGCTAGCTGGTTATTTTGCTCGTTAGGTGATGCAGTTTCTTCATAGTGTTGATGGTCTTTACAATTTGGTATGTTTTTACAGTGGCTGGTACCAGTTTTTCCTTTCCATATTTAGTGCTTCCTTAAGGAGCTCTTGTAAGGCAGGCCTGGTAGTAACAAAATCTCTCAGCATTTGCTTGTGTAGGATTTTATTTATCGTTTGCTTATGAAACTTAGTTTGGCTGGATATGAGATTCTGGGTTGAATATTCTTTTCTTTAAGAATATTGAATATTGGCCCTCTCTTCTGGCTTGTAGGGTTTCTGCAGAGAGATCTGCTGTTATTCTGATGGGCTTCCCTTTGTGGGTAACCCAACCTTTCTTTGGCTGCCCTTAACATTTTTTCCTTCATTTCAACTTTGGTGAATGTGACGATTATGTGTCTTGGGGTTGCTCTTCTTGAGGAGTGTCTTTGTGGTGTTCTCTGATTTTCTGAATTTGAATGTTGGCCTGTCTTGCTAGATTGGGGAAGTTCTCCTAGATAATATCCTGAAGAGTGTTTTCCAACTCACTTCCGTTCTTCCCGTCACTTTCATGTACACCAATCAAATGTAGGTTTGGTCTTTTCACATAGTCCCATATTTCTTGGAGGCTTTGTTTGTTCCTTTTCATTCTTTTTTCTCTAATCTTGTCTTCACGCTTTATTTAATCTCTGATATCCTTTCTTCCACTTGATCAGTTTGGCTATTGACACTTGTGTATGCTTCACAAAGTTCTTGTGCTGTGTTTTTCAACTCCATCAGGTCATTTTTGTTCTTCTCTAAACTGGTTATTCTAGTTGGCAATTCCTCCAACCTTTCTTCAAGGTTCTTAGCTTCATGGTTCTTTAACTCAAAGGAGTTTGTTATTACACACCTTCTGAAGCCTACTTCTGTCAATTCGTCAAACTCATTCTCTGTCTAGTTTTGTTGCCTTGCTGGTGAGGAGTTGTGATCCTTTGGAGGAAAAGAGGCGTTCTGGTTTTTGGTATTTTCAGTCTTTTTGCACTGGTTTTTCCTCATTTTCATGGATTTATCTGCCTTTGGTCTTTGATGTTGGTGACCTTCGGCTGGCGTTTTTGTGTGGACATCCTTTTTGTTGATGTTGATGCTATTGTTTTCTAACAGTTAGTTGTTAGTTTTCTAATAGTCAGCGTCTCTGCTGCCGGTCTGCTGGAATTTGTTGAAGGTCCACTCCAGACCCCGTTTTCCTGGGTATCACCAGTGAAGGCTGTAGAACAGCAAAGATTGCTGCCTGTTCCTTCCTCTGGAAGCTTTGTCTCAGAGGGGCACCTGCCAGATGCCAGCCGGAGCTCTCCTGTATGAGGTGTCTATCGACCCCTGCTGGGAGCTGTCTCCCAGTCAGGAGGCACAGGAGTCAGGGACCCACTTGAGGAGGCAGTCTGTCCCTAAGCAGAGCTCGAGTGCTGTGCTGGGATATCTCACGCTCTCTTCAGAGCCAACAGGCAGGAACATTTAAGTCTGCTGAAGTTGCATCCACAGTTGCCCCTTCCCCCAGGTGCTCTGTCCCAGGGAGATGGGAGTTTTATCTACAAGCCGCTGACTGGGTCTGCTGCCTTTCTTTCAGAGATACGCTGCCCAGAGAGAAGGAATGTAGAGAGGCAGGCTGGCGGTGAGGCAGGAGCGGTGGTGGGCTCCTCCCAGTTTGAACTTCCTGGCTGCTTTGTTTACACTGTGAGGGGAAAACCACCTACTCAAGCCTCAGTAATGGTGGACGTCCCTACCCCCACCAAGCTTGAGCGTCCCAGGTTGACTTCAGACTGCTGTGCGGGCAGCGAGAATTTCAAGCCAGTGGATCTTAGCTTGCTGGGCTCCATGGGGGTGGGATCCGCTGAGCTAGACCACTTGGCTCCCTGGCTTCAGCCCCCTTTCCAGAGGAGTGAATGGTTCTGTCTTGCTGATGTTCCAGGCACCACTGGGGTATGAAAAAAAACTCCTGCAGCTAACTTGGTGTCTGCCCAAATGGCTACCCAGTTTTGTGGTTGAAACCCAGGGCCCTGGTGGTGTAGGCGCCTGAGGGAATCTCTTGGTCTGTGGGTTGCAAAGACCATGGGAAAAGCATGGTATCTGGGCCTGAATGCATCATTCCTGATGGCACAGTCCCTCAAGCCTTCCCTTTGCTAGGGGAGGAAGTTTCCCGACCCCTTGCACTTCCTGGGTGAGGCGATGCCCCACCCTGCTTCAGCTCACCCTCTGTGTGCTGTACCCATTGTCTAACCAGTCTTAGTGAGATGAACTAGCTATCTCAGTTGGAAATGCAGAAATCACCAACCTTCTTCATTGATCTCACTGGGAGATGCAGACCGGAGCTGTTTCTATTCAGCCATCTTGCCAGCTACCCAAGTCTATGTGTATATTTACAGGTGAAGTGTGTTTCTTGTGGGAAACAGATCATTGGGTCCTGTTTTTTCATCCGTTCAGCCACTCTGTGTCTTTTGATTGGAGAGTTTAGTGCATTTACATTCAGTGTTATTGATAAGTAAAGCCTTACTCCTGCCATTTTGTTATTTGTTTTCTGGTTGTTTTGTGGGCTTCTCTTTCTTCTTTCCTTCCTTCCTGTTCCTTTTTTGTGAAGATGATTTTTCTCTGGTGGTGTGCTTTAATTTCTTGCTTTTTATTTTTTGTGTATTGTATGTTTTTTGATTTGAGGTTACCATGACACTGGCACATACTATCTTAAGCCTATTATTTTAAACCGATGACAACATAACACTGGTTGCATAAACAAACGTGCAAAAAGAAAACTAATAAAAACTCCATACATTAACTTTGATCTTCTGCTTTTTAACTCTTTGTTGTTTCTCTTTATGTACTATGTCTTAAAAAGTTGTTCTAGTTATTATTTATTGGTTCATCATTTATTCTTTCTTTTTTTTTTTTGAGACCGAGTCTTGCTTTGTTGCCCAGGTTGGAGTGCAGTGGCGTGATCTCGGCGCACTGCAAGCTCCGTCTCTCAGGTTCAAGCCATTCTTCTGCCTCAGCCTCGCGAGTAGCTGGGACTACAGGCGCCTGCCACCATGCCCGACTAATTTTTTTGTGTTTTTAGTAGAGATGGGGTTTCACTGTGTTAGCCAGGATGGTCTCGTTCTCCTGACCTCGTGATCCGCCCGCCTTGGCTTCCCAAAGTCCTGGGATTACAGGCATGAGCCACCGTGCCCGGCCATCATTTAGTCTTTGTACTTAAGTCAAGAGAAGTTTATACATCACAATTACAGTGTTATCCTAAATTTGTGTTTTTCTGTGTGCTTCCAATATCAGTGAGTTTTTTACCCTCACATGCTTTCTTCTTGCTCATTAACATCCTTTTCTTTCAGATTGAAGAACTCTCTTTAGCATTTCTTATAGAATAGATCTAGTGTTGATGAAATCCCTCAGCTTTTGTTTGTCTGGGAAGGTCTCTATTCTTCCTTTATGCTTAAAGGATATTTTCGCTGGATAGACTTACTATTCTAGGGTAGAAGTTTTTTTTTTTTTTCTTTGGCAGTTTAAATGTGTCATGCCACTCTCTCCTGGTTATGCCACTCTCTCCTGGCCTGTAAGGTTTCCACTGAGAAGTCTGTTGCAAGACATATTGGAGCTCCATTGTATGTTATTCATTTTTTTTTTTTCGCTTGCTGCTTTTAGGATCATTTCCTTACCCTTGACCTTTGAGAGTTTGATTGTAAAATGCCTTGCGGGAGTCTTCTTTGGGTTAAATCTGTTGGTATTCTATAACCTTGTACTTGACTGTTGATGTACTCCTCTTGGTTTGGGAAGTTCTTTGATATTATCTCTTTGAATAAGCTTCCTATCCCTGTCTCTTTCTCTGTCTCCACTTTAAGGCCAATAGCTCTTAGATTTGCCCTTTTGAGGCTATTTTCTAGATTCTGTAGACATGCTTCATTATTTTTTATTCTTTTTTCTTTTGTCTCCTCTGTGTATTTTCATATAGCCTGTCTTCAAGCTCACTAATTATTCTACTTGATCAATTCTGCTATTAAGAGACTCTGATGCATTGTTCAGAGTGTTGATTGCATTTTTCAAGTCCATAATTTCTGCTTAACTATTTCACTCTTTTTATTAAATTTTTATGATAGAATTCTGAATTCCTTCTCTGTATTATCTTGAATTTCTTTTGAATTCTCTGTCTGAAAGGTCACATATCTCTGTTTCTCCAGGATTGGTCCCTGGGGCTTTATTTAGTTCATTTGGTGAGGTCATGTTTTCCTGGATGGTGTTGATGCTTGTAGATGTCCTCTTGTGTCTGGACATTGAAGAGTTAGGTGTTATGGTCTTCACAATCTGAGCTTGTTTGTGCCTATCCTCCTTGGGAACGCTTTCCAGGTGTTAGGACAGTCTTGCATTGCTACAGAGAAATACTTGAGAATGGATAATTTATAAAGAAAAGAGGTTTAATTGGTTCATGCAGGCTGTATAAGCAGCATGACCCTGGCATCTGCTTGGCTTCTGCGGAGGCACAGGGAGCTTTTAATCATGGCAAAAGGTAAAGAGGGAACAGACATGTCACATGGCCAGAGCAGGAGAAAGAGAGAGAGTTAGATGGTGGGTGGTGCCACACACTTTTAAATAACCAGGTCTTATGTGAACTCAGAGCAAGAGCTCACTTATCACCAAGGGAATGGCCCAAGCCATTCATGAGGGATGCAGACACCTCCCACCAGGCCCCACCTCCAACATTGGAGATTATAATTCAACATGAGATTTGAGTGAGAAAAATATCCAAATTATCACTAGGTATTAGAAGGGACTTGGGCCCCAAGCCCAGTAATGCTGTGGTTTTTGCAGACTTGTAGAGGTACCACCTGGGTGGTCTTTGAGAAGATCTGGAAGACTTCTCTGGATTACCAGGCAGAGACTCTTATTCTTTTCCTTTAATTTCTCTGAAACATGTGGAGTTTCTCTTTCTGTGATGAGCCCTCTGGAACTGGGGGTGTGGTGATGCAAACACCCCTGTGGCCACTACCACTGGGACCGTGCTGGGTCAGACCTGAAGTTAGCTCAGCATTGGGCCTTGCCCAAGGCCCTTCCCTTCAGGACAGTGAGTTCCCCCTAGGCCCCACGTGTGTCTAGAGTTTTTTTCTGGGAGCCAGGGATTGGAGTTAAAAACCTTAGCAATTTACCTGATACTCTATTCTACTGCAGCTAAGCTGACACTGAAACTACAATGCAAAGTTCTTCCTGCTCTTCCCTCCCCATACCACAGGCAGAAGAACTTCTACCTGTGGCCACCACCACCACTGGTCCATAAGGAGTTCTGCTGGGCCACCACCAATGTTTGCTTAAAGCCCAAGGGCTCTTCCATCAGCTTATGGTGAATGCCTCCAGGCCCGGGATTCACCCTTCAGGGCAGTGGGCCGCCCCCTGCCCCAGAGCAGGTCCAGAAATGCTATCCAAGAGCCTGGGCCTGGACTCAGACCCCAAGAGCCTGCTTGTTGCTCTACCCCACTGTGGCTGAGCTGGTATCTAGGGTGCAAGACAAAGTCCCCTTTACTTTTCCCTCTGCTTTTCTCAAACAGAATGAGTTTTTCACCATAGCCACCACAGCTGGAAATATCTGGGTCTCCCCTGAAACCAGCATGTCTCAGAGCTCAGGGCCCATGGCATACTCCCTGGATATGGCTGGTTGTTATTCAGGATCCAAGGACTCTTTAGTCAGCAGGTGATGAATCCTGCAAGTGTTGAGTCCTTCCCTTTAAGGCAATGGGTTCTCTTTTGGCCCAGGGTGTGGCTAGAAATGTCATCTGGGAGCTAGGGCCTGGAATAGGGGCCTCATGACTCTGCCTGGTACCCTATCCTGCTGTGTCTGAGCTGCTATCCAAGATACAAGACAAAGTCCTCTTTACTCTTTATTCTCCTCTCCTTAAGCCGAAGGAAGGAGTCACTTTCATTGCTATGAGCTGCACTGCCTGGCATTGGGGGAGGGATGGCGCAAGTCCTCCCATAGCCACACCAGCTTGTGTCTCCCTAGGTCCTGTGCCACCCTAGTTCACTGGCTCTAAGCCCAGCCTAGCACTAGGAGTTGCCTAGGAATTGCAGTCCTTGTGTCCCAGACTGCTGTTCAAGTTTACCTAGGATCCCAGAGCACTTTGGCCTGCGATGGCAAGGCTTGCTGAGGAAATCGAGTTCAACAGCTGAGATGGGCAATTCCCTGCTGGCTAGGTCTGGTTCAAATGCTCCCTCTGAGTGTGAATGCTGGCTGAGCCCAGCACAACTTTGCTCTCCACTGTGACAGAGCAGCACTGAGTTCAGTGTAAAGTCCTCCAGTCACTGCACTCTCTCATCCCCAAGTGCACATACTCTTTCTCCATGTCTTATGGCCACTGCCAGGGGGATTGGGGAGGGGTGGCGTCCATGATTCAAGACTGTCTCTCCTCCCCTCCTCAGTGCCTCTTTCCACGATATGGAGTTCAAATCAGATATTGTGATTATTCACCTAATTTTTGGTTCTTGTTATGGTGCTTCTCTGTGTACAGACAGTTGTTAAAATTTGGTGTTGCAGCAGGGGGCATGAATGGTGTAGGCTTCCATCTGCCGTCTTGCCTGCCCCTCCATTTCCATCAAACTTATTAATTCATTAAGCAAACATTTATTGAGAATCCATGGTTAGTTTTCTGCCTTTTCTTTTTCAATCAATGTTGAATCAAACCCAACTTGTAGATGATGGCTGTGTTTCTAGATTCCCTCTGCTCTAATACGGAATGAATCTTTTACCATAGCCACGACAGCTGAGAATATGCTGGGTCTCCCCTGAAGCCAGCGTGTCTCAGAGCTCAGGGCCCATGGCATATTCCCTGGATATTGCTGGTTGTTACTCAGGGTCTTTAGTCAGCAGGTGATGAATCCTACTAGTGCTGGGTCCTTCCCTTTAAGGCAGCGGGTTCCATTTTGGCCCAGGGTGTGGCTAGAAATGTCATCTGGGAGTTAGGGCCTGGAATAGGGGCCCAGCATTTTGCTACCAGAGTAATGATCCATGCTTACTGCTTTGATCATTTCCTTGCTCTACACTAAGTCCTTCAGCACTTCCTTATTACTAACTACAGTAAATAAAATGCTTCAGCCTGATTTTCTATGCTCTGTACTAACTTCTCCAAATATTTATCGAGCACCTCTAAATGTCAGGTAATGTGCCAGGTGCAGGGACACAGAAGAAAGCATGGGCTATGTCTTCGGGAGCCTATAGTCTCCTAGAGCACAGTGTGGGGAGTGCACCGAGGGAGGTTTGCAGAGGGGCTGAGGGCTGAAGAAGAGAGAAGACCTCATCTAGCCTAGGGGGCAGGGATGGAGTGAGTTGGAGGAGAGGAAGTTAGGAAAGCCTTTTTTCAGGGAATTCATGTCTGGTTTTACCTTTACAGAAGAATAGGAGTTGACTAGGCTGTGCGTGTGTGTGTGTGTGTGTGGGGGGTGCACATATATGCAAGGGTGGTTGTGTGTGTGTGTGTTTGTGTGTGTGTGTGTTGAAGGCTCTTGTGCAGAGTGGAGAGTCAGTTCGTGTTTGAGAGAGAAGCATGTGTGAAGGACTATTGATAACATACTACATAAGTGTGAGGGGGACTGTCAGAAGGCTGGAATTCAGGGACTGGCTCATGGAAGACCACAATGCCTGGTAAGGCGCTTGGACTTGATGTTTCAGGTCAGTGATTGAGAGATTGTACTTGCTGGAGTTCTAGGGCTTCTGTGGACCCTTTGGAAAGGGGAATAGAAGAGCTGTGGACCTGAAAGATTTTAAGGAGAGGAGGAAAATGTTTGAGTTTTGTTTTAAGTCAACTCCACGGGCAGCTCTGTGAAGGATGGATTTCAAAGGGACAAGTATGACAGCAGGAAGGCCTGCGAGGAGGCAGTGAAGAGTGGAAACAGACTGGAACAGAAACAGCACTTACAAGGTGAAATTGACTGGACTTGGCCATGGAAAAGGGATACAGGGGTGAAAGAAAAAGTAATGGGAGAGAGAGGGCCACCCATAATCTTCTGGCTTAGAAGGAAGAGGGCAAGTTTCTGAGGGGAGGAGGATGGGCTTGTTTTCAGATAGGTTGCTTTAGAGGTGTACTTGGACTGCCCCGTCTCTGACCTATCCAAAGGTGTTCCTGCTATTTCACAGACTCTATGGCACTGGCCATAGCTCTCTTCCCACCCAGGCCTCTGTAGGCCATTGCTCATTCCTGTGACAGGGCTTGTGGTCCCTCTGATGCTGCATCTGTGAAAATCCTATTTGCCCACCTGGATCCTGGATGCCGCATGCCACTCAATCTCTTCTCTCTCCCACTCCCACGGCCTCTGTTATCTCGGAACTCATGGATGATGGCTCTTCTGTACTCCTCCAGTACTGAATATTCTTGTTTTTTTTTTTTTTCAAACATGGTCTCACTTTGTCACACAGACTAGAGTGCAGTGGCATGAGCATGACTCACTGTAGTCTTGACTTCCTGGGCTCAAGCGATTCTCCCACCTCAGCCCCCCAAGTAACTGGGTCTACAGGCATGTGCCACCAGGCTGGGCTAATTTTTAAATTTTTTGTAGAGATGGGGTTTCACCATGTTGCCCAGGCTGGTTTTGAACTCTTGGGCTCAAGCAGTCCTCACTCCTCAGCCCTGCAAGTAGCTGGGACTACAGGTGCATGCCACCATGCTTGGCTAATTTTTTAAAATGTATTTTAGAGATGGAGTTTTGCCATGTTTCCCAGGCTGGTCTTGAAGTCCTGGGCCTCAGGCGAGGCCTGCCTTGGCCTCCCAAAGTGTTGGGATTACAGGCATGAACTACTGCACCCGCTCTCTTTTTCAAGTATATTAATTTTTTTTTCCTGTAAGTAGCAAGTTCCTTAATGTTAGGGGCTTCAGCAACATCTAGCTTAGTGCGAAGAATACAACTGGTTACTCAGTGAATACACAGAATCATGGAACGTTAGATCTTGAGGCTGTGGTTTTCAAACTGGACTGTGTAAGAAACATCCCAGGAGTGTATGAAAATGCAGATATTTGGCCCATGGGTGGTTCTGATACAGGTGGTTTTCAGAAAACACTTAGAGAAACACTGGCTTAAAAGAAACTTAAAGATCAATTAAACTAATTCTGTCACGTTAGAGAGAGGAAACTATGAGTTGGAGTGTCAGCAACTTGTCGGTTTCTCAGGTTGTCTAGTGTCAGACCCAAGACTGCCCCCAGGTCGCCGACTCCTAGCCGAATGCTTTTCCTCACCACCCAACACACTGCTTCCACCTATTCAAAAGATGTCTTTCTAAAAGCTGAAATCCTCTTTAGAAGAATAAGGCAACATCTCATTTCACTTACAGTTTAAACATTGCCAGAAGGAATGAGATGTGTCAGATGCCATATTTGTCCTCTAGGAATTTCCAATCTTAGGTATTAGGAGAAGGAACCACTTCTTGACGCTGCTAAAAGCAGAAGAATCCTAGAGGGAGAATTGTAGGCTGTGGATTGATTGATGGGATTCCATTTCAGTAGCATCCCTCCTGTCGAGGAAAACATCTGCGTGAAGATGAACTAAGCCTAATTTTGTGCAACTCATGTTTTCATATTTCTTGTAAAGCATATCAATAATTACAAAATATAATGTCTTTTCAGTGCCTAAATATAAATGTCTATTTAAGTGTATGTTGGTAGTTCAGATAGTAAATAGACTTGTTAGTTTTCCTTGACATCATAGAATGTTCAGGAGAGAAATGGTGAATGTCATTTCAAGCCATTCTCTTTCCTATATTCATTTTTTTTAATTTAGTGCTGTCAGCAAACCCGAAATAGCACCAGATGAAAAATGTGGGCTGAATGTAAGGTCTTTATTTTTGAGCTGAAGAGATGACAGCATTCTCCCCTTTCAGTCTTTTCCCTTTCTTTCAGTTCTAAGTGCCATACTGAAAATCATATGCTGGCTTTTCCCCCTTGTAGATCACTGTTTTCTTATTAGCAATGGTCATTTTCATGTTTGTTTGGTTTTTTTAAATTGATAGGGTTAAAGAAACTGGAGGAATGCTGATTAAATAATGTACCTGGATATCAGTAGGATTTTTGACAATGCCTGTTGTAAATTCCTTGAGGGCAGTGTGGAGAAAAGTTAGTTAAGATGCTATTATTAGGGTTTGTAGGTGCTTGGGAAGCCTAACTCAAAGTGTTTGTGACTGATTTCCTGTTGTCTGGTGGGAGATCTCATGTACTGAGAGGCAGGACTTTCCTTTGCACCCACTCTGTTCACTTTTTTCCGTCAGTGATGGGGTGGAAATTACAAGGGTATGGATGCTTGTTCAATACAAGGATCATGTTTGATTAATTAAATTGAAATCGTCTGTCCTGCAAAACTGCGTGTGCCCGTAACTGAAAGTGCTTAAGCTGTGCCTTTGTGACCATCTGTTGGAGATGCTCTGGAAGGGACTCCTGCTTGGGAGGGAGGTGGAACTAATATATTTGAATTCCTTTCTAACCCTGTGATTCTATTACTGTACCATATTTTGGCTCTAAGATGATTAGTCAAATCTCTTTCTTGGAATCTGTTGTAAATTTCCGACTTACCAAGGTGGAAGCCTAAAGGTTTCGGAGACCCTGAATGCTATGTCAGTGTGCCAGAGATGCTTATGCTCCTGGGATAAAATGCCTTCAGACGTGAGACCTTCAAGTAAGTGAGTGAATATTTGGGAAGGACTACTATAGACAACTTTGTTTCAGGGATACTGATTTCTTCTTTGAAGGACTAACTAAAAGTCGATGACAGAGAAAGGAAGACCTGAAGTGGAGGATGAAAGTGCAGTGGAGCTAGTTTTCTTTTTGGTCAGGTGTCTTTAGCTGAGTGGCCCCTGAGGGATCTTGCTCAGAGCCTAGACCATCAGCCCCGGCGCAGGGCAGGGTGCAGTAGGGGGCGGATGTACTTCCCTGTTCCTCTTATGAACTTCCTTCACAAGGCTGGATGAGGGAATTTACTGATAGCTTGTTACAAACTGGCAAAATGAAACACAGGTGAACCTTTAGCTCATCATCCTACTTATTGTCTTTAATAAGATATCTTATTTCACTTGTAAGGAATTTTGAAATTCTTAGCATCAAAAATCTCATCTTTTAAAGTTGAATCCAAAGGACATGGGTTTCTTAAATGTCTGAACACATTTCTAAACTGTAAGAGAGGAAAAAAAAGTTACATGAATGAGAGTTGATTCTTGGCCCAACTGTGGGATCGCAGTTGGTGTGTGATGGTCAGATAGTTAGGGCAGTGCAGCTCCTACCCAGTCCCTAGGGAAGGTGCTGTGCTCTGGATCGGCTGCTGAGGAGAGGATTTCACATCTCTTGCGTTCCCTCAAAAGGGTATGTGGAGCTAAGACATGATCGTAAGAGCAAGCGGGGAAGAATTCTGCAGTGGCAGCGAGGTAGCTGTTGGATACCTTTGTGGGATCAAAGAACATGAGAGTGCTTCTGACTACATTATTAATAAAATTATATGAAGTATTTTGGGCATACAGATGTATTAAGAATAGTACAATAATATCTACATACCCCCCATCCAATTTAAGAAATAAAAATTAACAACCACAGGAAAACACCCTCATATACTTCTCCCTGATCTTATCCCCATCTCCTCTCAGAGGTAACCATGATCCTGAGTTTCACACCCTTTATTTTTTAAATGAGGAAAAGGAGGCCCAGAGAGGTGGGGAGCTGGTTTAATTTCACACTTAAGGCTAGTGAGAGCCACAAGATGCCTTCTGCTTCTTTTCTTGGGGCACGGTTTATTGTTAGTAAACCTGTACTCCTCAGCCTTTGGGGTATAATCAAGTCTGGAGTGTCTGTGATAAGACAGCTTAGAGATTATGTTTGCAGTCCTTATAAGCTTGTAGCTTTGCACAGTAAGCATGGAGAATTGAAGAGAAGGAATTTCAGCCAACACCTATTTGTTTGGAATCTTGGGCTGGTACAGTAAAGTATAAAGGGATACTATGACATCTGGGGACAGTAAGATGTACAGGTTGTTAGAATAAAATTGCAGGGGACTGTCACAGTGGTGGCACTGAGCTATAAAATGAAAAAGCATCACAATCAAACCCCTTTCACAGCCTTCCTTTTGCTACATGCCAAATTAGACATCTTCTAAGCCTTCATAAAAACAGTCCTGCTAAAATAAAAAATACCATTTAAAATATTTTCCTAGGAAAACATTACCAGGCTATTTCTTTAGCTTCCTAGGAGAAATGAACATGTGATTAATATATATTTTCTGGTGAATAAGTACCAGGATTGAAGAAACATGTTTGGAGCTATTAAATTTTAATAAAAATAAGAAAGCGAACAATATTACTTTTCTGTTGCTGATAGAATGATACATAATTTTGAAATTCTGGTGGAAGCATGGGTGCTTTTCCGCATTTTTATTTATAGAGTTTTAACAGCCTAAGGTTTACACCTTGTCACTTTTTTCTTGTCTTTTTTTTTTTCTTTCAAATAACACCTAGCAATTTTCACCTAGAACTCATCCACAGACATTTAAAAAGGTGGTATCTTTGGAGAAAACTTGTAGTTGATCGCAAGATCATCCACTAGACTTAATTTTATCCAGAAGGCTGACCTGACATTAAATGTCTAAAAATCATCTAACAGAGCTGTTAAAAGTAAGCACTATGTAGGAAGAACATTTTTGAGTATTTGATACAGAAGACATAGGGAGCTGTGGATTTCTGCATTAATCCATTTATCGAACAACAGGAGGAAATCAGACTGCCCGTGATTGCCCACCCTTATTTACCAGTTGAATACCCAGCTGCAGCTGGGTTGATTTGAGAGCTCACTGGGTCGGGTTTAATCATCTTCTTTTGTCTGTCTTGAAAGCAGATGTTGAAGTGTAATCTCTCCACCTGCTGTGTAAGGAGCAGTATCTGCCTCTTCACACTCGACTTCATAAAACTTTAATGTTTTTCCAGGATTGATAAGAGTTGGTGAAGGCTACTGTTTCAGACTTGGCATTTTTGCTTTTGTTTTTCAGACTGTTTATTCCATGGCTCCGTTCCCTTTCCCACAATTGGCAGAGTTGAGGGAAAAATACACCTACAACATTACACCGTTTCCAGCCACAGTTAAACCCACCTCAGTTTCTGGGTAAGATTTTTTAATTCCTCATTGTTTTCATGATGGAAGACTTAATATCTTAATTTGTTATTGTAAATTAATATTTATGAAGCCCCAGAGATATGTTAAAGTAATTTGATGCTTAGAGTCTGAATGTCCCTTTCCAAATGGTTTTGATTTAAACTCAAGAGAGATTTTTAAAAGTGTACTTTCCAGAGAAATTTGGAACATAAACTGAAGAGATGTTTAGCAACCCCAAAACTTACCTAATGATATCAAGTATTAAAAATCTCAATAGTTAAAATAGTGTGGAACCTGTATACAAGTACACAGATGAGCTGATTTAAAAACTGTGAAGACCAAAAATTGACAGTTGATAAGGAGTTTATCATATGAAAAATAAGCATATTGAATCAAGGGTGAAAAGTTACACTATTTAGTAAATGATGATGGGCTAATGGGAACTAATTTGGAAAGAAAATGAGAGTCAGACCTCATACTAGATGCCAGGATAAATTCCATATGGATGAATGTATTAAATAGAAACAATGAAATAATAAAATTAGCATAAGAAAATGTGGAAGAATTCCTTTAGTTCTTTGGAATTGGGAAGGCCTTAATAACTGACTCAAAATAAAAAAAAAATAAGTACTTTAAATATAATTTTCTAGATGACCCAAATGGAACAAAACCAAACCTCTATAAGTAGACTCAAAAATATCTGTGGAAGGATATTTTTAACTTACTATACAAATTAGGGACGGATATTGCTAATATATAAAATTCCTAGAAATTGATAAGAAAATGGCCACCCAAGCTGGGTGTGGTATCTCAGCACTTTGGGAAGCTGAAGCAGGAGGATCACTTAAGGCCAAGAATTCGAGACCAGCCTGGGCAACATAGCAAGACTCTGTCTCTACAAAAATTACAAAAATTAGCTGGGTGTAGTAGTGTATACCTCTAGTCCTAGCTACTTGGGAGGCTGAGGCAGGAGGATTGCTTGCGCCGAGGAGTTTGTAATAACATATTATTGGAAACCACTCAAGTGTATACCATTAGCAGCCTAGTTCCACACTATGGGGTGTGTACATCCAGTAGAACTGTAAGAATGCATAAGGAAGCTCTGTGTATGAATATGGAAAGGTTTCTTTTCTTTGTTTTTTCTAAACCTCGCTTTGTCACCCAGGCTAGAGTGCAGTGGTACAATCATGGCATACTGTGCAGCCTTAACTTTCAGGCTCAAGTGATTTTCCCATATCAGTCTCCTAAATAACTGGGACCACAGGCACGTACCTCCATGCCTGGATAATTTTTAAATTTCTTGCAGAGACAGCGTCTCGCTGTGTTACCCAGTCTGGTCTTGAACTCTTGGGCTCACGCAGTCCTCCTGCCTTAGCCTCCCAAAGTGCTGAGATTACAGGTGTGAGCCACTGTGCCCAGCCCGCAAAGATTTCTTATATGAATAAAGGCATGATGCAGAAGAGTATATATAGTATGCTAATAGTTATCCAAAAAGAAGAGAAAAATAAAAGCATGTAGTCATATTTGCTTATGTGTGCTCAGAGAAACTGAAGAATATGTAAGAACAAGTAACGATGATCACCTGTGGGAGTTAGATGGGAGAGTCTCACAAGTGACCATGGTTACTAGTTTCAATGGGCAGAAGTTGGACAGAGATGGGAAGGAAACTTTTTATAAGTCATGTAATTATATATAATTCTTTTTTTTTGAGACAGAGCCTTGCTCTGTCGTTGCCCAGGCTGGAATGCAGTGGTGTGATCTTGGCTCACTGCAACCTCCGCCTCCCGGGTTCAAGCGATTCTCTAGCCTCAGCCTCTCAAGTAGCTGGAATTACAGGTGCACGGCACCACACCAGGCTAATTTCTATATATTTTTAGTAGAGATGGGGTTTTACTATGTTAATTATATGTACTTCTATGTTAATTATATATATGGCATTTAAACCATGTAACTGTATTATGTTTTGAAATACCTCTGGTTTTCTTTGTATATTTCTTTTTTGTCTTTTATGTTTTTCAAGACGACATAGTAAGGCCAGAGACAGTGATGAAGAGAATGACCCAGATGATGAGGATGCTGTCGTTAATGCAGTGGGGTGTCTTGGACCTTTTAGTGGGTTCCTGGCTCCTGAACTGCAGAAGTACCAAAAACAAATTAAAGGTAAAGAGGTGGCTCTTGATTTAGATTATCAAGATGTATTGGTTTACTACAATAAGAGTAACATTGTGTCCTGTAGATGCCTCAGTAATTTTCTGAACTGGTTACAACTATTAAAAGTCTTTATTAGGCTAGGCATGGTGGGTCATGCCTGTAAGCCCAGCACTTTAGGAGGCTGAGACAGGATGATCATTTGAAGCCAGGTGTTCAAGACTAGCCTAAGCAACATAGGGAGACCCTGTCTCTACCAAAACACAACAACAACAACAACAACAACAACAACATTAAAAAGTCGTTACTAGGCTGGGTGTGGTGGCTCACGCTTGTAATCCCAGCACTTTGGGAGGCTGAGGCAGGTGGATCATGAGGTCAGGAGTTCGAGAGCAGCCTGGCCAATATGGTGAAACCCGGTCTCTACTAAAAATGCAAAAATTAGCTGGGTGTGGTGGTGTGTGCCTGTAGTCTCAGCTACTCAGGAGGCTGAGGCAGGAGAACTGCTTGAACCCGGGAGGTGGAGGTTGCAGTGAGCTGAGATCATGCCACTGTACTCCAGCCTGGGCAACAGAGCGAGACTGCATCTTAAAAAAAAATTGTTACTAAAAGCATCTTCTCTGTTACTTTATCTTTTTATTATGTAATAGTTTCTCTCTGTATTATGTGTTACATGCATAATACACATTTCTTTTTCTCTATGGTGACTTTTGCTCCTGTTCATTGGATTCAACTTTGTATGCCCAGTTCCTTAGCACAGAGCCTGGCATATAGTAGATGCTTAATATACTCCATCTGAGTTTAATTTATTCCATACTGGCTTCTCTTACAATAGGATTACCCTTTAAATCAGAACATTATGGTGACCTCTACTTGAAATTTCTTGAGTGACAAGAAACTCATTATTTTACAAGACACTTTGCTAGATTCTTCCCCTTAGTCCATGGTTTCTAGTTACAAAGAGATAACTTCCACCTACCCGTTCTACTAATAGTTCTTCTCTTTGCTTTTTTTTTCTATTTGAAGCCATCACTGTTTATTAACTGACCAGATTACAAAAATAATCATGGTAGACCCCTTAGTTCATCCGTCTAATAAGCCTGTAGCTCTTCTCTTCCCTATTGCCAGCATTTCTACCTTCCACAAAATAGGAGGTCTTTTTCTTCATTGCACCTTGTGGAGAGGATAATTTAAGGGTCACAGGAAGTTACTGGCTTTTTTGAAGCCTTTCCAACAGTGTAGATCTCATGAATCAGATCCTCCATGCAGACGATGTCATATTTACCAAGAGATTGAGCAAAGTGTTATCTGTCATGGCAATTTGCTTCTTATCAATTTTGCTATAAAACTTTAGGTTTGGGTACGCCCATGCAATGTATGGTTCTCCAGTCCTCACCATGTTAATTGAAGCCTTGCTGAGCTTAACGAAGGTTCCATTGAAGATCTGATGAAGACAAAGAAACTCCAACACCTTTCAGACCTTTGGGCTCACACCATTGATACCTCTGATCCTTAGGGAAAGTGACAGTTTGGGTTCTGTAAGAACATAGAAGTTGCCAGCTTTTCTTGCCCTCCTAGCCATTTGAACCTCAGTTCTGTCCATCTGCCTGTATTCCTTGTGGCTATGTTTAGCTTTTTCATAGATAAGCTTCCTCCTTGCCTTTTGAAGCATCTTTTCAGCAAAATTCTTTCTCAGGTGCTTGATCTTCAGCTCTGGCAAAATTCCTTTGCTTTTTCTTAAGCATTTCTGGCACAGCAGGCACCTTCTTTTTCTTCTCTTCGACACCATCCGTGGTTCCAGCTGGAAAAGAGGATTCTTCCCTTTGGAAAAAAACAGAACAAGAGTGCTTACTCCCTCTTCTACCTGACATCTCTTCAAATCTTTGAGGACAGCTATCATGTCCTCCAAAGCTTTCTCAAAGGCCCAAGTTCAGTATTTCTTTGAGCATGTCTCTTAAGTTATGACTTCTGGACCTCCTAATATTCTATTAATTTACCTCTAGATATCCTGTAATTTGGTAATGTTCCTCTTAAAATGTAGTGCTCTGAATCACATGCCATGTTTTATTTTATTTTATTTTTTTCTATGCAGAATAGACTTCTGTGGTCTGGACATTATCAATGGTATGCACTGTTTTAAAGTTTGTGGTTCTCTACGTCCTTTCTTGTCTTGGGTGGCAGCTTTTCTTTTAGGATATTTATTCTACCTCTTCTAGTTTGAAGACCATTCTCCTTGTTCAAAGAGGTTAGAAATATGCTGAAAGAGGACAGAAACAGAATAGATGTCAGGCACCTCTGTGTTATCTTTGTCATCTGCCAACTTTATACCACCTTCTTGAAGTCATGGGGCTATCTTCTCATTTTTTCGGTTCTTGTTTGGAAGGTAAGAGCAGTGGCAGCAACTGCTGCTATTTCTAACTTTTGGTTGTGATCTTTTGGAGTATTTCCTGCAAGCCTCAGCTTGTTTTGAGTTTTAACCTTTTTAATGGCTGGGCTCATGCTGTTTTGTGAGTATGTCCTTGGTATGTGCTCTCCTCTCATCCTTTTAAATGGCTTTTAAAAATCTGAACCCAACAAGAGTCTTCTTGATTTCTGCAATGCCTTCTACCCCCTTTCTTATTGCTTGAGTTTCAGCTTTTGATTTCTAGCCATAGGATCAATATGTATTTTAATGGTAAAGTTTTTGAATCTGGGTTTCTGTAGCCTGGGTCTATGTTTCATTTTTTTCTCTGTTTTTCTTTCTGTGCATTTTTGTGCTCTAGGATGACATGATTACTTTCTCCTAAATTTCATCATTAGTCTTTCTTGTTGATTTTGCTCTGATTAGCAGTTTCTCTTTTAATTTCCTTCTCCTTACAGAAATGATTACAGTAAAAAAATGAAGTAAATTTCTGAGATGTTTAGCCTTTGTCTGAATAACACTGTCAGCAGATGTTAGGATAGTTGGAATCTCTCCGTCTTTTTTTACTCTGGCTCCCATGTCAGTTTTACAAATTGTGCTGGAGAAACTTGCTCTCTCCCACTTTGGCCTGTGCAGTCTGTGGGTTACTCCCACCCAGTATTGTTTCTCTTTCTTGGAGGTCATCTCAATTTTATTTAAGAGAAAAATCTACTAGTTGTAGCTATCACAGGAGCAGACACCACATCAGACATAACAACAGAGTGGACAGGAAATGTTTGTTAAATGAACAAAGCATTCATTTTAGTGATACAGTGGTCTGAAGTATTGATAATGTTATAAATTGTGTTACTATTTTTAATGTAAGAAGAATGCACTTTTAATGACTGTCTAAACTCTACAAACCATCAATCCTGTATAAATCCTCATGCAGTTGTGTGGAAATCTGTACAATGATTTTAGAAATTAGGAGTTATATCTTTCTAAGGGAATCTTAGAAAATGGCAGTGATTTTTATCTGGAAGCAGTTGATGTTATGTCTATATAGCTAACAAACTGGTAACAAAATCAAACACTGAACCCACATAGCTCATGTCAGACCCACAGTTAGGTTAATAAGAAAATACAGAAATATTTTCAGGAGCACATCAAAATAGGCACTAGACAAACTCTAGTATGCATTTTTTTCTTGTGGTTTAGAAGTTAATGGAGGTTAAGATACTGCACTGGGTTGTAGTGTAATCAATTTCCGTTTACTCCTGTTCCCCTCTGCCGACCATCTCCTTATGTCTCATCCTTCGAGTGCAGAGCCAAATGAGGAGCAGAGTCTGAGATCTAATAACATTGCAGAGCTGAGTCCAGGAGCAATCAATTCCTGTCGAAGTGAATACCACGCAGCTTTTAACAGTATGATGATGGAACGCATGACCACAGATATCAATGCACTGAAGCGGCAGTACTCTCGAATTAAAAAGAAGCAACAGCAGCAGGTGCATCAGGTGTACATCAGGGCAGGTAATGCGATTCTTCATCTCAATCAATTTCAACTCTATCTCAACTTGTGAAATGAAGAACAAATAATCCTAGTAAGGCCTTGGAATTACTAACTGTAGCTCAGTATCTGTCAACACAGCTGGCTTGAGATAATAGCATATTTAGCAACTCATTTTAAATTTTATTTTATCAGGCTCTAAAGAAGAAAAAGACTGCAGGTTCTTTTTAGGCCCCAAGGACCAGGCAGTTGATGGTATTAAACACGTCTCTACTATGTGTGCTGTGGAGAAGGGTTTACAAATGATTAAAGTGTTGCAAAGCCATGCAGTCCTTGGACTTGAGAAATTTTGGAGCTTTTGCCCCATAAATTTTATGCATCTGAGTATAGAATTTAGCTATCTGCACACTAGTAAATTAAGCTATATACTAGTCATTTAGGTGATATTATAACAGATGTTGTGATCAGAGAAAATGGAAAAAAAAAACATTAAAAAGCCTGTGCTTTGCTGACGGCAAGTATCTTGGGAGTATACTAAAAAGAATACAATTATAATGCAATTGGAAATGCTCTTTTCCAAGGATTGCCAAGCTTTTTTCTTTTCATTTCCAAAAATCCCAGTGAACAATCTACTTTATTGTTTAATATATGCTGATTTGGGAGTTGTTTATTCTTGCTTGAAGTGAATATCCTAATGAAAATGATGCTTGTCCAGAATTAACCAAAATATAAATTTGATGTGTTTTTAAAGTGGCATGTGAGCATGTGACTGATCTTGCACAAAAACTGAATTTACCTTCCATTTATCAGAGAAGAATAGTTGACTTCTTGACGATTCTCACTTTATCCTGAATCATTAAGAAACCAGTCACAAAATAAATGAACAATTTCACTTTAAGTTTCAAAAACATTGGCACATACATTTCCTCATTTTGTCCTTAAAACAAATCAATGAGGAAGGCAAGGACAGATAGTCTCATCTTCTTCCAAATGGTGTGGAAATGGTGATTCAGGAAGGCTTAGCAATTGTCCAGGGTTATATAGCTGTAGTGAGTGGTCAGGCCAGGGAAGGCTTAGCAATTGTCCAGGGTTATATAGCTCTAGTGAGTGGTCATGCCAGGGCTAGAACACAGGTGTTCTGATTCTTTGTACAGTCCCTTTTTAACTACACTGTACAAGTCTTTGGGTGTGATGGTAAACAATTGCTCAGGGTGCTAAATTGACCCAGTGGCTTGTATTCTCATCAGGGATCATCAAACTGTGATCTGTAGGCCAAATCCTGCTCACTACCTGTTTTTGTAAGTACAGTTTTTTGTTTGTTTGTTTGTTTGTTTTGAGATGGAGTCTTACTCTGTCATTCAGGCTGGAGTGCAGTGGTACAATCTCAGCTCACTGTAACCTCCACTTCCCAGGTTCAAGCAATTCTTGTGCCTCAGCTTCCCAAGTAGCTGGGATTACAGGATGCACCACCACGCCCGGCTAATTTTTGTATTTTTAGTAGAGACAGGGTTTCACCATGTTGGCCAGGCTGGTCTTGAACTTCTGACCTCAGGTGATCTGCCCACCTTGGCCTCCCAAAGTGCTGGGATTATAGGAGTGGGCCACCGCACCCAGCCTGTAAATACAGTTTTATTGGAACACAGGCATGCCCTTTTTTTTACAGGTTGTCTAAGGCTCCTTTCACACTACAGTGGCTAAAATATTTACAGTCTGGTCCTTTACAGGAAAAGTTTGCTGACCCTTTCTCTAGATCATGGTTGATGTGGTTATCTTTAAGGGAGAGATTGCCGCTCAAAGGCAAAGCTCTAGAGCATTGGTTCTTGAAATTTAGTGTGCATAGAGATCATTTGGGGATCTGCTAAAATATAGACTCTGTTTCAGTGGGTTTGGAATAGAGCTGAAATTATATGTTTCTAACAAGCCCGTAGGCACTGCTGGTGCTGCTGCTTGGGGACTGTATTAGTCTGTTTTCACACTGCAAAGAGACATACTTGAGACTAGGCAATTTATAAGAGGCTTAATGGACTTACAGTTAGTTTCACATGGCTGGGGCAGCCTCACAATCATGGTGGAAGGTAAGGAGGAACAAGTCACATCTTACGTGGATGGCAGCAGGCAAAGAGAACTTGTGCAGGGAAACTCCCATTTTTGAAATCATCAGATCTTGTGAGACTTAGTCACTATCACGAGAACAGCATGGGAAAACCCACCTCCATGATTCAGTTATCTCTTACTGGGTCCCTCCTACAACACGTGGGAATTATGGGAGCTAGAAGACGAGATTTGGGTGCAGACACAGCCAAACCATATCAGGGACCATGGTTTGAGCAGCATGGTTTTAGATGAGATGGTATACGATAGGATTAGCAGCACAGGGGGAGAGACTGAACTTGAACTAGAGGCAAAAAGACCTTAGCTTCTGAGACTTAATGGAAGGTGGTGAGCATGGCGGTTGAGGTATCAGCTTCCGAGGTTAGGGAGGATGGGAAATAGAGGCCTTTCAGACTTGATAGCTTTTGTTTTCATGGAGAAATTGGGGGAGAGTTGTTTGGTGGGAATAAGGTGGGGGTTGGGAGTACATGAGAGGTTAAAGAAAGTAATGAAGATTTAGTTAGGTCATTGAAAGGAGTGAGACAGGGAAATGAAAAGATTGTTTGGCATTGAGGACCCAGTGAAATGATAGGTCATGAATTTGAAGGGCTCAGTTTCAGAAAAAAGAATGTGGATTATGGATCCCAGGTTGGGGCTTTACTAGCAATGTGTGACAAAGAGACAGGGATGCCTATGAGGCAGTGATCTAAGCGGTCGGCCATGCATCTGGCAGGGTAGAGGTGTCAGTGAGCCGAAGACACATGAGGGGTTATGAGGAGCCTGAGGAATAAGGAGCCAGAAGTCTCTGTGGTTCATTACCACATATAGTTAGACTGGGAGCCTGAGAGCTGGAAGAGCCAAAGTGAGGAGTATTAGAATTAAATATTTTCACATAAGGTGGAGCTGGGTGATAAGGTTTAGGATGGAACTGGGGAGGCTGAGGAACTATGAGAATGTAATGGAGGGCCAATCACAGTGACAGTCAAATAATTGGTGAGGTGGCAGCAATGTGGTGAAGAGGAGACAGTTATCAACATTTTCAGTTGATATTGGGGTATGACCAGTGGTAAATGACAGCAGGAGAGAAGGGTGGAAGTTAGTTCAGCCAGATGACATGGACATCAAGGAGGAAGGAAACTCACACACACAGGGAGAGGCCTTCTCCCTACAACTTCTCTCTGCAGCTGCCATCCTGGGACCATGTGTGTTGAATGCTGCACTGGAAATAGGAGCCTGGTCATCGCCACAGGAGGTCAACGATAATGCCATTGACAGTGCCTTCTAGGAGAACAAAGCTTTTTTGTTTGTTTGTTTTGAGAAGGAGTCTTGCTGTATTACCCGGCTGGAATGCAGTGGCGCAATGTTGGCTCACTGCAACCTTCACCTCCCAGGTTCAAGCAGTCTACTGCCTCAGCCTCCCAAGCAGCCGGGCCTACAGGTGCGCACCACCGCACCTGGCTAATTTTTGTATTTTTAGTAGAGACAGGGTTTCATCATGTTGGCCAGGCTGGTCTCGAACTCCTGGCCTAAAGTGATCCTCCTGCCTTGGCCTCCCAAAGTGCTGGGAATTACAGGCATGAACCACGGCACCTAGCTGAAGTCAAAGCTTTTGGTGCTTTTCAGTTTTCAATTGGCTTTCAAAGTCCATTGAGGACACAGGAGTGGTTTTTCATCTCTAGGGCTAGATGCTGGATAGCTGTGATTTCACTGCATTCTCATTATCTTTTTATCACTTCTGTCACTCTGCTGGATCTCACTTCATAATATGCAGTGTGTTCTTTTCCTACCTCTCAGAGGCTGACAGATAATAATCCATATGGTCATAGTGTTTGTTGTGTTATTTTTTTAAATCTGCAAAGATTTTTCTAGGTACAGTAACTCTGAAGTTGCTACTCAGAGACAAGAGCTCTCTGTAAAAAAAACATTAGGGGGTCCAGGCCCTAATTAGGAATGAGGAGTCAGATGTTCCTTTTTGTATCATCACCCTATGGTCCCTTCTTCTTTAAAGAAGAGAGCATTGGTATTCCAGGCTCTTGGGTTGAATTCGGTTTCTGCTGTCTTCAGTCACATGCCTCTGCCCCTCCCTGCGGAATACATGGGAAGGGATGTGGTGGGCCAGGCTGGGAGGACCTCCGTGTGATTTCTGTTCCATGATGGATGTGTTTCTCTGTGGTGCACTTCATACTACCTTTCAACATTTCTTTCAGACAAAGGGCCAGTGACCAGCATTCTCCCGTCTCAGGTAAACAGTTCTCCAGTTATAAACCACCTTCTTTTAGGAAAGAAGATGAAAATGACTAACAGAGCTGCCAAGAATGCTGTCATCCACATTCCTGGTCACACAGGAGGGAAAATGTCTCCTGTCCCCTACGAAGACCTTAAGACAAAGCTCAACTCCCCGTGGCGAACTCACATCCGAGTCCACAAAAAGAACATGCCAAGGACCAAGAGTCATCCGGGCTGTGGGGACACCATAGGGCTGATAGACGAGCAGAACGAGGCCAGCAAGACCAACGGGCTGGGGGCGGCAGAGGCGTTCCCCTCTAGTTGTACAGCGACAGTTGGAAGAGAAGGCAGCAGCCCCGAAGGCAGTACTGGGAGGACGATCGAGGGGCAGTCTCCAGAGCCGGTGTTTGGAGATGCTGATGTGGATGTGTCTGCGGTTCAGGTGAAGTTGGGGGCCCTGGAACTGAACCAGAGGGATGCTGCAGCTGAAACTGAGCCCGAGGTGCACCCACCCTGCCAGCGGCACTGCCCAGAGCCGCCGAGTGCACCTGAAGAAAACAAAGCCACCAGCAAACCTCCCCAAGGCAGCAACTCAAAAACCCCCATCTTCAGCCCTTTCCCCAGCGTCAAGCCCCTGCGGAAATCTGCTACTGCCAGGAACTTGGGATTATATGGCCCTACAGAAAGAACGCCGACTGTGCACTTTCCTCAAATGAGCAGGAGCTTCAGCAAACCCGGTGTTGGAAACAGTGGCACTAAGAAACGATGATGTCTCCCCGAAACTTTGTATCTGGACTCACCTTTTCACAGTAGTGTAAGGGTTGCAGCTGAATGGCTCTAAAAGAGTTTTATTTGTCCAGTGAAAATGAGTAGGTTCAGGGATGAGCAACAGCCCATAAAAAATGGGAACTGGAAGTTTTATAATAGGAGTTAGAAACAGGGCTGTTTTCCCATCTACTTGCTAACTGATGAAGTGGATTCTTGTGGCAAAATAAATATTGTGGTTTTATAGTGTGAATTTTTCCCAATTTTTCATTGTGAGCTATTTAAAAAAGACTATATATCTAGACTGTTAACTCTTATCCATCCTTCTGTTCTGGGGGCCTTCAGAGTCCCTGTGACAGTGCCCCCAAACCTTCTAGTTCTCTGGGTATTACTAATATTCAAGCATGCACATACCAGCTTGCTAGGACAGAAACTGTAAAAAGAAAGTAAGTTTCTTCGTTACAAAAAACTTCCTGATCTTCCTTTTCATGGTTTACGGAGGGGATTGTGTCCTGTGAGATTTCCTACAGTATGAGTCTCAATTTTTTTTTAAAATTCTTATGCTAAATCATAGGAGAAAAATCTAGATAGCCTTTCTTTAACTGTCTATTTCTACCTGCAAAATGAAGAAAACCTTTCATCTCTTGAAATTTCGGTCGATAACCCAGCTGAAGATCTTATGCACAGGACACACTTGGCATATGCTTTAAGCAGTTGCTCCGGACAGCTTGCTCGCGCCACTGAGCTTTTCCTGAGGTTTGTGTTCTCCTCTTGAGGAGAGCTTTCATCCTCAGTGGTACGGATGACTTGATGGGCTCCACACAGAGCCTGGCCTGCATCCCCTACCACACAGCTCACTCACCCACCAGCTCTCGACTGCAGACGCACAAGGCCTCTGTTCAGAAGCCAGAACATAGCACCTGTGACTCTGTTACTTGAATTTTGTGCTTTTTGATTGGAGTCCTTTGTTGAGTACTTTGTTACTTGAACACTGCCTTTCTCTGGAGAAGGCCCCAGTGCTTTCTAGCTCCCTCTCACTCCTGCCCTTTCTAGCTCTCTCTCACCCAGCGGGTCAGGGATAGCACCTCTTGTCTCCACTATGCAGATGGGAACTCTGAGCCACACAGAGGTGAACTAGCACTTCAGTTACTCAAGGTCAGTACTCCCGGTATTCCAAGTGACTTAGCCACATTTCCTTCAGTGCAATAGGCAGGTTTAATGCTCTTTGTACACAGAGGCATTGGCTACATAGCTTGTAAAAACCAAGACTGGGAAGCCATTCACTAAAATCCCTCCTGACTCAAAGGACCTGTCTCCAGATGGTACAGAGTCCCTTGATGGCGTTTTACAAAACCAGCTCTGACTTCCTTATCCTGAACAGGGAGTTTATTTTAAGAATGCTTCATGCACCTGTTATTTGGCTGAGCAACAGGCTCACTCCTCTATCCCTTCTGCCCGCGGTCATTAGAGGAATAGACTCAGCCTTCATGTCTGTCTCTGGAAGACTACTGGCAATACTTTCAGGAATATTGTTGATGCAGCCAATATTGATTTGAGCAAATGGATTGTTAATTCTGAAACGAAAACTGTAATTGTAGAGCAGGCTTTTACTATGAGAGGTACTAATTTTTATAATAGAGAATGTGGTTGTGTGGGCTTTTTTTTGAACAGAAAACACACAATGACCTATACCGTGAGAAAAGCTATTTTATCCTCTTCGTGGTATTTTTACCCCCAAAGGAACTGAAGATGGAAAATATGACTAATAAGTTATTACAGTTTTGGTCTTGAATTCTGTGCCATCTGAAGTTAGCATCCAGCTTCTTAAAAAGCAGCCACGCCCACAGCCTGTTTTTTGGGAAGGGTGTAGGTGGAGAGATGGGCTTATTTTGCATACCACCCTCAGGGCCCAGAGACCCACTGCATTTTCCAAAGTTAAGCAAATGACACCATTTTCTTCCATCAGCTAAACTTTACAGATAAGAATGATTCCACCTCATATCCGTTTCTTTGCCCCTTCCCAAATGAGTCAGAATAGTCATGTTCCCCTTGAGGGATGTCTGACTTGAATGGAGAATTGTTCTTTCCTCTCTTGAATCAGCTCACCAGCTCCCTGATGGTCTGGGTTCAAGGAGTTGGTTAATGAGGTAGAGGCCACTTATTCAAGTCCTTGGGATTGCACCATTGCTGTCCACAAACAGTATCAACAACACATGCTGTCCCTGTGAACACTCTCCTCTCACCTGTTTCCAGGGTTGGTCTTCCTGAGAAGGGGATGGAGGAGATAACACACAGTTTGGGATAAGTATCTGTTGAATGAATGAATAACTGAATGGATAATAATAGTCCTCTGAGACAAAAATGGCCTTGTCAGAATTTTGAAAATCCAGCAGATTCCTGTTAAAGCACTCTGTGTACCAATAACATGCATGCATTGTACCAAGTAATCACAATGTGAATTGGTCAATTAATGAGCCTTGCCTACTTTAGAAAATAAACCTGCAGTAGCCTCTACCACACAGCATGTACAAAGACCAGTATGGACTTGCTGTCTTCCCTATGTATTGGACACTGTATGCAAACACCAGAAGTACTTAACAAGTAGTGGTTTCTTGATTTTTAGATATGTCTGTAGCCTCTTAGCACTTTTGCCGGGAATCAACTCATTTTGATGCCTCTGCACCTCAGTTCCTCTTACAAAAGCCTCCAGATGATCTAAATCTAGTTAGCAATGTCAGCCTATGGACTGCAACGGTTTGGGACATTGTATTCCTTTGTTTGTCTCTTGTTCTGAAGGATTGTATTGATCACAAAGTTATATGCATAAAGATTCTCATTGTTGTAACTGTTGTGCCATTGTCTGAGTGCATGCATGGAACACTGTTGTGACCGTCCCTTCTCTCTTCTTCCTTCACCCCCAACCCCAGACCCCACTTGGTCACATGAACCAGGGAAACAGCCCGATAAGCTCTATCTTCCCCAGTCTAATCACTGGGTTGCAGGGTGGCCTGTGACCTGCTCAGCATTTGAAGAATAGCTGGTTCCTGAATATGAGTAAGCACAGAGTTTAAAACTAAGAGAGTTTACCTAAAATTAACCTTTAGATCTACCATTTATTTTTGTCTTAATAAAATGAACAATAAGAATACAGTTTAGCTGCATGGCATTAAGGATTCTGTATGAATAGATGTATAGTTGCTACCATCTCCCCATATAAAATCTCTTTTTACAGTGTTTCTGAGCCACTTTCTTTGCTGCCTACAGCATTTGAGGCAGCATTTAAAATATATTGTTTTTCCTAACTAGAAAAGTAGCAGGTTTTAGAAAATTGGGAAAACAGAGCATAAGGAATCATCAATATTCTGTATAGATCTTTCCAGTACGTTTGTGTATGTGTGTACACGCCATTATCTACAAAAAAAGGTATTTTGAACGTGGTAGTTTAAGCTGTCTTTCTGGTAAATGCTCTTATACAATATGATTTTTAGTGACTAATATTCCTGCATGTGTTCATGCTGGAATTCACATAACCAGTACCTTGTCGAATAGGAGGTTTCTGACTAGATAGTAGTAGAGACCGTAACCTGTTACATGTATGTACATAGCCCAAATTATTTTCTTAGGATATGCGTATAGAAGTGGAGTTGAAGGGTCAGGAAATATGTCCATTTTTAAAACACATATAGCTCCAAATTGCCATTCTTAAAGGTTGAAGTTATACAAGCAGTGAATCAGAATGCCTGCTTCTCTACATCCTGGAAGAGGCAGCAATCTCTTTCCTTTTTTTTCTTTTCTATGACTTCTAGTGTTGAAGTGCCAACAGAAGTGTTTTAGAAGCAGTGATAATGGACACTCATAACACCCATATCTCATTCCTGACTTTTAAAAGAAGCATTAAGTAAGATGTTGGCTGAGGTTTCTGGTAGGTGCCTATTATTAGGTTAAGAAAATTCCCTTTTATTCTTTGCTTGCTAAGAGTTTTATTTTTCCCATCAACAGGTATTGACTTTCATAAAAAGAACTTTAATTGTATCTTTTGAGAAGGGAATAGTGTTTGAGACTTGGTATCCTGAACGCAAAGAAATAGCCATTACTAGGTTTTGTCAAAGAATACCAGATATTTTAGAGTTAGAAGTTATGCAGTAAAAGCTTTATGTGCAACATGTTCATTGAAGTATTAAATGTACTAATGGAAACCTGAAAACAATGTAAACATCTGGGAATAAGGGAGATGTTTGGGTGAATTATGATTCATCCCCAGGATGGAAATGTGAAGGCCAGTGAGTAGTTGGGCCACTGAAGTGGGAGTTATCTGTTATCCACATCAGGCAGCTCAGAGTAAAGTCAGCAAGTCTACAGTCATAGAGCCACCAGGATACAGTGATGGATGGGAGGCCTCCTGGCTGAAGGTAGAACTGTGGGAGTGGTTCTTCCACAAAGGCAGCCAGTGCTCACCTGAATGGGGACTGGTACCGTAGGTGTTGGGTCAGCTTCCGTGCAGTTCCCTGCTGGCCATCTCCCAATGCTGAATGTCTGACTCAATTCAGGCTGCTGTAACAAAGTACCATAGACTGAGGTGGCTTAAACAATGGCATTTCTTTCTCACAGTTCTGGAGCTGCGAAGTCAAAAATCAAGGTGTCTGCAAATTTGGTGTCTGGTGAGGAAGGGCCCTCTTCCTGGTTTGCAGATGATTACCTTCTTGCTGTGTCCTCACACGATGGAGAAAGGGAGTACGTTCTGGTCTCTTCCTCTTCTGATAAGGGCACTAACCTCATCATGAGGGTCCCATCCTCATGATGTCATCTAAACCTAATTACCTCCCAATGGCGCCACCTTCAAATACCATCACCTCGAAGGTTGCTTCCTTCCTGGTGGTTTGCTCTGGTCAGACCAAATGACCTCCTGCAAAGTGCCACTCGATCCCATTCTCTCCATCCCTTCCATCCCAGGCAATCTTTATCTGGCTATGCCAACCTGTGCCCCAGGGGCTTCAAGAGTTATTGTTTTAACATTAAAAAAACCAGAAAGTTGACTGTTTCTTAGTGTTTACATTCTTGCTATAACAATTCTAGTTTGCCTTTAGGCAATGCTGATCACTGGGAAGGAGGTGGATCGATTCTCCTATGGTACCAACAGTTTTTCTGGGAGGAAACTTCCTGATAACCTGGGAATCTCCCTATCCCTGGAGGGTCCAGGAATCTGTATGAAAACATGAAACAAAGCAAAAAATTTTAAAAAACCTCCCTTAGTAATTGTTTTCTTTTTGAGACAGGGTGGAGTGTACATAGCCCGAATTATTTTCTTAGGATATGCGTATAGAAGTGGAGTTGAAGGGTCAGGAAATATGTCCATTTTTAAGACACATATATCTCCAGGCTGGAGTGCAGTGGCACAATCTTGGCTCACTGCAACCTCCACCTTCCGTGTTCAAGCAATTCTCCTACCTCAGTCTCCCAAGTAGCTGGGACTGCAAGTGTGTGCCACCATGCCTGGCTAATTTTTCTGTTTTTAGTAGAGATGGGGTTTCATCATGTCCACCAGGCTGGTCTTGAACTCCTGGCCTCAGGTAATCTGCCCGCCTTGGCCTCCCAAAGTGCTAGGATTACAGACGTGAGCCACTGTGCCTGGCCTTCCTTAGTAAGTTTAACGTTGAACTAAGTTTAGCAACCACTGAACAAGTTGACTAGCCATATGTCACCTGATGACAGGGGTAACGATGGGGAAATTGTTAGGTAATTTCAGTGATGTGGAAATATGGAGTGTGCTCACACAAACCTAGATGGTATAGCTTACTACACACCTGGGCTATATATGATGTGGCCTATTGCTCCTAGGCTACAAACCTGTATAGCAAGTTACTGTGCTGAACACTGCATTCAGTTGTAACACAATGGTAATTGTCTATCTAAACATATTAGAAAAGGCACAGTAAAAATACCGTATTCCAATCACTCAGGACCACCATAGCATATGAGGTCCATCGTTGACTGAAACATGATGTGGCACATGACTGTATTAAAATGGTCTCCTAACTGGTCTCACTGCCATCCATTTTGGACCCTCCCCCTGCCCACCCCACCTCTCTGCTACTCGGCTATACACTGCTGCCAGAATGATCTTTCTAAAATGAAAAACTAATTGGGCCATCCCTCTGGTCAAAATCCTTCTTCATTTTGTGGAGGGTAAAAGCTAAAATCCTTATCTTAGCGTGATTTGACCCATGGTTAATTTTCCGTCTTATTTTCCCACACCTTCCCCATTCATTACCTCGTGCGACCTATCCTCACCAGTACCATAACATCGACCATCTGTGGAGCTCCTTGAGCTCAGCACTATACCAGCTCCTTTGTGCTATCTCACTCATTCCTCTCAAGAGCTCTGTGAAGCTTACTGGCACTATATTACAGATGATGAAGGCAAAGTGAGCAGTTACATCCTTGGCCACTTGGAAGGAGGTGGATGAATTCCCCTATATGACCAACAGTTTTCTGGGAGGAAATTTCCTGATACCTCAACCTAGGAATCTCCCTATCCCTGGAGAGTTCAGGAATCTATATTAAAATGTGAAACAAAGCAAAAAACAAACCTCTGTTAGTAATTATTTTTTTTTTTGTTTTTGAGACAGAGTCTTGCTCTGTCGCCCGGGCTGGAGTGCAGTAGCACAGTCTCAGCTCACTGCAACCTGCTCACTGCAACCTATTGAACTGGTAAATGACTTCTGGATCCATCTGACACCAGAGCCTGAGCTCTTCCTTTGCTACACTGTCTTATAACTTTGCCCGTAACTCCAAGTTCCCTGAAGGCCCCCCACTCCCCTAATGCCCTCATACTGCTGTGTATTCATAAATCCTCGCTTTGAGCACCTTCCTTGCTCCAGTCTGCCTGGCAGATACCTACCTATCCTTTTTGTCTCATCGCACACATTAATGGGGTAAAATCCAGTCTATACCATTGTATGATTTGGGGCAAGAGTCTTAACATCTGAGACCTTCAATTTCCACATCTGTACAATGAGAATAATTTCAATCTCATAGGGTTCATTGTGGACAACTGCCATCTTCGCTGCCTAGAATTTACTATGCTTTGGCAACACTGCCCTACTTTTGCTTGGGGAGCCAGCCCTCCTCCACCTCTGCCCAAGTACTTCCGGTGACAGTGATGGCCCTGGAGGGAGCATAGGGCCTGAGCTCAGACACTCAGGACTCTTCCTCCTCCTCGCCATGGTGTCTGACCCATGGATGAGCCACAGGCAAAGAAACTCAATTCCTGGGCTCTTGTTTTGAACTCTCAGGGAAGCAGACTCACTCGTTTCTACTGGATTTGGTCCTAAGTTGCTAAGGTTTGGGGAAAATCGGGTTACAATAGCTTATGTGATAAACTCCATAAATGGATATGCAACAGAATTTAACCTGGAAGGAAAAAGCCCAGGAATTGTTGCTGGCAGCCATCTTGTAACCATGAGGGGAGAGCTTGTGGGAGAAGAGTTAACACTGAGCAAGCAGAGCTGAGGAACAGAGAAACTAGGCTGCTTTCAGGGCTTGTGAGCTCTGGATCAGGCCATGCCTGAAGCCAATTTGTCTCATTCTATTTACTATATCAGCTAACATTCCAATTTTGAGCTTTAACCAGTTTGGTCAGATTTTCTACCACTCATGTTGAAAATTAATTGGAACAGAGGTGTTGTGAAGATTACAGATGATAAGGGCAAAATGGTGGCTATATCAGTGCAGTAGTCAGGATTATTTTTGCTTTCCAGTGACTCAAACCTCTCCTAAACTGCTCTCTCAGTTTTGGCTCCATCTTCCCATCATAATAACAGATGGTGTAGAGAGGTGTAGAGAGGTGACAGAGTCAAGGAACATGGTTCTTGTTTTCTGAAGATGGTTCTTTCTTCAAGCCCTTTGAGTTCTTCTTTGGTCTTATATTCTTGTCACAGAAGGAGAGATGATTTTGAGTAAAACTGTCTTTCACCAGTTTTGTCTACCATTCCGACTCCATCTGCATTCCTGGAGGAGTCCTGTTGAGGACAGAGTGACTGTGAGCAAAACGTGAAGAGCTGTGTCACCAAGTTCCATAAAATTTGGGAGTCCAAGCAGCATATTTGTGGGATTTGTCTGACAGAACACAATGGAAACAGAGTGTGGCATTCACTCCACCTCCCCCAGGTGACCGGCAGCTTTCTCACAGAGGAGGGGCTCTAGCGCATCCCTAATGGCATCTGCGGGGAAGCAGCAGGGCTGGGTGAGAAAGTGGGTCTCAAGGGACCTGCAGTGTTCAGCAGAGCCGTGGGAGGACCTGCTGGGAGCACATTTGTTTAGGAACACATGAGAGGTGCCCCGTGAAGATTTCAAGAAAACCTTGCCCAGTTAAGGGGATGGGAGGACTGTATAGGTCCTGTTTCAAAATATGTCTGTGAGAACAGTGTTGAGTCATTGTTGCTACAGGAACCCTGTGTGAACCAAGAGGTTGCTAAGGTCTGGGGAAGGTTGAGCTACATATAACTTATGTGATGAACTCCACAAATGTCTATGCAACGGAATTTAACAGATGGTGAAAAGCATAAAGATTTTTGTTGCATGTACAGCTATGGAGCAGAATTTCTATACATTAAAAAGTGCTTCTATCACAATAATAAACATTACTCAGTGGCAATCCTAGGCATCATGTAGCTCAATGATTTTCAAAGGTTTTAAAGAAGCCGAACATTATAAAATTATTGTTTAGACTTTTATTTTAATTAGATAATATTTGCACATGGTGAAAATTTAACATGTACAAAAGCACATAGGAAAACTAGGTCTCCCTCTACTCGTTGACCCTGTCCACCCAAAGCCTCTACCCACAGGAAACTATTGTTACTCCTTTCTTTTGTATCCTTTCAGAGATGTTTTATGCATATCCAAGCACATTTTCACACACACACTTTTGTAAGCAGTAGCACAATAACCTTCTGAACTTTGCTTTTTCACTATGTACCATGGAGATCGTTCCAGAACAGTGCAAGTAGAGCCACCTTGTTCTTTTTTACTGCTGCATAGATTTCCATTTCAGGTCTGTGCACAATACATTTATTCTCTAATCTATTATTAGATTCCTTTTGTTTGCTTCCAATTTCATATCTATGGAATATGCATATCCTTGTACATATGATGTAATACTACAAATGAGCAAGTTAGCTAAGGAATACATTCTAAGATATGGAATTACTTGTCAACATTGCTCATTGAAAATTTTGATACATGTTGCCAAATTGCTCTCCACAGATGTTTCATAAGTTTCTACTGCCATCAGCAATGTATGAAAGTGCTTAATTCCTCCTACCCCCCACATCACTCAGTATCTTATCAAACTTTTTGATCTTTTCTGATTGGGTGAGTACTTAATGTATATTTGAAAAATATGCATAAGGTTGACATATATTTAAAAGTTATTTATATGTCCTTTGTTCATAGCCTTTGCTCATTTTTGCTCTTTTTTTCTTTTCTTTTTTTTTTTTTAATTATACTTTAAGTTCTAGGGTACATGTGCATAACGTGCAGGTTTGTTACATATGTATACTTGTGCCATGTTGGTGTGCTGCACCCATCAACTCGTCATTTACATCAGGTATAACTCCCAATGCAATCCCTCCCCCCTCCCCCCTCTGTGCTCTTTTTTTCTTACTGATTTTTTTTTTTTTTTGAGACGGAGTCTCACTCTGTCGCCCAGGCTGAAGTGCAGTGGCACGATCTCGGCTCACTGCAAGCTCCGTCTCCCAGGTTCATGCCATTCTCCTGCCTCAGCCTCCCGAGTAGCTGGGACTATAGGCGCCCGCCACCATGCCCGGCTAATTTTTGTATTTTTTTTTTAGTGGAGATGGGGTTTCACCGTGTTAGCCAGGATGGTCTCGATCTCCTGACCTTGTGATCTGCCTGCCTCGGCCTCCCAAAGTGCTGGGATTACAGGTGTGAATCGCCGCGCCCAGCCTTTTTCTTACTTATTTGTGAGTTTTTTACGCGTTAAGAAAAATATCCTTGTCTGTAATCTGAGTCACAATATTTTTCTCATTTTGTCAATTATCTTTTGACTTTGTTCATGCTGATTTATTGCCATGTATATAGATTTAAGGTCATTTTTATTTGGTTATATATTTTTTTATCTTTTTATTATATTTATCTTTTCTATTACAGCTTCTGGGTTTTGTGTGATATTTGGAAGGCTCTCTCTACTTCTTTGTGGTTATTTTAAAGTTCTTTAATTTTTTCCTTCTACTAGTTTTATGGTTTCATTTTTCATGTTTAAATCTGACTCATTTGGAATTTACTTTTGTGTAAGTTGGGAACTAAGATTCCATCTTATCATTTTTTTCCCCAAATAGTTACCTAGTGGTCCCAGCACCATTTATTAATCTTTCCCCTATTTATTGAAAATGCCACCTTTATAATCACCTACTAAATTCCTGTATGTTTTAGGGTGAATATCTGGACTTTTGGAGTACCACTGAACCACTACCCTCATTAAGGTGGGGGCAGAGAGGCCAGAGCTCTGCGCACTGGTTTCCTCTCTCGTTGCCAACATTACCCTTGAAGTTGCTTTGGGGGAGATCTTGGGGTTCTGGGGAACAGATTTTAAAAACTACCAGTCTGGACCACTCTCTTTTTCACTGATGAAAATCTGTAGCTTGGTGTAATTAAGTGACTTAAAATAATGTTCTGACATTGGCAAGTTGCCGTATGCCCCCAACCCCTTAACCCCCCACCATGTGCATGGAGTATATCATTGGTGTAGGAGTCGCACTGATATGAGAATCACAGAAAGTTGGCCAGGGAGCCCACAGCAGCTGTTAGGGACTGCTATAGTGTCAGAGGGCCTCATCCATGTATTTGGGGGAAAGAATGTTCCAGAAAGAGGAAACAGCAAGTACAAAGTTCCTGAGCTACATACGTAGAGAGATATGGGTATAGGTATAGAAATAGTATAGATAATTTAGAGAGAGAGAGACGGAGACAGACCTAGAGATGAGAATGTGCTTCAGCTAAGAGTAGGACCATTTTTACTTAGCATGCTTTTCATATTATTAAGTTGCTATTACAATTTTCACAGCCAAAAATCCATACATGATGTTATTTGTATTGTTTATGTTGTTTTATATATTGTTTTTATTTATGCTTATATTTTCACAGCACTCCTGAGTGGAATGATTGCAAAGTGTTTCTTTCTTTCTTTCTTTCTTTTTTTTTTTTGAGACGGAGTTTCGCTCTTTTTGCCCAGGCTGGAGTGCAATGGCGCGATCTCGGCTCAGCGCAACCTCTGCCTCCCGGGTTCAAGCGATTCTCCTGCCTCAGCCTCCCGAGTAGCTGGGATTACAGGCATGCGCCACCACCCCGGCTAATTTTGTATTTTTAGTAGAGACGGGGTTTCTCCATGTTGGTCAGGCTGGTCTTGAACTCCCGACCTCAGGTGATCCACCTGCCTCGGCCTCCCAAAGTGCTGGGATTACAGGCGTGAGCCACAATGCCCGGCGCAAAATGTTTCCAATAAATGAGGATACTCCACCCCTTGCTCTCCAAAAGCTTCTCTTCAATTTGGGTTTTGGTGCCAGCAATTTAGACTTGACTGATACAATAACGTTTCAAATTTCTAGAAATAGTTGGGGGAGGGGAAGACTAGCCTGTGTTGTAGAGTTTTGAGGACAGAAAAACAGCTTTGTACCTGATGCCTCTCCCTCAGAAAGTAGTCAGCCCCAGAGAGCCCCAGTTCCACCTTCTTTTGAAATTATTTTAGAGGTAATCTCTGGATCCCCTCCAGGAGGGACTGTCCATCCCCAACAGGTGCAGAGAATGAACCACTGCTTAAGTTTGCCTGGTAAATGATTTAAAGTGTCACTGCTAGATATGGTGGCTGTGATGTCACTACCGTGTGTATCTTGAAAAGTCAGTAAAGAATAAGTAAAACATTTGAAGAGGTTCTTATTCAGCAACAATATTTGTTTAAAGGTTTGCCAAAAACACAAAACAAAGTCTTAAACCCCAAACCTTTAACAGTATAAAAATAACAAGGCTTAAGTCATAAACATTGGATTTCCAGAATTTAAAAAGATAATTTTTGAAAAAGGAATTACATCAAGGAAAGATTTTATTTTTTTGAATTGACTCTCTTCTAAAACAAATAAAAAAGCAAACAAACAAAAAAGCAATAACAAAAAAAAGTTGCTATCATCAATCCAGAGAAATGGATGGATTCCAATATTTTATTCACAAACAAGCTTCATTCCAAACGGCAGAACAACAGGGGTCTGGCCTTCTGCATGGCTCAGGCCTGAGTTTCTGAACCGGAGGTTATATGGCGAGGCTGAGATTAAGGGTTTTCCTGTCTCATTTAATCAGGGCATAGTCACAGTTGCACCAGCAGTTGTTTTCATGTCCAATTCTGTTGGCTTTGTAGTCTGGTAAAATTCTCCCACCTCTAACAATGAGCTGACTTGGAACTTGAGACTCTGCCGTGCTGATATATTGACACCAGAAAATCTGGACACTGCTCCGGGGTTCTTTCACAAAGTCCGAGAGGTCATACTATTTTCACAGCAACACCAGGGCGTGATTTGCCTTTTTCACTCACATTTTCTCAAAAATATACAAGGAGGTTTTCAGAGGCTGCATAATGTGTGATATCACAACAGATTGAATGCAGGAGCAGATAGGAGAACCCAGCTGTCTTCTATTAAACCAGATATGAAAGAGATTTGCAAAAATGTAAATCAATGCTGCTCTTTTGCCAAATATTTTTGTTTTGGAAAATGTGGTTATTTTTCATAGAATCTTATTTATGATAAAGTATCTATTGTATTTTTAAAATAATTAAAATATTTTGACTTGACTTATAATACACTAAATAAAAGATATCATGTATAAGCTCTTTAGGGTCCTCATAATTTTTAAGAGCTTATGTGAAATTTAAAGTTTGTCTAAAGAGGTTCAGAGACCACAAATTTTGAGAATTATGGGTCTATGGGATAGTGAAGGAAGATAAACACAAAATAACAATTAATATTTATTGAGTGCTTCCTGTTTGACAGGCACTGTGCTAAGAGCCTTACATGGATTGCCTCCTTTAATTCTTGTAACCTCCCCTCAGAGTAAGTACCAGTGTTTCTTCTTTTATTTTTAAGAGACAGGGTCTCACTTTGTTACCCAGGCTGAAGTGCAGTGGCACAATCATAGCTCATAACTCAAACATAGCTCAACGTAATCTTGAACTCCTAGGCCTGCCTCGGCCTCCCAAAATGCTGGGAATACAGGCGCATGCCACCATGCCTGGCTTTAGTGTTCCTTCTTCTGCAGTAGATGAGGAAACTGGAGCGTGGAGAGGATGTTACTTTCTCAAGGTCATAGAGCCAGAGAGTGGCAGAGGATGGAATTGAACCTGGGAGTGCGGCTGTAGCTCCCTTATTCTTTTTTTTTTTTTTTTTTTTTTTTTTCTTTTGAGACAGAGTCTTGCTCCGCCGCCCAGGCTGGAGTGCAGTGGCGCGATCTCGGCTCACTGCAACCTCCACCTCCGGGGTTTACGCCATTCTCCTGTCTCAGCCTCCCCAGTAGCTGGGACTACAGGCGCCCGCCGCCACGCCCGGCTAATTTTTTGTATTCTTTAGTAGAGGCGGGGTTTCACCGTGTTAGCCAGGATGGTCTCGATCTCCTGACCTCGTAATCCGCCCGCCTCGGTTTCCCAAAGTGCTGGGATTACAGGCGTGAGCCACTGTGCCCGGCCAGCTCCCTTATTCTTAACCACTTGGTGGTGGTCCCTCTAAAAGCCTGTCCCCCCACCCCTTAACCCGCTGTACTACTGCGATGTAATGGAAGATTGTGGTCTGGAAGGCAACGGGAGAGGATATTGTACTACAGGCACTCAGAAGATCTTTCCCTCTCAGAGTCGGGGTTGGACTGGACAACTGCTGGCCTCTCATGGTATGTGGACACCACATGGGCAACTAGATCCTAAAATACAGAGACCCACACTGGTGTCCCTCCTCTTTTAAGCTGCTTTTTGGGAACAAAAAGGCCATGATTATTAAAAAGTCATAGTTTTGCAGGAAATGAAAGCCAAGACCCATTAACAGGGGTACAGCTAATGGGCACGGTGTATGAAAGAGGCAAAGGTCGCTTGGCATTGTTTTTCACTCTTTTTTTTTTTTTTTTTTTTTTTTTTGAGACGGAGTCTCGCTCTGTCACCCAGGCTGGAGTGCAGTGGCCGGATCTCAGCTCACTGCAAGCTCTGCCTCCTGGGTTCACGCTAGATAAGCCGAAAAGGACCTCAGAACAATGGTGTGTTTTAGCCTAAAGAGAAAAAAAAGTGTGCTTCTAATCTGAGGGGAGAATGATGGTGTGTTAAAGAATATGAATTAGTGGATGCTAAAGAGGTCTGTTATTACTCACAAGGACTAATATTCACACAGAATTGAATTTGACTAGGCCAGCAGAAAAACTTCCAAATATTCCTTTCTGTCCAATGCAGGGATCAGCCATTATTGCCCCAAGGCAGATTAGCCTTAATTGGTCATACATTTGCAAAAATTAGCATAATGCCTTTCCATTTCTTCTATTATCTTAACTAATTGCTTTACATTGGCTCTCCTATTGTCTTATCTTTCTTGCCAATAGCACTTGATGGCCCAATGAAAGGCACTTGACTTCCCTAACAGTATGCAAACTTCATTAGCCTTGGTTCTTTAAAGGTGTTAGGCTACGTTTTCGGGTCAAAAGTCTGGGATAGTGTCAAGGGATGGGTGGACTGTCAGGGTAAGAGACACCATGGGTTTGCTCCTTGGCTTCCTTGGTTAACACACTGTGTTTTGCCACGTGAGGGGAGAACTAACAAGGTGTTTGGGAACTGAAAAATCATAGTTACAACTGAGTTCACAAAACTCTGAGCTGGAGTTGGACACGACCTTACTGGCTTCTCCTGGTAGACGACCTGTGCTCCCCAAGGTCTCCCAAAGGCATGACTAACTACTCAACTCGGTGTCATCCCAGTTCTCCAGTGAGCCATGGCCTCATTTTATTGACACTAAGAGCAACGTTCTCAGGCCAGGACAGCACTCTGGAGCTTCACAGACCAGAAAAGTCACATTCTTTCCCTCACAGAGTTTAAAGTCCTGCAGGGAAAGATAGATGGGTGAAGGAAAAGCAAACACCAAATGGCAAATGCACACTTGGGAGCTTCCTCTTCTTTGAGATAAGAAGGAAGGCTGAAGAAACAGAAATGTTGAGAAGCTGGCGTGGGGAAGTACAGCAGGTAGAGGTGGGAGAGAGTGAAGGAATGTCTACTCCAGTTGAACAGGAGATGGGAGTTTGGGCTGTAAGTGAAGGAGGTAGGGGGAAATTGCGCTGCAGAAAAGTGAAAGACAGGTGAAATGAAATAAATGCGGTGGGCGTTGGAAATTTAAATCGGATCTTAAAAAAATACTCCTGCCCCCTGGCTTAGGAAAAAAATGAACATAGGTAAGCCTTATCTTAAATAACCATCTTCCTTCCATTTCATTTGTTCCAGTTTATGTTTGGAGGATTTGTATGTGATCAGATAGTTAATAAGCAGGTGAAATATGAGTACAAAGAGAAAGATCTGCAGTTACTGTAAAATCTAAGATAAAAGCTTTGGAAAGCCTCGATAAAACGGAGTTACCAAAAAAGCGTCATTGAATAAAAGGTGAGAGAGACAACTGTAAGAAAAAAAAAAAATCCTAAAAATCAGTGGAGGCAATTTTGTTTCACAAGTGTCTTAAGGTTCTCACCATATTGTAAGTAAATGCTGGACACTGTAATGATGTACAATGGTTTGATTTATGCAACAGAGACTAGCAGCAACTTGGTGAATCTGCATTCAGGAAAGAGACCCTGGCCCTGCATCGCATGATTGGTGAATAAACGCATAGTTAGATGTGTGTTTTAGGTTAAAGTCTTTAGTGAACTCTGCATGTATCATTTGATTGATTCTCTGTTCTGGCTCTTCTGATTTTTCAACCAGTTCCCTGTCAGGTATGGTTGGATAGTAAAGGGAGAGTAAAAAGGCTTGGGGTTTTGTTGTTTTCTTCCCCCTCACTTGAAGTGAGCAGGCATGTGATTATTTCATCTGACCACTAGATGCCACTATTGCTTCATGGAAATCTTTTCCAGCTGCTTTGGCTCTAGCAATTTACGCTGGACATTTTACTCTTAACTGAGAGCTTGTGTGAGGAAGGGCAGAATGGGTCCCATTGTTACCTCCTTCACCTGTGCTCAAATCTAGCAAAGTTTAAAAAGTATATAGACATGGCATTTGAATAAGGGGCACCCAGGTACAGAGTTCTCAGTCAAGGATCATTATTTCTTGAAGAATGACTTTGAAAACGGCTTCTCTTTATTTTATTTTATTTTTTGAGATGGAGTCTTGCTCTGTCACCCAGGCTGGAGTGCAGTGGCGTGATCTCGGCTCACTGCAACCTCTGCCTCCCGGGTTCAAGCAATTCTCCTGCCTCAGCCTCCCAAGTAGCTGGGATTACAGGCGAGTGCCACCACGCCCAGATAAATTTTGGATTTTTAGTAGAGACAGGGTTTCACTGTGTTGGCCAGTCTGGCCTCGAACTCGTGACCTCAAGTGATCTGCCCACCTTGGCCTCCCAAAATGCCGGGATCACAGGTGTGAGCCACCTCACCTGGCCCAGCTTCCTTTTAAAGTAAGTAGAATGACTTATTGTAAGTGAGGGAAAAGAAATGTTCTGTCTGATTTAGGGTATACACACTACTTTGTGTCCAGTGCAGGTCACTCTGTCATAACAAGCCCCACCAGGTGGCTATCCCTGGCTGCACAAAGGGTAAAGCTGCTGCTGAAGCCCAGCACCCCTTCCCAGTGTGAGCCCCTACTCTATATGCTGAAGAATTCCTCAGGTCAGTAAAGTCACCTTCTGAGGAATTCCTCAGCATATAGAGTAGGGGCTCACATTGAGGAGGGAGGAGGGCCAGCTCTACAGTGTCCTGAGCTGGCTATGGAGATCCTCTCTATAGACTCTGACATCTGTTTCAGGGACCTCAGAACTGAAAGAGCTCTTCGAGGTCAGCTGCTTCAGTCTCCCACTTATTGCAAGCAATCCTTTGGTAATATCCTTGGTACAGGAGTGCTCACCTGCTGGAATATTCTCTGTACTAAGATCCCTACTTGGTTGGGCATTTCATTTTCTTGTGGGGCAGCACTGTTAGAAAGCATATTCTATATTAAGCCGAAATCTGCCTCCCTTCAACTTCCCTTAGTCATTTCTCATGATTCCCAGACTCCTCATCAATTCAGGAGATAAGAAGAAAGGATGAAGGATTGATTCGGGATAATTCAGTCCTTATTTATTGAACAGCTTTAGGGCCAAGGCCCTGTGCTAAGCAATCCAGAGCATCTGCTGAAGACAGTTGGGATTGTCAGTGTTCTTACTGTGTCTTTCTTGGAATGAGACATAACATTCCAGGTGAGGTCCAATTCATGCAGGTATAGGGACCATTACTGCACTCGATCTGGAAGCTTCCATCGAGTAAGATTATGTTAACTTTTTATACACTATAACAATACTGGTCCATTTGTGGTTGAGGTAGATTTAAATTCTCAAGTCTTTTTTTTTTTCCTCAGGATCAGTGTCAAGCAATTTTTTTCCCATTGTGTACTGCTTATTTTTACTTTTATTTTTGGAGACAGGGTCTCACTTTGACATCCAGGCTGCAGTATAGTGGTGCCAACCTGGCTCACTGCAATCTCCACCTCCCAGGGTCAAGCAATCCTCCAGCGAAATGTTTCTGAGAAACCACTTATCTGTTGTGAGCTAGAACTATATCACACATCTCTTTTCTTACAAAGACATTGACTGGTTCCAAGTCTGGTTTTGTTTATGCCTTGCTACAACAACCCATGAATGTCACACTGGCCAGCTAAATACTAATCTATATCACTGGAAGAAATAACCAAGTCAAGTGGTTCCAAGAACCCAGTAAGTGTTGGGCAAAACCCTTGAAATTAACTGAATAATTAATATATTGTCTGACAAAATACTAGATTATTAAATATTAGCCATTATGTGTTTAAAAGGGTTTGTTGTGATGAAATTTAGAGTTAGAAATAGCTCCCCCAAATTTTGGTCCTGAGCTACTCATTTTGGTAAATGATGAGATTAATATCATTGGCAATTTAATTGCTATATTTCAGATATTAGTCATCTGTGTCAGTTTGATATTTCTACATATATATGCCCTATTCATATTATACCTAAGCTTCCAGTTTATTTAATTAAGTCGTGACCATCATAAGTAGGAAAACAGATATTAAATGAAGATGGGAATCTGAACCACAAGAACTGTATGTGATAAATTAATGGGCAATATGGTGCAGCGATGAAAGATATTTACATTGCAGGCTGCATTTGGAATGCAAATAGTTTGATTATACATTTCCTGGAAAAGTCTCTAAGAGGAATCTAGAATTTGAGGGAAACTTTTGACTCAGATTTTGTTCATAGAGACTGTTTTTTACTCAGCTTATAGGATATGACACACACTTGGTTTTCCTTCTACATCACTGATTCCTGCTTTTCAATCTCCTTTGCTGGTATTGTATCAAATTTAGCCTAAAGCTGCCTCCTTACATATTTTAAGTTTGGCCTAAAGTTTCTCTGTACCTTGTGAACTGTAACACGCGGAGGTGTAAACAGACCCATATCCTACCTACACTTGTGCCAATCACCGAGTCTTGGCCAATCAAATGTAGCCAACTGTTCAAACCATGTTCAAATAAGGAAATGCTGAGCCGTAACCAATCCAGCTGTTTTTGTACCTCACTTCCGTTATCTATACGTCACTTTCCTTTTTCTGTCCATAAATCTTCTTCCCCACATGGTTGCGCTGAAATCTCAGAGCCTATTCTGGCTCAGAAGGCTGCCTAGTTCACGAATCATTCATTGCTCAGTTAAACTCCATTACATTTAATTCAGCTGAAGTTTTTATCACTGGTTTCTCCTTTTCTTCCCATCCATTTAATACTGAGGTGCTTCGGGGCTCAGCCCTAGCCCCTCTTTATCTGTGTCTACTCCCTTGCTCACCTGTTCCAGGTTCATGTCTTTAAATACCATCTTTATGCCAACAAGTCCCAAATGTGTGCCTTCAGTCCAGAACTCCCTCTGAGTTCCAGACGTAAGAACATTCAAATATGAACTCCTGATCTTCCTTCCAAACCTGCCCCACCCCTCAACTTTTTCGTCTCAGTTGATGATAACTAAGCATCGCAGTTTATTAGGTCAGAAAAGTGACAAGGGACTCGCAGAGACTTGTGTGGAGTTTGAGTTTTCTCTGAACAAGATAAGGAGACAGAGGGTTTTGAGCAAGAAGTGGAATTATCTGGCATATTTTAAAAGGCTCATTCTGGCTGCTTTGCAGAGAGCAGACAGTGGAAGCACGAAGATACATCAAGAGAGACCCGTTAGGAGGCTGCTGCAATAACCCAGGTGTGAGATCACGACAACTTGGATCAGGGTAGTAGTAGTGGTAAGAAGTGGTCAGATTCTGGATGTGTTTTCAAGGTAGAGTTAATAGGATTTCTTGGCAGGATGCAGGATGTGAAAGAAAGAGAAGTCAAGGATGATTCCAAGACTTTTAGTTTGAGCAACTAGAAGAGTGGTGGTGTTACCTTCAACTGAGATGGGGAAGATTGCATAGTGAGTTTGGGATGTCCACTAGATATTGAAGCAAAATGTTTGAATGGGAATTTGAACATTTTAGTCCATTTGAAGTTCAAATGAGAGGTCTGGACTGGATATGTAAAATTGAGAATCATTGCCTTATAGATAGTATTTAAAACCTCAGACTGGAAGAGATCACTAAGGTCTTAGACACTTATAGTAAAGAGAATTTCCTATAGACCTAGAGCATTGGTTCTCAACCAGAGGTGCTTCCCCTGGGGATATTTGAAAATGTCTAGAAACATTTTTGGTTGTGGGGAGTCGTTGCTACTGGGACCTACTGGACAGAGAGCAGGGATGCTACAATATGTATCTATCCTGTAATGCCTAGGACAGCCCCCAACAACAAAGAATTATCTGGCCAAAAAGTCAGTAGTGTCAAAGTTGAGAAACCCTTGTATAGATGGAAAAGACCAAGGACAAAGCCTGGGACACTGCAATATTTAAGAGGTAGAGAGGAAGAGGAGGAACCAGCAAAGGATACAGAAGAGTAATCAGGCAAATAGGAGGAAACTAAAAGTTGTAGATCCTGGAAGGCAAGCAAAGAAGGTTTATCAACAAGTAGGTGTGTCGAATGCTGCTGATTAGGGGCATGGTGTCAGTTGCCTGTAGTTCCAGCTACTGGCGAGGCTGAGGCAGGAGGATCGCTTGAGCCCCAGAGTTCAAGGCCAGCCTGGGCACCTAGTGAGATGAGGTCTCCAAAAAAAAAAAAAAAAAAAAAAAAAAAAAAATTGCTACTAAGTCAAATTGGATGATAACTGAGAATTATTCGTTGTATTTGTCACCATGCATGTCATTTATGATCTTGAGAAAAACAGTTTCAGTGTATGTGTTGGGTGGATTTAAGATAGAATGGAAGGAAAGGGAGATTGCAGACAACTAGTACGTAAAAGTTTTGGGATAGGTTTTGCTGCAAAGGAAAACAAAGAAATGGGGCAGTGGCTGGCCAGAGGTAAGTATCAGAGAGTTGGGCATGAGTTTAGAGTGCTGACTGTCAGACCACATCAAGGGCCTTTGAATCAAGGACAAGGCAGATCCAGGTTGAAATGATTCTGGACACAGGTGTAGAATGAGAAAAAGGTCTAGAAATTAATTATGTTTTTGGGTGACAGCTTCATGAGTCAGAGGCAGGTCTGATGACTGGGGCCAATTGTACCAGACGGTTCTAAGACACACTGTTCTTTATATTCTATTCTTTTCTGTCCAAATAAAGGACTGGAGCTGGCATATGAATTCTTCGCAATAACTCAGTACAAGATTCCCTGCTGTCTCTGACTTCTAGGGGTAGGCTTATTCTTATTTTATGTGGCTCCAAGGGTGCAGGTAAGTTTCAGGACCCTCTTTGTCTGGACGATTGCAGCAGTCACTTATCTGACTCCAGCTTGCTGCCTTTCACTCCCTTCTCTATTTCCAGAGTGATCTTTCTAAATGCAAATCTGAGTCTATCATTCCCCATCTAAAAACTGTGTATAGCTTCCCATCCTAATCAAGATAAAATTCAGGCTCCCTTGTGTGGCATACAATATTATCTCAGACTTAGTTTTCCCTGTGTTTTCCAGGCTTGTGTCCAGCTTTTCTGTGCCTTGCAGTGGATGTTGGATTTCTCCACATCCATGGTTCCATGTACTCACCATGCAGAGTCAGACCTCCAAACCTGTGCTTAACTTGTTTACCCTTCTATAACACCCTATCTACTTTTCTGTGTTTGGTTAACTCCTGCTCATTGTTCAAGACTAATTTCCTTTAGGAAGTGGTGTACATTAGAATTCAATGGGGTAACAAGTGACAAAAAATAACTGGCTCTGTTGCTGCCCTGGAGTAAACATGAGAAAGAAAATGATATTCTGGGGTCCATGGAGAGGAACGTCAGATGCCTCTCTGAATGGGCACCAGGCCCATTTTAACCATTTTTAAGTGCACAGTCCTGTGATGTTAAGTCATTTGCATTGTTGTGCTTTCCTGGTACTTCTTGAGCTCTTTGTATCTGTAGACATTGGTCCTCCCTTAATTCAAGATAATTATCTTCTAGCATATCTTAACAATCTGTTCTTGGAACCACTATTATTCAACTGGGACTGGCAAATCCCGGCCTGATCTTTCTTAGATTTCAAGACTATGATGTTCCTGCCTGGTATGTGCCTTCAACTGTAGGGAATTAAAGTCATGTATTTTGCTTTGTTTTGTCTCACATTTTGCCTGAGCCTTGTTTTAGATTAACTGGTCACTTCATTAATTCATTCAATGGCTGATTCACATACGGGTTTGCTGTAACTTACTATGTAAAAAGTCTGTTTCTTCTGGCTTAATCATCAGGGTTTCTGGAGGTGTGGAATAGCAGACTAATTATCCCTCTGTAACCACTCATGTTTTTGAGATGAATTACCTGTAGTATGAATTCTTTGCTCATTCACCGTATTATTTGTTTAAAAATAACAATTGGGCACTTGTCACTTACCAGACACAGTGCTTGGTGCTCAGGATGCAGAATGAAAGACATTCCTTGTCCTGAAGGAGCTGCAGTCTAGTGTCAGGGTAGACAAGGAAAGCAAGAGTGGAGCATAATAAGTTCTTAGGTCAAGGTATACCTGAGGAGTTATGAGAGTCCGGAAGATGGGGCATGTGATTGAGACTTGGAGTCAGGGAAAAACCTCAAGAGAAAGTAGTGCCTGGAGGCTGCAGTGAGCCGAGATCATGCCGCTGCACTCCAGCCTGGGAGACAGAGTGAGACTCTGTCTCAAAATAACTAACTAACTAGCTAACTAACTAAATAAATAACATAGTGCCTGAACTGAGTGATGAGAGACCTAGGAGTCAACAGGAAGCTAACATGGGCTGAACCAGCCTGATAAAAATAAAACTTTCCACAATTTCATCAACACTAACCCACACCATTTCAAATAAATATTCAAAGTAAAAAAAAAAAAATGTGCTTGTTAGGCAACTTTATCATAAGTTCCCTAATCTCCATCAACCCACCCCAATGTTATCCCAATTAAATACATAATACAAGTTCCTCAGTTTCAACTAGATCCCCACCTGGATTCCTATCCCTCTTCTAGAGACTTCTGGAATGTCACTGCCCTATTTTCTTCAGCCCACTCCATCCCTCAAACTCACCCCTCTCCCTGTTACCTACAAATCAGCATCATCCTTGGGCTCATCTAAAGAAAGTAATGAGAGATAGGTGGAGTTAAAGGACAAGGCAAAGTTCAGGGGAGAGATGAGGCTTTAGGATGAAAAAGGACCAGGATTGGGGTGGGGATAACTTCTGCACATATCCTGTGGTATTATGTGGCATTAAGAGTTGGCCTTATACCTTAGAAGAACTCTTTTCTCCATCTCTGGTGGTAGGGTAGAGGATAAAGTGGAGAGAGTCTTACTAGTGCATCTTGCCAAGGGCTTTTTTTTTTTTTTTTTTTGAGACAGGTTCTAGCTCCGTCAACCCGGGCTGGGGTGCAGTGGTGTGATCGTAGCTCACTGCAACCTTGAACTCCTGGGCCCAAACGATCCTCTTGCTTCAGCCCCTCAAGTAGCTGGAACTACAGTCACGTGCCACTATGCCTGGCTAATTTTTTTATTTTTGTAGAGTTGAGGTCTCACTATGTTGCCCAGGCTGGTCTCAAACTCCTGAGCTCAAGCAATCCTCTTGCCTCAGCCTCCCAAAGTGTTGGGATTACAGGTGTGAGTCACTGCACCAGGCCCATTTTAACCCTTTTTAAGTGCACAGTCCTGTGATGTTAAGTCATTTACATTGTTGTGCTTTCCTGGTACTTCTTGAGCTCTTTGTATCTGTAGACATTGGTCCTCCCTTAATTCAAGATAATTATCTTCTAGCATGTCTTGATTTTTTTTGGCCACCTCCGTTGTATGTGTCAGAGTGTGTGTGTGTGTGTTTTAACCAGCATATCAAATCGTGAGTCTACCTTCTGAGGAGAGTGCAGCAATGTGGGTTCTAGTGGTTTCCTTCTTCTTATTCTCCTGGGCTGCTTCAGAATTTAAGTGTTTGGTTTAATAAGGTTAAGGAGCTGGTTATTATTATTATTTTTTTTTTTTGGAGAGAAGTCAGCAAAACGCTCTGTGGATAAACCAATAACTTAGTATGCAAAGGGCTTTTGGTAGCCTGGGCACACAACCCGAGCACACATGGTATGAGTGAGTGTCCACACACAAGCATGCCCTTGCTTTCCTAGGTCACCTGTGGAGAAAGAAACATCATCTTTCAACAGAGGATCATTCCTCCGTTTGATGATATGTGCATCCTGGCATCTGGAATTCAATTGACTATTCTGTCTTAGAGCCAAGAATCTAGAAAGTGAGTGGAAACATCAGATGTGAGTCAATATTTCACAATGTCGTTTAAGAGAACATATCAACACTCAGTTAACAAGCAGCAGCCCTGTGCGGACGATGATGAAGGCTGGACACATATGAGGGTGTGGATGTGGAAGAGGGCTGGGGCTGGGGACTTTTATAAGAATATTTCCGTGCCTAGCTCAGTGCTGGCCACATGTTTAGTTAAGCAGGACATTTCCTTACTGGGAGTCCAGTTGGAATTGATTTTCCATTAACTATTTATTTTGATCTTTGATTTTCTCCATTTTAATAGGTTGTTAGCAAAATCAGCTTAATGCTGGTCACATACATTGATTAACTGTTTCATTGATCATACAAACACAACCATTAAATACTTGTGTGTTACAGAGATAATTATTGTAACTATATTCATACTAGAGGGATAGACCAACAATATGCTGGGAAGGAAGTTTTTTTCTTCTTTTTAAAAGAAGTAAATTTGATACTCAAGAGGTAGTGTGGTGGAATTAGAATGCCCCTTCCTACTTTGCTCATCCTTCAAGGTCTGAATGAAACATGACCTCCTTTCCAAAGCCTTGCACAATCTTCCCAGGCCCTATCATGGTTCCTTCCTCAGCTTGGGCGTGTTCTCACAGCACTGCATACAGCTGCATATTTACCCAAGGCAGGAAAGTGACCCTTATTTATCTTTTGCATATAGTACAAGTCCAGTATATTCTGACTAGTTTTTTGTTTTTGTTTTTGGTTTTCTTTTGTTTGTTGTTGTTGTTTTTTGAGACAGAGTCTCGCCCAGGCTAGAGTGCAATGGCGTGGTCATAGCTCATTGCAACCTGGAACTCCTGGCTCAAGCAATCCGTCCACTTCAGTCTCCTTAAGGGCTGGGATCATAGGTGTGAGCCACCATGTCTGGCCCTTGATTTGGTTTTTATTTCAATCTTCAAAAAGTAAAAAGAAGGTTTATAGGTTTTGCTAATTTTATAAGTAACCAGGCTCACTGGATTGGGATTAGACAATAAAGTGGAACACCTTCAGCCTATCACTTAGAGACAACCATTATGAATATTTCGGGATATTTATCTCCAGATCTCTCTGTCTCATATATGTGTGTATATATATTTATTTATATTTATAAACTTAGAGGTAGAGATTATTCTTTTTTTTTTCTTCTTTTTTTTCTTTCTTTTTTCTTTTTTTGACGGTGTCTTGCTCTTTCACCAGGCTGGAGTGCAGTGGCATGATCTCTCCTCACTGCAACCTCTGCCTCCCGGGTTCAAGCAATTCTCCTGCCTTAGCCTCCCGAATAGCTGGGACTACAGGCATGTGCCACCACGCCCAGCTAATTTTTGTATTTTTAGTAGAGGTGGGGTTTCACCATGTTGACTAGGATGATCTCGATCTCTTGACCTCATGATCTGCCCGCCTTGGCCTCCCAAAGTGCTGGGATTACAGTTATCAGCCACCGTGCCCAGCCTGAGATAGAGATTTTTCTAAATAAAAATGGAATCACATTGTAACTCCTTCTTCGTCAGATGCTCTTTTAACTCAATATGCCATAGGCATCTTTTCCTTCCTTCCTTCCTCTCTCCCTCCCTCCCTTCTTTATTTTCTCTTCTTTTCTTTTTTTTTTTTTTTTTGAGACGGAGTCTCGCTCTGTCGCCCGGGCTGGAGTGCAGCGGTGCAATCTCAGCTTACTGCTCACTGCAACCTCCACCTCTCAAGTTCAAGTGATTCTCCTTCCTTAGACTCCCGAGTAGCTGGGACTGCAGGTGTACACAAGTTTGCCCTTGCTTTCCTAGGTGACCTGTGGAGAAAGAAACATCATCACCACGCCTGACTAATTTTTGTATTTTTTTTAGTAGAGATGAGGTTTCACCATGTTGGCCAGGCAGGTCTTGAACTCCTGATCTCAAGTGATCCACCCACCTTGGCTTCCCAAAGTGTTGGGATTATAGGCATGAGCCACCATGTCTAGCCGCCATAGGCATTGTTCTGTTTGAATAAATATGGAGCTAGACCCACTTGTTTAACCAATCACCGTATGTTGAAATTTTAGGTTATTTCCAGTTTTTCATACTACTATAAATAATACTATGCTAAATATCCTTGTATATTTATCTTCGTAGCCTATTTTCATTCTATTTACCCAATTACTCTTTAAAAAATCTTTTAGGATATTGTCAATATTTTCCTACTGCTCTAAATAATACTTGGATAAACATTTTGTACATACATCTTTGTCCCCTTTTCAATTTTTTTTTTTTTTTTAGGATAACTTCCTAGAAGTAACCTCACTGGTTACCCATTGGTCAAAGGGCATGTACTTGTAAAACTTTTGGATACATGTTGCCAAATTACCCTGCAAAAGGTTGTGCCAACTTGCACAGTTATTACCTGTATGTAAGAATTCCTCTTTCACCCTACTCTTGGCCACAATGGGATTTGTGAACATTTTTAAAACTTTGTTAAGTATATTTTGTGAACTAGGTGCTAAACTTAACCACAAACAGCACAGTTTCTCTAGGGAAGTGTGTCCCATCTAAACAGCCAATTTAGAAATAGCCTTCCTCCATCAGCTTGTGGTTACCTGTGAAAAATACCCTGAAATCTTTCTCTAACACCACTCATTAAAAAATGTACCAAGGTGTGAGGTGGGTCCCTCCAAACTGGTTAATTACTGTGTACCAGAGGATATGAAAAAACAAAACAAAACAAAAAACCAACAACAGTCTCTTCTTTAAGGGAGTTTTTGGCCATGCAATCTCATGACAACATTATCAGGTTGTTCTAGGGGATATTTATTATTAATTAATGGAGTCAACAGGTCAGTGGTATTTAGAACTATACCCAAGACCCCTTGAAAAGATTCAGGGCAAGAGATAAATTGATGAGGTCCTTCCAAATATGGCTTTTCGTCCAGTAAATTATGTTTAGACACCCAGCACTAGAAATATGTAGACAAATTGGAGAGAGTTCAGAGAAAGGCAATAAAACGATGAAGGGAACGGAGGGACTGATTTATGAGGAGAGATTAAAGAAACCAAAAACACAGAGCCAGGACCCAGAAATGACTTCAGGGAGCATGAAAACAAACAGCAAATACGTTTCCGTGTAAACCACCAAAGTGGGGACTTGTTTAGCTTGGTACCAAGAACGTAAGTAGTGGCAGTGAGGTGAAATGAAAGAGAAGAATCCGACTTACTAATTTATTCAGGAGTGTCTCTAGAGAGAGGTTAGAAGTTCTCTGGCTGGAAACATTTAGCACCAGACAGCTCTCAGCTCCCCCAAGGAGAGGATTCTAGACCGGAAAACAAGAAAATAGACTTGCAGGTTAGATCATGCCAAGCCTTGGAACCCTTCCACATTGTTACCTCATGGCGACTGTATAAATATACTATCTCGGGTCCCAAAGGTAAACTAATACAGCTCATCTCTTTTTCATTTCCTGACTTTAATGCCTCTTTAAGTTAGCAAGTTCAATCAGGTTTGAACATATGCTTTTTCAATCAAGTCTCTGCACAGTGTCTTTGTGACAGAGGTGGTCGCCGAAGCTGGGGTTCAGGTGACCGCTGGAGATATCTCTGGGCTCCTTTAGTGCCTGTCTGAAATAGCCAAGGAAGAGAGGAAAGAGCCAAGCAGCTGGGAGTACAGCCCACCTGCCCCAAGTCAGAGAGAATGTCTCGCATCAGTTAGGCCTCATAATTTTTTCCCTAAATCTCATCCCCATAACAGCAATGTAAGAGCTTTGTCTCTTCAAAAATCCACCAGGTTCCAGAGGAGATGGAGAAGGCATGTGGGGGCCTACTTGGGGAATATGATCTTCATTTTGGTTTCCTTGTCCTTCTGTCAATAACAGAAAGTTAACTTGCTTGGATTTGCTCCAGCCAGTGTTTGGTGATCCATAAAAAGGGGAATGGAATAATAAGAAAAATGGAAACAAACAACACTACACACACACCACACTCATCTGTTGTTTAAAGCATTTTACTCCTTCACAACAAGCCAAGTGTTTCCTAAGCCACTGTCGTGGGCCTGATGCTGAGTTGGCGCTGTGGGGAGTGCCCATGCAGGCTTTTTGTGTGATGCCCAGAATCAGTGCTGGTGCAACCAGAGGTGGTAAAAAGAAAGTGAGGAGAACCAAGGTTGACTGACTGTGCTGACATTCCTCATTAGGGTTGCACGTGGGAGAGAGAGAGAACTAGTGTTCAGGTTAGCAGCTTGAGCTTTGACCATAGACAAGTGTTTCTCCACTAACTGTGTGACCCTGGTCAAATTATTTAATCTCTCTAGGTCTTGATTTGTTCATCAGTAAAAGCAGAGGTAAGAGTACCTAGCTCATAGCAGATTGCTGTGATGATAACCCTCGTAGGAGGGTTAAATAAATAAAACACATAATGTGCTTAACCAGTCTTGCACAAAGTAAGCACTCAATCAATGTTAGCTATAAGAGTCCCTCCTCTTCCTGCATGCACACACACAAACTCCTATCTCAAAGTCCAGGGGGCCTCCGGCACCACCTGTGAGAAAGGGAAGGTGATCTTCCCCTCTATTGCTTAATTTGCTGGCCATGGATTCCCAGGGAATCCATCATTTCAGTGAAAAGTTTTAAATTTTGACTTTTTAATTTCAATATTTTATTACTGAATACATTTAATGTCTTGATATTTTAAAAAACCAAATCTAACCTGATTTTGGATCACATCTATGACTACCTTATAACCAAACACTTAACCAGTGCCATTTAATTTTAGTGCCCACGTTTGCTTTTAGGTTCATAACTGTGTTGACACTAAGTGATCACAGAAAACCACAGCTTTAAACTTTCCTTTACACTGAGCTGTGGGCCCGTATTTTTCTGTATTTCTTAAGTTTGAGGAAAACTGAGCAACGACAAACACCATGGAAAGTAGGAGTGGGGAATGTGGGAGGCCATGTCTAGGGATGTTCCAGGAGTATCTCCAAAATGGAGAAAGTTCCAGAAATAGGAAGCAGCATTGGGTAGTGATGAGCTGTGAGCCAGGCTAATTTGGGTTCAAAGGTCAGCTCAGCCACCTAAGCTGTGACCTTGGAGCTTAGAGGCCATCACAGCTAGGTAAGAATTAGAGAATCATTTATGTGAAATCCCTTGCTTCATCCACCTGCAGATATGGATTCATCCCCCCTGAACATCAACATCCCCTCACTGGTATAGCACAACATATGGACAGAAGGGGCGGATTTTCAATGGTGGAAGACTAGGCAGCAGGGACACTTCTGGTGTTATATGGCTATGGCTGTGATGATGTCACCCCCAATCTGCCACCACAAAGCAAAGATACCGTGAAGAGGACAATTTCTGTAAAATGCACAGAAGGTCAACAGGGGCCAGTCAGTCACCTGGTAAGAGGAGTGGCAAGAAGAGATTTTCCAGGGAAGAGGACACAATGCTCCTCCTGAGACTGTCATAGGAAGGAGGGAAATTGATTGCACAAAATATAGAATGTTGGGACTTGGAGGAAAAGTTTTGTAGATTTGGGGTACCCAGTTGTAATATTTTGACTGTGGCTGGCCATCCTGATGTTTAGTCATGTGAGTCTTGAGTCCAAGAACTTAGGTACAGTTCCTCCAACTCCTGGGGGCAGAAAGCATATCAGTATTTTTGGCTTGGCTTCTGGAACTGGTCTTCTTTTGGGGTCCTCACAGCTGCCACTCCACTTTTAGAACAGAGAAGAGTCAACTCCTGGTTGACCAGAACATGGCCAGGAAGGCAGCAGCAGGTTTTGGAGGGAGACCAGTGGGTTCACCTGAGTCAGTTTTCCCATTGGACAGATAGGGGTAATTGTGAGGACAAAAGAAAATCACTTGGTCCAGGACCTGGCACCCAATCAACTGTAGCATAATTTCATAAGTTACAACCGGCAGTGGATAGAACAGAGTGGGCAGGCCCAGCTTTCAGCCCAGAGAGTATAGAAAGAAAACTTTAGTCGCTCTGTCATCGAGGCCTTTTAGCCTTAGCTGGCTGCCCTCAGGATCTCTGGGAAACAGAGATAGTTGCACATGTAAGTGACAGAGAATTTTGCTTGCAGGCATGAAAGTGTCGGGGAGAAAGGGCCACACAGTTTCCAGGGACCAGCAATGCCAATTACTTTTTTCCAGCTTATTTCTGGGGTTTTGGACATTAACATATCTTTGGTTGACCAAAACATCCCTGTTCATTTTCAGTCTGTAGCTGATTAAAGTGAACTTAAACTCTGTAGAAAGTAGATTTTAAGTATATATGCATGTGTGCAGGGAGCAATATCTGTGTATAGTGAAGAGTAAGAAGAATCAGGACATTGCATTTCTGTTTTCTCCTGACTCTGATGTAGGCCTGCCTAGTTTCTCCACTGTTTTGGGCCACAATTTCTTCATTGACAAAATCTTCAGGAGTCTAGATCAAATGATCTCTAAGAAAGGACCCTTCCTGCATTTCCAGTTGATCTATGAATATATTCTTGAGGTGCTGGTTGGTTTCTGATTTTCTTAGAAGTTTCAGAGCCAACCGCCATATTCTTAGATAGGCTCAGGGGAATTCTATTCTGAGAACCCTCACCTAGAGAGAATAAGTCTTTAATTTGAGGATCAGCCTAGCCTTTAAATTCTCATTTTCTCCTTCACTCTCTATCTTTGGGCTTACTCTGCATTGTTAATTCTATGATAGAATGAAAAGAGAACTGTGAACAGTTGTGAGGAAAATTTTTGTTGCCCTAGGCTAAATTTCAGTTACAGTGCAGGAGAGGTTTGATGGAATTTAAGCCCACTTAGTTATGTTCAAAGAGGAAACTACAGTGACTTGGAGAAGCAAGTAGAAGATATGGAACATGTGACTGAAGAATCCATCTTTACAGAACTGCTTCCTCAAAGGCTCATGGGCTTTGGGGTAATGTTGTGTACCTTGAGAAAAATAGAAACACTCACAGTCAAGTCCACCAGCACTGCAGACGTCTAGGTATTGCTGCTACTATTGCCAGGAGGACCAGCTCCTCTCCTCCACCTCCTCTTCCTCAACTCCACTAAGTTAAATTCAGGATAGGGGAAAAGCGAGCCCAGGAGAGATGTTGGAGTTTGCTCCTTATAATAATGCCCCCTTAGGTCCAATAAGCATGAATGGAATTTCATGTGTTCACAGCTGATTCTGAATTCTGTGTGAGAAAGGCAGGAGCTTTGTCTGTAACCTGAGTTCTTCTAACAATTGTTTTTGTAATATTAGAGGGATTTGAAAAGCATGAGGTTAATGTGCTTAGTGATCTTATTAGCTCCTTTACGGAAGCAGACAAGCACATTTCCAGGATTGATCCAGAGTAGAGAGATAAGGAAAGGAAGGGAGTGGGAACACTCTGTACTTTCCAATAAATTTTTCTGTAAACCTAAAACTCCTTTTATAAAAATAAATTATATTAGTTTTTTTTTTTAAAAAAGAAAAAACTGCAATTGATGCTGAATAGTTCACTTTAAAACTACAAATTTGCCATGACAGGGATAAAAAACAAACAAAAAAACTGCTGATAATTTATCTCTATGTGACCCCTTTTTCGTTACTACTGGGCCAAAAATCATCTTGTAACTAAAAAATATGCTGTGTGTCAAATAAAAGAGTATCGAGATGGATCATTGTTGGCCTGGCTTGTGGTGGGGCCATTGAGGGCAGAGATGCATTTGGAGCTTGACGCATAGTAGATACTCAATAAATATAAAGTGAATGAATGGACAGAGTGGCAAATAAAAGAGGTAAGCAGTTTCTGTTGGGATGCACAGGACTTTTAATATTATGCCTTGGGGCAACGCTCAGGTGCAGACGGGCTCTGGGGACCAGTCTTAACCCTGGCCTATAGCTCAGAAGCCGCCATCACCTATTCCATCCCTGAACTCCTTACAACACAGTATCACCAGTTTGCCTCTTTCTCATTATTTCTGAAGACAAATCATTAGACCTTTTCTGACTTAAAGTCTTGCTGTCAATTGTAGTGGAATAGAAGCAAGTGGAATTTCTTTCCTTAAGTTGCCATAACTCTAAAAAAATTCTTAGTGCCCTGGGCCCTGGCAAATGGCTCTTGCCCTACACCTGCAGTGGCAACTGGATGACCATTTGGTCTCCAGCGACTGGCTTTCATGTATTGTCACATCACTCCACTCTTCTTATCTAACATTATTTGTATTTTTCATTATTGTCTACCTTGTTTTCTCAAGATGTAAATTCCTTGAGAGACGGCTGCTGCCTGTATTATTCACCACTCTATCTACTGAGCTCAGGAGAGGGTTTCTGCTATAGTAGGTGTTCTGGTTGGAGAGTGAATGAATGGAAACCCAAGAGTCAAAGTAAATTTGGATAAGAAATTTGAACCTGAGTTGGGGATGTTACCACAGCTTAGGCACATTCAGCAGGCAGTTGGAAATACGAATATCCAACTTATTCATTCATTCAAAAATTATTACCTAAGCATCTACTATGTGCCAGCTACCATGTAGATGCTTTAAATACAGACTAGGCTTTCAGCCTTAGGTGTCCCAGGAATAGAACCTCCAGATCAAGTTCCCAACTTATTTCTGCTGCCAATTTGCTGTGTGGGTTGGACCAAATCACATAACTTCTCTATGTACAAAGTAGGTCCGCCAATATTCCATCACCTCCCAGGGCAGTTGTAAGGATTAATTGGCATTTATAGAGTGCTTTGAGCTCCAGAGATAAAAGGTCTCTTGCTTCTGCCAAATCGCATGATTACAGTAGTGTGGTGGGATACATGATTTAGAGCTTATGGAGGACTTTGAAGATGAAAAGAGACGAAGTCTTATTATGATTTCTTTCAGCTTCTAGGCAGGACTGACCTTGAGGTTTATGTGCCCCCGAGTCTTTCCGGCACCACTGGGATTCTGGCTCTTTTCCTTGTCCTTCTCAAGAAGTTACACTGGCCCTCAAATCTTTTTTATTTTGCATAGTTTCTAAAAGAAAAATCAAAGGCAGCTTCCTGCATTATAGAAACACAACCTCAATGATCCCAGGGCTAAGGGAAGAGGAAGAAGGCACAGAACAGATTTTTCTCTGACACTCTCATTCCTGGATTTATGTCATTAATTGTTGGAACCAGTGAATTCTATTGAAAGACAAGATTGACTCCCTCAATAAAATAAAGCCAAGTAATATGAAATCCAAAGTGTGTCTTGAGGCATTAATTTGTTTGATGTTAGATTTAGAAAATATGTTCAGAAACAGTCTCTGATGACATCTTAAAATGGTCTCATCTGAGAGACAAAATATAGATCTATATCCTGTGCCTTTCTGGAGTTTCTTTCCCAGTTGAAGGCCCACACGACCCCATCTCTGGAGGAGGAAAGAGACCTGGTGCTGCAGGGCCTGCCACAACCTCCTTCTGAGTTCTCAGGACTCCGGGAAAGGCCACTACTGAAATGTACTTAAAGCAGGGCCATAGCTTAAAGCAGGGACTTGGGGTCTGGGACCAGGGTAATAAAACCTGTATGGGACCCACACTAGAAAGTTTCACTTGGAAGGAGTCCACTCTATTCTCATTTTTCAAAGCCCATTTGGGACAGAAAGTTGGAGATGGAAGTTAGTGGTATTCAGAAAAGAGGATATGGTGCAGTACCCTAAGGCTTTCTCAATCCTTGCCCCTTAAATGTAGGGTCCAGAGCCACTGCCCAACTTGTCCTACCTAAGGGATAGGCCTGCACAGGAACATGTAGGGTTTAGGTGGTGGGTGCCATGTGATTTCCACTTGGCTGGAAGGTTTTGCTGCAGACACTCACGTGGTGATCCTGCAGCAGAAGATCTGGATCTTGGAGGCAATGTACTCAGATGGGATCTGATTTTGGTTATATTCATAACTCTGTTAAAAATAAACCCAGGCTGGGTGCGGTGGCTCGCGTAATCCCAGCACTTTGGGAGGCCAAGGCGGGTGGATCACCTGAGGTCAGGAGTTCAAGACCAGCCTGGCTAACATGGCGAAACCCCATCTCTACTAAAAATACAAAAATTAACTGGGCATGGTGGTGGGTGCTTGTAATCCCAGCTACTCAGGAGGCTGAGGCAGGAGCATTGCTTGAACCTGGAGGCAGAGGTTGCAGTGAGCTAAATCATACCACTTCTCTCTAGCCTGGGTGACAGAGGGGGACTCTGTCTCAATAATTAATTAATTAATAAAAATAAATAAAAAAAATAAATCCATAAGACCAGAAGGAGCTTTTAATGTCTTAATGCCAGAAGGGTAGTAAAACTTATCTATATGAACTCTTCCAAAACTTGACTGGTGGACAGAAATAGTTTATTTACTTTATTGACTGGTCTTGAACTTTTCCATATCCCTTTCCACTTAATTTGCTAAAGTCCAAGAGTTTCTTTTTATTGTATTATTTTAGCACACGCACTAGTTAGTATCAGCTGGGAGTTGGGGCATTATTTTATTGATACACTGCCCCACTTTCTAGCGTATTTACAGGTGAATAAGGGTTTGGCTTTTGGAAAACACAAAGGGTATGCAATTTAAGTCAACGATGACAGCAACAAACAGTCTCCCTGAGACCCATTTCTGGGCATTTCTATCGCTGTATAAAACTCACTATGGTGCAAAGCTTTAAGTAAAAGCTGTAATTCTGCTCCTTGCCATAATGCATGAGCATTTCTGGCCAGAACAATTTGCTCTTAAGGACATGTATTTCACGCCAAGTAGAGAAAGCACTCATATTCCAGTGAGAGTGGATCTGAGAAGAAAGTTTTCATCTATTATTTCAAAGTCGTTTAGTAATTCACAAAGGCCATTCTGTAACATAATTGAGTTTCCATTTCTAAACAATGATATAATAACATAGTAGTTTGATCCAAAATTCTGTCCCAGAATGTCCCATTTCTTGGCAGTTATTTTAAATGGCGCAACTGAGCTTTATTGGATTTGGGGAATATTTCCCTTTTTCTATCCAGTGCTTTCTGAAGTTGTAAGATTGCTTGATGAAAGGTGCCTTGTGAAAACACTGCCTTGTTTTATGAAAATATTATTCAACTTCTATGATACAACTTTTCGCAGTATTTGTATTAATATATTGATCTGGATATATCTAAAATTGTGTGATTTTAAAGCACAGTTTCTCTCCATATTTATTATTTTTTTTATCATCTCTAAAGATTGTTCCCAGTAGTCTTCTATATATCTTGTTTTTGTTATATCTGATTCTAATTTTATCCAGGGACGGCTGTGGTTTGATGAGTTTAAATCACAGGAAGGACAAGTGCCAAATTAAAGGCTTCTTGGTAATTTTTTGGGAGGATGCTGGGTATTTTGAACCCTCCCCTCTTACCAAGGAGAAATCGGTTTTTATAAGAATGTGTATTTAAACATGTTTTTAAATGCGTGACTTCTGAAGAAGTCTGAGAAGGCTGCAAAGCAGGAAGGGACTGGGGGATCACTGGCAAGACAAACATAAAAATGAAATATTAATATGACCAGGCACTAGCTTCAAGGCATTTGTTCTCCAGAAAATAAATGATGCCACATTTCATTTTTTAAAGCTCACTAACATAGTCGATATCTCTGTCTTCGTCGTTTAATTACAGGCCTAAGGAGTCACTGGAGAGGGAGGGCATCTGGTCTTAAAATTGATTTTATTTATCGGTTGTGGTTGGGCTGGAGACCTCTGGGAAGCAGGCAGCTTCCAAGAATAGCAGATTTTAGATGTTACTTACTTGCTTGACTCAAAGAACCATTATTTCACTAGCATTCAGTAGCTGCCCGACTGTCCACAGGTGTAGCAGACTAAATGTTGTTATCCCTATGGGGAGTCTATCAAAAATTATCTGATTACACATAGAAAAAATCTCCCAAATTAGAGTTGGGATGGGAAGTATGATTTGGTTAGCCAGCTGGGCTCCACAGCATATTAGAGCTGGAATCTTAATTTTGAGCAGAATAAGATATAAGGGGTCCAATATCGATTGAAATTATAAGTAACCTTTTGTGTGGCTGTGTACTTCTCTGGGGAAGCATGAAGAGGCTTTATGAGATTCCCCCAAACAGCCACAACCTTGAAAAGTTGAGATTTCTTTCCAGGCAGATGAGTCAGTCTTCCCTCACTCTCCCATATAGGATCTCTGCCAGGGAGGAATGCCAGCCCCAATGCGCACTATGTTGATTTATTGAGAGCTTGAATTGGAGAGCAGGAGCCACAATCGGATCCCTAAAGGCCACGGCCAATGGTGTAAGCGGGTGAAGCGAGCCTGGGTGCAGACGGGTGGCCAGAGACATGGATCCCCTTTCCAAAGGGAGCTGTCTTACCTTTTCCAGGGTGAGTTTTTGCCAAGCAGCAGTGCAGCCCACTTGCTGGATGTGTTCATATCTCCCAGGGTTTAAATGTCAGCAACTAATTCAAAATTTTGAAGAATACAGAACATACCCCACAAAAATGCTTATAGGCAGATTTGGCCAAGATCCTTTGGTTTGTCACTTTTCTGCCAGAGCAGCAGGTCCCATTGCTGGCAAACTCAATTTCATAATGTATTTTTGGCCCCATTTTCATAATGTGTATTTGGTAACAGCTTCTTTTCTACTCCAAAATGAAATCTATGCATAATGTAACTAACACATATAATCTTTTTAAAGTAAGAATTTTGCCTTAACTGTAATACAGAGGAGAAGGACCAGGAAAGAAACTTGTAATAAATGTTTGTATTTTAACATGTAAATGCTCTAGTATGACTATATTAGAAGTCACAAAAGCCTGTATAAATTTCCAAAATGTTCCCTATGGGGCAGGATTGTCACCACTGAAAACTGTGATGCTAGAGGCGACTTCCTCATCTTGCGTCCTTAAAACTTTTCACTCATTAGTCTTGGCTCTGCCCTCTAGTGCCACATAGATCACATTTCATTTTGCCCTTGTGGGGCAACTTTTCAAAAATAGGAAGAGTTTCTATCTCTCCCCTTAAGCCACACACCCTTCTCATGCCCAGGTCGTGTCTTCTCTGGCCAAGCCTTCCCAGTTCCTTTGACTATTCCTGACATAGTTCACCTCCTAACATCCTCTGTCATTCTGTTTTTCCTAAGTCTGGGTCCCTGCCTCAGTCCTGAGTCCATCCTGCGTGGTGGAATGTGTTTGAGCTGCCCTGCCCTTTCTTTCCTCACCCCCGACCAGGGGGCATTTATGGTCAACCCTCAGGGGATGCCTTGGATTGTGTGTTCCATGTGGCAGCCTCGGCCATTCTCAATGTCCTGGTGACTTAGGAGATGAAGCCCTTGTTCTGAGTGCTGGGGCTGTGCCCTGGACAGTCCATTATATCGAAGTAGCTACAGTTGCCAGGTCTGACTGCATTTGCCCCATCGAATAAGCTCTAAGCTAATATTCTGACTTGTGCAGTTAGCTGCAACCGCATCTCCTCATTTGTTGGCTCATTCAGCAGCTTCCTTTATTGCTTCCATCATCTTTTGAGGGCTGTTGTCTGTTCAACAGGTTAGCAGTTTTCCTAGTGTCCTGCTTTGCAGGGGAGGCCATTAGAGGAAGCCTGAGAAGCTGATGAAATCATTGTTTTTTGCTCTTTTGTCCTAATGGGCTGTTTCCATCCTGCTCCACATCAACTACAGTGTGAAACTTGGCTGCCACTTTGAATCTACAACATGTTAAAACAACTTAAGAACTCATGGGTTTAGCATAAAAATGGAGAGTAGAATGGTGGTTACCAGGGGCAGGGTGGGGTGGAGTGGGAGAAATGGGGAGATGTGGGTTCAAAGGATACAAATGTGCAGTTCTAAGATGAATAAGTTCCAGGATTTAATGTACAGCACAGTGACTATAGTTAATAATGTATTGTGTACTTGAAGTTACCTAGGAGAGTTGGCCTTAAGTAATCTCCCCACAACAGAAATGTAACTATATGAGGTGATGGATATGTTAATTAGTTTGATCATGGTAATCATTACATAATGTGTACGTATATCAAAACATCATATTGTATGCTTTGAAGTTTGATTGTAACAAGTTTAATTGTTAATTATACCTCAAAAAATCTAAAAAAGCCTACAAAAATAAACAAAAAAATTCATGCATAATTCATGAGTTTAGTTTTTTCTTTTTTTGAACTGTAGTGTCAATAGGAGTTAACCACATTGCAGAATATGTAGGCTTTCAGCATCTCACTGACTTCTTCTTCCTCATCTGCACACTCCCTCCTGGATTGCCCATGAAACTTCAAAGTGCATTCCTTTTTGATGCAGAATAACTTCATTCGTATTTCTGGAGCTTTGGTCCTAGCCTCACTATAGGACCTAACCAGGGGAGAGGAGTGAGGTAGGGAGAGAGGGGAGCATCTCACTGAGCGCTCCAGTTTGGGTAAAATAATTTTTCAGAACAAAATACTTCCCTTCCTAAGAGAGGTGGTAATGCCAACTGTGAATTGTAAAGGAAATAATTTTTATAACTATAATTATAAAGAAAAGCGTAACATTTTATCTGTTCCAAATGCATTGCCATGCTTTATTCTATCCACCTATCTGGAATGAGTACACATTTATTGTTTATTTGTGTATTATTCCCACATCAGTTTTTTGAGTGCCTGTTCCGTGCTAGGGAATGGGCTGAGGCCTGTGTATGTGGGATACGCAGGTCTAACTGAAAGGAACTGGCATTTTGGTAGCAGGCAGAAAAGTAAATAGACAAGTCAACCTAGCAAGGTTTGATGGCAGTATCACTGGCTGTTATGGATGCACAAAAGAGGACTATGTGATATGGTCTTCAGAGATCGGGGGGCCCAGGAAGACTGAGCTGATGTTGAAAGATGAGTAGGAGTTAGCCAGGTGAAGGAGGAGGGAAAGGGAGTGCTGCGTAGATTGAGGAGCACACGCAATGGATAGTGTGAGACCTGACGAACATTTCAAAGGGAATCAGCCGTAGGCTTTGCTTGGGTGGCCTGCCAGGGATGACGGCAGAGTTTTTTGCGTCCTGTGAAAGCCGAGCACTCCTGACTGCACTTCTGCCTTACAGGTAAAGGCCCATGAACATTACTTGTGGCATTTCCTCAACAAAGCCTTTACCCTTGGTATCAAGAGCTTTACTTTTCTCATCTTCCCATTCAATTGCTATATTTCTGCTTCCTGCTGTCTTGGCAGTACACAAGGAAATGGAAATATATGAATAGGTTCTTGTGAGATCTCATCTCTAAGTTAATAATAACCAGGACTTTGGGTTGTGGGTTTACCCCAGGTGGAGCTCCTCTATCATTCTCTTTTCTGATGACTTGAAGTTGAGTAGATCTAGGTTCCTATCTCAGTTCTACCATTTCCAGCTGTCTGACATTGGGCAAAATATTTAAGTCCTTTGAATATCAGTTTACTTGTCAATAAAATGGAGAAAGGATAGTACCCATCTTATAGAGTTGTGGTGATGTGAGCTAATGCTGGGTGCAGCAAAAGTATTCAGCAAAGTGGCTTTTGTCCTAGTCTGTACTGAGGACTTAAAATCCCACTCACTGAATAGGGAGATGGTGGCTATAGAATTTTGTGCCTAGTGGGGAAAAAATAGTTGAGAATTGAGTAAATGTGAGAGGGGGATGAAGACAATCCTCTGGGAAACTCTAGGTTTCACCCTCTCTTTTATCGCTAAAATAAGAAAATAATAAAGGAAGTTGCCAGGCCTGAGTGTCTTCCGCTGCAAAATAAGGGTTGGATTAAGTGATGTTTTAAGACTGTTTAAATCTTATAGCACTTCATTCATTTCAGGTGTTGGAGTAATTGCTAATCAAGGGCTATAAGTTATAAAGGTACAGGACTTCTAAATTATGATTATGTATTAGAGTCCATAGGAAGCTTTTAAAAGATCCTGATGTGTGGGTTCTACTCCAGACATAAGAAGTCAGAATCACTAGTGGGTGGTCACTGTATGAGGGCGGGCAGCCAGAGTTGAGGGTTACACTAGTGGCTAGAGTAGGAGTTTTGTTTTTGATTTCAGCTTATAGCATCATTTATAATAGTAAGTCACCAAAGTTGGAGAATTAGATGTCAAAAGTTAATATTACAGCTTTTTTTGTTTGTTTAAAAACTGGTTTTTCTCCTTTAGTGAATAATTAAGCTTTTTAGAGGTGTATATAATTGCTGGCCTTTGAATTGCCTCTACCAAAATATTCATAGCATAAAGACGTATGTTGCCAATTATATTTTTAATTAGAATGGAAATGTGTTTAAAGCTCTTGCACAGAAATGTGCACTAAATCTGTTCTAGAGAAACTTACTTGTAAGGCTTTTTTTTTTTCTTTTTAGCCAATTCCAACTCAGGCTTTGGCCTCTATTCAAGAGAAGCCACTACAATGAAATATTTTCTGACACTATGTGTAAATAGCTGTCCTGGATGTGTGTGTTCTTATTTATGTCAGAGTTCCTAAAAACTGCCGCAAATAAAACCTGTTTTTTTTCTTTTTCAATGAAAAACATTCAAAATGGAAGAGGGAGGCATGTCATGTTGACCCAAAAATAGCATGAGCATAATGAGCCCAACATGGGAGAGGCTTTGAAGGCTCAAATCTTAATGCGAAATACTTGTGGATTTTACTTCACTATATATAATTGTAGGACAAAACATAATCGTATTTTAGCATGACAAATTCTTAATGTGTACTTATTGAACTTCAGTGTGTGGTCTGTTAAAAAGAATTTCATAGGAGACATTTCATAAATCATATGTGCATATACATATAATTTTTAGAGAGATAATAGCTATACAACTTGTTTAGTAGCTTGCTTTTTTCACTTATTAACCCATTTATGCCTGAGGTTGCAAATTTTTGAATTTTTGCAATCAGACTTTGGCAATGACCTTGAGCAGTAGGCTTTAAATAACTCCCACATGCTTAGCATTCCAATAATGGAAGACGAGGCATAAATGGCTACCAGAAGATAGACATTCATCCTTATACAAACCTGTAATCTCTGTCATCATTTTAATGACTGCATAATAGTTCTCATTATGGATTTAGCAGAATTTATTTAACCAATCATTTATTTCTAGACATTTAGGTTGTTTCAAACTTCTACTGTACTAAACAATGCTGCAATGAACATCCTTGTTCATATCTGTTCTTGTCTTTGTACAATAATTTTTAAGGATGAATTCATACAAGTGGAATTACTGGGTCAAATAATGGTCATAATTTCAAGGATTTTGATACATATTACCAAATTATATTAAAGGCTGTATCAATTTACACTCCTACTGGAACAGTTGTTTCTTTTTAACTTTTTTATTTTTAATTTTTATGAGTGCATAGTGGAACAGTTATTTCTTGTTCAGAAAATTCTTTTCAGCAATGCAGTGTTGTCATCTGCAGAGTAAATTGAAATGCAAAATAAAAATCTCCCCGTATAACTCAACAAATAACTTCCAAATGCCCCAAGCTCATTCTGCAAGGTAAAATGCTAGAGAAAGCTAAACACACATTCAAGCAACAAGAGTGGAGGCCAGGGGATGAAGAGGAGAAAGAGGTTGTTGACAATGAACTTAGAAGAAACCAGTATTTTTTCACTTGCTCTTATCTTACCCAACCTCTGGAAAAAAATGAGCATCCTCCTTAAAATTCCCAGTGGAATTTTAAGTGGAATTTCTAGTTATCTTTTGTTTCTGACATTTAGTTGGTCAAAAAGAAGGGAAAACTAGAAATTTCACTTAAAACTCCACTGGGTCTTATATTTGAGATGGGCAGCACTGAGGCATTCCAGATGGCTTTGTCCATTCTTTTGAACCTACCTTTTGATCTTATTTAAATTTCCTCCCCATTTCACCTGTTCTGGGATTATTGCCTGGAAAACAAGCAGGTGAACATATTAGCTCCTCCTTAAGGCACCTCTAGACTACAGGAAATTTATGTTCAGGTCAGGAATCATATAACATGACTACATGCTCCACATTTATGGGCAAGTTAAGCAACAGGGAATTTTATACTAGGATTTATGACACAAACTTGTAGCAGGCACATTGTGAAGTGGGAGGGAAATTTAAACAAGGAAAAACTCTGCCAATAAGGGAGATTCAAATTCTTCAATTGATGGAAAAAACATGTAAGGATTTTATTCTGGAAGTTGCCTATGAATTCACATAGGAGACAGGAAAACATAAATATTACAGTCGATCACTCCTCTTTCCCACATATATTAGTTCTCTTCTTTCAGATGAAGTCATTTCTGTTTCCTGGTCAGTGTATGGACCAGAATTGTCTAAGAACATTTAATTAGATGCTTTAGCAACATTTATCCCCATTAATTCCAGGATACAAGGAAGAAGAAAAGAGAAGCATGTGTTGAGTCGAGAGGGCAAGGCTTCTACATTCCCTAAAAAGCTGACCTACACCTTATGTATCCGTCCTTACAGCCCATAAAAGCCAGCACATAAGAGAGCACCAGCTGGAATCATTCAGTGAAGGCAATGGCTTTCAAAGACAGAGCTAGCGGCAGGTGGAATATAGATTAGGAGTCCTTTTATTCTTCAAATAGTACTTGTTTTCAGTGTGAAGCAATGTGGTTCTCATAGTCAATAAGCAAATTCAGGGTATTTGCCGTTTGGCTAGTGAGGTTGATGACTTGTGATGAGTCCAGCATCACACCATCACCCGGGGAGTACAGAGAACACTGAACTAAAATGCTGGAGGATCTGGGTCCTGGCTTGGCAGAGCTGATTCTTCAGACCCATGCTGAGATTCACGGGCACACAGCATAATGGCCAGGATAATTCTGAATGATTCTTGGGCTGCTGGTACAGTAGGTGCTTGGAAAATGGTTTCTCCAAGCTTGATTTGCTTTTCTCTGATCCTTATCATTTGGTCAGTGTTTTAGTCTGTTCAGGCTGCTATAACAAAATATCATAAACTGGGTGATTTATAAACTTGTTTCCCACAGTTCTGGAGGCTGGGGAGTGGAAGATCAAGGCGCTGGCAGATTCATTGTCTAGTGAGGACTCACTTTCTGGTTCATAGAGGGTACCTTTTTGCTGTGTCCTCACGTGGTGGAAGGGACGAGGCATCTCTTTTATGAGGGCATGAGTCACAGTAACCCCCCCAAATCCTTACCTCCTAATTACTATCCACTTGGGGGTCAGGGTTTCAACATGTGAATTTTGAGGGGGCACATTCAGACCAGAGGAGTCAGCTATGCTACATTGGGTGGACAGGCTGTGTGTGATCCAGGGGAGTTTGAGTAAATGATCTTAGGAGTTACAGTTACTTGCCTAGAAGTTATAGTTATTCCCACTCTAAATGTAGATAGGTTTGGTAGGGGGAACGATAAAAGAAGAGGGTCTTGGGATTCTAGGAATGATCAATAAGAGTCCCCTGCTGGGAATTGGATCATATGCTCCTTGAGGGGAGGCTTTGCTGATTTTGTTCTCCACTCTTCTCCCAGTGGCACATAGTAGGAGCTTAATACATGTATCATGTTGCCCAAGACTAACAGGAATGGTGGGAAGTGACACCACTAGTTGTGACACCAGCAAAGCTTTAATATCCTCTAAGGAGACTAGCTTACGGGTTTAAGAATATAAAAAATAGCCCCAACATTAATGTCTACTTTTCTTCTGCACATGCACTATGGGCTGGAATGGGCCAAAGGTTTGCTTGTTTAAGATTACTTGACACATTATTGTTGACGAATTCAAATTCAGAGCCCGGGCTTTGTTTCATACTCCTTGTTAAATACAAAATAAGGAGTCGGATCCTAATTGAAGAGGAAACACATGGCTAGAGTAGTGGTTCTCAGACTTGATTGTGTGTCATCTGAGTGTGAAACACAGATGGCTGGGCCGCAACCCCAGAGATTCTGACCCAGTGGGTTTGGGGTAGGGCTGAGAATTTGCATTTCTAATGAGTTCCCAGGTGATGCTGATACAGCCCCTTTAAGACCAAACTTTGAGGGCCAATGGAAAAGAGGAAAACGCACTCATATTGGAATGAGATGAAGCTGGACTCCTATCTTACTTGCTATGTGATTTTGGTCAGGTCAGCTTTGCTTAGCTTCAGTTTTTTCATCTGCAAAATGGTGATGATATCTACCTCACGAGGCTATTGTGCGGGTTACATGAAGTAAAGTGAGTAATGGTGGCTGGTCCATGGTGGTCACTCACTCCAATGATATAAGATCTTCTTCCCTTACTCTTTTTGTGGGATACTCATACAATGCAGGGCTTGTTTGAAGGGTTAACATCTATGTGAACTGAGCTTCTGCTGTATTAATTTCACATTGCCACTTATATATGTCCTGAGGTTTTTGCTAACTATTATTGAACATTTACTATGTGAATGGCATTGTGTGAAATAATCTTTACATTTTATATAACATTAGATATTATTCCTTTTTAACAGATGAGGATAGTAACTTGCATATGAGCCTACAGCTAGTAAGTGGCAGAGCTGAATGAGTATTCAAATCAAGGTCCACTCCACACCAGCACTCTTGACTTCTTTGTTATAATGGTTCCCATGATTCTCTATGAACAGAAAATGTCAGATTATCATGTTTTTTTCTTTCCTTTGTTTTTTTTTTTTGTTGTTGTTGTTTTTTTTTTTGAGATGGAGTTTCACTTTGTTGCCTAGGCTGGAGTGTAGTGGCGTGATCTCAGCTCACTGCAATCTCCGCCACCCGGGTTTAAGTAATTCTAGTGCCTCAGCCTCCCAAGTAGCTAGGATTACAGGTGCCTGCCACCATGCCTGGCTTTTGTATTTTTAGTAGAGACGGGGTTTCACCATGTTGGTCACCATCCTGACCACCGTGAGGTCAGGAGTTGTCGAACTCCTGACCACCGTGAGGTCAGGAGTTGTCGAACTCCTGACCTCAGGTAATCCGCCCACCTCGGCCTCCCAAAGTGCTGGGATTATAGGTGTGAGCCACGGCACTTGGCTTCATGTCTCTTTCTGTAATTATGGCGCCTGGCCTCATGTCACTTTCTGTAATTACTAACTCACATTGAGGAAATGAAACAATTATCCTGAGAATGTGAACGGAAGGGATGGGGATTTGTATGTATCTTTAAGTCAAGGACTCTGTCTTACTCATCTCACCACGCTGCCTTGTGTGGAGAGGAGCTCTATATTTGGGAAATTAACAAAGGAATGAAAAGCTCAGATCAAATGACATCCTCACCTGCCTTAATAAGACAAGAAAGATCCCTTGGAAGAGATCCAAGTGGCCGCCTGAAAGTCAAAGAGAGAAAAAGAAGACAGGCAAAAAAAAAAAAAAAAAAAAAAAAAAAGCCTTTAATCCTGATCCTATGACTTTATAGGCTCGCCTCTTTCCCAAGATTCTTTCCTTAGGGTGGGCTTGCCTGAGCAGTGCTTTCCTTACTCTTTGGAATTGAGCACACACAGCCTGTTTTGGGAGTTATGCGCATGCCCATCTGAGGCTTTTTCAGGTGGCCTGTGGCCCTGGAACGTCAGCCTTCGCCATTTTGTCTCTTAACACGCATGCCCAAGAAGCTGCTGCTCCCTGGGGTCTGCATTCGGTTAACACGTTTAGTGTTAACAGGTGTGGACCATCAGGAGCTTGTCTCTCCCTGGCTGCAGAATTACCATTTTTAGAGAGGCACTGGGATGATTGCCAAACAATCACCCCACATTTCTAGTGGGTGGGGGAAGAACCCTCTCCTGCCCTGCTCATGCATGACTACCTGTAACAGATTCACACTCATGGTTTGATTTACTAGAATACTTTGGAAAAGCAAACCAGGAACCCCTTCCACATCAGAACCCATTGTGAATACTCGTAGGCAAAGGCACATCAGGACCCGTTTTGAGCGCTCGCAGGCGAGGTTACTCTCGGATAACCTTGAGCCCTTCCATACTTGAATCTCATGCCCCCAGGGAAGTAGTCCTTAACCTCTTTTTTTTCGGTCAGTTGCTTGCCCCATGATCCCTTGCTTCTTGCATAAGAAAGGCCTAGCATTTCTTTTCTTTCAGAAAATAAAACTTCTCTGAGCAAGGAAGGCCAAAGGGCTGGCCTGTCAGGGTTGGAAGGGTGTTAACAGAAGGCTTAGGGCAGGGCTCTGATTTGGCAATCACCCGGAAGATACACGTCAAATTGCCCACTCCTGCTCACTGGCATTCCTGAGGCAGAGTGACTGCCCCATGGGATTGCCTGAGACTAGCAATAAGGGTGTGTAGTACAGGCAGATGGGTTACAAATGCTGACAAGGTGGTGGCTTTATGCTGTTTTTCTTGTGTGCCCTGTAGGGCTCTGCTTCCTACCTTGGAGCAGACTCAGTTACAATATTTTGTCCATACACGTGTTCTAAGGACAAATTTTAGTTATGCCACAAGTTTCTGAGAAAATAATGGAAAAAATTTTCCAAAACCCAACATTTCCAATAAGTAACATTTAGTCACTATGTACCAGTTAATTACTCCACATGTCTGTTCTGAATGGTCAGCACCTGTCAACTTACCTGTTGTTAAGTATTATGGCTATAATATTTAATATTCAATAAGAATATATAATGTAATATATCAAATATATGTTATATTTAATATATTGTTATATTATTAAATATTATATATTTAATATATTGTTATATTGTTAAATATCATGTTATATTTAATATACTATTACCATAATATGTTATGGTAATAGAAGTTATTAAAGCAATTTTATTTGTACACCTTGCAAGATCAGTGGGCCAGTGACATGCATGATTTCCTCATATTGTGCCTGCATTGTATTGCCTGTTTGGTATTGGGCAGGCAAGAATGGGTTGGATAGTGGTTACTCTTGAGCAACTGGACTCAGAAGAATGTCTGATGGTGGGACGTAGGACATGAAATGCACAAAAGGAAACTTTTGACTCCAATCAGAACATGACTCTCCTTCCTTGCATTCTTCTCCCATTTTTCTCTCCCACCTCCAGGTCACAGCAGCAATGCAAAGAAGGCAGACACAGAATACTCAGCTTATAAAGAAAATCCATTGCCTGGGTAACACATAAGGCAGGCAGCCAGTATTTCAGGGGCTATTGGAGAAAAATTACTTTCTATTGAAATCAGTTGGTAAAGATGATTCTTAAATTGAGCTTGGATTGATGGCATTGCACATGAAGAGACTGAGAATACTTGGAAATAATTGAAAGGACCTTGATTCAAAGACATACCCATCTCAGCACAGACTGGCATAGGACAAGCACACTGTGTGGCATAGTATCAGATCATCAGAAGCTGGAAGAAGAGGAACTCAGGCCACATCTCCCTCAAACTCTAGTGTCATCTTGCTAAGCTGCTTATCTGACCATAACAACAATGCTAGCTCCATGTACTGTGTCACTGAGTACAGCAGAGATGAAATATTGAACGTGGTCTTCAGACTAACTGGAGCAAGCAGAGTGACATCCTTTTCTCTTTTTAATAGAAGTCAATGAAAAATGGGAATGGGAACCATTGGCATGTAAATAAAAAGTAAGTACATTTATTTCTCAAAAGCAAGACACATTTCCCTGAGAATACGAGAGAAGAAAATGGCATATCCAAATGTGTACTTTCATACTTACCTATTCACATATATAAGGCAATTAATTGCTCCTGAGTTATAGTCATGTATCACTTAATCATGAGGATGTATTCTACATCTGATCTTAGCCAAAAGGCTGAGAAGTGATAATGATGAAGATATATTCTAAGAAATGTGTTGTTAGGTGATTTTGTCATTGTGGAAATATTACAGAGTGCACTTACACAAACCTAGATGGTACAGGCTACTACACATTCAGGCTACCTGGTATAGCCTATTGCTCCTCGGCTACAAACCTGTACAGCATGTTACTGTACTGAATACTGTAGGCAATTGTAACACATTGGTAAATATTTGTGTGTCTAAACATATCTAAGTATAGAAAAGGTACAGTAAAAATACAGTATTGTACTCTTACAGGACCACTGTTGTATTTGGTGTCCATCATTGAAACATCATTATGTGGCACATGATAGACGTATTTACCTGGGGGTTCTGTCAGAGCACATCATGGCTTCAGGTTTTTTTTTTTTGGACAGGGTCTCACTCTGTTGCCCAGGCTGGAGTACAATGGCATAATCACGGTTCACTGCAGCGTCAGCCTCCCCGGGCTCAGGTGATCCTCTCACCTCAGCCTCCAGAGTACCGGGACTGCAGGTGCATGGCACCACACCCAGCTAATTTTTATATTTTTTGTAGAGATGGGATTTCACCATGTTGCCCAGGCTTATGGCTTCAATTCTTAATAGACATTTGGAAGCAAAACACAAAAGCATAGTATGTCAAATATTTTTTTCAGTTTAACTCAGCGTATGTTAATTGGACAGTTATATATCTGAAATTATGTCAGATGCTGGGGTATGAAGATGATTGATAAAAACCACATGTCAAGACCCCTTTTCATGATCAAGATAGCTTATTAAGGGGTGTGCGTGTGTATACTTGTGTTTGTGTGTGTGAATAGAAACAGGAGTGGAAGAAAACTTTTTTAAAAAAAGTATTCAGTTCCCTGATTTTAAAAAGATTATGAAAAAAAGCAGCTGGGCACAATGGCTCATGTCTGTAATCCCACCACTTTGGGAGGCCGAGGTGGGTGGATCACGAAGTCAAGATATTGAGACCATCCTGGCCAACATGGTGAAACCCCATCTCTACTAAAAATACAAACAAATTAGCTGGGTGTGGTGGCGGGTGCCTGTAGTCCCAGCTACTCAGGAGTCTGAGGCAGGAGAATGGCTTGAACACGGGAGGCAGAGATTGCAGTGAGCCAAGATCACACCACTGCACTCCAGCCTGGCAACAGAGATGATGTCTTTTGCTGTGCAGAAGCTTTTTAGTTTTAGTAGGTCCCATTTATCCATTTTGGTTTTTGTTGCCTTTGCTTTTGGGTTCTTATTCATGAATTTTTTGCCTAAGCCAATGTCCAGAAGAGTTTGTAATGTTATCTTCTAGATTTTTTATGGTTTCAGGTCTTAGATTTAAATCTTTGATCTATCTTGAGTTAATTTTTGTATAAGATGAAGATGGGTATCCAGTTTCATTCTTCTACATGTGGCTTGCCCTATTTATTGTATAGGGTGTCCTTTCCCCTATTTATATTTTTGTATGCTATGTTGAAGATCAATTGGTTGTAAGTATTTGGTTTTATTTCTGAGTTCTCTATTCTGTTCCATTGGTCTACATGCCTATTTTTATACCAGTACCATGCTGTTTGAGTAACTACAGCTGGCCTATAGCCTGGTAGTATAATTTGAAGTTGGGTAATGTGATGCCTCCAGATTCATTCTTTTTGCTTAGAATTGCTTTGACTATGCAGGCACTTTTTTGATTCCATACATATTTCAGGATTGTTTTTTCTAGTTCTGTAAAGAATGGTGATGGTATTTTGATGGGAATTGCATTGAATTTGTAGATTGCTTTAGGCAGTGTAGTCATTTTCACAATATTGATTCTACCCATCCATTAGCATGGGATGTGTTTCCATTTGTTTGTGTAATCTGTGATTTCTTTCAGCAGTGTTTTGCAGTTTTCCTCGTAGAGGTCTTTCACCTCCTTGGTTAAATATATTCCTAGGTATGTTTTTTTATAGTTGTTGTAAAAGGGATTAAGTTCTTGATTTGATTCTCAGCTTGGTCATTGTTGGTGTATGGCAGTGCTACTGATTTGTGTACCTTGATTTTGTAACCTGAGACTTTACTGAATTCATTTATCAGATCTAGGAGCTTTTCGGATGAGTCTATAGGGCTTTCCATGTATATGGTTATATCATTGGTGAACAGTGACAGTTTGACTTTCTTTTTTTTTCCAATTTGGATGCCCTTCATTTATTTCTCTTGTGATTGCTCTGTCTAGGATTTCCAGTACTATGTCGAATAGAAGTGGTGAAAGTGGGTATCCTTGTCCTGTTCTAGTTGTTAGGGGGAATGCTTTTAAACTTTTCCCCACTCGGTATGATATTGGCTGTGGATATGTCATATATGGCAGAGGTCCCCAAGCCCCAGGCCACAGACTGTACTGGTCCATGGCCTGTTAGTAACTGGGCCTCACGGCAGGAGGTGAGTGGCTGGTGAGCAGGCATTACCACCTGAACTCCGCCTCCTGTCAGATCAGTGGCAGCATTAGCTTCTCATAGGAGCATGAACCGTATTGTGAACTGCGCATGTGAGGGATCTAGGTTGCGCAACCCTTATGAGAATCTAACTAATGCCTAGTGATCTGAGGTGGAACAGTTTCATCATGAAACTCCCACCCCACCGCACAGTCCATGGAAAAATTGTCTCCCACAAAACCAGTCCCTAGTGCCGAAAAGGTTGGGGACTGCTGATATATAGCTTTTATTACTTTGATGTAAGTCGTTTCTATGCCTATTTTGTTGAGGATTTTTTGTTTTTAATCATAAAGCAATACTGGATTTTATCTAATGCTTTTTCTGTCTATTGAGATGATCATATGGTTTTTGTTCATAATTCTGTTTATATGATGTATCACATTTATTGACTTGCTTGTGTTAAACCATTCCTGCATCCCTGAGATGAAACCTACTTGATCATGATGTATTATGTATTTGATGTGTGCTGTTGGATTCAGTTAGCTAGTGTTTTGCTGAGGATTTCTGCATCTATGTTCATCAGGGATATTAGCCTATAGTTTTCTTTATTTGTTATATCCTTTCCTGGTTTTGGTATTAGGGTGATACTGGCTTCATAGAATGATTTAGGGAAGATTCCTTCTTTTACTGTCTTTTGGAATAGTTTCAGTAGGATTGGTACCAGTTCTTCTTTGAGTGTCTGGTAGAATTCAGCTGTGAATCCATCTGATCCTGGACTTTTTTGTTGTTGACAATTTTAAAATTATTGATTCTCTCTTGCTGTTTGATATTGGTCAGTTCAGGGTTTCTATTTCTCCCTGATTTAATCTGTATGTTTCCAGGATTTATCCGTTTCCTCTGAATTTTCTAGTTTATGTGTGTAAAAGTGTTTTTAGTACCCTTGAATGATCTTTTGTATTTTTGTGGTGTCAGTTGCAATCTTTCCAGTTTTATCTCTAACTGAGCTTATTTGGATTTTCTCTCTTCCTTTCTTGATTAATCTTGCTAATGGTCTATCAATTTTGTTGATCGTTTCAAAGAACCAGCTTTTTGTTTTATTCATCTTTTGTATCTTTTTTGGTTTAATTTCATTTAGTTTTGTTCTGATCTTTGTTCTTTCTTTTCTTCTGTTATGTTTGGGTTTAGTTTGTTCTCGTTTCTCTAGTTCTTTGAGATGTGACATTAGGTTGTCAATTTGTGCTCTTTCAGACTTTCTGATGTAGGCATTTAATGCCATGAACTTTCCTCTTAGCACTGCTTTTGCTGTATCTCAGAGGTTTTGATAAGTTGTATCAGTACTATTCACTTCAAAGAATTTTTAAATTTCCATCTTGATTTCATTGTTGACCCAAAACTCATTCAAGAGCAGATTATTTAATTTCCATGTCTTTTTATAATTTTGAGGTTCCTTTTGGAGTTGACTCCAAGTTTTATTCCACTGTTGTGTCTGAGAAGATACTTGATATGATTTTGATATTCTTAAATTTATTGAGACTTGTTTTGTGGCCTATCACATGGTCTGTCTTGGAGAGTGTTCCGTGTGCTGACAAGAAGCACATGAGAATGTATATTCTGCAGTTGTTGGGAAGAGTGTTCTGTAATACCTGTTAAGTCCATTTGTTCTAGGGTATAGTTTAAGTCCATTGTTTCTTTGTTGACTTTCTGTCTTGACCTGTCTAGCACTGTCAGTGGAGTATGAAGTCCCCCACTATTATTGTGTTGCAGTCTATCTCATTTCTTAGGTCTAGTAGTAATTGTTTTGTAAATCTGGGAGCTCCAGTGTTAGGTGCATATATATTTAGGACTGTGATATTCTCCTGTTGGACTAATCCTTTTATCATGATATAATGTCCTTCTTGATCTTTTTTGACTCTTGTTTTCTGAAAGTCTGTTTTGTCTGATTCAAGAATACCTATTCCTGCTTGCTTTTGGTTTCCGTTTGTGTGGAATATCTTTTTCCACCCCTTTACCTTAAGTTTATGTGAGTCCTTATGTGTTAGGTGAGCCTCTTGAAAATAACAGATACTTGGTTGGTGGATTTTTTTTTTTAAACCATTCTGCCATTCTGTATCTTTTAAGTGGAGCATTTAGGCCGTTTATATTCAATGTTAGCATTGAGATATGAGGTACTATTCTATTCATCATGCTAGCTGTTGCCTTAATACTTTGTTTTTTTTCACTGTGTTATTGTTTTATATGAGATTTACACTTTAAGGAGGTTCTATTTTGGTGCATATCAAGCTTTTGTTTCAAGATTTAGAATTCCTTTTAGCATTTCTTGTAGTGCTGGTTTGGCAGTGGCAAATTCCCTCAGCATTTGTTTGTCTAAAACAGACTTTATCTTTCCTTCATTTCTGAAGCTTAGTTTTGATGAATACAAAATTCATGGCTGACAATTATTTTGTTTCAGGAGGCTAAAGATAGGACTCCAATCCCTTCTGGCGGGTAAGGTTTCTGCTGAGAAATCTGTTAGTTTGATAGGATTTTCTTTATAGGCTACCTGACGCTTTTGTCTCACAGCTCTTAAAATTCTTTCTTTCATGTTGACTTTAGATAGCCTGATGACTGTGTGCCTTGGTGATTATCTTTTTGCAATGAATTTCCCAGGTGTTTTTGAGCTTCTCATATTTGGATATCTAGCAAGGCCAGGGGAAGTTTTCTTCAATTATTTCCTCAAATAAGTTTTCTGAACTTTTAGACTTCTCCCTCCAGAACACCACCTAGTTTTAGTTTTGGCCATTTTACAGAATCCCATATTCTTGAAAACTTTGTTCATTTCTTTTGATTCTCTCTTCATTATCTTTGTCTATCTGGGTTAATTAGAAAGCCTTGTCTTTGAGCTCTGAAATTCTTTCTTCTACTTGTTCTAGTCTGTTTTTGAAACTTTCCACTGCATTTTGTATTTCCCTAAGTGTGTCTTTCGTTTCCAGATGTCCTGACTGGTTTTTCTTTATGATAGCTATCTCTCTGGAAAATTGTTCATTCATATCCTGAACTCTTTTTCCATTCTTTATGTTGGTTTTCACCTTTCTCTGGTATCTCTTTGAGTAGCTTAATAATCAGCCTTCTGAATTCCTTATCTGGTTTTTAAAGATTTCATCTTGGTTTGCATCCATTGCTGGGAAGCTAGTGTGATCTTTTAGGGGTGTTATAGAACCCTGTTTTATCATATTACCAGGATTACTTTTATGGTTCCTTCTTATTTGGGTAGACTATTTCTTCAAATTGTTCTTGAATTTAGTATTGATTTGACTGTATGTGTGTGTGTGTGTGTGTGTGTGTGTGTGTGTGTGTGTGTGTGTGTGTTTGATGGAGGCTCACCCTGTCGCCCAGGCTGGAGTGCAGTGGCGTGATCTCTGCTCCCAGCAACATCCATTCGAGGCTGACCTCAGCCTCCCAAATGCTGAGATTACAGATGTGAGCCACCGCACCTGGTTGACTGTTTTTTTTTTTTTTTTTTTTAAGTTTCTTTTTTTCCTTCTGAAGGATATGACTTTAATGTTTATAGTTTATTATAGCCTAATTTGATTCTTGGTGCTTTTAGGGGTAAAGACTCTCTCTGTATGAGTTCCTTAGTTATAGAGAGTCTTTGTGCTCTGACTTTTCCTGATGCTAGTTATAGTAGTTATGTACTTGGTGTGTGGGCAAGTTTATTGTCTCCTATGGGGTTGGAATGGCAAAGATCTCTTGAAGCTTATTTTATTCTCTCATGGTGTACACTTTTTTTTTTTGTTTTTTGAGACAAAGTCTCGCTCTGTCACCCAGGTTGGAGTGCAGGTGCAATCTTGGCTCACTGCAAGCTCCGCCTCCTAGGTTCATGCCATTCTCCTGCCTCAGCCTCTGGAGTAGCTGGGAGTACAGCCTCCCGCCACCACACCTGGCTAATTTTTTTGTATTTTTAGTAGAGATGGGGTTTCACCGTGTTAGCCAGGATGGTCTCGATCTCCTAACCTCATGATCCACCTGCCTTGGCCTCCCAAAGTGGTGGGATTACAGGTATGAGCCACTGTGCCTGCCCATTGTGTACACTTCTTTTATTTATTTAATTTTCCTCCAGTATTTTATTTTGTGAGTTGATGATTTAGGCTTCAGGTAAGGGGGAGAGATATCCCTGGGTAGACACTGGTTGCAGCTGAAGCAGGTGGGTAGATGTAATACCCAATGGTGGGAAGAAATTCCAGTCTTGATGAAGTGGGCTAGGGTAGTTCTCAATTTGATGTGCTGAGGTTTTATCAGAGTGACGGGTGGGAGCTACCTCATCTCCCCTGTCAGGCCAGCAGGAAAGCTATCCACTTTCTAGCCTCACTTCTGTCCCAGTGTTCCAGCTATTCAGATCAGACAAGCACCTCTTTTCATCTGTAGAAATGTTTATGTTCCAAGTAGAGAGGAGTTGTGACTGCCTTTCATGCAAACCTGAATCTGGGGAGTGCTCCTCCTGTGGAGATGCTTTCACCTGAATTGTTCTAGGAAGGCCATCTATAGGTGCATACATGCTGCATTCCTGTGGGAGAAGCCCCAGCTGTGTCTGCAGTAGTGTGCTGGAGGGGACAAGAACCCCTTCTCCAAGACCCTTCATGATCACAGAGGCTGCCTGCCTATTGGGGTAGAAGTGTAGACTTTCCCTACTGTGCCCAGCACTATAATTGTGTCTCTACTGTAAGAAACTCCTCACTAGCAGAAAGATCTGTGACTCAAGGTCTGCTGTTCAGATTTTTTTGTCCCATGGGGTGTTTCCTTGATGTGGTGCTCTCCCTCTCCCCCTAGGAATGGGACTTTATGAGAACCAGACTACAGTGATTGTTATTGTTCTTCTAGGTCTAGCCACCCAGTGGGGCTACTGACTCTGGGCTAGTGCTGGGGAATGTCTGCAAGTGATCCAGTGATGTGACCAGACTTCAGGTCTCCCAGCAGTGGATACCAGCACAAGCCCTGATGGAGGTGACAGGGGAGTGATGCAGACTCTGTGAGATTCCTTGGTTGTAGATAGGTTTAGTGTGCTGGCTTTCTTGTATGCTGATTATAATTTTAGTGAACTTGTTACGTGGACAGACTTAGGCCCTCTGGTAATAACTGAAGTCACGCAGTTGATTTCTCCTTCCTGGGTGCAGTGTTATTCTACCTAGAGGTGCCATAACGGACTGTGTCAGTTGGTCTCTGACCAGGAGGTGGCACTTGTAGAATAGCACCAGCCACAGTAGTAGCAGTGGGATTTGAGCTTGCCCTAAGTTTTCTGGGGGAAGTATTCTGATTTCTCATGCAATGGGCGGGGCTATAAAGCTCCCAAAAGTTTATGTCCTTTGTGTTAAGCTACCAGGGCAGGTGGAGGGGCACAACCAGGTGGGGGCAGGGTTAGATGGATCAGAGGGTCTAAGCTCTGACTCTCCTTCAGAAGGGCCTTTCCTGTGAGGGTTTGTGGGGTGATTATGGGCTGCAGAGGTAATGTTCCAGAGGGGAATAGAACTGCCTCTGCTGCATAGAAGAGTTTGCAAAGGGAGTGGGGGTAGCCAGTGGCAGTAAGCCTCACCCAGCTCCCATACAGTTGGTGAGGCCAATCTAACTGCCACAGTACTCCACTAACAGCAGCAGGTTTAGATTCAGGCAGTCTGCACACAGAACTGAGACCTGCCCCAGGCCATCAGCTTCCCCACAGAGATAGCAACCTCAGCTTTCAGGCCACACACCTTCCCACCTGCCCACAAGGCCAGTGCCCAGCTCCTGTGCTCACTTGTGTCTGCAGTTTACTTCCTGCTCCCTGCCACTTCCCTCTGCCACCATGCTGGTCAAAGGAGTTCTTCCCCACTTGAGATCATACCACAAAATGTAGTTGGGAACTTCTTTCACCCTGTGACCCCTCCCTGAGCTTGTTGGCTGACTTCCCCAGTGGCCCCTGTAAGATATAGTCAGGAATGTCTTCCCTCATTTCATGCTGGAGACTGGGAATGCCTGCAAGGCACTTTCAGCTGCTGCTTCCACTTTTATAGTTCATGTTGCTCTCTAAATCCATTCCAGTTCAGATAGGGTTAAGGCCTTATCCCATGGTCTGGATTTTCAGATTCCTTGGTAGGGATGTGTACTCTGGAGACAGACTCCCTCTCACACTCTGAGGACTTACAGTTTTTCACCAATCTCATGGAGCAGGCTGCAGCCTGCCACTTCTTTCAAAGAATCTGTGGATTCTTTAGGTTTTTCTGTTAAGTTCCTGCATTGGTTCTTGGGGGAAAAAAATCACAGTGTGAAATTCTGCACATTATTCTGTCCTTCCAAGTGGGAGAGACATGCTAATACTGCCTCTAGTCTGCCACCTTGGAAAAAAAATCCATTTTGGATTTAAAAACTTTTTAAAGGAAAGAGAATGAAATTTACTAAATTCTAGAAAAGAAAGGACTTGAAAAAGAGGAAGAGGAAAGAAGGAAACACTAGAAATCATACATATCTGAGAAGTACAAACTAAATAGTAACTAGATGAGAAAATTGGGGCATTTTCCTGATTTGGTGAGGAACAGCCATGACCACCAAGGTGAGACCATTGGCTATCATATTTGCAGTTGTTTTCTGTGTCAATTCAGCCCTATAGTTATAAAAAAACACTTGAGTGATTTGGGGGTGAACTGAGTCAATAAAAAGCTATCCTTTCAGTCTGACTGTTGCTTTACATCCAAGTCCCTGTCAGCTCTTTAGGGTAGCATGAGAACCCCAGGCCTTAAAATTCAAGTTTCAGCTAGTTTGCCTCCACAAGGCTTGAGAGACAAACCAAAGCCTTCGGGGAGTGTGTGTGCGTGTGTGTGTGTGTGTGTGTGTATAACAGTACACATTCTACAATATTTCTCTGTGATGATTTGGGTGGAAATCTCATGCATATTTGCCAATAGCTGTGGTCCCATCACTCCTTGTTGGATATGGAGCATCTTTATATGATCTTGTTCATAGACTTTGGTGGGTCAGATTATGAAATCATAACTCTTCAAAGAAAATCTTTGAGGGCAGGATGTAAAGTCCACTGGAAATTACTAGGAAATATGAGGAGCTCTGAGTTCTGTTCTTAATTTTCCCAAAGCCTCACCCTATGACTAGAACAAGAGATTTCAGTGTTTGCTGGTGAACAATCTATCAGTTTGGACACTTAAAAATTTCTATGGAGTAAAAAGAAGTAGTCACATTTACCCATGTCACCACCAGTAACAAAGAATCCCAAGGTCCTGAGCCCTATGGCAACTTCTTCCTGACCTAAACCCCATTTGAGGACATCTGGGAACCCAGGTACTCTAATTTCTTTCATTCATTCAGCAGCATTACTGAATTTCAGTCCCTATGGGGGTTTCAGGAATGGCTGGGGATAGCCATTTTCTCCACTTCAAGCAGAATGGCTGGGGATAGCCATTTTCTCCACTTCAAGCAGTAAAATGTGCTCCTTGCTATAGGCAGGAACAGCAGAAGTCTTAAAAGGTTTTAGATCTCAGTTCTCAGCACATGTTTACTTCACAGAGCAGTGTTTCCTTCACAGCAGGCAATCAAGTAATGTTGAAGTTGAAAGAGGATCTGACTTTTAGGGTACACGAAGGTTTGACAATTTTCTTTAGACATCATTAGATTCTCTCTAGTGTATATGCTTTAAAAAAAAAACCCAAAAAACAATCCTGGAATTCTTAGAATCCCAGAATTCTGGGAAACAAACAGAAAATTATCAGGTTGGAGTGATTCTGCTTCATGGCTCTCCATAGACAATTTAAAAGTGAATGGCTCTGTGGTTGGTCAAGCCACAGATGAGTTCCTTAGAGACCATTGGGAATGCATAGTTAAGGCCTGATGGTGATCAGGCCTGTTCTAAAGTGAGTTGTGGTGCTAAACACTGCACCACAAGCACACATGATGGAAATCTATCTTTGAGCCTAGAGTTAGTCCACCCTCCCTTCTTATGGTGAGCTCTAAACTGCTTTGCAGTGAAGAAAACATTCTTAATAAAGAACCCCACATGAGGAAGGGATGCCCACGGTGCCCTCAGAGAAGGCTGCTGTGACTCCAGAGGCTGTTAACATGCCTGGTTGCACCCTCTTGGAGACCATGTCCTTTTCTCCAGAGCACAGACCTTGCTATGCAGGGAAACAATTACCCATGTCTTCCTAGGCTTCATCAGTGCAGGGACTAGTTGTATTTTTATTCACTACTAGTATAATGTCTGACACAAAGTCAACACTAAGCACATAAATGAAACAGAGCTTCTGTGAATGAACTTGTGCTATCATTCTAGATGTAAGAGTCATAGTATCAAGGGGTCACTCAGAATACCTGCTGCTATTAGCTCTGTTGAGTTGCAATTTTGCTCACTCCTCCCACTATTAAAAGAAAACTAAAGGAAGTATATGTATTTATGTATGTGTGTGTACACACATCTGTATTATATATACATATGTGTATATGAGGCATATATACACACATTCATATATTCATATATTCGTATTCATATTCATTCATATATGTGTGCATGCATCTACATACATACCTATATATGTGTATATATGGCAAAGTTATAAAAGCAAACAGCAAATTGAGACAAATACATGCAGTAAATATGAAAATATATAATATCCTTAATGTATGATGGGGAATATCAGCTAAGTAAAATGGAAAGAGAAAGAAAATTTGCTATTTCAAAGTTAATAGTAGCCTCTTTGTATATAATATGACTGCACATTGGGATTATCTTGGAAGATTTAAAACATTCTGATGCCTGAATCTGACCAGAAGGTTCTGATTTAATTGGTATGGGACATGGCCTGAACATTGAGTTTTCAAGATCTCTCCAGGTGTATTAGTCTGCTCGGGCTGCCATGACAAAATGCCACTGTGTGGATTAAACAACAGAAACTTATCTTCTCACAGTTCTGGAGGATAAAAGTCTAAGACCAAGGTGCTGGCAGGGTTGCTTTCTGGTGAGGCCCCTTTTTCTTAGCTTGCAGGTGGCTGTCTCTGTGCTGTGTCCTCACATGGTCTTTCCTCCATGTGCATGGAGAGAGCGTTCTGGTGTCTTTTCCTCTTCTCATAAGGACTCTAGTTCTGTTGCATCAGGACCCCTCCCTTGTGTCTTCATTTAACCTTAATTTCCTCTTTAAAGACATTATTTCCAAATGCAGTCACACTGGGTGTTAGGGCTTCAGCATATGGATTTTGGGAGGACCCAATTCAGTCAATAACACCGATGTGGAGCTAAAGGCAGCAAAGCATTGGTCTAGGGGAAGACAGCAAATCATTTTGAGGAGATTTTGTTACTGCTGTGAGAAACCACTCTGAATCTAAGGCAACTTGTTACCTCTTGCCCTAGAAGTGCCCCAGGGAAGGAGGACCTTTCCTTGTGATTTGACAGAAGATCACTGTGGAGAGGGAATGAGGGTCCTTTCATGAGGAATGGGATCAAGATTTTGACCCCTGATTTTTTGATAGATAACTTTCTAGCAGATTGAGATGATCTCAATGAAGGTCACTAGCAAGAAAAGATCCCAAAGTATCCCAAGAAGAATCTTTCATGAGAGAAGAGGGAGTCTGTTAATCTGGACCCAGTGTGAGGCTGTGTTTATAGCAGCAATTATAAAAACAGTGGCTGATTGCCCCAGGACTCTTTTACCCGAAGTAATTTTGTTGGTCTTGCTCAACGTGTTTGGCTTCAAAGTAGGTGGCATTCAGTGATGGATAGTCCCACCAGGGTGTCATGGGTGGGAGAACATCGGTTCTCTAATGGAAAGATGAATAGTAGTTTGGCAACAAACAGTAGATGTGCATCCTTCTTCCAACTCAGGTGTGAACTCCTTGAAGGCAATGACTGTACTTGGCTGTACAGTTTCAACATTCTTTAAAGATATTCAGTGTAATTAATGATCGGTTCACTGCACTCTTCTCAGCTGAGGCTTGGCCTTAGATGCTCAGTTTCCCTGCCTCCAAATTATTTTCTTGGATTTGTGAGTGATAAGTCATTGGAATGGAAAAAGTCTTCATACACAAGTACCTTCTATGTACTGAAAGAGAAAGGTAAGAGGTGCCTCAGCCTTAGTGTTCAGCTTCTGGGACCCTTTGAGCCATGGGGGCAGAGGCTGCTGGCACTCACCCTGGAAGACAGAATTTAATCCAGGTCTCAGCCATCCTTGAAGTCTTTTGCATGCTCTTGGTGAGTCTGTGTGAGCATCACTTCAGATGTGGTGAGAAGCTTACATGGAAACTATTACATCAAAACATTTCATTTAGTTGGGGGACTGTTTGGAAAAATCCTATTTTTTTTTTGAAGGAACAAAGAGAAGTTGATGAAAAGATTTGAGGTTATAATGACCAAAGTCTCCACTGCCTTCCTTCCCTCCCCTCCCCTTCTTCCAAAATGAGAGAAAAGAAATAAAGCTAGAGAAATATCTGGAATATAATAAGTCTGGCAGGCCAGGCTTTTAGTGAGGATAGCGTGTCATTGTAATACCTTTTAATTACAGCTGTATAATTATAAATAGGAAAGAAATTAAAAGATGAAAATGTGGTTTGTAATGAAATTACCATAAATACCATGGCAAACTTTAAAGTCGTCATGAAAATTCATAATATAAAAACATGAATGTGGAGGTTAATTTCTCCTAAAACTAGAAATTAAAATTTTGTGGACTCGTGGTCTTCCTTGTTAGCTTGGCATTTCCTCCTGAGTACACATAAGCACTATTAGTCATGCAGACATAAACAGACCTTTAAAGAGTTAGAGTCCTGGTTGGCAACCCTTATGTTCTCCAGGCCACTTGGGCAAGCTGACATATAAATGACTCAGGTTCCAAAGACAAATGGTGGAGACATGAAAAGAAAGCTAGTCCAATTGCCTGGACGTTTTTGATTACTTCTCCATTTGGAAGCAGGCGTGTGTTTTGTTTGTGATACACGAGTTTATCTAGCCTTCTTTATTTAAAAGCCCATTTTACTTCCCATTGAACTGACACATTTTCATGATTGAGGATAGGGGATCATAACTGCAAATTGCTACATTGGTCCTGAGGCCAAAACTCAAGGTAGTAGATTGGAGCACTTAGACAGCTTACATCATCCTTTAGTGCCTTCATGTTTCCCACAGGCTAGCTCCTGTTTGTTGAAATACTGCTAATGGGGTCAATATCATGAGGTCAACTTCCTAAGCCTGTTCCTTAGCTGCACACTACTAAGACATCTTAAAAATGTGAAACCTTGATTCAAGGAGAGATCAAATAAGTGAGTCTGGCTCACTCACTATTGCAGACCTTTCTCTGACATTGTGAAAATGCTTAACACATGTCCAAGTGACGGTAAATTGTGCCCTCTTTTTGCATATGAAAGAGACTCTTTTTCTCAACCAAGAATAATTATTTTGCCATTTAAAAAAATACCATTGGCTTATGGGCTAGCACAATCAATTAAGAGGTGTAATTTTATGCCTCTGCAATGAATAAGAGGTTATGCTGTGATAGCTACCTGAAGATAGGACAGCAAAGTAAATTTGAGGATGCCAAATAGAAAAAGATATTGAGGAATAAAGGGGGCAAATTGGAGAAGGCCTTGTATGCTGGACATTTTTTTTTAAAAATTATTATAGATAAGGAGACCCATGGAAGGTGTTTAGGCAAGGAAGTGACATGACAAAAGTGGTATTTTGGGATAAATTGAAAGAGAATAAGTAGGAAGGTGTTCACTGCCTGCCCTGTAGATTGTGTGGGAGCAGGAATACAGTGGCAACTGCCTGACCTTAGTGTGATTCTGTGGAAGCCCAGCTGTTGGGAAGCGACTACTAGGGCTGGGTAGAAGGTCTGGCTCCTGAGAGTTCTCTCCTCCCTCCTCTCACTGTCTCCACCCAGTGGGCCATGAGATTTCAAGTGAGGGATATAGACCTCTAAGCAGAGTGTGCCCCAGGTGGAAGAAAAGGGGGTTCCTGGAGGGCAGAGGCACCTGGCTGGGGATGTTTGCAGCTCTGTGTCATAGTAGAGGTGAAGTTTGAAATGGGCTCGAGGGATTGGTCTCATTTCTCCATACCCCTTTTTAAACTCTGAGGAAAGGATCAATCTAAGACCTAGGTGACTTTGATTGGCCCCTCCATCCAGAGCCACTTTGCTAGCTAAGCCAGCAGATGTGCTGAATACATCTGGGGAAAAATACGGATAAATTAGAGGAGTTTGATTGCTATAAAAGGAAGATAAGCTGAACGACCTATGGCAAAGGAAGTTACAATTAGTGGTCCAGAGACGTAAGAATCTAAAACAAACATAAATAGCCACAAAGAGGGGAAAAGAGAAAAATATCAGAAATAGCGAAAAGAAATGAGCATCACAAAGAATATTCAACTAGAGAATTTGGTAATAAGAAAGCAATAGATGAAACGAAGAACTCAATAAAGGGACCGAAGAGCAGAATGCAAATCTTGGATTAACTAATCAATGAGCTGGAAGTCTCAAAAACCCTAGGCAGCTGTAAGAAAGAGAAGGACTATAGTGTTTTTGAAAGGACAAAAGGTTAGCATTACCCTTGACAAGGATAGAAGAGGCCCTCAGGCCTAAAAATTAAGAAAAAAAATGAGGAATTCATAAAAAAGAGAATTAAACAATATGGAATATAGAAATAGAAATGTCAGCATGATAATAATCTCAGAATGAGCCTGGGCAAACATGGTGAAATTATAAAAAATAAATTTTTATTCTCTATAAAAAAATAAAAAATTAGTTGGATGTGGTGGTGCGTGCCTGTGGTCACAGCTACTCAGGAGGCTGAGGTGGAAGGATCGCTTGAGCTGGCAAGGTTGAGGCTGCAGTGAGCAGTGATTTCACCACTGTACTCCAGCCTCCAGCCTAGGCCACAGAGCGAAACCCTGTCTCAATGGAAAAAAAAAAAAAGTCTCAGAATGAGAGACAAACAATAAACGGTAGTGAAAGACTATTTTGAATTAACGATAATCTATATAGAAATACAGATAAAAGCTTTAGATTGAAAGGGCTTCTCCAGTGTTGTACAGTAGAGATAAGAAAAAAAAAAAATCATCAGGCCTGTAATCCCAGCACTCTGGGAGGTCGAGACGGGCGGATCACGAGGTCAGGAGATCGAGACCATCCTGGCTAACACGGTGAAACCCCGTCTCTACTAAAAAATACAAAAAACTAGCTGGGCGAGGTGGCGGGCGCCTGTAGTCCCAGCTACTCGGGAGGCTGAGGCAGGAGAATGGCGTAAACCCGGGAGGCGGAGCTTGCAGTGAGCTGAGATCTGGCCACTGCACTCCAGCCTGGGCGACAGAGTGAGACTCCGTTTCAAAAAAAAAAAAAAGAAAAAAAAAGAAAAAAAATCAGCATATTACATTATTGGGAAATTTAAGAACTTGAAAAAAGATTCCTGAGAGCGAGAGCAAATGACCTTGAAAGGAACAAGAATAAGCTGTCATCACACTTCTCAATAGCAACACCGGATGCAAGGAGACAGTGCAGCCATACTTCCAAAGCATGAGAATGCTGCTCCTGGGTTTTATACCAAGGTACATTATCACTGAAATGCAAGGGGTGAAGTGAAGATGTTCTTAGGGATGCAAGGTCTGAGAATGTTTATCTTGCAAGGACATGCTTTGAAATGCTGCTGTAGGACAAAAGATCATTCTAGGAGGATGTTAAGAATACTGGAAGTGTGTTAGTGCCCAGTTGGGAAGACAGAAATAATTTTAGATCATTCAAACTGAAAGGGATTTAATGTGGGGTGTTGATTCTAAAGATGTTTGGAGGAGCAAAAGGGAAAGGGTGCTCTACCCAGAGCTCAGGGAGCTGCTAGCATACCTGGGAGAGAGTGTATGAGCCACCCTCACTGGGGTCACTGCTGGGACCATGGAGCCATTGTCCACTAGTGCCACTGAAACCACAGGGCTGGCACTGAGCAGGAGCCACCTAACTCTGCTGCTGCAGCTGAGGCAGTGTCAGAAACAATGGCCCCAACGTTGTTTCTACTTGCCAGTCAGGTGCAGTTCCCCCAGATTGGCAGAACCAAATTTAACTTTAGCTGTCAAGGAAGTCTGGGGAATGTGGCTTCCTGCTTACCTGTCTTCCAGAGGAGAATATAGGACAGTGAGTATGGGATTAGGGCCAACAGACAAATATCTGACCTCGGAGCTAAGGATCTATAAACAAACTAGAAAAGTTAATTCTTGTCCAAATAAAGGGAACAAAGAAAGAAGACAAGACAGGCACACCCATTATAATCTAGAACAAAAACTGACAATACCAATAGACCAATACCAACATGACCAACTAAAGCAACTGTAAGATACCACTTCATGTACATCAGAATAGCAAATATTATAACATTGAATGATTCCAAGTGTTGGCAAGAATTTAGGGGAAAAAAGGAACACTCATGCATGTGAGAGCTAACTGGTGCAGGCACAATCTAGCAATACTTAGAGAAACCAAGGGTGTGTTTATATCCTGTATGATCCATCCAGCTGACTCCTGGGAATATATACCAGAGAAACACCTGCAACATATTCATAAAGGGCCATAATTAATTGTGTCCCCTGCTGCCTCTTATGTGGTAGGAGACATGTAGATGAGAAATTAGGTGTCTATCACTAGGAAGTTGAATAAACAAAATTTGATGGAGTACATACTATGGAATATACACCAGGTATATAGGAACACTATGGATAGACAAAACAAGGGATAAGTAAAAATACAGATGATCCCCAACATAGGATGTTTCGACATAGATGTTTTGACTTTGTGATGGATGGACATTGATACACATTTAGTAGAAACCATACTTCTAGTACGCATACAATCATTGTGTTTTTTGCTTTCAGTACAGTATTCAGCAAAGTATATGAACTGTTCAACACTTTGTTATATAATGGGCTTTGTGATAGATAATTTTGCCCAACTGTGGGCTAATGTAAGTGTTCTAGGCTAAGCTGTGATCAGCAGGTTAGGTATATTAAATGCATTTTCAATTCACAGTATTTTCAGCAGTAACAGGTTTATCAGGATGTAGCCCCACCATAAGTCAAGGAGCATATGTGATAAAAAGTTGAATGAGACTTTTAGCATAATTTACTATGAAAAATAACACACATACACAAAAATCATGACATGGCTTTTAAGAATAGTGCAGTGGGTTGAATGGAATGTCCACATTCCCAAAAGATATGTCCACATTCCCAAATTTGTGAATGTGATTTTTTTGGGTAAAAGGAGTATTTGCAGATGTAATTAAGTAAGAATCTCGAGATGAGATCATCCTGGATTGTCTAGGCGGACTTTAAAATCCAATGGCAAATGAGCTTATAAGAGACACACAATAGAGGCAGAATATGAAGACAGACAGAGATTGGAGTGATTTACAGGTTGAATGTACAGAGCAAGTATACAAATGTATACAGAAAGCAGAGCTTTGGCTAAGATTAGCTTTATGGCACAGATAAACTTATAAACTGTATTATATATAAGCCACAAGCCAAGGAACACATGGAAACACCAGAAGCTGAAAGAGGCAAGGAATGGAATCTCCCCTGGAGCCTCTGGAAGTTATGTGACCCTGCCAGCACCTTGATTTTGAGACTTCTGCCTTCCAGAGCTATGAGAAAATACGTTTCTGTGGCTTTACATCAACAAGTTTGAGAAAATTTGTTACAGCAGCCACAGGAAGCTAATTCAGATAGCTATCCAAGAACATATATTGGCACACATTAGAGTGTCTATGGTGAGGAAGTTTAGGGGAGTGGAGAGGATGAACATGGTAAAAATAAAATGAAAAAATGAGTCTTGCACAAATTAATGAGGCATATGACCAACTCCATGTACCTGAGGTTTTAAAAATGTAATTTCCCATTTCAATTTACCATTTCCTTTGCATTCTAGAAGGATTATGTATTTTCTATCTTTGCTAATTGGGGTTTTTTACTTTCAAGGAATAATCTGGTCATGGACTGTATATTTGTCCATAAAGTTTCCTGATTTTCATGATAATTGTTTTCAATAATAATTTCATAATTGGATGAGCTCTTCACATATAAGATTATTAGCTATAAATATATTAGCATATATAAGCTACAAATATGTATTATATATCATATTAGCTACAAATATACAGTATTAAGTCTGTTGCTTAGCTTTTTCCTTCTGGGTGATATATTTTTGACCTACACAAGTCTGGAATTGTTATGTTGTTAAATGTGTAACAGAGTGTTCTTTACAAGTTTACCTGCTCCATAAAGCAAATCTTAGGCAAAAGTCTGTTTTCTGTATACATTTATATACTTGTCTGTGTACATTTAATCTATAAATCACAGTAAAAGCAAATTAGCAGAGAAGGAAGTAATTGGTCTTGATTTGAAATCCTCCCGAATAAAATCTCTGCAACAAATAATAGCCCTAAGAAACTGTTGGCTGGTATTTACGGTGAAATTTCCTTTGTATGTTTCATTCTTCATTCATTTACACCCTTCAATAAAAGGTGAATTTGAGAGCTTCTTTGGGCAAATACTATTGATACAGACAAGATAATAAATAAGGACATAGGCAATGATGGCCCATGGACTTCAACTTCAACAATGAAGATAATTCAAATGTGGGTCCCCTAGAACGTGAATTTTTGTTGGTTTGCAAACCTTATTTCTCACAATTCTGCTTGGCCACAAGAATTGAGACTCCACCTTCATGCTCTTTTCTGACTAGTTCCTGATGGTTCCGAATTGGTTTCCTGTGGCTGCTGTAATAGGTTACCATAAACTTCGTGGCTTAAAACAACACAAATTTATTCTATTAGAGTTCTGGAGGTCAGGACCATGAAATCAGTTTCACTGTGCTAAAGTTACAGTGTCAGCAGGCCTGGTTCCTTCTGGTGACTCTCGGGAGAAACTGCTTTCTTGCCTTATCAGCATCTAGCGGCTGCTTGTATTCCTTGGCTTGTGACCCTTTCCTCCATCCTCCGAGTGTATCACTACCATCTCTGCTTCCATCATCACATCTCCTCCTCTGACTCGAAGTCCTCCTGTGCTGCTCTCAGGAGGACCTTGTGATTACATCAGGCCCACCCAGATGATCCAGGATAATCTCCCTATCTCAGCATCCTTAACTTAATCACACCTTCGTGTCCTTTTTGCTAGATATGATAACATTTACAAGTCCGGGGATCAGGATAGGGACACATTTGGGGGCTGTTATTCATCCAACCATAGTTCCTGACCACAGAGAGGCATACATTCTGAATTTCAATCCCACAACACTGAAGGGCCTAGATTTGTCGTGTTGCAATGAGCATTCCTGTGGTATGTCTGGGGTGAGTACTAGGGCTGCTGTTAGCCCACCAAACCACAGGCTTCCTCAAGACCTGTCATGTTGGGTCACATTATAGAATTAATATTCTTCCTGAGGTTCTTTTTCCTGTTTATGACCCCAGGTCCACAGCTGGCCTAACCTTGGCAGCCTCCTACTCTGGTGGGCTGCATGGTGTCACCTCATTATCAGCCAAAACGGCCAGCGGACTGGCTATGATTCACAATGATGCCTCTGCTGACTGCAGTGGATGAGACCTCTGGATCTGGGCATTGGCTGTTTTGCAGCCCACATTCTTCTCTTCCCTTGGTCACATTACAGTTGCAGTATTATTACTGTTGGCCATTCCTTCTTGAGGACCAGGGTCACAGCCTTCCCTCTCCTGCTTTGTCCTGGCTCTCTCATCATGAGTGATGACAGCTTGCAACCAAACTGTGAATGCTGTCCTGGGAAATCTCTCTGAAGGTTTCTAGATCTCTAAAGCTATAGTGTGAGATTACAGTCAGCTCACCTGGGGTCTACAGAGGTTGGATAGCAGTGACAGGAGATTACTTTGGCAAACTGCGCACTGGGGTCTTCTTCTACACTGTTCCCTCTTTCCCTTTAGGACCTGTCCTCGCTCCGGGTATTAGGTAGCTATTGCTGTGTAAAAATTACCCCCAAACATAGCAGTTTGAAACAAACATTATCTCACAGCTTCAGTGGGTTAGGAATCTACACGTTCTGGCTATAACTTCCTGTTCTTCACAAACCTACAGTTAAGGTATTGGCCAGGGCTGGAGTCATCTCAATGTTCAACTGGGGTTGGATCTGCTCCCAAGCTCACTCACATGGTTATTGGTAGGCTCAGGTCCTACTGGCTGGGAACACTGGGCCTCTCTATAGAGCTATTACAATATGGCAGCTTATCTTCTGCAGAATGAGGGGTGGCGGTGGGGGTGGAGGGAGAGAGAGAGAGAGACAGAGAGAGAGACTAAGACAGAAGCCATGATCTTTTTAATTACCTAATCTTGGAAGAGATTTTGCTTCTGCCTATTTCTATTTGCTAGAAGCTAGTCACTAAATCCAGCCCACACTCAAGGGAAATGGGATTACACAGGCAGTAAGTACCAGAAGGCAGGGATCTCTGGAGGCCACCTTAGTGGTTGCCTGAAACATCCCGAGAGGAAGTTAGAGAGAGAGAGAGAATACCATCTACGAGGAGTGAGCAGAGTCCACATGAGTTGAGAGGGTCCATAGGGACCCTGAAGATAAGGTGTGTCATGAGCACAGTTTCCTGGGACCTCAGTTGTTGTGAGCATTGACTCATACCTCCATGCACATTGCTCCCTTTCGGCCTGGGTTGCTCTCTGAGCTCTATTTTATTCCTCTGAAGCATGTAATCCCAGCTACTTGGAAGGTGGAGGCAGGAGAATCACTTGAGCCTGGGAGGCAGAGGTTGCAGTGAGCTGAGATTGTGTCATTGCACTCCAGTCTGGGCGACAAGAGTGAGGCTCCATTAAAAAAAAATAATGCATTGAGTTGATGTTTGAAAATATATTACAACAGATGGGAAAGGGATGAAACCACCTGGGAATCACTGCGTCAAAACAACTCATCTGGGCATGCATAAAATGTTATTTCATTTTTTTTTTCCCTGGAGAAGAAAGAACATAGACTACAGAGCTTGATGGATCCAATTTAAATTCCAGTTCTATCACTTATCAGCAGAGTGACCTCATGTTTTGTTTCCTCATTTGTAAAAATCTGGTAACAATACCTAACTCTCTGGGTTGTACTGGGATTGACCAAAACAATATATAAATGCTCCTCAATTCGTGATGGGATTACATGCTGATAAACTGATCATAAAAGGAAAATATTGTATGTTGAAAATGTATTTAATATACTAACCTTCTGAATGTTGCACCTTAGCCTGGACTTACCTTAATCTTGCTCAGAACACTTACTTTAGCCTACAGTTGGGAAAAATCATCTAACACAAAGACTACTATAATTAGGTGTTGAATAGCTCATATAATTTATTGAATACTGTACTGAAAGTGAAACAGAATGGTTGCATGGGTACTTGAAGTATGGTTTCTACTAAACGTGCATTGCTTTTGCACCATCATAAAGTAAAAAAAAAAAAAAAAATCATAAGTTGAACCATCATAAGCCAGGGACCCCCTGCATGTGAAATGCTCATGGTACACTGCATGGTACCCAGGAGGCGTTCTAACTACAGAGCTCTGTACCCTTCCTTTCCCTTCATTATCCAGATATCTGGTACGTGCATAGTGCTGACGTATCTTGGCATTGGCTAGCCAATTATCCAGAGCATCCCAGCATGCATGCAAAGAAAACTGCTCAGTGAGAATGGCTGTCTTTGTAAGGAGAATGTAGGGCTGGCTCTCTGCCTGGGATGCAGGGGTCAGTGGGGCTGCCGCCAGCCGTCTGCAGTGTTAGCCAGGGAAATCAACTCACAGTCCTCCTGGCACCTACTGCTGGACTTGGGTAAACATAATTACAGCCTTTAAAAAGACAAGAGGGAAAGCAACCAAGATCCCCACTCACCATGTAAACAGGATGTCCACTGAATGGCAGCGTGGAGATGTTTATGTTCTGTTCAGGGGACAATTGACAAAAGGTCTCTGGGAGCCTTTATTGCTGCCTGGGGCAGTGGCCTGCCAGCAGTGGTGGGGCTTGGGTTCTTCTGGCCTTTGTGTGATTGTGAATGCTGAGCTTCAGCTGAGAGCTCTGGGGCTGTGTTGTCTGTAGCTGGGATGCTGTCCTTTGAGACTCTGGGTTGGTTGCCTGCCAAAGGCCCTTCATACACATAAGGTCATTCTGGTGTCCAGTGCACAGTTTCCAGCAGGCCTCGGGTGACCTATGAAATAATGATCTTAACAACAGCCACCACTTAGAGCAAGGCAGTGGGCTAAATACTTCACATAGATTATCTGATTTACCTCTCATGATAACCCTTTGCATAATTTTATCATCCTCATTTTATAGCTGAGGAGGCTCTGCAAATGTAGGCCACTGGATTTGAAGTCAGATCAGCTGGATCCTCAAACCTGAGCTTAATAGTTAGCTAGGTGAAGGCAGGGACTATCTGTCAGTTCAGCACACTATCTCTAGGGCCCAGCATGTGTCTGAGAAAACATTTATTGACGAAACGACTAAAACAAAAAATCTACCAAAATGCTGTCCTCCACTGACTTTCTGCAGCACATATTTTTTTTCCCCAGAGTGAGATTGTGTTGTACTATTTGTTCCACACGTCCCTGCTTCCACCGCAGTGACCCAGGGCACACATTGGTCAATGCTGGCTGCCGTTGAGTCTTGGATACAGACTGAGGCAAAAAGGCTTTGGAGTAATTGGACATGTGTCCAACCAAGGAGCCAAATCTTGCTTCAGTCCAGTTTTCTCTGGAATTTTAGGCAAGGAAAGCATCTTTGGGGCCATTGAACCCAGCCTGTTCCTGAAGGAGCAGAAACAGTGAAAGTGGACACTTGTCTCAGCTGGCCTCTGTCTCTAGCATGAAATTCCTGGAGAGTGGTTTTGCAGCCCCTCTTCCAGGACACGGGTGAGTTTGAGTGGAGTTGTGAAGATAGCCTGAGCAGGTTTCTCAGAAATGCCAGGAAGTGGTCCCTCTACCTTTAGAATTCTAAATAGAATTGGCCAAGACTTGAGTGGAAGGGAGGAGGTAAACTTGTTTGTAGAAAGAACTAGGGCACTGACATGCCAGCTCCAGAAAACAGCATGGCTCTTCTCTAAAGTTTGAACTTTTAGATCAGAGGGAGATATAGCCTTCAGCCTTTCCCTTCTCCATTCAGGTCTCCTTGTGGAGAGACAATGAGTGGTGGTAGGAACTCCCCTGAAATGGATCTGCCTGGAGCTGAGGCCATAATTACCTCAGTGTTGCTAGCATGTCACAATCAAGAGCAGGTGGTTGTTTTTAAATGGTCCAAGTTGTAGGAATATCAGTGGAAAATAAAAAGCATTCCAAAGACTGCCCAGATTGGTGGTGTTTGTGTTGTTTGGGTGATGGTAAGATACTGAAAATGAAGAAGTCGTGTGTGTGTGTGTGTGTGTGTGTGTGTATCTTTGTTGTTGATGGTGAATTTTTTGTCATAGTAACCATTACTTTCTGAGCTATGGACCTCTGTCCCAAGATTCTGGAGCTGTAAGTTGATGAGGTTTCCTGTTGAGACACACGACACCTGCAGGTAGGCCAGGGATTTCAGGAAGCAGTCTGCGACCAAAGGTATCCTTCAATATCCTTCTCAATGGCCTCTGTTCCTATGTTCATTCATTCCTGCACCCAGCTTGGCCTTCTATCATCTTGCTGCCTCCTGTCCTGAAGCCCATGGCTACGGGGGCTAAGCTCCCACTCCAGGAGGTTTTCTCACAGGGCCCAACCCCACACAGCACAGTGGCCTTGTCCAGCCCCACTGGCATGCTAGTGTGTGACATTCTCTTTATCTTTCTATATGAAGAGAAGTCCTATACTTGTTCATACCACCGTACATTTGGAACAGACCAGAAGGACGTTTCCTGGGCCTCTAACCACTTATTCTGCCCACATTTCCTATACAACCTGGCTTGGCATTTCTACTTCCAATCTGCTTGAGTCAGTGCCAGATTTGGGGCGTGATGCTCTGCATGTGTGACCTGCTTCCTAGTCTCAGGGCTGCTTATACAACACACACACACACACACACACACACACACACACACACACACACACACACACACACTCCCCTACATCCAAACTCTGGCTATGCTTAAAGAATCCTTCATTTGAGGGTATAAAAGTCGAGTATCCTGAGAAAAGGATGGGATGGGTTATTTTCTTTGGGTCAGTTACCTTTTAGTTTAATAAGCAATATCCAAGAGGCATGAAGATAATAGTCCCTGGTTGGAGAATCTCCGTTTTCTCACTCTTAATATTTCCCCTTTGAGTTGCCATTGGATACATACACTCCATCAAGTCTGGAGTCCAACCTCACAGGCATGGGTTTGGAGCTAAGCTTCTGGTGACTGTCACATTGGGCAGGCAGTGGGGACCACAAAAGTTCCAGGTGAGCTGATGGGATTTAAAGAATAGTCTTGGAATTAGGGATGTGGAAAGTATCAACATTTATCTTTGGTATGGGTGGCCTTCCTGCTCTGGAACCAAACATTTTCCCTCAAGAAACTCTTTTTTATTCTCAAGTCACATCAGCCATAGTCACACATGGGATCAATCCCCTACTGGTTTTTATTATTGTGACTGGGAATTGTGGTTCAATCCACTCCACCAACCCACTACCCTCTAGCCTTATTGGCCTATTGCAACCTACTCATGTGTGTGGCCAGGGAGGGCTATGCTCCTTCCCTCTGGTTTCTGTTTTCCCAATGGTTTCCATGTGGCTGCTGCTGCTGCTGTTGCTGCTTCCTCTCGGCTCTGCCCCGGCTCCAGCCATCTTCCCTATCACTGGTGGTTGCTGCTTCTGCAGGACTCTGATTCTAGGAGTTTCTCTTACATGACACAGCTTCACAAAGCAGAGTAGCCTTGTCCAGCCTCCCTGGCATGCTAATGGGTGACACTGTCTTTATCTTTCTATATGAAGAGAGGTCCTGTACTTGTTCCTGCCACTGTACATTTGGAATAGGCTGGAAAGAAATTTCCTAGGACTCTATGCACTTCTGCCTACATTTCCTATACAATCTTGGTTGGCATTTATACTTCCAATCTGCTTGAGCCAGTGCTTGAGCTTGCTGCTCCGTATATATGTGATCTGCTTCCTAGTCTCATGCCTGCCTATATAGCACAAACACTGGAGGTATACACACCTTCAAACCCCATCTATGCCGCCGTGGTTCCAGAAAGCACCATGATCCTTCCAAGCTTGGCTCAGGGTTCTTTCCAAATCAAAATGGAAGGACATTTTTTGCCTCCTTAAGCGACAGGGCTTTCCACCAACCTTCCAGTGGACACGTTCCTATGATAATTCAGTTTCATAACTAGCTTGCTAGAGTTCTAGAGAAGCACCCCAACTTCTGAATAAGTTCAGGTTCAAGAAATGAGGCAAGATTGTTAAAGTGTCTGAGGCTCTGATCATCAACCCCGAAGTTTTCCTTTTTCTCTCTCTCAGGGAGTCTGGAGCCCTCAGGAGTTGAAGCTTTCCTTCATGGTCTTCTCGAAAACTGTGAGTGCCCACGCATAACACAAAACTCCCATTAGCAGCATTTTCTTTCACAAGGAGACCCTTTGGGGCCCGTACAGATTTTTTTCAGGCTAGCCTCAAAATTATATTTTTTGAAAAAGAAAAAAGACATTATCTGTAGCTTGAGAGGCAGGAATCGTTTCTTTTTAAAATGCTTTTTTTGTACTTTCTAAGTTTTCTGCATTAAAAAAAAATAAGATTCAAAAAAAGCAGCAGATGTTTACTGTTAAACCTGAAAACACTTCTCAGCCCCACTCACTTAAGAATCTATATAGTGGGAATCATGTTTTCTAATGCCCTTAGGTGTCTTAAAAATTATCTGTTAGTTGTCAGTTAAATAAACACCCAGATGTGCTATTTTATAGATGATACAACATATCAAATTTACCCCTTTTTATTCTCTGTATTCTGCATGGCTCCTTGATCCCTAGATTTCAGAGCTGAACTTAAGTTCTTTGTCCAGCCAGGTCGACTATAGCAGACAGAGTTCTCATTCCCTCTCAGCTCAAAGAAATAAGTGACTGTTGTGGTTCATCTACGGGAGACTGTGCTAGCAGAGCTTCACTTTCCTGGACCTGCTACAGAATGAGATAGAAAGGGAAGGAGCTGTAGCCACAGCATCTGGGAAGGCTGTAGTTCCTGCTGATGCTCTTGGCTGAGTCAATAGGAGAACAAACATGAGGATCAAATGGATGCTCATAAGAGTCTTTGTGGAAGCTGTGGAGGTCAAAAAAAGAAGGGGATAGGATCTGAGTAGAAAGAGTCTAAAAATGAATTCAAATTCATTAGCATTGCTGGTGGAGACTGTTAATGATTCAAAGTATTTATTTGGATCAGAGAGTCATGGGACTGTTCAACTGAGTGTTTATTTAGAAAAACAGAGCTAGCAGACTCTTCAGAAAGTATAAATTGGGCTTTGGCAGGAAACCAGATTCTTTTTGCCATCAGAGTGTCATGCGAGTCTCAGGAATGGCAAACATCTGTTTGAAGGATATCCTGACCTTGGATCAGCAGAAAACTCAGAAGAAACTGCATCAGCATTTGATGTGTAGTTGTCATTTAAGATAGCAAGTGCAGTGGGCATCATTGTGGCCAAGTATTAACAATGGACCAACTATTCAATAAATATTTGCTGAATGTCTACTATGTGCCAGTTACTTCTATGTGCTGGGGATACAACAGTTAGTAGGACATACCTATGGCCCAAATAATTTATTGCTTCACAGAGACACTGGGATAAAAGTTCACAGTGTGTTATCATAAATATACTGTACATTTACCATGTTCTTTTCTTGTATAGGTTAGAATTTGGTGGGCAATTACAAGGATATAATATGCATTAGTGGGAGAAGCTAAGCCTAGCCACTATCTTGTACTGCCTAGTTAGCCATTTTTTTTCTCTTGACCATTTACTCATTAAAATATTGGCAGGCCCACTGAGGGTGGTTGTGTTAAATTAAAGCTATGAAAATATCCTGAGATTCATGAGCATAAGTTTGCTTTTGCACACTTTGTGCCAGATATTTTTCAGAACTTGTATTTCTTTTTTTCTTTCTTTTTCTTTTTCTTTTCTTTTCTTTTCTTTTTTTTTGGAGATGGAGTCTCACTCTGTCACCCAGGCTAGAGTGCAGTGGCACGTTCTCGGCTCACTGCAACCTCTGCCTTCCAGATTCAAGCAATTCTCCTGCCTCAGCCTCCTGAGTAGCTGGGATTACATACACTGGCCACCATGCCTGGCTAGTTTTTTTGTATTTTTAGTAGAGATGGGGTTTCGCCATGTCGGTCACACTGGTCAGAATTCGTATTTCTGATTTTATGTAGGTAAAATGGTAGATACATTATATATTATGTAATACCACTGATGAGTGCTACAGCAATATCTTTTAACTAAGATCTTAATATCTGTGCCATTAGGTGGGTATGAAAATTGACACTAATTGTGATAAAGATGATAAATAGCCCCATTATGCAATATGAAAAATAATAGTTTTCAAATTTTTAAAAAAATTTCAGAATTGGCCGGGCGCGGTGGCTCAAGCCTGTAATCCCAGCACTTTGGGAGGCCGAGACGGGCGGATCACAAGGTCAGGAGATCGAGACCATCCTGGCTAACACGGCGAAACCCCGTCTCTACTAAAAACACAAAAAAATTAGCCGGGCGAGGTGGCGGCGCCTGTGGTCCCAGCTACTCGGGAGGCTGAGGCAGGAGAATGGCGTAAACCCGGGAGGCGGAGCTTGCAGTGAGCTGAGATCTGGCCACTGCACTCCAGCCTGGGCGACAGAGCGAGACTCCGTCTCAAAAAAAAAAAAAAAAAAAAAAAAAAATTCAGATTTATAGCCTGTAGTCCTAACAACTTGGAAAGGCTCAGATGGGAGGATTGCTTGAGCCCTAGGAGTTCAAGACCAGCCTGGGCGACATAGTGAGATCTTGTCTCAAAATAATTTTTCCAGAATTGTAGATAAGAAATGATGGACTTAGAGTATTAGTGAAGAGTATACACTATAATTCAAATAATTTATTGCTTCACATAGATACTGGAATAATAGTTCATAAAATGTGTTGCCATGAATGTAATGTACTTTTGCTGTGACTGTATCACCAGGTTTACCTAGAAAACAATAGACTTTTCCTTACAAACAAATTTAACTGGAGGAAAATCACCACCATCTCTTACTGAAGATGCTTTGCCATTCATGTTTGGGTTGTTTCCCATGTTTCAAGGCTGGTATTCCCTTGGGATCGCTATGCTAGTCGACTTCTTGTGAACTGTAATGTGGAATAGGAAACAGAATACCACCAGAGCCACACTAAAGCTTCTAAATTGGAGCCAGGAGGTAATTTATTTGATGCACTAGACAGCATAAAGCCAACATCCTGGCCTATGACCCCAGTGGTATCAGCATCAAATAGCTGGATGAAAGCAGGGGTGGGAGGGATACAAGGATGGGTTGGTGAATATAGCCCACTTGCCTCGAGTCTGCATTTGTGCATCCCAAACTTCTACCCAACTTTTTACTTTCTGTTCCCTCTATCTGGAACACACCTCCTTATGACTTTTGAAGAACCAGTTTCTTCTCATCATTTAAGCATCAGCTTTGATGACACCTCTGAGGGAGGCATTCCTTGACCACCTTATTTATGTATGTATATGTTTGAGATGGAGTCTCACTCTGTCACCCAGGCTGGAGTGCAGTGGCATGATCTCGGCTCACTGCAATGTCTGCCTCCTGGGTTCAAGCAATTCTCCTGCCTCAGCCTCCTGAGTAGCTGGGATTACAGGCACCCACCACCACACCCAGCTAATTTTTGTATTTTTTTTTTTTTTTTTTTTTTTTAGTAGACAGGGTTTCACCATGTTGCCGAGGCTGGTCTTGAACTCCTGACCTCAAGTGATCTGTCCACCTTGGCCTCCCAAAGTGCTGGGATTATAGGCACGAGCCACCGCACCTGGCCAACCACCCTATTTAATGTTGTCCACCTCCAGTCACTCTTTATAACATTACCTCATTTTATTTTCTTCAAAGCACTTCTATGCAATGATCTTGTCATTTGTTTGCTTATTTACTTGTTTATTATTTTTCTCCTTCACAGAGTAAAGACCCATCTGACTTGTCCATTGGCTCCTTAGTCCCTAGAGCAGTACCTGGCACATTAAGGGGCCAAATAAATATTTGTTGGATACATAAATGACCCTTGTGATATCACTAGTTTCCCTACTTTATAATGGCTGAGCCACTCTCATCCCAACATCTCAGTGATCCTTTTGTGACAAGTGTCCCAGAAGAAAAAATATTGCAAATGAGGAAAACATGATGGGTCACAAAGTGTGGTAGAATATTACATTGGCTTCACAAACTGTGAATCATAAATCATGGTTCCATCTGTTCTGTGACAGGGTGAAAACAGCAAAATTTTCCACAAGATAGAAACTAAAAACAAAGACAAGTCACAAGTTTCAACTCATGGAGTGCCTGTTACTATTATTTTGGATCATTTCCCCTGTCCTCTGTTCTTCAGCAACCATTTCAGTCATGCTGTGCCTTTCTGGAACAGGCTCAGGAATCTATTCATAGTAGATATTGGTTTCCTCCAATCTAAACATTTTTTGCCCTATAACTTCATGCTTGGCACAAATAAGCCACTCAACAAATATTTGTTGACTACTAACTGTAAATTCCACTATTATAAGTTTTTTCTTCTTTGATTTTTTTAAATAAAATAAAAATATCCTTTAGAAAAGGTAACCTGCTTATAAAGAAAGCCCATTTATTCACAATCTAGTATTTATCTCATTGAAAGATTTGATGGAGTATAGAGTACAGAACAGTTTTTTGAACATGGATTATTACTTGGGCAGGAAAACTCTGGGTGTGGCATGAGCTGTCCTGAGGAGTGATGGGATGTTTGGGCATGAAGAAAAATGAAGAAAAGTGTCCAAGACAACTGGTTCACATTGCAATTTTACTGAAGGTCAGCTAAGTGGAGAATGCTGTTCTGGGAGAACTGGATGCCTTCAGATTATGCCAAGTAAAGGCAAGAGGTCACCAGGACATCCTTGGGTCAACCAAACCACTGTCTTAGTATCTAGAAGAAATTAGATTAAAATGAAGAGCAGTACACAGATGACATTTCTGAGAAGCTTCTCAAGAAACTCATAGCAGTGATTGCTCCTGGAGAACAAAAATGAAGGATGATAGGGTGGTGGGTGGGTCAGTAGAATTCTATATTCCTCCTCCTACTTTTTTCTAGAGTTTTAATTTTTCCCATGAGAAAGTATTTATTTCACAACTATAAAATTCAAAAATTGGTAAAAATCATTCCTTTTTAGATTTAGCCATATTAAAATTAATAAAATAATAATATCAAATAAATAAAAATAAATATCAAAACAAATATAATAAAATAGCACAGTGCTGTGGTTTGAATATTCTCAAACTCATATTGAAATTGAATTACCATTAGGATGGTATTGAGAGATGGGATCTTTTGAGAGTGGCTGGGTCATGGGGCTCTGCTTTCATAAATGGATTAATACTGTTATTGTGAAAATGGGTTCCTGATAAAAGAATTACTTTCAGCCCTCATTTTTCTCTCTGTCTTGTGTGCTCACCTTTTGATGCTTTCCCCCATGTTATGACACAGTAAGAAGGCCCTCACAAGATGCAGACCCTTAATCTTGGACTTCCCAACCTCCAGAACCATGTCTCTTTTCTTTTTAAATTTCTTAGTTTCTGTGGAACTCTGTTATAGCAGCAAAAAATAGAACAAGATATAGGAGGATGTCACAGCAAGGTTAAAATTATTATATCATGATAGAAGAGAAAACCTTGCATTTGTAAGACACAGTTATTCATGCAGTTTTTAAAATCTCTGTAGAATGTTGTTCAACCTTCTCAAGACATAATAGCAGCACTGAAAGGAGACCCAGTAGTGGTTCTAGAACACAGATCCTTCAGGCTTAAACTTCTCTGACATATGGACCCTACTCTACTCATTCCATTTTTCTTGTGACCTCTTTCCTTTTTTCTCTCTCTCATTACCAGTTTAGACTGTTGCCTCTCTGAGTGATTTGAATTCAAATCCCTCAAGAGAAGAATTGATTTGTCACTACATGGTATTCAGTGTAGGAATAATTTCCTGGCTTTCTTTATTCCCCTTGTATCTTTGCCATAAAATGCAATCAGCTAAGGGCATCTGTAAATGCATCTGATTTTTCAACCTCAAAGTTTCTAACACACACCTCCTGCACTTAAAAAATCCAAATACTAATTCCTTACGTTTAGAGCACACTAAATAGATTTTCAAGCCCTCATATGCACAGCCTTAGTTCATCTCTGGCACAGAGGGGCTCTCCTATTGTGATACTGTGATCTCCTTCTATAATGAAAAGGCTGTTTAAATCATAACTGCATGTAGGGAAAGAAGGTTTGCACACAGGTATGAAGGTATGATCTATAGCTGTTGGGGAGTAAAAGTGTTATCCAACTACTGTCTGCTTTTGGAACAGTGAACCTTGTTTAGTCTAGAAGTCACTGAGCAAGCAGGGCACCATGGTTGTCCCCAGTGAAATGCTTTCAATAATTGTGGTTTGTGTAAGAGAAGAGTTGTGCAGAGTTGGAGTGATATTAGAGTTACATCCAAAAAATTTGAGGGTTTTCTTCATTTTCTGCTCCCACAGTTTAGAAAGGGCAGGAGACTTGTGTGGGACAACTATATTAGATGTGCTTTTATTTGGAACAGAGTGGAACACAACAGAGACTGAGCCATCTTCTGCTCCTGTGCTTTTGTTCAGTGTTTTCACACATTAATGCTTGTCTGACTTCTCCTTAATTGTAGTAAGTTACAGCTGGCACCCAAGCCTTTCAGTAGTTTCAGTTTCTGAAAAACTCCTTGCAGGCAAACTTCTTGTAGGTTAAAAAACACAAGGAATTTACATTGAAATTAACAACACATACTTACTTTAAAAATTAACAGTATATATACATGCATGTAATTGAACCTTGGCAGAGAGACTTATCTGTCCACCAAAAATACATTCTTCCCCCTCTATAGGGGAGGCCTGAGCTCTGACATACAATAAAGAAGGGGAAGTGTCCTTGAGAGTCATTGTGCAGATAAGAGGCTGCATTTTCTAGCCTCTTTGCTCCAAATGTGAGCATGTGACTGCTTCTTGCCACACAAGTGAGATAATATGTATCACTTCTGGGCTGGGAACATCTGCATTGAACTGAATAACGAAAAAAAAAAAACCCCTTTATTTTGCAAAGGTACTGAGATTTGAGGTTTATTTATTTCTTAAACTGAGGGTCAGGAAACTTTTCTGTAACTAGCCAGATAGTAGATATTTCGGGCTTTGTAGGACACATACAGTCTCTGTCTCACATTGTTTCTTCTTTTTGTAAAAACTACTCTTGACTCACAAGTTATACAAAAACAGCTGCAGGTTTAGCTAATTCAAGTTTTTAATACAATAAAAAACAACAAAAAACTCACACGATGAAAACAATGCAAATGGTGCATGAGATGTCACTACTATTAACTAGCAACCTATGAGAACTCAGGGAGAAGACCTTTAGGCCACCTTGGCCCACCATTCCACCGTGAAAATAACTGTACTGTGGCTCTCCCATTGTGGTGCTTAAGTGCTCCCAAGTCAGTACTATTTAAATTGGTTCTCATAAATACAGGAATGCCTCCAAAGTTAAAGTTGAAGTGAGAGGTGACAACGTGCTAGCAGCCCGCGCGCTCGGTGCCTCCTCGGCCTCGGCGTCCACTCTGGCGGCGCTTGAGGAGACCTTCAGCCCGCCACTGCACTGTGGGAGCCCTCTCTGGGCTGGCCGAGGCCGGAGCCAGCTCCCTCTGCTTGCGGGGAGGTGTGGAGGGAGAAGCGCGGGTGGGAACCAGGGCTGCCCAGGGCGCTCACAGCTCGGTGGCCGCGCACTCGGAGCAGCCGGCCCGCGCCGGTAGTGAAGGGCTCAGCGCCTGGGCCAGCAGCTGCAGAGGGTGGGCCAGGTCCCCCAGCACTGCCAACCCGCCGGGCCATGCTCAAATTCTCGCTGGGCCTTGGCCGCCTCCCTGCAGGGCAGGGCTCGGGATCTGCAGCACGCCGTGCCCGAGCCCCTCCACCCTCCACCGCCCCGGTGGGCTCCTGTGGGGCCCAAGCCTCCCCAGGGGCGCCGCCCCCTGCTTTGTGGCGCCCCGTCCCATGACTGCCCAAGGGCTGAGGAGTGCTGGCACAATGGCACGGGACTGACAGGCAGCTCCGCCTGCAGCCCCCAGGCACCACCCACTAAGTGAGGCCAACTGCGCTCCTGAGTCGGGAGGGGACTTGGAGAACTTTTATGTCTAGCTGGAGGATTGTAAATGCACCAATCAGCACTCTGTGTCTAGCTCAGGGATTGTAATTGCACCAATCAACACTCTGTCAAAACGGACCAATCAGCTCTCTGTGAAATGGACCAATCAGCAGGATGTGGGTGGGGTCAGATAAGGGAATAAAAGCAGGCTGCCCGAGCCACCAATGGCAACCATTGGGGGTGACCTGAGCTGGGGTGGTAGCTTTGTTCTTTTGCTGTTTGCAATAAATTTTGCTGCTGCTTACTTTTTGGGTGCATACCGGCTTTATGAGCTGTAACATTCACCTCCAAGTTCTGCAGTTTGACTCCTGAAGACAGCAAGACCACGAACCCCCCCAAAGGAACGGACAACTCCAGATGCACGACGTTTAAGGGCTGTAACACTCCCCACAAAGGTCTGGTGCTTCATTCCTGAAGTCAGTGAGACCATGAACCCACCCAGAAGGAAGAAACTCCGGGCACATCTGAACATCTGAAGGAGCAAACTCTGGACACACCATCTTTAAGAACTGTAGCACTCACCGCCGGGGTCTGCGGCTTCATTCTTGAAGTCAGTGAGACCAAGAACCCACCAATTCTGGACACAGAATCAGTACATGAAATTAATAGAAAAGTTAAATTCCTACATCCTTAATTGGAGTACCTCAGAGTATGGCTGCTTTACTGCTTTCTCTCCCACTTTCTCAGCTTTGTCATCATACAGTATTTCTTATACTATTGCTATACCTAGTTCAGCGCTAGATCTGACTGGAGTCTTCCAACAATGCCTGGACATCCACCAGCAGATCTTGAAGCTCTGTGTGGTAAGACTCCAAGGTAGCATCTACATTTCCTGGGCTCCAACTCTCACACGACTTCTCATGGTTGCCAGACTCCTTATTGGTATGCGGGTGTTGTCAGGCTTGGCACCTTCCATTCCACCTCGGTCCTTGTCTCAGTTGGCACAGAACCCAAGACCACACAAAACTTCTAGGAAAGTTATTGTCCAACAATAAAGTGAACAAATGGTGGATTATTCTGCAGCAACAACAATGGAAATTTGGAAGAATTGAAAATAGTGTGCGAGAAAGCTCATAACAGTATATTACATAAGAAGATTGCAAATTATATATTCAAAATGAATTTAACTGTGTAAAAACAAAGACTTGAAGGAAGTACACTAAAATGTTAACAGTGGTATTCCTGGGTGGTAGATTATGAGGTTTTTTTTTTTTGTGATAGAGTCTCCATCTGTTGGCGGACTAGAGTGCAGTGGTGCGATCTCGGCCTACTGCAACCTCTGGCTCCCTGGTTCAAGCTATTCTCCTGCCTCAGCCTCCCTAGTGGCTGGGATAACAGGCACGTGCCACCATGCCTTGCTAATTTTTCTATTTTTAGTATAGGGGGTTTTCACCATGTTGGCCAGGATGATCTTGATCTCCTGACCTTGTGATCCACCTGCCTCGGCCTCCCAAAGTGCTGGGATTACAGGCGTGAGTCACTGCGCCTAGGCTTATGAATGATTTTTAAAAAATATTATTTTCTGTGTTTCTTGAAAATATGTACAAATGATTGAGTTTTTTTTTTTTTTTTTTTTTTTTTTTTAAGACTAAGAAAATAAAAAGTAGTTCTTCCTACAAAATCTTTGGAGAGCTCTGCTGTCCAGAAGGAGTTCCCAGCCCAAGTCCCGCCCTCTGAGGGCTTAGCTGGGAGAGGAACATAAGTCATCCTCAAATCTATGTTCAGAACAGGAGCAGGACAGGGAAGAGGAGGATGAATGGGAATCCGACTTAACAATAAGGTTTGAACCAGAGGGAATGTGGAGACCCAGAGCAACCTTGGTTTGGTGCGATCCATTTCTTCCTGCCTGCAAGTATTCAACTTGTTTCAGATCCAGTTTCTTATCTCAGCATATGCCCTGCACACTCTGCTTGTTCTCCATGCCCTCTCTTCACTCCTTAAGTCGTGGCACTGGAAACAAAGCAAGAGAGGCTTTCAGACTAAAGCTGTGTGCTCATCTGTTCTCACCCTTCCACATTGAGGGTCAGGGCAGAAGCCCCTCTGCACTCTGTTCCTGCACCCCCACACCCACGGAACAGCTCTTTCATGATGCCTCTCATCTTTCTTGAGGGACCACTATGGGGCTATTCTGCGTCTATCCCCATAGCTCATTGTTTCACTTGTTTGTGCACATGTACTCACATGTATGCAAGTGCTCCTGAAAACATTTATTGGAACACATGCTTAGGCATAGCCTTCATTTATTCTGCCAGTTAACAAATTTCCCCTCTGCTTTGTGTGATTGCTGCACTTGGGGACAAATATGCAGGCTGAGGGAACAGTAAGTACAAAGGCCCTGAGTCAAAAACAGGTTTGATTCTTGCCCTCCAGTTGTTCCCATTGTAGTGAAAGAGATCAGTAAACAGGTAAATGCAATGCTGCACTATAGACATTTATCACTTAGCATTTATAATTAACATTGACATTTAAAACTGTATGTTATTTATCGTCTTGGTCCCCGACAGAAAATAAGCTTCATGAGGGCAAAGGTTTTTGCATTATTTTGTTCATTCAGTGTCTCTAGGACCTCAAAGAGCTATAGGCACATAGTAGATGCTCAGTGTTGTTTGAATGGAAGAAAAAACCCCACATTTATCCTTCTGCTCCCATTTTCCCTCCCCAGAGGCAACCAGTGTTATTAAGCCCTGGGAGGAGTGTATTATTTCAACAGACCACCACGCTCTCCACCAGACTTTGACTTTGGGACTGCAGGTGAGTCTCTGAGTATCCCACAATTTGGGGGATTCTACTTGCCAGGAGGTGTAGGGTGCTGTCCACCAGCTGTAATGTTGGCTGCAATTGGCTCTGGTCCTCTGAGTCTCATAAGGACCTGGCTACCCTTTTTGACTGTGGTGCAAAGGAGGAATCAGGCACTGGCTAAACTCTGGAGACTGCATTCAGACTTTGTTGGGGACTTGGCATTTAGGAAAATACATGCCTGCTACCACATATCGTGAGGCCTTCTCCTTCAACTCAAGGCCTAATCTTGATAGGCAAGGGACCTGGCAGGAGATAGTCTCTGTATGTGAATGTGTAAAACCTGAGCTGCATGGAGCCCTCAGTGCCACAAATGTTAGGAGCCTCTGCTCTTGGAGTGGACTTGATGTATGACCCTTGAGCAGGACCCTGACGAAGGACCAAATTACAGGGTCAGGGTCCTGGTTTCTATCTCAGAAGAAATATCTTTTTCAATACTCAAGTATCCACAGAGTGTCTGAAGAGTCAAATTGAATTTTCCATTGTTCCCTTTTTGGATGAGGAAGGCCTGAATTTTATACTTGGAGCAATTTACAATTTATAATTTACAAGTATTAAGGAAATAAATTAATAATTACTAAACGTCCATTATCCTTGATGGATTAATTATAAACTATGGTCCAAAAAGTTTAAAAGTGCCCAAGACCACACAGTTATTAAGACCTCAAAGAGCTACAGGCACCTAGTAGTTGCTCAATGTTGTTTGAATGGATGATTAAAAAACCCACATCTATTTATCCCTCTGCTCCCATTTTCCCTCCCCAGAGGCAACCAGTGTTGTTAGGCCCTGGGAGGAGTGTGTTATTTAAAGAGACCACCAAGTTTTCCAACAAGCTTTGACTTTGGGACTGCAGATGAGTCTCTGAGTGTCCCACAATTTGAGAGGTTCTACTTGCCAGGAGGTATGGGCCACTTAATTAGTTTTAGAAAATTAGAGCAGAATTTCTTGCCTCCAAGCAAATCTCCCAAAAACGTTATTTCAATCTGATGCCTCCGAGTCCCCATTTATGTTTCATTTTGTTTCTGTAAATCCATTGGGTTAAATTACTACATTTTTGGATTCTGAGTATCTTTCATAAAGCCTAACACATCATAGACTCAACAAATCTTTGTTAATAAACATAAGAGGCTGGGCACGGTGGCTCACGCCTGTAATTGCAGCCCTTTGGGAGGCTGAGGTGGGCAGATCACCTGAGGTCAGGAGTTCAAGACCAGCTTGGCCAACATGTGAAACCCCGTCCCTACTAAAAAAATACAAAAATTAGTCAGGCATGGTGGTGTGCATCTGTATTCCCAGCAACTTGGGAGGCTGAGGCAGGAGAACTGCTTGAACCTGGGGGAAGGAGGTGGCAATGTCAAGATTGTGCCAGTGTACTCCAGCCCGGATGACAGAGTGAGGCTCCATCTCAAAAAATAGACAAAAATAAAAATAGAAGAAAAAATATTAGTCACAAAGACTTTTTTTCTTAAATTTCCAACTTTTAAGTTCAGGAGTACATGTAGAGGATGTGCAGGTTTGTTACATAGGCAAACGTGTGCCATGGTGGCTTGCTGCACAGATCATCTCATCACGTAGGTATTTAAGCCCAACATCCACTAGCTATTCTTCCTGATCCTCTCCCTTCTCTCACCCACTGTCCTCCAACAGGCCCCAGTGTGTGTTGTTCCCCCGTGTGTCCATGTGTTCTCATCATTTAGCTCCCACTTATAAGTGAGGACATGTGGTATTTGGTTTTCTGTTCCTGTGTTAGTTTGCTAAGGATAATGGCCTCTAGCTCCATCCATGTCCCTGCAAAGGACATGATCTTGTTCCTTTTTATGGCTGGATAGTATTCCATGGTACATATGTACCACATATTCTTTATCCAGTTTATCATTGATGGGCATTTAGGTTGAGAGCATGTCTTTGCTATTGTGAATAGTGCTGCAATGAACATATGTGTGCATGTGACTTTATAATAGAACAATTTCTATTCCTTGGGGTATATATCCAGTAATGGGATTGCTAGGTTGGATGTTTTTGTCTCTGGGTCTTTTTGGAATAGCCACACCGTCTTCCACAATTGTTAACTAATTTACACTCCCACCAACAGCGTAAAAGTGTTCCTGTTCCTCCACAACCTTGCCAACATCTGTTGTTTTTTGACTTCTTGATAATAGCCATTCTGGGCCAGGAGCGGTGGCTCACACCTGTAATCCCAGCATTTTGGGAGGCTGAGATGAACAGATCACATGAGGTCAGGAGTTGGAGACTAGCCTGGCCAACATGGCAAAATCCTGTCTCTACTAAAAATACAAAAATTAGCTGAGCATGGTGGTGCACATCTGTAATCCCAGCTACTTGGGATGCTGAGGCACGAGAATTGCTTGAATCCGGGAGGTGGAGGTTGCAGTGAGTCAAGATCATGCCACTGCACTCCAGCCTGGGCAACAAAGCAAGACTCTACCTCAATAATAATAATAGTAATAGCCATTCTGACTGTAGTGACATAATATGTCATTGTGGTTTTGATTTGCATTTTTCTAATGATCAATGATGTTTAGCTCTTATGTTTTTTGGCCTCATGTATGTTTTTTGAGAAGTGTCTGTTCATGTCCTTTGCTCACTTTTTTTTTTTTTATTATACTTTAAGTTCTAGGGTACATGTGCACAACATGCAGGTTTGTTACATATGTATACTTATGCCATGTTGGTGTACTGCACCCATCAAGTCGTCAGCACCCATCAACTCATCATTTACATCAGGTATAACTCTCAGTGCCATCCCTCCCCACTCTCCCCTCCCAATAATAGGCCCTGGTGTGTGATGTTCCCCTTCCCGAGTTCAAGTGATCTCATTGTTCAATTCCCACCTATAAGTGAGAACACGCGGAGTTTGGTTTTCTGTTCTTGTGATAGTTTGCTGAGAATGATGGTTTCCAGCTGCATCCATGTCCCTACAAAGGACACAAACTCATCCTTTTTTATGGCTGCATAGTATTCCATGGTGTATATGTGCCACATTTTCTTAATCCAGTCTGTCACTGATGGACATTTGGGTTGATTCCAAGTCTTTGCTATTGTGAATAGTGCCACAATAAACATACGTGTGCATGTGTCTTTATAGCAGCATGATTTTTAATCCTTTGGGTATATACCCAGTAATGGGATGGCTGGGTCATATGGTATTTCTAGTTCTAGATCCTTGAGGAATCGCCATACTGTTTTCCACAATGGTTGAACTAGTTTACAATCCCACCAACAGTGTAAAAGTGTTCCTATTTCTCCACATCATCTCCAGCACCTATTGTTTCCTGACTCTTTAATGATTGCCATACTAACTGGTGTGAGATGGTATCTCGTTGTGGTTTTGATTTGCATTTCTCTGATGGCCAGTGATGATGAGCATTTTTTCATGTGTCTGTTGGCTGTATGCATATCTTCTTTTGAGAAATGTCTGTTCATATCCTTTGCCCACTTTTTGATGGGCTTGTTTGTTTTTTTCTTGTAAATTTGTTTGAGTTCTTTGTAGGTTCTGGATATTAGCCCTTTGTCAGATGAGTAGATTGCAAAAATTTTCTCCCATTCTGTAGGTGCCTGTTCACTCTGATGGTAGTTTTTTTTGCTGTGCAGAGGCTCTTTAGTTTCATTAGATCCCATTTGTCAATCTTGGCTTTTGTTGCCATTGCTTTTGGTGTTTTAGACATGAAGTCTTTGCCCATGCCTATGTCCTGAATGGTATTACCTAGGTTTTCTTCTAGGGTTTTTATGGTATTAGGTCTAACATTTAAGTCTCTAATCCATCTTGAATTAATTTTCGTATAAGGAGTAAGGAAAGGATCCAGTTTCAGCTTTCTACTTATGGCTAGCCAATTTTCCCAGCACCATTTATTAAATAGGGAATCCTTTCCCCATTTCTTGTTTCTCTCAGGTTTGTCAAAAATCAGAAGGCTGTAGATGTGTGGTATTATTTCTGAGGGCTCTGTTCTGTTCCATTGGTCTATATCTCTGTTTTGATACCAGTACCATGCTGTTTTGGTTACAGTAGCCTTGTAGTATACTTTGAAGTCAGGTAGCGTTATTCCTCCAGCTTTATTCTTTTGACTCAGGATTGTCTTGGCAATGTGGGCTCTTTTTTGGTTCCATATGAACTTTAGTTTTTTCCAATTCTGTGAAGAAACTCATTGGTAGCTTGATGGGGATGGCATTGAATCCATAGATTACCTTGGGCAGTCTGACCATTTTCACAATATTGATTCCTCCTATCCATGAGCATGGAATGTTCTTCCATTTGTTTGTGTCCTCTTTTATTTCACTGAGCAGTGGTTTGTAGTTCTCCTTGAAGAGGTCCTTCACGTCCCTTGTAAGTTGGATTCCTAGATATTTTATTCTCTTTGAAGAATTGTGAATGGGAGTTCACTCATGATTTGGCTCTCTGTTTGTCTGTTATTGGTGTATAGGAATGCTTGTGATTTTTGCACATTGATTTTGTATCCTGAGACTTTGGTGAAGTTGCTTATCAGCTTAAGGAGATTTTGTGTTGAGACGATGGGGTTTTCTAAATATAGAATCATGTCATCTGCAAACAGGGACAATTTGACTTCCTCTTTTCCTAATTGAATACCCTTTATTTCTTTCTCCTGCCTGATTACCCTGGCCAGAACTTCCAATATTATGTTGAATAGAAGTGGTGAGAGAGGGCATCCCTGTCTTGTGCCAGTTTTCAAAGGGAATGCTTCCAGTTTTTGCCCATTCAGTATGATATTGGCTGTGGGTTTGTCATAAATAGCTCTTATTATTTTGAGATAGGTTTCATCAGTACCGAATTTATTGAGAGTTTTTAGCATGAAGGGCTGTTGAATTTTGTCACAAGCCTTTTCTGCATCTATTGAGATAATCATGTGGTTTTTGTCTTTGGTTCTGTTTATATGCTGGATTACGTTTATTGATTTGCGAATGTTGAACCAGCCTTGCATCCCAGGGATGAAGCCCACTTGGTCATGGTGGATAAGCTTTTTGATGTGCTGCTGGATTCGGTTTGCGAGTATTTAATTGAGGATTTTTGCATCAATGTTTATCAGGGATATTGGTCTAAAATTCTCTTTTTTTGTTGTGTCTCTGCCAGGCTTTGGTATCAGGATGATGTTGGCCTCATAAAATGAATTAGGGAGGATTCCCTCTTTTTCTATTGATTGGAATAGTTTCAGAAGGAATGGTACCAGCTCCTCCTTCACCTCTGGTAGAATTCAGCTGTTAATCCATCTGGTCCTGGACTTTTTTTTGGATGGTAGGCTATTAATTATTTCCTCAATTTCAGAGCCTGCTCTTGGTCTATTCAGGGATTCAACTTCTTCCTGGTTTAGTCTTGGGTGAGTGTAAGTGTCCAGGAAATTATCCATTTCTTGTAGATTTTCTAGTTTATTTGCGTAGAGGTGTTTATAGTATTCTCTGATGGTAGTTTGTATTTCTGTGGGGTTGGTGGTGATATCCCCTTTAACGTTTTTTATTGCGTCTATTTGATTCTTCTCTCTTTTTTTTCTTTATTAGCCTTGCTAGTGGTCTATCGATTTTGTTGATCTTTTCAAAAAACCAACTCCTGGATTCATTGATTTTTTGGAGGGTTTTTTGTGTCTCTATCTCCTTCAGTTCTGCTCTTATCTTAGTTATTTCTTGCCTTCTGCTAGCTTTTGAATGTGTTTGCTCTTGCTTCTCTAGTTCTTTTAATTGTGATGTTAGAGTGTCAATTTTAGATCTTTTCAGCTTTCTCTCATGGGCATTTAGTGCTATAAATTTCCCTTTACACACTGCTTTAAATGTGTCCCAGAGATTCTGGTATATTGTATCTTTGTTCTCATTGGTTTCAAAGAACATCTTTATTTCTGCCTTCATTTTGTTATGTACCCAGTAGTCATTCAGGAGCAGGTTATTCAGTTTCCATGTGGTTGAGCGATTTTGATTGAGTTTCTTAGTCCTGAGTTCTAGTTTGATTGCACTGTGGTCTGAAACAGTTTGTTACAATTTCTGTTCTTGTACATTTGCTGAGGAGTGCTTTACTTCCAATTATGTGGTCAATTTTGGAATAAGTGCGATGCGGTGCTGAGAAGAATGTATATTCTGTTGATGTGGGGTGGAGAGTTATGTAGATGTCTATTAGGTCCGCTTGGTGCAGAGCTGAGTTCAATTCCTGGATATCCTTGTTAACTTTCTGTCTCGTTGATCTGTCTAATGTTGACAGTGGAGTGTTGAAGTCTCCCATTATTATTTTATGGGAGTCTAAGTCTCTTTGTAAGTCTCTAAGGACTTGCTTTATGAATCTGGGTGCTCCTGTATTGGGCGCATATATATTTAGGATAGTTAGCTCTTCCTGTTGAATTGATCCCTTTACCAATATGTAATGGCCTTCTTTGTTTCTTTTGATCTTTGATGATTTAAAGTCTGTTTTATCGGAGACTAGGATTGCAACCCCTGCTTTTTTTTGTTCTCCATTTGCTTGGTAGATCTTCCTCCATCCCTTTATTTTGAGCCTATGTGTGTCTCTGCATGTGAGATGGGTCTCCTGAATGCAGCAAACTGATGGGTCTTGACTCTTTATCCAATTTGCCAGTCTGTGTCTTTTAATTGGATCATTAGTCCATTTACATTTAAGGTTAATATTGTTATGTGTGAACTTGATCCTGTCATTGTGATATTAGCTGGTTATTTTGCTCGTTAGTTGATGCAGTTTCTTCCTAGCACCGATGGTCTTTACATTTTGGCATGTTTTTGCAATGGCTGGTACCGGTTGTTCCTTTCCATGTTTAGTGCTTCCTTCAGGATCTCTTGTAGGGCAGGCCTGGTGGTGACAAAATCTCTAAGCATTTGCTTATCTGTAAAGGATTTTATTTCTCCTTCACTTCTGAAACTTAGTTTGGCAGGATACGAAATTCTGGGTTGAAAATTCTTTTCTTTAAGAATGTTGAATATTGGCCCCCACTCTCTTCTGGCTTGTAGGGTTTCTGCTGAGAGATCTGCTGTTAGTCTGATGGGCTTCCCTTTGTGAGTAACCCCACCTTTTTCTCTGGCTGGCCTTAACATTTTTTCCTTCATTTCAACTTTGGTGAATCTGACAATTATGTGCCTTGGAGTTGCTCTTCTCAAGGAGTATCTTTTTGGCATTCTCTGTATTTCCTGTATTTGAATGTTGGCCTGCCTTACTAGGTTGGGGAAGTTCTCCTGGATGATATCCTGAAGAGTGTTTTCCAACTTGGTTCCATTTTCCCCCTCACTTTCAGGCACCCCAATCAGACATAGATTTGGTCTTTTCACATAATCCCATACTTCTTGAAGGCTTTGTTCATTTCTTTTTCCTCTTTTTTCTTTAGACTTCTCTTCTCGCTTCATTTCATTCATTTGATCCTCAATCGCTGATACTCTTTCTTCCAGTTGATCGAGTTGGTTACTGAAGCTTGTGCATTTGTCACGTATTTCTCCTGTCATGGTTTTTATCTCTGTCAGTTCGTTTATGGCCTTCTCTGCATTGATTATTCTAGTTATCCATTCTTCCATTCTTTTTTTCAAGATTTTTAGTTTCTTTGTGCTGGGTATGTAATTCCTCCTTTAGCTCTGAGAAGTTTGATGGACTGAAGCCTTCTTCTCTCAACTCATCAAAGCCATTCTCCTTCCAACTTTGATCCATTGCTGGTGATGAGCTGCGTTACTTTTGAGGGGGAGATGTGCTCTTATTTTTTGAATTTCCAGCTTTTCTGCCCTGCTTTTTCCCCCATCTTTGTGGTTTTATCTGCCTTTGGTCTTTGATGATGGTGATGTACTGATGGGGTTTTGGTGTGGGTGTCCTTTCTGTTTGTTAGTTTTCCTTCTAACATTCAGGACCCTCAGCTGTAGGTCTATTGGAGATTGCTTGAGGTCCACTCCAGACCTGTTTGCCTGGGTATCAGCAGCAGAGGCTGCAAAAGACAGAATAATGCTGAACAGCGAGTGTTCCTGTCTGATTCTTGCTCTGGAAGCTTCGTCTCAGGGGTGTACACTGCCGTGTGAGGTGTGGAATGTTGGTCTGCACCTAGTGGAGGGTCTCCCAGGTAGGCTACTGAGGGATCAGGGACCCACTTGAGCAGGCAGTCTGTCCCTTCTCAGATCTCAACATCCGTGTTGGGAGATTCACTGCTCTCTTCAAAGCTGTCAGACAGGGTCATTTGCATCTGAAGAGGTTTCTGCTGCTTTTTGTTTAGTTGTGCCCTGTACCCAGAGGTGGAGTCTACAGAGACAGGCAGGCCTCCTTGAGCTGCTGTGGGCTCCACCCAGTTTGAGGTTCCCTGCAGCTTTGTTTACCTACTTAAGCCTCAGCAATGGTGGGTGCCCCTCCCCCAGCCTTGCTGCTGCCTTGCAGTTAGATCGCAGACTGCTGTGCTAGCAATGAGGGAGGCTCTGTGGGCGTGGGACCCTCCCGGCCAGGTGTGGCATATAATCTCCTGGTGTGCTGTTTGCTAAGACCCTTGGTAAAGTGCAGTATTAGGGTGGGAGTTACCCTATTTTCCAGGTGTTGTGTGTCTCAGTTCCCCTGGCTAGGGAAAAGGATTCTCTTCCCCCTTGCACTTCCCAGGTGAGGCGATGCCTCACCCTGCTTCAGCTCTAGCTGGTCGAGCTGTACCAGCTGACCAGCACTGATTGTCTGGCACTCCCCAGTGCGATGAACCCAGTACCTCAGTTGAAAATGCAGAAATCACCCATCTTCTGTGTCACTCGTGCTAGGAGCCAGAGACTGGAGCTGTTCCTATTCGGCCATCTTGCTCCAGGAGTGTTCTGCTTACTTTTTAATTTTTTTTTTTCTTGTAAATTTGTTCCTTATAGATGCTGGATATTAGACCTCTGTCAGATGCATAGATTGCAAAAATTTTCTCCCATTCTGTAGGATGTCTATTTACCCTGTTGATACAAGCTCTTTAGTTTAATAGATCCCATTTGTCAATTTTTGCTTTTGTTGCAATTTATTTATTTATTTATTTTTTTTGAGACAGAGTCTCGCTGTGCCACCCAGGCTGGAGTGCAGTGGCCAGATCTCAGCTCACTGCAAGCTCCGCCTCCCAGGTTTACACCATTCTCCTGCCTCAGCCTCCCGAGTAGCTGGGACTACGGGCACCCGCCACCTCGCCCAGCTAGTTCTTTTGTACTTTTTAATAGAGATGGGGTTTCACCACGTTCGCCAGGATGGTCTCGATCTCCTGACCTCGTGATCCGCCGGTCTTGGCCTCCCAAAGTGCTGGGATTACAGGCTTTTTTGTTGCAATTTCTTTTGGCATCCTTGTCATGAAATTTTTGCTTCTGCCTATATCCTGAATAGTATTGTCTAGATTTTCTCCTCGGGTTTTTATAGTTTTGGGTTTTACATTTAAGTCTTTAATCCATCTTGAGTTAATTTTTGTATATGGTATAAGGAAGGTCTCTAGTTTCAGTTTTCTGCATATGGCCAGCGAGCTCTCCCAGCACCATTTACTAAACAGGAGGTCTTTTTCCCTTTGCTTGTTTTTGTCAGGTTTGTTGAAGATCCAATGGTTGAAGGTGTGCAGTCTTATTTCTGAGTTTTCTTGTTTGTTTGTTTGTTTTGACAGAGTCTCACTCTGTAGCCCAGGCTGGAGTACAGTGGTATGATCTTGGCTCACTGCAACCTCTGCCCACTGGGTTCAAATGATTCTCCTGCCTCAGCCTCCTGAGTAGCTGGGATTATAGGCACCTGCCACCATGCCTGGCTAATTTTTGTATTTTTACTAGAGACAGTGTTTTACAATGTTGGCCAGGCTAGTCTCAAACTCCTGACTTCAAGTGATCTGCCCATCTCGGCCTCCCAAAGTGCTGCAATTATAGGCGTGAGCCACTGCAGCCCCTATTTCTGAGTTTTTTACTCTGTTCTATTGGTCTATATGTCTGTTCTTGTATGAGTACCATGCTGTTTTGTATCCTTGTAGTCTAGTTTGAAGTTGGGTAGCATCATGCCTCCAGTTTTATTATTTTTGCTTAGGATTGTCTTGTCTACTCCAGCTCCTTGTTGTTTCCATATGATTTTTAAAATAGTTTTTCCTAATTCTGTGATGAATGTCAATGGTAGTTTGATGGGAATAACATTGAATCTATAAATTACTTTGGGGAGTATGGACACTTTCACAACATTGATTCTTCCTATCCATGAGGATGGAATGTTTCTCCATTTGTGTGTGTCCTCTCTGATTTCTTTGGGTAGTGGTTTGTGGTGCTTGAAGAAGTCCTTCACTTCCCTTGTTAGCTGTATTCCTAGGTATTTTATTCTTTTTGTAACAATTGTGAATGGGAGTTCATTCATGATTTGACTCTCTGCTTGCTTATTGTTGGTGTATAGGAATGCTAGTGATTTTTGCACATTGATTTTGTATCCTGAGATTTTGCTAAAGTTACTCATCAGATTAAGAAACTTTTGGGCTGAGACAATTGAGTTTTCTAGAATAGGATCGTGTCATCAACAAACAGGGATAGTTTGAGTTCCTCTCTTTCTATTTGGATGCCATTTATTTCTTTATCTTGCCTGATTGCTCTGGCCAGAACTTCCAATACTGTGTTGAACAGGAGTAGTGAGAGTTTCCTTGTCTTGTGCCAGATTTCAAGGGGAATGCTTCCAGCTTTCACCCATTCAGTATGATATTAGCTGTGGGTTTGTCATGTATGGCTCTTAACATTTTGAGGTACAGGTATATTCCTTCAATACCTTGTTTATTGAGAATTTTTAACATGAATGGATGTTGAATTTTATTGAAAGATTTTTCTGCATCTATTGAAATAATCATGTGGTTTTTGTCTTTAGTTCTGTTTATGTGATGAATCACATTTATTGATTTGCATGTGTTGAACCAACCTTGTATCCTGGAGATGAAGACAACTCGATTGTGGTGGGTGAGCTTCTTGATGTGCTGCTGGAATTGTTTTGCCAGTATTTTACTGATGATTTTTGCATTGGTGTTCGTCAAGGATATTGGCCTGGAGTTTTGAATTTTTGTTGCATTTCTGCCAGATTTTGGTATCAGGATAATGCTGGCCTTATAGAATGAGTTAAGGAAAAGTCCCTCCTTTTCAATTTTTGGAAATAGTTTCAGCAGAAATGGTACCAGCTCTTCCTTGTACCTCTGGCAGAATTCAGCTGTGAATCTGTCCGGTCAGGGCTTTTTTTGGTTTGTAGGCTATTTATTACTGCCAAAATTTCAGAACTCATTATTGGTCTATTCAGTGATTCAATTTCTTCCCAGTTCAGTCTTGGGAGGGTATATGTGTCCAAGAATGTGTCCATTTCTTCTACATTTTCTAGTTCATGTGCATAGAGATGTTTCTAGTATTCTCTGATATTTGTTTGTATTTCTGTGGAGTCAGTGGTGATATCCCCCTTATCATTTCTGATTGTGTTTATTTGATTCTTCTCTCTTTTCTTCTTTTTAGTCTAGCTAGCAGTCTATCTATTTTATTAATGTTTTCAAAAAACAAGCTCCTGGATTTGTTGATTTCTTTGAATGGTTTTTTGTGTCTCTGTCTCCTTCAGTTCAGCTGTGATCTTGCTTATTTTTTGTCCTCTGCTAGCTTTGTGGTTTGTTTGCTTTTGGTTCTCTAGTTCTTTTAATTGTGATGTTAGGGTGTCGATTTTAGATCTTTCTACGTTTCGGATGTGGGCATTTAATGCTATAAATTTCCCTCTTAACACTGCTCTAGTTGTGTCCCACAGATTCTGGTATGCTGTCTGTTTGTTCTCATTAGTTTCAAAGAACTTCTTGACTTCTGCTTTAATTTCATTCTTTACCAGGAGTCATTCAGGAGCAGTTTTGTTCAATTTCCATGTAGTTGTGTGATTTTGAGTGAATTTCTTAATCTTTTTTTAATTAATTAATTAATTAATTATTATTATTATACTTTAAGTTCAAGGGTACATGTGCATAACATGCAGGTTTGTTACATATGTATACTTGTGCCATGTTGGTGTGCTGCACCCATCAACTCATCAGCACCCATCAACTTGTCATTTACATCAGGTATAACTCCCAATGCAATCCCTCCCCTCTCCCCCCTCCCCATGATACGCCCCAGTGTGTGATGTTCCCCTTCCTAAGTCCAAGTGATCTCATTGTTCAGTTCCCACCTATGAGTGAGAACATGCAGTGTTTGGTTTTCTGTTCTTGTGATAGTTTGCTAAGAATGATGGTTTCCAGCTGCATCCATGTCCCTACAAAGGACACAAACTCATCCTTTTTTATGGCTGCATAGTATTCCATGGTGTATATGTGCCACATTTTCTTAATCCAGTCTGTCACTGATGGACATTTGGGTTGATTCCAAGTCTTTGCTATTGTGAATAGTGCCGCAATAAACATATGTGTGCATGTGTCTTTATAGCAGCATGATTTTTAATCCTTTGGGTATATACCCAGTAATGGGATGGCTGGGTCATATGGTACATCTAGTTCTAGATTCTTGAGGAATCGCCATACTGTTTTCCACAGTTTACAATCCCACCAACAGTGTAAAAGTGTTCCTATTTCTCCACATCCTCTCCAGCACCTGTTGTTTCCTGACTCTTTAATGATTGCCATACTAACTGGTGTGAGATGGTATCTCGTTGTGGTTTTGATTTGCATTTCTCTGATGGCCAGTGATGATGAGCATTTTTTCATGTGTCTGTTGGCTGTATGAATGTCTTCTTTTGAGAAATGTCTGTTCATATCCTTTGCCCACTTTTTGATGGGCTTGTTTGGTTTTTTCTTGTAAATTTGTTTGAGTTCTTTGTAGGTTCTGGATATTAGCCCTTTGTCAGATGAGTAGATTGCAAAAATTTTCTCCCATTCTGTAGGTGCCTGTTCACTCTGATGGTAGTTTCCTTTGCTGTGCAGAGCTCTTTAGTTTCATTAGATCCCATTTGTCAATCTTGGCTTTTGTTGCCATTGCTTTTGGTGTTTTAGACATGAAGTCTTTGCCCATGCCTATGTCCTGAATGGTACTGCCTAGGTTTTCTTCTAGGGTTTTTATGGTATTAGGTCTAACATTTAAGTCTCTAATCCATCTTGAATTAATTTTCATATAAGGAGTAAGGAAAGGATCCAGTTTCAGCTTTCTACTTATGGCCAGCCAATTTTCCCAGCACCATTTATTAAATAGGGAATCCTTTCCCCATTTCTTGTTTCTCTCAGGTTTGTCAAAAATCAGAAGGCTGTAGATGTGTGGTATTATTTCTGAGGGCTCTGTTCTGTTCCATTGGTCTATATCTCTGTTTTGGTACCAGTACCATGCTGTTTTGGTTACAGTAGCCTTGTAGTATACTTTGAAGTCAGGTAGCATGATGCTTCCAGCTTTGTTCTTTTGATTAGGATTGTTTTGGCAATGCGGGCTCTTTTTTGGTTCCATATGAACTTTAAAGCCGTTTTTTCCAATTCTGTGAAGAAACTCATTGGTAGCTTGATGGGGATGGCATTGAATCTATAAATTACCTTGGGCAGTATGGCCATTTTCACGATATTGATTCTTCCTATCCATGAGCATGGTATGTTCTTCCATTTGTTTGTGTCCTCTTTTATTTCACTGAGCAGTGGTTTGTAGTTCTCCTTGAAGAGGTCCTTTACATCCCTTGTAAGTTGGATTCCTAGGTATTTTATTCTCTTTGAAGCAATTTTGAATGGAAGTTCATTCATGATTTGGCTCTCTGTTTGTCTGTTACTGGTGTATAAGAATGCTTGTGATTTTTGCACATTAATTTTGTATCCTGAGACTTTGCTGAAGTTGCTTATCAGCTTAAGGAGATTTTGGGCTGAGACAATGGGGTTTTCTAAATATACAATCATGTCATCTGCAAAGAGGGACAATTTGACTTCTTCTTTTCCTAACTGAATACCCTTGATTTCTTTCTCTTGCCTGATTGCCCTAGCCAGAACTTCCAACACTGTGTTGAATAGGAGTGGTGAGAGAGGGCAACCCTGTCTTGTGCCAGTTTTCAAAGGGAATTTTTCCAGTTTTTGCCCATTCAGTATGATATTGGCTGTGGGTTTGTCATAAATAGCTCTTATTATTTTGAGGTAAGTTCCATCAATACCGAATTTATTGAGCGTTTTTAGCATGAAGTGCTGTTGAATTTTGTCACAAGCCTTTTCTGCATCTATTGAGATAATCATGTGGTTCTTCTCTTTGGTTCTGTTTATATGCTGGATTACATTCGTTGATTTGCGAATGTTGAACCAGCCTTGCATCCCAGGGATGAAGCCCACTTGATCATGGTGGATAAGCTTTTTGATGTGCTGCTGAATCCAGTTTGCCAGTATTTTATTGAGGATTTTTGCATCGATGTTCATCAAGGATATTGGTCTAAAATTCTCTTTTTTTGTTGTGTCTCTGCCAGGCTTTGGTATCAGGATGATGTTGGCCTCATAAAATGAGTTAGGGAGGATTCCCTCTTTTTCTATTGATTGGAATAGTTTCAGAAGGAATGGTACCAGCTCCTCCTTGTACCTCTGGTAGAATTCAGCTGTGAATCCATCTGGTCCTGGACTTTTTTTGGATGGTAGGCTATTAATTATTTCCTCAATTTCAGAGCCTGCTCTTGGTCTATTCAGGGATTCAACTTCTTCCTGGTTTAGTCTTGGAAGAGTATCAGTGTCCAGGAAATTATCCATTTCTTGTAGATTTTCTAGTTTATTTGCGTAGAGGTGTTTATAGTATTCTCTGATGGTAGTTTGTATTTCTGTGGGGTTGGTGGTGATATCCCCTTTATCATTTTTTATTGCGTCTATTTGATTCTTCTCTCTTTTCTTCTTTATTAGTCTTGCTAGTGGTCTGTCAATTTTGTTGATCTTTTCAAAAAACCAACTCCTGGATTCATTGATTTTTTGGAGGGTTTTTATGTCTCTATCTCCTTCAGTTCTGCTCTTATCTTAGTTATTTCTTGCCTTCTGCTAGCTTTTGAATGTGTTTGCTCTTGCTTCTCTAGTTCTTTTAATTGTGATGTTAGAGTGCCAATTTTAGATTTTTCCAGCTTTCTCTTGTGGACATTTAGTGCTATAAGTTTCCCTCTACACACTGCTTTAAATGTGTCCCAGAGATTCTGGTATGTTGTATGTTTGTTCTCATTGGTTTCAAAGAACATCTTTATTTCTGCCTTCATTTTGTTATGTACCCAGTAGTCATTCAGGAGCAGGTTGTTCAGTTTCCATGTAGTTGAGCGATTTTGATTGAGTTTCTTAGTCCTGAGTTCTAGTTTGATTGCACTGTGGTCTGAGAGACAGTTTGTTATAATTTCTGTTCTTGTACATTTGCTGAGGAGTGCTTTACTTCCAATTATGTGGTCAATTTTGGAGTAAGTGCGATGTGGTGCTGAGGAGAATGTATGTTCTGTTGATTTGGAGTGGAGAGTTCTATAGATGTCTATTAGGTCCGCTTGCTGCAGAGATGAGTTCAATTCCTGGATATCCTTGTTAACTTTCTGTCTCGTTGATCTGTCTAATGTTGACAGTGGAGTGTTGAAGTCTCCCATTATTATTTTATGGGAGTCTAAGTCTCTTTGTAAGTCTCTAAGGACTTGCTTTATGAATCTGGGTGCTCCTGTTTTGGGTGCATATATATTTAGGATAGTTAGCTCTTCCTGTTGAATTGATCCCTTTACCATTATGTAATGGCCTTCTTTGTCTCTTTTGATCTTTGATGATTTAAAGTCTGTTTTATCGGAGACTAGGATTGCAACTCCTGCTTTTTTTTGTTCTCCATTTGCTTGGTAGATCTTCCTCCATCCCTTTATTTTGAGCCTATGTGTGTCTCTGCATGTGAGATGGGTCTCCTGAATGCAGCAGACTGATGGGTCTTGACTCTTTATCCAGTTTGCCAGTCTGTGTCTTTTAATTGGAGCATTTAGTCCATTTACATTTAAGGTTAATATTGTTATGTGTGAACTTGATCCTGCAAGTATGATATTAGCTGGTTATTTTGCTCGTTAGTTGATGCAGTTTCTTCCTAGCACCGATGGTCTTTACATTTTGGCATGTTTTTGCAATGGCTGGTACCGGTTGTTCCTTTCCATGTTTAGTGCTTCCTTCAGGGTCTCTTGTAAGGCAGGCCTGGTGGTGACAAAATCTCTAAGCATTTGCTTGTCTGTAAAGGATTTTATTTCTCCTTCACTTCTGAAACTTAGTTTGGTTGGATATGAAATTCTGGGTTTAAAATTCTTTTCTTTAAGAATGTTGAATATTGGCCCCCACTCTCTCCTGGCTTGTAGAGTTCCTGCCGAGAGATCTGCTGTTAGTCTGATGGGCTTCCCTTTGTGGGTAACCCGACCTTTCTCTCTGGCTGCCCTTAAGATTTTTTCCTTCATTTCAACTTTGGTGAATCTGGCAATTATGTGTCTTGGAGTTGCTCTTCTCGAGGAGTATCTTTGTGGCGTTCTCTGTGTTTCCTGGATTTGAATGTTGGCCTGCCCTACTAGGTTGGGGAAGTTCTCCTGGATGATATCCTGAAGAGTGTTTTCCAACTTGGTTCCATTTTCCCCCTCACTTTCATGCACCCCAGTGAGACGTAGATTTGGTCTGTTTACATAATCCCATACTTCTTGCAGGCTTTGTTCATTTCTTTTTCTTCTTTTTTCTTTTGGTTTCTCTTCTCGCTGCATTTCATTCATTTGTTCCTCAATCGCTGATACTCTTTCTTCCAGTTGATTGAGTCGGTTACTGAAGCTTGTGCATTTGTCATGTATTTCTCGTGTCATGGTTTTCATCTCTGTCATTTCGTTTATGACCTTCTCTGCATTAATTACTCTAGCTATCAATTCTTCCACTCTTTTTTCAAGATTTTTAGTTTCTTTGAACTGGGTACGTAATTCCTCCTTTAGCTCTGAGAAGTTTGATGGACTGAAGCCTTCTTCTCTCATCTCGTCAAAGTCATTCTCCATCCAGCTTTGATGCATTGCTGGTGATGAGCTGTGCTCCTTTGCAGGGGTAGATGAGCTCTTATTTTTTGAATTTCCAGCTTTTCTGTCCTGCTTTTTCCCCATCTTTGTGGTTTTATCTGCCTCTGGTCTTTGATGATGGTGACGTACTGATGGGGTTTTGGTGTAGGTGTCCTTCCTGTTTGATAGTTTTCCTTCTAACAGTCAGGACCCTCAGCTGTAGGTCTGTTCGAGATTGCTTGAGGTCCACTCCAGACCCTGTTTGCCTGGGTATCAGCAGCAGAGGCTGCAGAAGATAGAATATTGCTGAACAGCGAGTGTACGTGTCTGATTCTTACTTTGGAAGCTTCCTCTCAGGGGTGTATTCCACCCTGTGAGGTGTGGGGTGTCAGACTGCCCCTAGTGGGGGATGTCTCCCAGTCAGGCTACTCAGGGGTCAGGGACCCACTTGAGCAGGCAGTCTGTCCCTTCTTAGATCTCAACCTCCATGTTGGGAGATCCACTGCTCTCTTCAAAGCTGTCAGACAGAGTCGTTTGTGTCTGCAGAGGTTTTCTGCTGCTTTTTGTTGTTGTTGTTGTTTAGCTGTGCCCTGTCCCCAGAGGTGGAGTCTACAGAGACAGGCAGGTTTCCTTGAGCTGCTGTGAGCTCCACCCAGTTCGAGCTTCCCAGTGGCTTTGTTTACCTACTTAAGCCTCAGCAATGGTGGGCACCCCTCCCCCAGCCTCGCTGCTGCCTTGCGGTTAGATCGCAGACTGCTGTGCTTGCAATGAGGGAGGCTCCGTGGGCGTGGGACCCTCCCAGCCAGGTGTGGGATATAATCTCCTGGTGTGCCCGTTTGCTTAAAGCGCAGTATTGGGGTGGGAGTTACCCGATTTTCCAGGTGTTGTGTGTCTCAGTTCCCCTGGCTAGGAAAAGGGATTCCCTTCCCCCTTGTGCTTCCCAGGTGAGGCGATGCCTCGCCCTGCTTCAGCTCTCGCTGGTCAGGCTGCAGCAGCTGACCAGCACGGATTGTCCAGCACTCCCTAGTGAGATGAACCCAGTACCTCAGTTGAAAATGCAGAAATCACTGGTCTTCTGTGTCGCTCGCACTGGTTGTTGGAGACTGGAGAATTTCTTAATCTTGAGTTCTAATTTGATTGTGCTGTCTGGAATTGTTATGACTTCAGTTCTTTTGCATTTGCTGAGTTGTGTTTTACTTCTGATTATGTGATCAATTATAGAGTAAGTGCCATGTGGCGATGAGAAGAATGTATGTTCTGTTGTTTTGAGGTGCAGAGTTCTGTAGATATCTATCAGGTCCACTTGATCCAGAGCTGAGTTTAGGTCCCAAATATCTTTGTTAATTTTCTGTCTTAATGATCTGTCTAATATTGGCAGTGGGGTGTTAAAGTTTTCTACTATTATTGTGTGGGAGTCTAAATAAGTCTCTTTGTAGGTCTCTAAGAACTTGCTTTATGGATCTGGGTGCTCCTGTATTGGGTATATATGTATTTAGGATAGTTATCTTTTCTTGTTGAATTGAACCCTTTACCATTATGTGACGCCTTTCTTTGTCTTTTTTGATCTTTGTTGGTTTAAAGTCTGTTTTGTTAGACACCAGGATTATAACCCTTGCTTTTTTCTGTTTTCCATTTGCTTAGTACATGTTCCTCCATCCTTTTATTTTGAACCTATGTGTGTCTTTGCACATGTGAGGGGTCTCTTAAAGACAGCATGTCAATGGATCTTGACTATCCAGTTTGCCATTCCATGCCTTTTAACTGGGACATTTAGCCCATTTACATTTAAGGTTAGTATCATTATGTGAATTTGATCCTGTAATCATGATGCTAGCTGGTTATTTTTCAGTTATATATGTAGTTGCTTCATAGCATCACTGGTCTGTGCACTTCAGTGTGTTTTCTGCTAATTCAGCCATCTCAGCCTCAGCCCAGTTTAGTGTCTTTGCTGGCAAGGTGTGGCAGTCATTTGGAAGAGAAGAGGCACTCTGGCTTTTTGAGTTTTCAGTGTTTTTGTGTTGATTCTTTGTCATCTTTTGTTGCGGGAAGTCAGGGACCCTGAAAGGAGGGACCGGCTGAAACCACAGCAGAATAACATAAATTGTGACGATTTCATGGACATTTATTAGTTCAAATTAATACTTTTATAATTTCTTATGCCTGTCTTTACTGCAATCTCTGAACATAAATTGTGAAGATTTCATGGACACTTATCACTTCCCCAGTCAATAGCCTTGTGATTTCCTATGCCTGTCTTTAATCTCTTAATCCTATCATCTTCATAAGCTGAGAAGGTTATATGTCACTTCAAGACCCTGTGATGATTGCGATAACTGCACAAATTGTTTGTACAGCATGTATGTTTGAACAATATGAAATCTGGGCACCTTGAAAAAACAACAGGATAACAGCAATGATCAGGGAACAAGAGAGATAATTTTAAATTCTGACTGCCAGTGAGCCGGGCAGAACAGAGCCGTATTTCTCTTCTTTCAAAAGCAAATAGGAGAAATATTGCTGAATTCTTTTTCTCAGCAAGGAACATCCCTGAGAAAGAGAATGTGCCCCTGAGGGTAGGCCTCTAAACGGTCCCCTTGGGGGCAGCTGTCTTTTACGGTCTAAGGTGAAGGGTTGAAATAAGCCCTGTTCTCCTGTGGTGCTCTCAGGCTTACTAGGACAAGGAAATTCCCACCTAACAAATTTTGGTCAGACTGGTTGTCTGCTCTCAAGCCCTGTCTCCTGATAAGATGTTATCAATGACAAAGTGTGCCCGAAACTTCATTAGCAATTTTAATTTCACCCCATCCTGTGGTCCTGTGATCTTGCCCTGCCTCCATTTGCTTTGTGATATTTTATTACCTTGTGAAGCATATGATGTCTGTAACCCACACCCTATTCATACACTCCCTCCCCTTTTGAAAATTGCTAATAAAAACTTGCTGGTTTTATGGCTCAGGGGCATCACGGAACCTACCGACATGTGATGTCTCCCCTGGACACCCAGCTTTGAAATTTCTCTCTTTTGAACTCTTTCCCTTTATTTCTCAAACCAGCCGACACTTAGGGAAATAGAAAAGAACCCACGCTAACTATTGGGGGTGGGTTCCCCCGATAATCTTTGTTGGCTTATCTACCTTCAATCTTCGAGATTGCTGACCTTTGAATGAGGGTTTTTGGGGTCTTTTTTGTTGATGTTGTTGTTGTTGTTTTCTGTTTGTTTTTCTCTTTTAACAGGCCACTCTACTGCAGGGCTGCTGCAGTTTGCTGGGGGTCTGCTCCAGATCCCAGTTGCCTTGGATTTTCCCATACCTAGAGGTTTTACCAATGAAGGCTGCAGAGCAGCAAATATGGCAGCCAGCTCCTTCCTCTGGTAGCTCTGTCCCAGGGGGGTACTGACCTGTTGCTGGCCTGAATGCACCTGTAGGAGGTGTCTGGACACCTCTGTTGGGAAGTCTCACCCAGTTAGGAGGAATAGGATCAGGGACCCACTTAAAGAGTCAGTATTGCTGCTTTTTGGTAGCGCTGGTGTGCTGTGTTGGAGGTGGACCCTTCCTCATCCAGACCATTTGTATTCTCCAAAGCCGGCAGGCTGGAATGTCTGAGTTGACCAAACCAAAGAGATGGTGGCTGCTCCTCCCCTTGGAGCTCCATCCCAGAGAGATCAGAATTCTTTCCATAGACCCTGTCTAGAATGGCTGAAGCCCCTGCAGGGAGGTCCTGCCCAGTGAGGAGAACTGGATTGAGGCCCCACTTAAAGAAGCAGTCTGGCCATGATCTGGCAAAGTGGCTGTGCTATGTTGTGGGGGACACTTCTTTCTCTGGACCATTTGTATTCTCCAGAACCAGCAGGCTGCAATGGCTAAGTCTACTGAACTGCACAGATGGTTGCCACTTATCCCCCTGGGAACTTGGACCTGTCTCAAGGAGATTCTAGCTTGTTGCTGTTGGCTGGCTTTAATTCCAAGCCAGTGGGTCTTAACTTGTGAGGTGCTGTGGAAGTGGTGCCTGCAGAATGGTGCCGCTTGGCTCCCTGGATTCAGCCCCACTTCCTAGGGATATGTATGGATGGATTTCCCACCTTGCTGGGTATCCTGGGGCCAGAGTATGTAAAACTCATGGGTCTCTCTATGTGCCTGAGCAGATGCTCTGCCAAGACTCCACACTACTCTGTGTATTGGACCCAAGACCCTGGTGGTATGGGCTCATGGGAGGATCTCCTTATCTGTGGGTTACAAAGAACCATGGGAGAGTGTGGTTTCCCAGGTGGGGCTGCACAATCACTCACTGCTTCCCTTGGCTGGGGGTGAGGGTTTCTTTGGCTCCATGCCACTCCCAGGTGGGCCATTGCCTGCCCTCCTGACTTTTCTTCATTCTCCATGGGTCAAGTTGTTTGCCTAGTAAGTCCCAATGTAAGAACCTGGATATCAGAGTTGAAGGTGCTGGATTTATTCACTCCCTTTCATTCCTTTCCGTGAGTAAAGATTTATATTAGTTTCAGTTTTATTTTCCTGTTGGATGCTGTTGCTTTGAATTTGCCTAGATCTCATGGAACCCTGAGTCTATAAAGGTTATCCTTCCAATGTGTCATAGCTTTATTTAATTCAGTAGTTCTCAACTCTGATCACACATTAGAATCCCCTGGGGAGCTTTAAAAGTATAGCAGCATCTAGATCTCATCTCTAAAAATCCTGAATTTCATATGGAAACAAAAAGGAGCCTGAATAGCCAAAGCAATCCTAGGCAAAAAGAACAAATCTGGAAGTATCACATTGTCATACTTCAAGCATACTATCAGGCAATAGTTACCAAAATAGCATGGTACTGGTATAAAAGTAGACACATAGACCAGTGGAACAGAGTAGAGAACTCAGAAATAAGGCCAAATACTTACAACCAACCGATATTCAACAGAACATACGAAACATAAATTTGGGAGAGGACACCCAATTTAATAAATGGTGCTGGGAAAACTCAATAATCATATGTAGAAGAATAAAACTTTGGGTTCCTATCTCTCACCTTATACAAAAATCAACTCAAGATGGATCAAAGACTTAGATATAAGACCTGAAACCATAAGAATTCTAGAAGATAACCTAGGAAGAACTCTCCTGGACATTGGCCTAAGCAAAGAATTCGTGACTAAACTCCTATAAGCAAATGCAACTAAAACCAAAATAAATAAATGAGACCTAATTAAACTAAAGAGCTTCTGCACAGTGAAAGAAACAATCATCAGAGTGAACACACAATCAACAGAATGGGAGAAAATATTTGCAAACTATTCATCCAACAAAGGACTAATATCCAGAATCTACAAGGAACTCAAATCAGCAAGAAAAAAACCCAAATAATCCCAACAAAAAGTGGGCAAATGACATGAATAGACATTTCTTAGAAAAATACACACAAAAGGACCAACAAACATATGAAAAAGTGCTTAACATCACTAATCATCAGAGAAATGCAAATTAAAACTACAGTGGGATACTACCTTACCCCTGCAAGAATAGCCATTATTAAAAGGTCAAAAAACAATAGATGTTGGCATGGGGGTGATGAAAAGGGAACATTTAGACACTGCTGGTGGGAATGTAAATTAGTACAGCATTTATGGAAACATTCTGTTATGGGATAAATATTTTTGTCTCCCCAAAATTGTTATTTTGAAGCCCTAACCCTCAGTGAGGCTGAATTTGGAGGTGGAGACTTTAAGGAAGTAATTAAGGTTAAATAAAGTCATAAGGGTGGGTCCTGATCACATAGGATTATTGTCCATTTAAGAAGAGACACCAGACAGTTTGCTCTCTCTCTGTGCACACATACTAAGGAAAGGCCATGTGAGGACACAGTGAGAAGGTGGCTGTCTGCAGGCCAAGAAGAGAGCCCCACGAGAAACCAGATCAGCCAGAACATTGATCTCAGACTTCTAGCCTCCAGAACTTTGAGGAAATAAATTCGTGTTTAAGCCACTAAGTGTGTGGTGTTTTGTATGGCAGCCCTAGTAAACTGATATACCTTTAGAAGAAGATAGGTGGCTATAAAGATATAAGAATGGTGATTTTCAGCTGGGCACAGTGGCTCACACCTATAATCCCAGCACTTTGGGAGGCTGAGGCAGGCGGATTGCTTGAGCTCAGGAGTTTGAGACCAGCCTGGGTAACATGGCGAAATCCTGTTTCTACAAAAAAGAGAAAAACTAGCCAGGCATGATGGCATGCACCTGTAGTCCCAGCTACTCAGTGGGCTGAAGTGGGAGGATCGCTGGAGCTCAGGAGGTTGAGGCTGTGTGATCTGTGATTGCACCACTGCACCCTAGCTTGGGCATCAAAGTGAGATCTCATCTCTCTCTTTTTTTTTTTAAGTAATTTTCATGTAAAAATTGCCAGTCTCTAATTCTATGCCAAAGGCTTTTACTGAAGTTCATTATCAGAATCTTAATTGCAGAAAAATTTAAACCAGTATGAAATTTACAAAAAAAATTTTTCTACATAAAAAGCAGATTAGTGTCATGTACAGGTTAACCTATTTAAATGTGGTTAGAATATTGCAGAAAGATAATGACTCTGCAGAGCCATGGAAGGCTGTGGATGGAATTGCTCTGCATGGCAGAATAGTTACATGTTAGGTGGGCTAAAGGACATTTAGAATTGTTAAAATAAAATAGTAGTTTTTGTTCATGCTTGAAGTAATATTACCTATAAAAATATATTATATTCCTTTTACTGTCTAGAGAACATTTGATTTTCCATTTCTAATTTTTTTTTTTATGTTTGGGAAACATTTCAAAATAATGGTTAAGAACTCAGGCTTTGTGGGGGTTTCTGCTTTTGGGGAGGATGGAGAAGAACACAAAAGACCTTCTTTCTCATAGAAACAGAAAAAAAAAACCCAAAAACAAAAAACTAAGAATAAAAGTATTTTCTATGGGGCTAGCCAGGGGTGGCATTCACACAAGGAAGCCTTGATTAACTGAATTCCAGAGAGAAAGAGCCCTTTATAAGTGAGCAGAGAGCCAAGGCAGCTTTAAGCCTGGGACAGCTTCCTGGTCTGGTTATGGGTAGGTAGGTCTGATAGAGAAACTTGACAAGGTGAAGGGGAAATAAGCTGGGTTTTGCACCAAGTAGGACTGTCAAGATAAATTAAGAGTCTGGAAAAAGCCCCCAAAGCCAGACCAGATTCTTGCGTTCAGCATTTCTTTCCTAAACCCTCCCCAACAATGAATTTTGCTAAGAAAGTTACTGTGGAGCAAGGGCTGGTAAGAAGAGAGAATTTGCTTAGTCATATGCATTCCTGTGGTGTTTGAATTCCAGGTCCTTTCCTGGAGATGAATCCAAAGATGAACTAAAAATATACGAGACTATAACCAAGCTTCTCCCAGTTCAGCTACTGAAAACATAAAAGGGCTATGACTTAGGAAGTGGAGAACTGGGCTAATCACATGTAATTTCAATTTAATTAAAACTGAAACACAGACTTGGATCTACTCGACTCTAAAAGAAATATGAATGATCATTCCTCACCCCAATTACCAGATAGAGAAAAAGATTGCACTCTCTGGGAGGAAATAATTAAAACAAATCTAAACGTTATATTTCAGCCACGACTCTTTTTTTATACACAATATCTGGAATATAATAAAAAATTATGAAGCATGCTAAGAAACAAGAAAATAGGATCTATAATCAAAAGAAAAGGTAGTCAATAGAAACAGACCCATAGAATCCACGGTTATTGAAATTAATAGACAGGACCTTAACACAGCTATTGCATATATGTTTTTAAAAGTTGTGGGGAAATGGATATAATGGGTGCAAAGATTGGGTATTTCAGAAAAGAAATGACAAACTCCTAAAAAGAACAAAATAGAAATTCTAGAAGTGAAAAATAGAATGTCTGAATCAAACAATTATTAGATGGGCTTAACATAGGTTCAGTATTGCAGAAGTAAGGATTTTGAAGTGAACTTAAAGACAGACAAATGATTTGTCTGTATTAATCAGATAAAATAGATTTTCAAGCAAGAAGTATTACCAAGTAAAAGGACATTTTATAAAGATAGAAGGGAAAGTCATCAAGAAGAAAATAGTTTTAAAATGTGTAGGAAATTCAAAATATATCAAGCAAAAAATGGATAGAAATAGGTGCCGGGCGCGGTGGCTCACGCCTGTAATCCCAGCACTTTGGGAGGCCGAGGCGGGCGGATCACAAGGTCAGGAGATCGAGACCACGGTGAAACCCCGTCTCTACTAAAAATACAAAAAATTAGCCGGGCGCGGTTGTGGGCGCCTGTAGTCCCAGCTACTCGGGAGGCTGAGGCAGGAGAATGGCGTGAACCCGGGAGGCGGAGCTTGCAGTGAGCCGAGATCGCGCCACTGCACTCCAGCCTGGGCGACACAGCGAGACTCCGTCTCAAAAAAAAAAAAAAAAAAGAAAAAGAAATAGGTCACAGTGGCTCACGCCTGTAATCCCAGCTCTTTGGGAGGCCAAGGCAGGCAGATCATCTGAGGTCAGAAATTAAAGACCAGCCTGGCTAACATGGCAAAATGCTATCTCTACTAAAAATACAAAAATTAGCTGGGCATGGTGGCGGGCACCTGTAATCTCAGCTACTTGGGGGGCTTAGGCGGAAGAATTGCTTTAACCTGGGAGGTGGAGGTTGCAGTGTGCCGAGATCACATCATTGCACTCCATCCTGGGCAACAAGAATGAAATTCTGTCTTTAAAACAAACAAACAAACAAACAACAAACAAACAAACAAAAAAAGGATAGAAATAAAGAAATAGAAAAACCCAGAATTATAGTTGGAGATCTTAATATATTTTTCTCTCAGTAATTGATAGTGTAAATAGAAAACAATTTAGAAAGAATATAGAAAATCTGAATCACTCTATCAATCATCTTAATTTAATTGACATTTATAGACTACTGCCCCAAACAACTGCAGAATACTTATTCTTTTCAAATGCACTAAAATATTTACCAAGATAGAACATGTGCTGAACCATGAAAAGAAGTCTCGATAGAGTTCAAAATACAGAATTTATACAGAGTATGTTCTTGGAACGTAATAGAAAACAGTAACATAACGATATCTAGAAAAATTCCCAAATATTTGTACATTTAACAACATATTTCAAAGAAGGAATCACAAGGTAAAAGAGAAAATATTTTGAACTCAATTACAGTTAAAATACAACATGTCAGAATTTGCGAGATGCAGTAAAGCAGTGCTTAAAGGGAGATTTATAGCTTTAAATGCTTGTATTAGGGTTAAAAATGGTTTAAAATCAATGCTCTCATCTTCTATCTTAAGGAGCTATTAAAAGAAAAGGCAAATTAAACACAAAATAAGTAGAAGGAAATAAATAATAAAGAGCAGAAATCAATGAAATAGAAAAATGAAGGGAGTCAACAAAACCAAAAGTTGGTTAATTAGAAAAATAAATGTGTTTAAAAATTATAATTGTGAAAAAAGAGAGAAAACATAAAATCTCAACATCAAAAGTGAAAAAGGCCAGGTGTGATGGCTCACATCTGTAATCCCAGCACTTTGGGAGGTCTAGGTGGGCGGATCACTTGAGGTCAGGAGTTTGAGACCAGCCTGGTAACATGGTGAAATCCTGTCTCTATTAAAAATACAAAAATTAGGCTGGCCGTGGTGGCTCACGCCTGTAATCCTAGCATTTGGGGAGACCTAGGAGGGTGGATTGCCTGAACTCAGGAGTTAGAGACCAGCCTGGGTGACATGGTGAAACCCTGTCTCTACTAAAAATACAAAAAATTAGCCATGCGTGGTGGCAGGCTCCTGTAATCCCAGCTACACAGAAGGCTGAGGCAAGAGAATCACTTGAACCCAGGAGGTGGAGGCTGCAGTGAGCCAAGATAGCACCACTGCGCTCCAGCCTGGGCGACAGAGCAAGATTCCATCTCAAAAAAAAAAAAAAAAAAAAGTGAAAAAGAGGAATTGCTGGAGATGCTATAGACATTAAAGCAAGAAAAGGGAATATTGCCATCAATGTTACTCCAATAAATTCAATGACTTTGAACAAACTCCTTGAGAAACACAAATGAACAAATCTGACAAGAAATAGAAAGTTTGAATAGCCTTATGTCTTTTGAGGAAATTATATCAGAATTTGTAAAACCCTCCCCCCAAAAAATTCCAGGGTCAAATGGCTTCCCTGGTGAATTCTCGCAAACATTTAAGGAAGAAATAATGCCAACATTACACAAATTTATAAGCATTAGAAATTGTTATTATTATCAGTATTGTTTTCATAAGTCTCCTCCCTCAGTTATCAGCTTCTATCTTAAAGCAGCAGAACTTTTCATAGTCTTCTAGAAAAACTCTGAATTCAATGGAAGATGACCTTGTAAATCCTATCCTACCTTTCCTATCTATGTTCCTTTGAATTAGAATGATACATGGTGTTTACAAAACACCCTATATTGCTGTTGCCTCTGACTAATCTTTTCCAATCTTTTTACACAAAATCACTTGTTCCTCTGGGACTTGAGAAGAAGGGTTGCCAAGCCATGTAAAGGTGTCATCAAAAGTTTTTCAGGATCTTATTACACCTGGTTTTCTGGTAATTTTTAAAGAACTAACACTCTGTTTACTTTTTTCTTTAGTATTCTTGTATAAACTCTTTCTGGAGCTGACAAAGAATTGCTCAGATTATGTGTTTCCTGCTTTAATTTGATTTTATATAATAGGCTGACATTAAAATTTGTATCGTAAATGGAAAATCTGTGAGCAATCACAATAATGGCTGTCCTTCCTCAGAAATACTAAGAGCTGGTTAGGCTACATCATTCTGAAACATGCTCTATCACTGTTGTTTGATGTAGTTCCAGCCACATCTAACACAGGAGGCATCCAAACTTCTTTGAGTTGAAATGACTGAGGATGTACTTTTCAGAGACCCCAGAAAACTGGCAGTGTTGACTGAAGAATACTCACAGCAAGAATGAGTGCTAAGCATTTATAACCAAGTCAGTGATGAGGCACCTACTGCTCTGGATACCTCTACCATGGTTTCTTTACTCTCTCCCCAGCAGAATAAATCTGAATGTTTTAGACCTCAAGATGTCTGGCCTCAGTAAAAAATAGTTTTTTGATGGACTATGATATTCTACTCTTTAGAGTAAAGACTAAGCTGCTATAACTGAGAAACTCTAAATTAGAATAGCTTTTTATTAGTTTGTTCTCAAGCTGCTACTAAAGACATACCTGAGACTGGGTAATTTATAAATGAAAGAGGTTTAATGGACTCACTGTTCAGCATAGCTGGGGAGGCCTCACAATTCTGACAGAAGGCAAAATTAGAGCAAAGGCACGTGACAGCAGGCAAGAGAGGGTTTGTGCAGGGGAACTCCCATTTATAAAACCATCTTGTCTCATGAGACGTATTCACTACCACAAGGACAGTATGGGGGTAATCACCCCCATGATTCAATTATCTCCACCTAGCTCCACCTTTGACATGTGGGAATTATTACAATTCAAGGTGAGAGTTGGGTGGGGACACAGCCAAACCATATCAACTTTAATAAGATAAAATTTTTTTTCGTATTTTTGAGTAAACATATATTGAGTATGTACTCTGTTCCAAGAGAAATGCTGGGGACTGGCCACACTCAAATTAATAAGGGTTCTTGTCCTCAAGAAACTCAGGATCACATTTTGTGTGGGTGTGCATGCATGCATGTTTTTAGGGGGCAGGTGTTACAAATAAATAGCCTTTAAGTGTGATAATATTATATTGTTTACTGAGTGCAGATTTTAATATCACTACACACACACACACACACACACAAATGGTAACTAAGGGATATGTCAGTTAATGTAACTGGTAATTAGTACACAAGGTATATCAAACCATGATGTTCTACAACTTGAATAATATATAATTTTTATTCATCAATGAAATATTTTAAAATAAAAAAGAGAATAAAGGTGTAGTGTAGGTGGAAGGAAATGAAGACCAAGTAAGGAATTAAAGATAGATCTTCAAAGAGATCTCAAAGAGATTAAAGTATTATTTTTATTATAATACATGTAATAATAAGTCATCTGTTCCTGAGAAGTATCTCTGTTTTCACCCTGTTTTGACTTGAAAGCAGGTATCAACAATTCTTTGCAATCATCTTAAAGAATGTTTCTTACTATCCAGACAATAAGGCCAGGCATGGTGGCTCACACCTATGAGCACTTTGGGAGGCCGAGGTGGGTGGATCACGAGGCCAGGAGTTTGAGACCAGCCTGACCAACATGGTGAAGCCCCATCTCTACTAAAAATACAAAAATTAGCTGGGCGTGGTGGAATGCGCCTATAATCCCAGCTACTCAGGAGGCTGAGGCAGTAGAATTGCTTGAATTCGGAAGGCGGAGGTTGCAGTGAGCTGAGATCGTGCCACTGTACTCCAGCCTGGGCAACAGAGTGAGACTCTGCCTCCAAAAACAAAAACAAACAAACAAAAAAAACTATAGCCAGCAATATTCATTTTACTGAGTATTTTGTAAGGGATGAGGGCAATTGGCATTGCATGGCTCATTCCACTATTAGTCCTCTTTTTCAGCTCTCCAATCCTGAAGTCAAAATGGAATGCATCTCTGCTATTCCTCTGGGCATCATCTAATTTGTTTCTTCTAGTTTTTCTTGTACTGGAATCTACAACACCCTCTCCTAGCCCCTTAACCAGCCTTTCTTCTGCAGAGCAACTTAGTCCTACTTAGCAACTGCAAACCTATTCACCTACATCCAAGAGTTCAGCAGTGTCTTTTAAGTATGGAATAGGCCATTCTTTTACATTTTATTGAGATGACTACTTTTAAAAAATTGGTTGCTACCCAGAACTGTTTAGAACATTGCTTGCTTTAGTTAAGTGAGTGAAACAAGGTGTGATAATGTAGGGCTGGGAGGCTAGGGTTGGGCATTGTGGTAGCACATTATTTTGTTACTTGAGATTGCCTGTAATTGTATACATTAGTGACCAGAGTGATATGAATCTCACAGGGGCTCTTGAAGTTCTGCTTCTTCCCTATTCCTTAATGCAATACAATATTTGGGTTCATCTTTTCAATTTTCCTGGAGAAATTAAATACTGTGCCATAATATAAAAATAAATAATTTGAAAGTAAAGGAAGGGCATGAATGGAGAGGAGGCAGGAAAACATTCTAGGTTAGAAAAAATGGCGGAAGTAATGTTGGGACATTGGAGTGATGGTGGAGGTGGGAATAGAATCTAGGATCTCTTCATCCCATACTATGCATCTATCTTCACGAAATTAGTATGGCCAAATATTATATCAGCTCATTTCTGGTTAGGAAAAGCAGGATGAATGTGCCTTTCTAGCTGTCCTTGAGATATAAATCTCCTGCAACATAGCTTCCCTAGTGGTCACCTCAAAGGCTTTGTTCTCTCCAAGATAGATGCTACAGAGTGGGACAGTACTTGGTGTGTGTATGTGTGTCTCAATTTGTTTTTTTAATATGACAAATTGAACTAGGGACAAGAGACGGATGGACAGAGGAGCCTATGATGGGGTGGCAGGTACTAAATATTTTCCAGGTATAAGGAGCAGAGGAGGAAAAGGGAGAGTGGGTAACCCTTTTTCAGACCATTATTTAGTCCATTTTATGTTGCAAATATTAGCAAACCTGCTCTAGTGTTCTTAAACAGTAGGGTTTTCATTACAGCACAGTTAAGAGAGTAGGTTTAGGAGTAAGATTGCTTGATCCTGAGTAAGTTACTTGTCTTGGTGTCTCAGTTTCTTCATTCCAGTTAAGTAAATGTGTTTAAATTAAATTATATTAGTTAGTAAACATAAAGCACATAGGAAAGTGTTTGGCTTCTGGTTAGCTTTCAATAAGTGTTAACTATTATTTGTTATTATCATTTTAGCAAAACCAACCTCCAAAACCTATGAAGTCAGTTTACAGGAAACCACCAGGAAAAGGGAAATAAGAAGATTCTTTACTTTGCTGTCATTTGATACACTTAGCATTTTAAACAACTATATGTACAGTATTAACTATGCCTTTCCACAAAACTATGTGTGTGCATATGAATTACAGGGCTTTCATTTGAAACTGAAATATCTGTGTGTGTAGTTACTTTAATCATTCAACAAACCTACAAAATATTTAAGCATAAATTATCATGATGACTAAATACAGAAAAGCTGCTGTTACCAAAACCCGCACCCAAATTGACTGCACAGGATGGGTAATTGGATGGTGGTGTAAAGAACGCTCATGAGGACTAGGCTGCTGTTAATTAGATCTTCTGTGCCATTTAGATGTTCTCCAAGCTTCAGGGAGTTCCCTGAAGGCAGTTGGACATTAGCCTTGTGGTTTTTTAGGGTAACCTACAGTTTGTCAGCACAGGGGTGGAGGTGAGCACCATGGGACTTTTCCCAGGCTGCTCTTTAACATACTGTAGTTTCAATCTTTAAGCCAATAAATGGAGGAGAGAGAAAGAAGGCAGACTGAAATTAGAGGAAAAGAGGGAAAGAAAGGGAAAGTGGAAGTAAGAACAATATTCATTAAATGTCTTCTTTGGGCTAGATATTTTTTAGGAACTTTCACATATTATGCTTGCATCAACTCTGTGGGAAACATATGATTATTGATTATACTATCCTCATTTGTAACAGACATTGTTGGGTGCCTATATAACAGCTATTTTTCTTCATTATTTTTCTTGCTGATAGTGCATTTTTTTTTTTTTTTTAGTGTTTATTTCCCAAATAGAACTTATGTCTATCCTTCAGCAATAGGGGTAATTTTGAAAATTCATTATTTTGCAATGGCCCTTGAAAGGACATTTTTTGACATAACAACAGATAAGATTCTAGCCAATGAAAGGTGATGAGAAGGTTGCTGAGAAGTTTCTGAGAAAAGTTTCTTTATTCTTTAACAAATACCCTGGAAAGAGACAGGCCTTCCGCTGCTGTTCATGGTTGTAGCTGCACAGGATGCCTGAAAAGGAGTAACCTTGGGTTCAGAAGAGGAGCCAGCGTGAGGACAAAGCAGACACACTGAAGTACTACCTATCATTGAATTTTTGTGCAAGAGCATAAACATTCTCATTGTTTAATCTTTCCGTGGGAGACACTTTACTTTGTGTAGCAAAGTAATTCTAACTGATACACCATTTTCCATTTTATGAGAAAACTGATGTACAGAAAGGTTAAGAAACTTGCCTGCATTTGCATGTGTAAGGGAAGTAGAGAGAACAGGTTGTGCCTTCTAATATACAGACAAGATATGTCTCTTTTAAACAGCACATACATACACACTCCAATATGGCAATTTCCATCATTTTTAAAAAATTAAGTGAGACAAAGACTCTAAAACTCTTTTTTTAAATAACACATACATTACTGTCTTGGGATTTGTTTTTATTTTTTTCAGCTGTGTTGAGGTATAGTTGACAAATAAAATGGTATGAATTTAAGGTGTGCATTGTGATGATTTGATGTATCTATATATTGTGAAAAGACCACAATAAAGTCAGTTAACATATCTATTAATTCACCTTGTTATCATTTTTTTGTGGTGAGAACATTTAATGTCTGTTCTCTTAGCAAATTTCACATATACAATACAGTATTGTTAATTATAGTCTGTGTTCCCTTTGACCCAACGTCTCCACATTTCCCCGACTTCCTAGCCCCTGCTAACCACCATTATATTTTGTTTCTATAAGTTTGACTTTTTTGGGTTCCACATATATGTGAGATTATACAGCATTTGTCTTTCTCTGTTTGACTTTTTTTATTTGTTGGATTTTTATTTATTTATTTATTATACTTTAAGTTCTAGGGTACATGTGCACAACATGCAGGTTTGTTACATAGGTACACATGTGCCGTGTTGGTTTGCTGCACCCATTAACTCATCGTTTACATTAGGTATTTCTCCTAATGCTATCCCTCCCCCAGTCCCCTCCCTGCGAGAGGACTTGGTGTGTGATGTTTCCAGCCCTGTGTCCATGTGTGTTCATTGTTCAACTCCCACCTATGAGTGAGAACATGTGGTGTTTGGTTTTCTGTCCTTGTGATAGTTTCCTGAGAATGATGGCTTCCAGCTTCATCCATGTCCCTGCAAAGGACATGAACTCATCCTTTTTTATGGCTGCATAGTATTTCATGGTGTATATGTGCCACATTTTCTTAATCCAGTCTATCATTGATGGACATTTGGGTTAGTTCCAAGTCTTTGCTATTGTGAATAGTGCCACAATAAACATATGTGTGCATGTGTCTTTACAGTAGCATGATTTATAATCCTTCGGGTACATACCCAGTAATGGGATGGCTGAGTCAAATGGTATTTCTAGTTCTAGATCCTTGAGGAATCACCACACTGTCTTCCACAATGGTTGAACTAATTTACACTCCCACCAACAGTGTAAAGCATTCCTATTTCTCCACATCCTCTCCAGTGTCTATTGTTTCCTGACTTTCTAATGATTGCCATTCTAACTGGTATGAGATGGTATCTCCTTGTGGTTTTGATTTGCATTTCTCTGATGGCCAGTGATGATGAGCATTTTTTCATGTGTCTGTTGGCTGCATAAATGTCTTCTTTGGAGAAGTGTCTGTTCATATCCTTTGCCCAGCTTTGATGGTTTTTTTTTTCTTGTAAATTTGTTTAAGTTCTTTGTAGATTCTGGATATTAGCCCTTTGTCAGATAGGTAGATTGCAAAATTTTTCTCCCATTCTGTAGGTTGCCTGTTCACTCTGATGGTATTTTCTTTTGCTGTGCAGAAGCTCTTTAGTTTAATGAGATCCCATTTGTCTATTTTGGCTTTTGTTGCCATTGCTTTTGGTGTTTTAGTCACGAAGTCTTTGCCCATGCCTATATCCTGAATGGTATTGCCTAGGTTTTTTTCTAGGGTTTTTATGGTTTTAGGTCTTACATTTAAATCTTTAATCCATCTTGAATTAATTTTTCTATAAGGTGTAAGGAAGGATTCCAGTTTCAGCTTTCTATATATGGCTAGCCAGGTTTCCCAGCACCATTTATTAAATAGGGAATCCTTTCCTCATTTCTTGTATCAGGTTTGTCAAATATCAGATGGTTGTAGATGTGTGGTATTATTTCTGAGGGCTCTGTTCTGCTCCATTGGTTTATATCTGTGTTTTGGCACCAGTACCATGCTGTTTTGGTTACTGTAGCCTTGTAGTATAGTTTGAAGTCAGGTAGGGTGATGCCTCCAGCTTTGTTCTTTTTGCTTAGGATGGTCTTGGCAATGTGGGCTCTTTTTTGATTCCATATGAACTTTAAATATAGTTTTTTCCAATTCTGTGAAGAAAGTCATTGGTAGCTTGATGGCAATGGCATTGAATCTATAAATTACCTTGGGCAGTCTGACCATTTTCACGATATTGATTCTTCCTATCAATGAGCATGGAATGTTCTTTCATTTGTTTGTGTCCTCTTTTATGTCATTGAACAGTGGTTTGTAGTTCTTGAAGAGGTCCTTCACATCCCTTGTAAGTTGGATTCCTAGATATTCTATTCTCTTTGTAGCAATTGTGAATGGGAGTTCACTCATGATTTGGCTCTCTGTTTGTCTGTTACTGGTGTATAGGAATGCTTGTGATTTTTGCACATTGATTTTGTATCCTGAGACTTTGCTAAAGTTGTTTATCAGCTTATGGAGATTTTGGGCTGAGACAATGGGGTTTTCTAAATATAGAATCATGTCATCTGTAAACAGGGATAATTTGACTTCCTCTTTTCCTAATTGAATACTCTTTATTTCTTTCTGGCCAGAACTTCCAACACTGTGTTGAATAGGAGAGGTAAGAGAGGGCATGCTTGTCTTCTGCCAGTTTTCAAAGGGAATGCTTCCAATTTTTGCCCATTCAGTATGATATTGGCTGTGGGTTTGTCATAAATAGCTCTTATTATTTTGAGATATGTTCCATCAATACCTAGTTTATTGAGTGTTTTTAGCATGAAGGGCTGTTGAATTTTGTTGAAGGCCTTTCCTGTATCTATTGAGATAATCATGTGGTTTTTGTCATTGGTTCTCTTTATATGATAGATTACATTTATTGATTTGTGCAAGTTGAACCAGCCTTGCATCCCAGGAATGAAGCCCGCTTGATCATGGTGGATAAGCTTTTTGATGTGCTGCTGGATTCGGTTTGCCAGTATTTTACTGAGGATTTTCGCATTGATGTTCATCAGGGATATTGGTCTAAAATTCTCTTTTTTTGTTGTGTCTCTGCCAGGCTTTGGTATCAGGATGATGCTGGCCTCACAAAATGAGTTAGGGAGGATTCCCTAGAGGATTTGCCTAGAGGTGTTTATAGTATTCTCTGATGGTAGTTTGTATTTCTGTGGAATTGGTGGTGATATCCCCTTTATCGTTTCTTATTGTGTCTATTTGATTCTTCTCTCTTTTCTTCTTTATTAGTCTTGCTAGCGATCTATCTATTTTGTTGATCTCTTCAAAAAAGTAGCTCCTGGATTCATTGATTTTTTCAAGGGTATTTTTGTGTCTCTATCTCCTTCAGTTCTGCTCTGATCTTAGATTTCTTGCCTTCTGCTAGCTTTTGAATGTGTTTGCTCTTGCTTCTCTAGTTCTTTTAATTGTGAAGTTAGGGTGTTGATTTTAGATCTTTCCTGCTTTCTCTTGTGGGCATTTAGTGCTATAAATTTTCCTCTATACACTGCTTTAAACGTGTCCCAGAAATTCTGGTACGTTGTGTCTTTGTTCCATTGGTTTCAAAGAACATCTTTATTTCCGCCTTCATTTTGTTATTTACCCAGTACTCATTCAGGAGCAGATTTTTCAGCTTCTATGTCATTGTATGGTTTTGAGTGAGTTTCTTAATCCTGAGTTTCAATTTGATTGCACTGTGGTCTGAGAGACAGTTTTTTGTAATTTCTGTTCTTTGAAATACTGAGGAGTGTTTTACTTCCAATTTTGTGGTCAATTTTAGAATAAGTGTGATGTGTTGCTGAGAAGAATGTATGTTCTATTGATTTGGGGTGGAGAGTTCTATAGATGTCTATTAGGTCTGCTTGGTGCAGAGATGAGTTCAATTCCTGGATATCCCTGCCAACTTTCTGTCTCGTTGATCTGTCTAATGTTGACAGTGCGGTGTTAAAGTCTCCCATTATTATTGTGTGGGAGTCTAAGTCTCTTTGTAGGTCTCTAAGGAATTGCTTTATGAATCTGGGTGCTCCTGTATTGGGTGCATATATATTTAGGATCGTTAGCTCTTCTTGTTGAATCCCCGTACCATTAAGTAAGGCCTTCTTTGTCTCTTTTGATCTTTGTTGGCTTAAAGTCTGTTTTATCAGAGACTAGGATTGCAACCCCCGCTTTTTTTCGTTTTCCATTTGCTTGGTAGATCTTCCTCCATCCCTTTATTTTGAGCCTATGTATGTCTCTGCACATGGGATGGGTCTCCTGAATACAGCACACTGATGGGTCTTGACTCTATCCAATTTGCCAGTCTGTGTCTTTTAACTGGGGCAATTAGCCATTTACATTAAGGTTAATATTGTTATGTGTGAATTTGATCCTGCAAGTATGATACTTGCTGGTTATTTAGACTGTTATTTGATGCAGTTTCTTCATAGCATCGATGGTCTTTACAATTTGGCATGTTTTTGCAGTGGCTGGTACTGGTTGTTCCTTTCCATGTTTAGTGCTTCCTTCAGGAGCTCTTGTAAAGCAGGCCTGGTGGTGACAAAATCTCTCAGCATTTGCTTGTCTGTAAAGGATTTTATTTCTCCTTCACTTATGAAGCTTAGTTTGACTGAATATAAAATTCTGGGTTGAAAATTCTTTTCTTTAAGAATGTTGAATATTGGCCCCCACTCTCTTCTGGCTTGTAGGGTTTCTGCAGAGAGATCCGCTGTTAGTCTGATTGGTTTCCCTTTATGTGTAACCCGACCTTTCTCTCTGGCTGCCGTTAACATTTTTTCCTTCATTTCAACCTTGGTGAATCTGACAATTATGTGTCTTGGGGTTGCTCTTCTCGAGGAATATCTTTGTGGTGTTCTCTGTATTTTCTGAATTTGAATGTTGGCCTGTCTTGCTAGGTTGGGGAAATTCTCCTGGATAATATCCTGAAGAGTGTTTTCTAACTTGGTTCCATTCTCCCTGTCACTTTCAGGTACACCAATCAAATGCAGATTTGGTCTTTTCACATAGTCCCATATTTCTTGGAGGCTTTGTTCATTTCTTTTTACTGTTTTTTCTCTAATCTTGTGTTCTTGCTTTATTTTATTAATTTGATCTTTAATCACTGATATCCTTTTTTCTACTTGATCGAATTGGCTATTGAAGCTTGTGCACGCATCATGAAGTTCTCGTGCTGTGGTTTTCAGCTCCATCAGGTCATTTAAGGTCTTCTCTACACTGTTTATTCTACTTACCCATTCGTCTAACCTTTTTTCAAGGTTTTTAGCTTCCTTTCAACAGGTTAGAACATGCTCCTTTAGCTTGGAGAAGTTTGTTATTACCGACCTTCTGAAACCTACTTCTGTCAACTTGTCAAACTCATTCTCCATCCAGTTTTGTTCTGTTGCTGGAGAGTAACTGCAATCTTTGAGGGAGAAGAAGTGCTCTGGTTTTTGGAATTTTCAGCTTTTCTGCTCTGGTTTCTCCCCATCATTGTGGTTTTATCTACCTTTGGTCTTTGATGTTGGTGACCTACAAATGGGGTTTTGGTGTGGATGTCCTTTTTTGTTGTTGTTGATGTTGATGCTATTCCTTTCTGTTTGTTAGTTCTCCTTCTAACAGTCAGGTCCCTCAGCTGCAGGTCTATTGGAGTTTGCTGGAGGTCTATTCCAGACCCTGTTTGACTGGTTATCACCAGCAGAGGCTGCAGAACAGCAAATATTGCAGAACAGCAAACATTGCTGCCTGATCCTTCCTCTGGAAGCTTAGTCCGAGAAGGGCCTGTGTGAGGTGTCTGTCGGCCCCTACTGGGAAGTATCTCTTAGGCTACACAGGGGTCAGGGACCCACTTGAAGAGGCAGTCTGTCCATTCTCAGAGCTTGAATGCCATGCTGGGATAACCAGTGCTCTCTTCAGAGCTGTCAGACAGGGACATTTAAGTCTGCAGAAGTTGTCTGCTGCCCTTTGTTCTGCTATGCCCTGCCCACAGAGGTGGAGTCCAGAGAGGCAGTGGGCCTTGCTGAGCTGCGGTGGGCTCTGCCCAGTTTGAGCTTCCTGAAAGCTTTGTTTACTACTCAAGTCTCAGCAATAGGGGAGGCTTCTCCCCCTGCCAGGCTGCAACCTTGCATGTTGATCTCAGACTGCTGCGCTAGCAGTGAGCTAGGCTCTGCGGGTGTGGGACCCGCTGAGCCAGGCACAGGAGGGAAACCTCTGGTCTACCAGTTGCTAAGACTGTGGGACAAGAGCAGTATTTTGGCGGGAGTATACCATTCCTCCTGGTACAGTCTGTCATGGCTTCCCTTGGCTAGGAAAGGGAAATCCCCTGACCCCTTGTGCTTCCCTGGTGAGGTGTAATGCCCTGCCCTGCTTCAGCTTGCCCTCTGTGGGCTGCACCCACTGTCCAACGAGTCCCAATGAGATGAACCAGGTACTTCGGTTGGAAATGCAGAAATCATCCATCTTCTGTGTCAATTTTGCTAGGAGCTGCGGACCAGAGCTGTTCTTATTTGGCCATCTTGGAGGCCTCTGACAATTTCCATCTTTGAACTGGAAATTTAATCCATTTATACTTATTGTAATTACTGATATATCTGTTTTTGTTGTTTTGGTCATTATTTCACTTTGTTCCAAATTTTGTGTTTTTTAAAACATGCTTTTTACTTAAGAAAATAGACATCTATATCTTCCCCTAAACAAGGTAAGAATTCTACACACTCTTAGAATCATAAAACTCTCTTCCTGCTTTTCTCCATCTCAATTCTACCATGTCAATATTATCTAGAAATTTAAATATAAGTTATTTGGATAAAAGATATAGTGACAGATTCTTAATGCTCAGGTTTTTGTTTTTGTTTTTAATCTGGATAGCAATAGTCAAAATAATTTTGTATTTTGTTTAATGCTCAGCTCATTTAACTTTTGTATCTAACAAACATTTGAAAATATATACAGTAATTTAAAGAATATTTTGTAACACACTTAAATCTACTAACATATCAGCAACAGAGATTTAATTAGTTTTTGTTGTTGCTGTTATCCTGTTATTTTTTCCTTCTTGGTTTTACAGCTTCTGCAAACAAGCTTCTCTAACTCTACGTCTCCACCAAATGAGGTACTTCTGCATCTACTTCTGCTCAGAGAACTGCCTAGGTGGTCAACCAAGGTGAGAAGATTCCTACTATGTCACCAGAGTATCTCTGGTTTTTGTGTTTAGACAATGGATAATTTAATTTGTTGATGTTATGGAAGACACAGTGGATAAATGGGACAACATTTTAGAAGAGTTGGTCCAGAGCCTGAGCAGTTAAGCAGTGGCTCAACTGTCTATGCTTTAGAAAGGTTTATAAAGTTGAGAGGGAAAACGTTGCAGTAGATTACAAAGGATCTAACTGAAATGTAATATTTCCTTAAGTATAAATATAGTGTATTAGCTGTTGCTGCACAAAAAATAATCAAAAACATCTTAATTGCATACAAAAAAGTCTTTCCTTCCTTCCTTCCTTCCTTGCTTCCTTCCTTCCTTCCTTCTTTGATGGAGCAATCCCAACTCACTGCAACCTCTGCCTTGTGAGTTCAAGTGATTCTCCTGGCTCAGCCTACTGTGTAGCTGGTATTACACATGCCTCCACACCCATCCTTCTTTCTTATGCATCTATGTATAGGTCAGCTGGAATAGCTCTTCAGATCTCAGGTAGGCTTCCTCATGCATTGAAGAACTGTTTAACCTAGAGAGGGCTCAGCTGGTTGATTCTGTCTTTCACTGCAGTTTTGTAGGTTGGTTAGGCAGCTCTGTGTCAAGTATCTGTCATCCTCCTTAGACCAATGGGCCAGTCTGGACATGCTTTTCCTATGGTAAAGGAAAATACATTAAGAGCCATGAAAAAACATGAGGCCTCTTAAGGCTTAGGCTCAGAACTGGCACGTGATCACTTTTGCCTATATTTATTTGGCCAAATCAAGTCACATGGCTGAGTTCAAAGCCCGGGGTTGGAGGAATACATTCTACATTTGCAGGAGGAACTACCAAGTCACAAAGTAAAAAGTATGGATCCAAAGGCAAAACTATGGAGACAGTAAACAAATCAATGGTTGCCGGTGGAGTGAAGGTGGTGGAGGAAAGATGAACAAGCAGAGCACAAGGGATTTTTAGGGCAGTAAAAATATACTCTGTATGATGCTATAATGGTGGATATATGTTGTTATACATTAGTTCAAAACCAGAGAACATAAAACAGCAAGGGTGAATCCAAATGTAAACAACGAACTTGGGTGATTATGATGTGTCAATGTAGTTGCTTTGATTGTAACAAAAGTACCTCTCTGGTGGGGGATGTTGATAATGGGGGAAGCTATTCATATGTGGGGCATAGAGTATATGGAATATCTTCCTTTTGAGTTTTTGTGAACCCAAAACTGCTCTAAAAAAATAAAGTTTTCTGGCCCAGCATGGTGGCTCACACCTATAATCCCAGCATTTTGGGAGGCCAAGGAGGGTGAATTGCTTGAGCCCAGGAGTCCAAGACCAGTCTGGGAAACATGGCTAAACCCCATCTCTCCAAAAAAAAAAAAAAAAAAAAAATTAGCTGAGCATGGTGGCACACACCTGTGGTCCTAGCTACTCAGGATGTTGAGGTGGGAGGATTGCCTGAGCATGGGAGGCTGAGGCTGCAGTGAACTGTCATCACGCCACTGTACTCCAGCCTGGGCAATAGTGAGACCCTGTCTCAAAAAATATAAATACATAAAATAAGATAAAGTCTTTTCAAAATCCAAAAAGTGTGAATCAAGAAGCAGTGAAAAACGGGATACTAATTGAGTTTGCCACAACAACAAACCATAGAAGTTTAGGCAGTATCAATGGCTTTGCCACCAATAGAAATCAAAGATATTGTGATATCACATTATAGTTGTTTCAGATGTCTCAAAATACTATTTTTGCTAATCACAACATTGATATTGGGATTGTTATTAATCCCAATGTGGTTAGATTTCCAAGAGTCAAGGTCTACCTGTCTGCAGATACTCAGTGATATAGTTGGTCAACAGTTGGGCAGCTCTCTGCCTAGTGGTTATTTCAGCACCAAACACTGAGGTCAGCCTAGACATCTATGTTGCTCTCTAGTATTCTTTTTTTGGTATGTGAAGATTTGTTTATTGCTATATGGAAAGAGGTAAGATAAGGACCATCCCAAAGTTTAAAGTTCCTATTCAAATGAAGACCAACATTTACAGTCTTCATTTACACTGCTGTCTTTAAAAATAAAAATTAACTTTAACTTGCCTATGCCTTTGTAATCTTTTATTTTACACATTTAAAAACATTATTCTGACAAGGCATTTCATAAGCTTCATGCTAGCGCCAAAGGGTCCCATGACACAAAGGGTTGAAAAAGCCTCTACTCTATATGCTTATTATCATCTAGCCCTTCTTAGAGACTCATTCTTTATATAAACCAGCCTGCTACAGCTGTATTATGGGCTATTGAGCCAGAGTATTCAGTGGGCAGGAACATGGCCTGACTCCTTACTGGACACACAGTGTGAGACTAATTCCTAAGGGAAAATAACCTGATAAAAGAGTGAATAGTAGAGGCTGTGTGGTCTTCTGCCCCACCCTCACAGACAGATTCTCTTGCAGAGATAATCTTATAAGTTTCGGGCTTTTAAATTTTTTTCTTTTTTTTTTTGTTTAAATATTTTCATTTAACCAACTGGTGTCAGAAATGGGATCTGAGGTAGAACCTTAGTGACTTCCAGGAGGACTAAGTGACCAAATGAAGGTACCAACCAGGCCCAACTGTGCCCATTGATCTCTTGTAGCAACTGAGGTTGTGATTGAATTCTCTTTCAGATTTCAAGTTCCACAAATTTGTATTTTGAACTTTCTGAGTTTATTTGGACATTTTAAAATTTGGACTGGGCTTGGAAGTCATGACCGAAATAGGACTGGGTTCTGTAGGGAGACCTCAGGTGTCTGACTGGGTCAGATAGAAACTGAACTGGGTTCAGTAGGTAGGTGAGGTTACCAGGAGACAGAGAATCATAGGTTCCTCTGGATCTAAGGAGTCTAGAACTCCTGCATTTGGAACTCCAGCCAATTTAAGGTTTAAGCACTCTGGACCCAGGACTGTACTTTTCCAAAAAAAAAAAAAAAAAAAAAAAAAGGATAAACCTTACCAAAGGTAACCTAGAATTACAGTGACCACAGTGGGAAAGTTTTAACCTGATGCGGGAAGTCAGGGACCCCTAACAGAGGGACCAGCTGGAGCCGTGGCAGAGGAACATAAATTGTGAAGATTTCATGGACATTTATCACTTCCCTAATAATACTCTTATAATTTCTTATGCCTGTCTTTACTTTAACCTCTTAATCCCATCATTTTCGTAAGCTGAGAATGTATGTCATCTCAGGACCACTATTGTACAAATTGATTGTAAAACATGTGTGTTTGAACAATATGAAATCAGTGCACCTTGAAAAAGAACAGAGTAACAGCAATTTTCAGGGATAATGGGAAGATAACCATAAGGTCTGACTGCCTGCGGGGTTGGGCAGAATAGAGCCATATTTTTCTTCTTGCAGAGAGCCTATAAATGGACGTGCAAGTAAAAGAGATATTGCTGAGTTCTTTTCCCAGCAAGGAATACCCTGGGGAAGGAATGCATTCCTGAGGGGAGGTCTATAAATGGCTGCTCTGGGAGTGTCTGTCTTATGCGGTTGAGATAAGGACTGAAATACGTTCTGGTCTCCTGCAGTACCCTCAGGCTTACTAGGATTGGGAAATTCCAGCCTGGTAAATTTTGGTCAGACCAGTTCTCTGCTCTAGAACCCTGTTTTCTGTTAAGATGTTTATCAAGACAATATATGCACAGCGGGACATAGACACTCATCAGTAATTCTAATTTTGCCTTTGCCTTGTGATCTTTATTCCCTTTTGAAGCATGTGATCTTTGTGACCTACTCCCTGTTTGTACAACCCCTCCCCTTTTAAAATCCCTAATAAAAACTTGCTGGTTTTGCAGCTCAGGGGGAATCATGGACCTACCAACATGTGATGTCACCCCCGGCGACCCAGCTGTAAAATTCCTCTCTTTGTACTCTTTCTCTTTATTTCTCAGACCGGTCAACACTTAGGGAAAACAGAAAGAACCTACGTGGAAATACTGGGGGTGGGTTCCCCCAATATAAACCTAGACAAAATTGTTCACTTGTGAGCTGCATTAGAAAAGAGGATCCAAAATGTTTCAGAAACAAAGGAATCCTTTTTTTTTTAAACTGGTACTCAGAGCTTTCCAAAAGATTGAATGAATACAAAATTGTCACTCTAAAAGACTCTTTACAAAAGGTGAACAGGCACATGTCTTTATAGTAGCTACAACAGTTGTAGGGACCAAGAAGATCTTCTTGTATATATTTTAAACCAAAACCAAAGAATCCCAAATGAAAGAACCCTGTGCCCTAAGACATTTGCCTTTATTATAAACAGCCAGGCTGTTGGAAAAAAAAGTATCAATTTTTACACCAGGCATCTGACGGACCCATTCCTTTTGGCTTGGACTGATTCCCGACTAGAGGAATCCTCCAAAGGCTTCACTCCTGAGACAATCATCAACTAATCTCTCAGAAATTAAAAAAAAAAAGAATTTCTTTGGTAGGGATTTAAAATCAAGTCTTTTTTTTTTTTTTTTTTTTTTTTTTTTTTTTTTTTTTTTGAGACGGAGTCTTGCTCTGTAGCCCGGGCTGGAGTGCAGTGGCCGGATCTCAGCTCACTGCAAGCTCCACCTCCCGGGTTTACGCCATTCTCCTGCCTCAGCCTCAAGTCTTAAAGATCCTCATGTCTAATTGACTATTTCCAGAAAAATACTTGTAAGAATTATTGGTCTCTATTTTTTTCTATTTGATCTGATGGAAACCTCTCTCTCTGCTGGGAACTTCTCAGATGATTAAAACCCCTCTTCTCAAACCCCTGCAGACTGTATGATCTGCCAACTATGTCCACCTTTTTCTTATTGTCATGATCTTTGGTATGCCCCAAAACTCTTGGAAAAACAACAACAACAACAAGACAACTGATTGGTTTGTCATTCAATCTTGAAAACAAACAAACAAACAACAAACAAGAAAAGAACAAACCAGTCTCTAACAATAAGGCAAGATTAGAAATATCCATGTTGAGTCCAGGTGTACAAAATGCTTGTCTTAGCCTTCCATGGGCTCCACCCACTCAATATTCCAGTGAAAAGACACAAACTTTGTTTTTGGGAAAGAATGGATAGGCCCTTGGAAGAATAGATGGTGGTTTGTGACAAAGTCAGTCTGTGGTGGACTTCTGGCCTCCTCTCCTGTGATTTTGGGATTTTCTACATGGACCCTTTGGATGCTTCCATCTGGAAACTTCTCCTTGCAGAGAGAGAGATATTAAACTAATTGGGCTTATTTTATGTATTAAATTATATGGGAAGCATTGTCAAATAAGTAATGCTAAACCTCCATTGAGTTATATTTGTATGATTATTTTATTAATATGTGCTTCAGAAATTCTATGAAATTCATAGAAATCTAATCATCCTGATATAACACTATCAGTCTTAATTCTAGTTATTATCTTAAAATGTTGTATGCAGCAATAACCAAATTTCCTTATCAATTACATAATCATTGTAATTATCTCTCATTAGATCTTTAAAAATTGCCACTTAAATTATATGGTTTTGTCATTCACAGAGGGATAATTGTTTACTCTGGTATCTTCCTAAGAAACTGTACACCTAAATTGTTTTGTCTTCAAGGAGATTCAAAGAAAGGACTCTAACAAGTTTCTGATAACTTTAAGATCATACCATTAAACTAGGTAAGAATTTCCAGAACTCTAATGAAGAATCTGGTTCATAAAACTGCTAATCCAACATCAAGCAGAACAATAATTAATTAAATGCCAAGGAAATTCTTTGGCAGATTTTCATGCTAAATCAGCCAGTACTGAAATTGTTAAGATAGGCAATTTAAATGAACACCATAAGATTGATCCAAGTCAAATTATATCTATGATAATATTTACTTATTTGAGATGGAGTCTTGCTCTGTTTCCCAAGGCTAGAGTACAGTGGTGCCGATCTTCGCTCACTGCAACCTCTGCCTCGTGGGTTCAAGTGATCCTCCTGCCTCAGTCTCCTGAGTAGCTGGGATTATAGGCATATGCCACCACACCTGGCTAATTTTGTAGTTTTAGTAGAGATGGGGTTTCACCATGTTGGCCAGGCTGGTCTTGAACTCCTGGCCTCAAGTGATCTGCCTGCCTCGGCCTCCCAAAGTGCTGGGATTATAGCCCTGAGCCACCACGTCCAGCCTGATAATCTATTTAATAAACAGTGCTGTGTACCTGAATCGGTATTTAAGAGGATGTAAATCCGATATTAAGCGTAATCTATTGGAGAGCTTGGATGGCCATCTGGTCCTTTCTGAGTCCTTAAAGCTTTCATTATTAGAAATGCTTGTCACTATTAGAAATGCTCTATAACTCATCATGGAGTAGAAAAAATGATCCAAATTATGGAAAATTATTGGTGTGGTGACTGTTCAAAAATTGCTAACATGGTTTATAACCAATGTTTGGTCTGTCAAATCCAATCCCAAGAAGACAATCAAAAATTCAGGTGGTAAATTTCTGCTACCTGATGGGCCATCTGAACATTTATAAAGGGATTTTATCCAGTTGTCACCTTCCATGGGATATGAATATGTTCTTGTAATGGTCTATGTTCTCTGGTCGCATAGAAGCTTTCCATACAGGAAGACCAATATTATAACAATAGCTAAAATATTATCAGAACTGTGTTTCCTTTATATTGCTGGAGAGGTACCCATTTTGCTAGAAAAGTTATAAAGCAAATAAGGTGTAGTGAACACAATGGCATTATCAATGTCCCTATTACCCTTGGTCTTCTGGAAAGGTTGAAAGGAAAAATAGCATCTTAAAGCTGAAATTGGGAACATTAACTAACTAGATTGGATTGCCTTAGCTAAAGGTATTACTATTGGCCTTGATGGCAATCAGATCCACCCTCAGTGGAAAACATACATTGATCCCTTATGAAATAGTCAATGGAAGGTCTATGCCCCTGATAATAGGACCTCTCAGTCTCCTAAACTCTGATATGACTAAATTCTTCAAGGTTTTAATTTTTAAAGCAAAGTATATTTTTGGCAGATAAAGGAAGATTTTCATGATTCACTGACTGAGGATAATCAAATCCTTCACAATCTAGAACCTAGACATTGGGTCTTTGGAAAGGACATCAGAGAAAGACTGCCATTAAGCTCCATTGGAAGAGACCATATCAAGTTCTTTTCTGCAGCAAACCATCAGGGTCTCAAGTCTTGGATCTACGTCTCTCAACTCAAAAGTGCTCCTCCAGACTCCTGGAACTGTATACCTATTGGAGACTCTAAGGTAAAGCTGACCAGGGAAGATTTCCCCCAGAAGCAAATGGCATCCTAGACATCGACAGCTTTCCTAAGATTGTGGATCAAGACTTCTCTGCCATCATGAAAGCCTTGTCTTTTCCCTTTCTTCCCAATTTCCTGCTGTCCCAGTCCCTTCCTTTTACTTATAGGAAAATCCATGGGACCATAATCTGTGGATGACTTTAGCTAAGTCTTACGCTCTAGTACAGAAACAGAGCAATTGTTGGGTTTATGAAGATAAGCTAGTTTCCACGAGGAAAGATTCCAGTGGCATTCCTGGGGGCTCACTCTTGGTACTAGTGGGATACTGGTAGTATGGAATTTGAAAGTAATCCATAAATTGAGAAAAATCTTGGGTTTGACCAACCAGTCCCACCAGGGGTTCGGGTGAGTAAAAGTCATCTTCTGAAAACACTTAATAAAACATCATGCAGTTTTAGATCCTGTTTATTTAAACACTGCAACCAAATACATAAAGGAAATTTCTCAGAGCAAAGAAACATATGACATGTTTATAGGAGCAGCAAACCACTGGTTTGCAGGCAAGCTTGGCTTTTCCAAAGTGTTCTAAACTTTATGCTCTTCTAATGGGTCTCCAGATTACTATGTTAACAAGATAATGACAACATTGGATACCTCTTTAAATCAGCTAACTGCAGTTCTTAATCATTATCACATCCTGAACAAAGACTATGACCAATTGTACTCAAATCCTTTTGAGCTGCCTATGCCTGAACTTTGATTTGGATCAAACTGATTTGGTTCAGAGGCTCCTGTTAGGGAGTACACCTCAGGCTTTTGGTATTTTTGGTATTGTCCTCATAATAGGTCCCCTGGTGTACCGTATCCTTTCAAGTCTTAAATATACGTATGCAGCCATCCACTGAGTGTTGAATTGTCTCACTTTGACTAGATCATCAAGAACATAAAGAATTATTCAACTGATGTGATGTCATGACTTGTGAATTTCATGCTGAGACCAAATAAGTTTATTTATGATGGTGACAGAGAGTTTTCATCAATGCCCTAGATTTTGAGAGGTGGCATCATTAAACTAAATTTGGGGGGATTGTTAAACTAAATTTGACCTGAGAATGCCTCCATACCTGAGTCCTTACTAATGAAATGCAATGTAACTTAGTACTTACACTAACTGAAAACCTAACTTAGGCATATGCTTTTGTCACAAATCAGTCACAGCCAATCACAGCAGCTGAGCTTCAGTCAATCACAGGCAGCCAACTCATCAGACCATGTTTACATAAGACAAATGCTGAATAAGGCAAACACCAGGTGTAATCAATGGAGGTCTGTACCTCACTTCCGTTTTCTCTTCATAAATGCTATCTGACCACGTTGCAGGCCGAAGTTTCTCTGAACCTGTTCTAGTTTTGATGTCTGCCCAACTTGTGAATTGTTCTTTGTTCAATTAGACTCTGTTAAATTTAATTTGTCTGAAGTTTTCCTTTTAACAACTGAAGCATGCAGCAGGTCTGACATCATTAGGCAATTGAAATTCTCTTTCCTGCAGAGCTAAGACTCTGCCTCCTGCCTGATTCTCAAAGCAGAGCTCCAGGGAGCAGCAACACTAATTGTATAGGGCTGGCATACTAGAGAAAACCGATTTGCTACCCCAGTGTAGGGCTTTTTCTAACTTCCCTCCAAAAGGAAATATACTAGAGCCCTGCTCACTCCCTGAGGTACTGTCTTCACTAAGGTATGCTGCTTGTTCATGGATTAACGTGTTTTCCCTCCAGATATATGTTTCTACTTAAAATGCAGAAAGTGTTTTAATGTGGAGGAATGACCCTAATGATAGAAGTTTTAATAAGTCAAATGAGCAGAAAGGCAAGACAATATAACAAAAAGAGCAACAGTTTTGGCATAGCAGGCACTCAATAAATGTAAGTTCCACTTCTTTCCTTATGCTGAGTATCTCCTGATTACCTAGCACTATGGTAAATACCCAAGAAACTCTAAGATATAAACCTTTTGTTTGAGAAGGCTTTATTTGTACTGATGAGATGATATGGGAAAATACTTTCTTTTTCTCTAAATACTATTATCTTGTAGGCAGCAGACTGGCCAATACAAATAATTTAAACTTTAGAGAGAAAAGAAAAAGCCAGTCATCTGCTGTGTAGTCTACGCAGTCTCAAAACAGCAGCTGAGTTTTTTGACGGAACTCTTCTGGGTATTGGAAGGCAGACTAAATACTTTACTTGCTGCCCAGCAACACGAAGATGGAAAACACATCTTCTGATTAATTAAAAGCAAAAGGTTGGAACTACTTACCTTTCCATTCTTTAATTAACAAAGCCCACAGGCCACATGAGGAAGTAATAACACTCATTATGTTGTGATGAAGGACTGTGATGATGAGTTAAGTCAGATGGGACTCCAGGCACGATTCCCTTCAAGGCTTCCCCAAGACGTGCCCTGAATGTAGACAGATCCTTACTTGTTGAAGTACTGTGTCTCACCAGTGCTGGCATATGCTTCTTCAGAGAGTGCATTCCCTTTTGCAAGGGAAAGAAAAGTCCTTAAAACAAAAGGTTATATTTTAATTAAGCCAAGGCATCCTTTCTGCAATTTCCTTTATTGAAATAATACCTCCTTTGATTTGTATCTGTTGGTGTTAGTCTTTGGAACAAAAATCATTGATCCCTTCCAGGCAGAACTGTCCCATCTGAATGATCAAAAGCCTTGCTAGCTGACATACAAACCAACAAATTGTTTTCTTTTTGTCCTTTAAATCTCCCAGGAAGCACCTTTTAAAGATAGTCTTCATTCCCGAGGCTTTGCTCACCATCCTTCATGCCAGTGGGTGGTCTCAAGGAATTTGAGCAAATGGCAAACACTCATTCTACCTGCAGGTGGAAGACTGACCCCCCACCTCTCAAATTCCTCCAGACTCCTTGGAGGGTTTTTTCTTTCTGTGTCACCAACGTACCGCTGAAATTTGTTAGTCAAATAGCTTTCTACCCATGAGGAAAGTGAGCTTTGATATGTATTTGCTTCTCATTCAACTATAGCAGCACCAGTTAAGATGCTGCCTCCACATGAATGTAAATGAAAAATAAAACAGCAGGCTCAGTTTTCATTCTAAAGTCCACTCTCTGATGGGAGTAAGAAATAACTCAATAGCATTAGTATGGAACACTGGGTGTCAGGATTTTTGCCCTCATTTCCCATTTTTTTTTTTTTTTGGAAACTAAATTCAGTACCTCTATTATCTTTAAGAATCAGGGATACTGATGATATTTTCCCCCCATTAAAGAAAATAAGGGCCTATAAAAATACTCTTTTTAATGCTCTCAAGGGGAAATGCTGAATTGAGAAGCAATTGGGTTTTCTAGAAGTCCAACAAATGTACAAAGTGGCTCTCTGATGGAATACCTAGAGAAAATCCTTGCTTCTTCATGTGAAGGTTTGCATTCACCAAGTCTGATTGTGTAATAGAGGTTACCCTTTTTAAATTAAATGAATTCTAAACAAAATTTTACTTACATTTCCATTTTTGCTTTTTTTTTTTTTAAGAATTGAGTGATTGAGTCTTTTTAGGAAATTTTTACACTTTGTGGCTAACTTTGCATGCCACATTGCAGCATGCTGTAAGTTTTATAGCTCTTGTTAGCAGTAGAAATGCTGACGCTTCTATGATTATAGTGGTCCAACTACAGTGCTATAACTTCTGTCACTGAAAAACCTCACGCTGCTAAAACCTTGAAGATGATCTGAATTGTAGATGGTTTTAAAACTGGTTTAGGCAATCCCATTACTGGGCATATGCCCGAAGGAACATAAATCATTCTATTATAGAGATACATGTGCACATACGTTCATTGCGGCACTATTCACAATAGCAAAGACATGGAGTCAACCCAAATGCCCATCAATGATAGACTGGATAAAGAAAATGGGGTACATGTACACCATGGAATACTATGCAGGCAAAAAAGGAATGAGACCATGCCGTTTACAGGAACGTGGATGGAGCTGGAAGCCATTATCCTCAACAAACTCACAAAGGAACAGGAAACCCAATACTGTGTGTTGTCACTTATAAGAACAATGAGAACACGTGGACACATGGGGGGAAACAACACATACTGGGGCCTGCCAGGGGAGGGGCGTGTGGGGAGGGAAAGCATCGGGAAGAATGCTAATACATACTGGGCTTAATACCTGGGTAATGGTAAGGGAGGAGGTCACCCCTCATATTGTCTTATGCCCAATTTCTGCCTCCGAAGAAAGAACAAGTAAAAACTAAAAGGCAGAAGTGGAATCCACAGGCAGCACTGTGCGCTGGGCCTGGTAGTCAAAAATCAGCCCCTGACCTAACTGCTTGTGTTACCTATAGATTCCAGACATTGTATGGAAAAGCATCATGAAAATCCCTGTCCTGTTCTGTTCCTTTCTGATTACCGGTACATGCAGCCCGCAGTCACGTACTCCCTGCTTGCACAATTGATCACGACCCTCTCACGCAGACCCCCTTAGAGTTGTAAGCCCTTAAAAGGGACAGGAATTGCTCACTCAGGGAGATCGGTTTTTGAGACGTGAGTCCACCGATGCTCCCAGCTGAATAAAGCCCTTCCTTCTTTGACTCAGTGTCTGAGGGTTTTTTTCTGTGGCTCGGGGTGACCCGTGCAGTGAACTGCTGTGGCACACATTTACCTATGTAACAAACCTGCACATCCTGCCCATGTACCCTGGAACTGAAAATAAAAGTTGATTAAAAAAAAAAACAAAAAAAACCTAGCTATAGGAAACCATCCCAAATTCAATGGTGTCAATGCCTACTTTCCCTAACTTGGTTTAGCTGCAGGTATGGAAAACTTCCAGATACACTTTCTGCTTCTTTTAGATCTTGAGACACTCTGGTAGGATGTGAGGAGCACTATCTCAGGCAAGAGGCAAATAGGATCTGAAACTTGAAATCCCTCATTAAATCCAGTATCTTTTGTGCGTAATGTGAGCCTGGGCTGACACACCCCAATACAAGTCACCACTAACTCTTGCCTGGTTTATTGGTGTTACCTTCTATTAAATCTTCCCAAATTTACTCCAACACTCCTCCAATTCATTTTCACGCACCATGCAGAGTGATCTTTCCAAAATGGCAACCTGATTATGTCTTCTTGTGAGAAGCATATGCCAAGGCAGGATTAGATATGCTAGGAATTTGGTGGGGAGGGAGGAGAGGGAGCTGAAGGAGATGAGGAAAGACTTTACTCAGAGATGCTGGTCAGACCCCTGTGAGGGAGAGAGGGAAGGAAGGAAGATTGGATAGGAAGAGTCTCGAGCTGCAGTGTAGTTCTAAAAATGTTTCATGTTCCTAATTCTAGTTTCATCTCAAATCTCTCCATCAGCTTCTGAGCTCCAGCTTTGTTGGTGATCTTTCAATTCTTGGAACTCTCCACACCCCATCTGACCCTAGGGTCTTTGCACATTTTTTTTTTCTGAGACAGAGTCTCGCTCTGTCACCTAGGCTGGAGTGCAGTGGCACAATCTCGGCTCACTGCAACCTCCACCTCCTGGGTTCGAGCAATTCTCCTGCCTCAGCCTCTGAGTAGCTGGGATTACAGGCATGTGCCACCACACCTGGCTAATTTTTATATTTTTAGTAGAGATAGGGTTTCACTATGTTGGCCAGGCTGGTCTTGAACTCCTGACCTCAGGTGATCTGCCCTCCTCAGCCTCCCAAAGTGCTGGGATTACAGGCATGGGCTATCTTATTTTATTTGATTGGAATACTTTCCTCTTCAGCTCTCAAAGACAAATAACAACTAGTCCCTGCCTTCAGTGAGTTTTCAGTTTATACTGTTGGTTCTCAACCTTGGTTGCCTATTAGAATCACATGGGGAGCTTTAGAAAATTCTGATGTCTAGGCCACTGTCCAAATAAATTAAATCAGATACTCTGGGGATAGCAGGCTTCAGTAGGTTTTAAAGCTCAACAGGAATGTTGCAAGAAGAAATATGATTACGAGCCAAATGAATCATACCTCTATCATGTGGCTACAGGACTTTGGAGAACAGAGAGATTGGTTGATGCAGATTGTGATTGGAAAGCTTTTCCTGCGGTCTTGAAATCTGAGCTGAGGTAAAAGAATTGACAAGTTTGGAAAAATCTGAGAAAACATGAAAAGTATATGTGGAAAGCATAAAGCATGTTACCAGGCACTAGGTAAACTGGATAGGTGAGAGGGCCAGACTCTTAAGGTTCTTGGAAGGAATGGCTTGGGTTTGTGTAGGGGAGTATTTGGGAGAAAAGGATGGTAAATTGGATTGTAGCTCATTATGGGAAACCTTAAATTCAAAGTGTAGATTTGGGACTCCTGTAAGCTATGGAGAGACCTAGACAAGTTTTGAATTGATGAGGGTTTATTAGCCAAGATTTTTCGGTCATAAGTAACAGAAACCAATTCTTGTTAACCTAAAAAATAAATAAATAAATAAAAAATCAAAAGTTTACAGGGGTGGTGAGCACTAGCTGTTGGAAAGTAGAAGAACCAGGTCTCAAAAGACTAATATGAGGGCCGTACTAGGGAGAGCTACAGGACAGAAGCCAGTGGACAGTCTTGTTAGGGAACCACCACTGAGAAGGTGACCTTTCAGATATTGCAGTAGAGCCAAGGCTCTTTGTAGACCAGGAGCTATAAAAGAAAGCTATAGTTGAAGAAGTAATCTATTAGCTGTGTGTCCTTGGTCAAGTTATTTAACCACTCTGTACCTTAGCTTTCTCTTCTGCAAAATGGGAATAATGTGCCTGCCTCAGAAGAATGCTGTGAAGTTTGGAGGCATTAATATACATAGAGCATTTAGAAAACTA